>NC_081158.1:22657864-23318697 GCF_012432095.1 Onychostoma macrolepis | reverse complement strand
ACACTAACATTCTCTCTCAAACATTCTTAGTTCTGCAAGCACACACTTTGCTGCATTATTTATCAGGTCGCTACATTTTAACACCGCTAATTTCAAATTCCTATTCAGATTATTTCTAGAGTTGCACTATTAACCCCTTCAAACACAGAATTTCATTCAAACATTTAATTTTGGCATTAACCAACAACAGAAACAACAACGACAACAATAATAATAATAATAATAATAGGCTAGGGCTAATATGAAATGGGGTTCGAGGGCCATTTTGATGTGCTTTTTTATATTATATTATAAATATTATATATATATTTAGATATATATATATCAATAATATTACATAATATTAAATATAGAATAATAAATAATATAAATGTTATTGAATTGGTATATGAATTGTAAGGTGTTAACATTATTGGATTGGTTTGGCTTTACATTGAAATTTCGTATATCATATAATCTGCATACACCATTGAGCTGATGTTAAACATTACAGTTAAAATGATGCCACTATAGTAACGAGTTGCTATAATTGTAAAACCTTTTTACTATACCAATAAAGCTACATAAATCTGAATTTGTCAGTTTTTCAGACCATGTCTCTGTTTACGGTATTTAACACTCAATTGTATATTTTGAAATGTCGGTATTGATTCTGATTACTATCATGTGACTGATCAAGCTATTATATGAAGTAAGTATGAGTAACAAAATGCTTTCTTTGTGGCCAGATTTGACAGAAACTTACACTTCAAATCAACATTAAAAAAATCAACTTGGATAAAAATGTGTCTTTAATTATGTCTAAATATATATTTTCAAATTCAAGTAACTAATTATGTGGGAATCCAACGTTCCCAGCCACTAGGGAACACGCAGCCATGTTTTTATTTTTATAAAGCTAAACAGCCATCTAGTGGTTAAACAGTGCTATTACAGACGATAAATGGTGAATAAGTTCCCAATATGTTAGAGATAATAAATATTTTAGCAATACTTAGTAAAATCCCCTTAAATTACAATATGTTAAAGCAATATATATATATATCAATTATTGAACCAAATTTTAGTTTGAAAAAAATGGAATCGTCCCTGATCAGTAGACAGGTGAAATTATACATCTATTAAACTAGTGCAGATACTAGACCATCTTTAAGTATAATCAAAATTACAATAAACTAATATATCATATTATATAGCCTGTTGAGGAAGAAAAGGATACTACACGGCTCGAAATGCAGTATGAACACATAGCTTCTGCATTACACAACTTATAAAGTATCATGTTTTAAATGTTTTTAATGTATGTGTACGTTAAACGTACCATTCTGGCAGCGAGAACGATCCTGAACTAAATGATTGATGTTTTGGTGTGTGATGTGTTTATCGTTTTTTTCTTACGCTTGAAACGCGATTTACACCTTTACAAAGCTTCTCTTGCGCATCCAAATTTAATTCACGCTTACAGTCTTATGTACACTTCCACAACTCTTACCCTGTGTATGCAAATCTATTAGGCATTAATTTACCTTCATATTCTGCTACAGGTTACCTTGAGTAAAACATAAAGAAATGTGAGCAATCATCAAGTTCAGCAGAGAAACTACATCTACAGCAAAAGGTTATCTGTGCTACTTTACCAGTGCCTACACAACAATCAAAACTACAAAAACTACTGAAAAGGTGATTAAAGAAAACAAAATTAGATGTGAAACGAAGAAAAACACCAAATATTATTCTGCTAATTACCTTTGAGAAGATGAACTGCTTCAAAGAACTGAATTTACCATAATTATTCTGGCAGAAAAGCATCACTCATACAATTAAAGCTAATGTTTGAGACACAATCCATCAGACAGTGATAAACATAAAAGTATGGAGAGACTTTAAAAAAAATTTATTACAGTGTACTGCTATATACAGTCATGGCCAAAAATATTGGCACCCTTGCAATTCTGTCAGAAAATGCAACCCTTCTCTCAGAAAATTGTTGCAGTTGCAAATGTTTTGGTACTCACATATTTATCTTTTTTGTTTGCATTGGAACACCCAAAATGGAAGAAAATTCCACATAGAACCCAAAAAACGCACTGGACAAAATTATTGGCACCCCCTTTGGAAAAAAATAACTGAAATCAATCGCTTCCTGTAACCATGAATGAGATTCTTACACATTTCTACTGGAATTTTGGACCACTCTTCTTTTGCAAACTGCTTCAGGTCATTCAGATTTGAAGGATGACTTCTCCCAACTGCTGTTTTGAGATCTCTCCACAGGTGTTCTATGGGATTCAGATCTGGACTCATTGCAGGCCATTTCAGAACTATCCAGCGCTTTGTTTGTAACCATTTCTGAGTGCTTTTTGAAGTGTGTATCGGGTCATTGTCCTGCTGGAAGACCCATGACCCCTCGTGGAGATGTAGCTTTCTGACACTCGCCACTACGTTGCGCCCCAAAATTCTTTGGTAATCATCAGATTTCATGATACCGTTCACACAGTCAAGGCATCCCGTGCCAGAAGCAGCAAAGCAACCCCAAAACATCTTTGAACCTCCGCCATGTTTGACTGTAGGGACTGTGTTCTTTTCTTTGAAGGCTTCATTTCTTTTTCTGTAAATAGTTCCATGATGTCCTTTACCAAAAAGCTCTACTTTTGTCTCATCTGTGCACAGTACGTTCTCCCAGAAGGATTGTGGTTTTGTCACATAAGTTTTGGTAAACTCCAGTCTTGCTTTTTTATGCCTTTGTGTCAGCAGTGGTGTCCTCCTGGGTCTCCTACCATAGCGTCCCTTTTCATTCAGATGGTGATGGATAGTGCGAGCTGGCACTGTTGTAATGCTTTATTAGGTGGTTGTTCTGCACGCTTGATCAACAAACTACAGTTAGTCCAAAATGCAGCAGCTAGAGTCCTTACTAGAACCAGGAAATATGACCATATTAGCCCGGTTCTGTCAACACTGCACTGGCTCCCTATCAAGCATCGGATAGATTTTAAAATCTTGTTAATTACTTATAAAGCCCTGAATGGTTTAGCTCCTCAGTACTTGAGCGAGCTCTTATCGCATTATAGTCCTCCACGTCCACTGCGTTCTCAAAACTCTGGCCGTTTGATAATACCTAGAATATCAAAATCGACTGCGGGTGGCAGATCCTTTTCCTATTTAGCACCCAAACTCTGGAACAATCTACCTAACACTGTTCGGGAGGCAGACACACTCTGTCAGTTTAAATCTAGATTAAAGACCCATCTCTTTAGCCTGGCTTACACATAACACATTAATACGCTTCTATTATTCAAATCCGTTAAAGGATTGTTAGGCTGCATTAATTAGAACAACCGGAACCGGGAACACTCCCCATAACACACGATGTACTCGTTACATCGTAAGTTGAATGGCATCTATAATATTTGTCTGTTTCTTTCCTATTCTGTTTCTCAGTCCGTATCCGATCAGATGGTGGATCAGCACCAAGAGATGATGTCTACAGCCCTGATCGTCAGCGGAGACCATGCACACCCAGATGACCCCCAGAGTTATATCCCCAGATATATCAACCAAAAATAACAAAATAACTAAAATATAATAAAATACCTAACTACATAATACTACTATTGTTAGAAATTGCAACAAAGTTAAAATAGAAATATAAACTTTTGAACTGCGGGTTTCGTCTGGTCAGAGGAGAACTGGCCCCCCGACTGAGTCTGGTTTCTCCCAAGGTTTTTTTTTCTCCATTCTGTCACAGAGGGAGTTTTGGTTCCTTGCTGCCTCTGGCTTGCTCAGTCGGGGACACTTAATTTCTAGCGATTATCGCCGATTTGATTGCACAGATACTATTTAAACTAAACTGAGCTAGACAATGACATCTCTGAACTCAATAATGAAATGCCTTTAACTGAAAATTGAGTGTTTAATCTTATCATTATACATTACTGACACTCTATCCTCCAATTTGATACTGTTAAGTGCTTTGACACAATCTGTATTGTAAAAGCGCTATATAAATAAAGATGACTTGACTTGACTTGACTGTTGTACCCTGTGTCTGCAGATCAGCTTGAATTTGTTTGGAAGTTAATCGGGGTTCTTTATCCACCATTCAAACAATCCTTCATTGTAATTTTTCATTAATTTTGCTCTTCCGTCCATGTCCAGAGAGGTTAGCTACAGTGCCATGGGCTGTAAACCTCTTGATGATATTGCGCACAGTGCACACAGGAACATTAAGATCTCTGGAGATGGACTTGTAGCCTTGAGATTGTCCATGTTTTTCCACAATTTTTTCTCTCAAATTCACAGACAACTCTTCACACTTCTTTCTTTTCTCCATGCTCAGTGTGACACACAGCACAAAGGTTGAGTCAACTTTTCTCCATTTTAACTGGTTGCAAGTGTGATTACTATATTGCACACACCTGTTACTTGCCACAGGTGTGTCTAAATACAAATTACAGGAGCATCACATGCTTGAAAAGCAATAATTTCTTACAATTTTGACAAGGTGCCAATAATTCTGTTCAGTCCATTTCAGTCCAGTTCTGTGTGAAATTTTATCAAGTTTGACTTTTCTTCTCTGTTTTTTTGTGTTGTTGCAGTGCAAACAAAAACAATAAGCACGTGAATACCAAAACATTTGCAATTGGAACAATTTTCTGAGAGAAGTGTTGCATTTTCTGACAGAATTGGTAAAAGTGCATTTTAGTTCATATTCATGGTGTCTCAAAATAGCACAGTTGAGTACACTTAGATGATCTTAAGTTTATCTTAAGGATCATTTTTGGTATATTAAGTACAAAATTAGTGAAAATAGAGCACTTTAAGTACATTATGGAAGTGTACTTGTTTTTCACCTGGGAATACTCTAATGACTGCTAGCTGACATGTAGGTACCATCAAAATAATCAGACTGATATTACAATAAAAATAGTTCAAAGCAAGTGTGTCATATTATACATTCATGATCTCTGATATCTGATCTTATGGCTGTTTGGAAAGAAAAACACTTGTGTTACTTAAAGCAGACAAAGACAATAATATGACCATATTATAGAGCCTTTTGGAGGTTTACAAGAAGACTACTGTGTTTGTCATTTTACAGTAAAAACACTAATAAGATGTACTAAGTTATTGTGCTGATCTTAAACAACGGCAAGATATGAGACTTATAATACATTATAACTATGGGAAATAAAATCTATTTTAACTTAAGTGGATACAATGTGTTCATTGTGTGTTATAAATCATCATACTCTTAAAAGCTATAACCACAAATAAGTAAGTATTGTAATGTATTAAAATTATTATGATTATTCATATGATGATACAAACTACAGTATTATAAGTTTTTTATACAGGTGCTGGTCATATAATTATAATATCATCAAAAAGTTGATTTATTTCACTAATTCCATTCAAAAAGTGAAACTTGTATATTATATTCATTAATTACACACAGACTGATATATTTCAAATGTTTATTTCTTTTAATTTTGATGATTAGAGCTTACAGCTCATGAAAGTCAAAAATCAGTATCTCAAAATATTAGAATATTACTTAAGACCAATACAAAGAAAGGATTTTTAGAAATCTTGGCCAACTGAAAAGTATGAAAATGAAAAGTATGAGCATGTACAGCACTCAATACTTAGTTGGGGCTCCTTTTGCCCGAATTACTGCAGCAATGCGGCGTGGCATGGAGTCGATCAGTCTGTGGCACTGCTCAGGTGTTATGAGAGCCCAGGTTGCTCTGATAGCAGCCTTCAGCTCATCTGCATTGTTGGGTCTGGTGTCTCTCATCTTCCTCTTGACAATACCCCATAGATTCTCTATGGGGTTCAGGTCAGGTGAGTTTGCTGGCCAATCAAGCACAGTAACACTATGGTCATTGAACCAGCGTTTGGTACCTTTGGCAGTGTGGGCAGGTGCCAAGTCCTGCTGGAAAATGAAATCAGCATCTCCATAAAGCTTGTCAACAGAAGGAAGCATGAAGTGCTCTAAAATTTCCTGGTATACGGCTGCGTTGACTGTGGACATCAGAAAACACAGTGGACCAACACCAGCAGATGACATGGCAGCCCAAATCATCACTGACTGTGGAAACTTCACACTGGACTTCAAGCAACATGGATTCTGTGCCTCTCCACTCTTCTTTCAGACTCTGGGACCTTGATTTCCAAATGAAATGTAAAATTTACTTTCATCTGAAAAGAGGACTTTGGACCACTGAGCAACAGTCCAGTTCTTTTTCTCCACAGCCCAGGTAAGATGCTTCTGACGTTGTCTCTGGTTCAGAAGTGGCTTGGTAGCCCTTTTCCTGAAGACGTCTGAGCGTGGTGACTCTTGATGCACTGACTCCAGCTTCAGTTCTCTCCTTGTGAAGCTCTCACAAGTGTTTGAAATGGCTTTGCTCGACTGTATTCTCAAGCTTGCGGTCATCCCTGTTGCTTGTGCACCTTTTCCTACCCAAATTCTTCTTTCCAGTCAACTTTGCATTTAATATGCTTTGATACAGCACTCTGTAAACAGCCACACCTTTCAGTAATGACCTTCTGTGACTTACCCTCTTTGTGGAGGGTGTCAATGTTCATCTTCTGGATCATTGCCAAGTCAGCAGTCTTCCCCATTATTGTGGTTTCAAAGAACAAGAGATACCCATAATTTATACTGTAGGGATGGTCATTTATTCAAACTCAAATGTAAATATTCTAATATTTTGAGATACTGATTTTTGACTTTCATGAGCTGTAAGCTCTAATCATCAAAATTAAAAGAAATAAACATTTGAAATATATCAGTCTGTGTGTAATGAATGAATATAATATACAAGTTTCACTTTTTGAATGGAATTAGTGAAATAAATCAACTTTTTGATGATATTCTAATTATATGACCAGCACCTGTATATTGTATTCTGCATTCATTATAATGCCTTAAGAATACCCTTATAATTTATTATAAATACAGGCTTCATAGGAAGTGTTACCAAATATTTTTTTTTACTTTTTGATAATCTGTTGAGATACAGTTTCCACCACAGTTTCTATTGAGGATCAGGAGATCACAAAGATGCTGACGCTTATGAAATGGTCCTGTATCACAGAAAATTCACCAAGTGCTTCCTAAACACAGTAAGAAAATGCAGTCTATATAAGTTTTGAACAACTAAATTGAATCCTTGATTTAAAATGACCATAATGTAAAAATGATAACAAATTTCTGGTGTACAGTAATGAATGTGTGTAACATTAAATAAATGCAGGTGTGTTCAGTGTATCTCATCTGGGTGCCACTGGTCCTCTTCCATCCAGCATTGTGATTGGATACATGGACATAGACTGCAGTTAAACATCCAGGTGAGACAATATGACACTCGCAATTACGGTTCAGTATTTAGTACTATTGCAGTATGTTTGTAAGATGTGGAAAAAATAAGAACTTGAGTTGGAAATGTTCTCATGTTCATGGAAATGTTCTTAATAGTTAAATGAATGTCACAATGCAAAATATCCCAAGGGTCCTACAAATATATTCTATGCAACATAAAATATTCTTCTCAATATTTATTCTTTTGATTTTGTTGTGAAATATGACCCTGATATGTTTTAATGAGATTTACCCTACAACTATAGTTTTTTCTGCAGTATTTTCTTTACAGACCCCTTGTGATAAAAAGGTTTCAGCATTGTTTACATGTCTATCTGGTGTTTTAAAATGCTTAGAGACAAACCATGAAAATCACATTATTTTACTGTTTGATAACATAGTCAAGCCAAATGCTAATGATACCAATTACCATCACATGTCCTACAACCCGAATTCTGGAAATGTTGGGACATTTTTTAAATTTGAATAAAATGAAAACTAAAAGACTTTCAAATCACATGAGACAAGATTTTATTCACAATAGAACATAGAGAACATAAATGTTTAAACAGAGAAATTTTACACTTTTATCCACTAAATGAGCTCATTTCACAATTTGATGCCTGCTACAGGTCTCAAAAAAGTTGGCACAGGGGCAAAAAAGTTCTGAAAAAGCAAGAAATTTTGAAAAGATTCAGCTGGGAGAACATCTAGCAACTAATTAAGTTAACTGACAACAGGTCTGTAACATGATTAGCTATAAAAGGGATGTCTTAGAGAGGCAGTCTCCAATCTGTGATTGAGTGCGTAAAAAAATTGTGGAATACTTTAAAAACAACGTTCCTCAACGCCAAATTGCAAAGGTTTTGCAAATCTCATCATCTACAGTGCATAACATCATCAAAAGATTCAGAGAAACTGGAGAAGTCTCTGTGCGTAAGGGACAAGGCCGAAGACCTTTGTTGGATGTCTGTGGTCTTCGCCCTCAGACGACACTGTCTCACTCAATGGCATGATTCTGTCATTGACATTACTAAATGGGCCCAAGAATACTTCCAGAAACCACTGTCAGTAAACACAATCCGCCGTGCCATCTGCAGATGCCAACTAAAGCTCTATCATGCAAAAAGGAAGCCATGTGAGAACATGGTCCAGAAGCACCCTCGTGTCCTGTGGGCCAAGGCTCATTTTAAATGGACTGTTTCAAAGTGGAAAAGTGTTCTATGGTCAGACGAATCCAAATTTGACATTCTTGTTGGAAATCATGGACGCTGTGTCCTCCGGGCTAAAGAGGAGGGAGACCTTCCAGCGTGTTATCAGCGTTCAGTTCAAAAGCCAGCATCTCTGATGGTATGGGGGTGCATAAGTCCATATGGTATGGGCAGCTTGCATGTTTTGGAAGGCACTATGAATGCTGAAAGGTATATACAGGTTTTAGAGCAACATATGCTTCCCTCCAGATGACGTCTATTTCAGGGAAGGCCTTGTGTATTTCAGAAGGACAATGCAAAACCACATACTGCAGCTATTACAACAGCATGGCTTCGTAGTAGAAGAGTCCGGGTGCTGAATTGGCCTACCTGCAGTCCAGATCTTTCACCTATAGAAAACATTTGGCGCATCATTAAACGAAAAATACGTCAAAGATGACCACAAACTCTTCAGCAGATGGAAACCTATATCAGGCAAGAATGGGACCAAATTCCAACAAAAAAACTCTAGAAACTCATAACCTCGATGCCCAGACGTCTTCAAACTGATTTGGAAAGAAGAGGAGATGCTACACCATGGTAAACATGCCCGTCCCAACTATTTTGAGACCTGTAGTAGGCATCAAATTTGAAATAAGCTCATTTTGTGCATAAAATTGTAAAATTTCTCAGTTTAAACATTTGTTGGATTCTCTATGTTCTATTGTGAATAAAATATTGGCTCATGTGATCTGAATTTATTTTAGCTGTCATTTTTTTAAATTTAAAAAACGTCCCAACATCTCCAGAATTTGGGTTGTACATTGTGGAGCAATACATAAAATGCATTACCATTCTCATACAACAACTTGCAGATGACCCTGTATAATGTGCTCTTTGGAATCAATTTCTGGTTTAATTGTATATGGCTGAATTAATCCAATATTACCACTTGCAATTGTGTAGCGTTTACTAGAGGGTGGAGTCATTATATTCAAGCCATTTTAGGGCATGAAGAAATTATTTTCATGGAATGAAACATTTAAATATGTCACTCAAAGATTAGTTTTAAAGGTATACAATCAGTGACTGTAGGGGGACTTTAATATTATTATTCTTTAATCTTATTTTATGTAAGATTGTTATGCTATAATGGCCTGTTTTCACATATAAAGATCACCAGAATAATATTACTCTTATCTCATCTTTCATCTTTCTGACTGGTCAGAAATCTCCTGTCAGATACTGTGGCGCTGTTCTCTAGAGAGCAGGTGGTGCTCTGCACCTACTTATTAATTATACAGTGTATAAACACAGTGAAATCAAAACTTTCTACAGAGGTCAAACCTACTGTTTAGTACTGTGATACAGTTCTTTTTGACTGAAAGGTGATTGTAATATCTTTTTTACTGTTATCCTACATAATTCTGTTTTTCTCTTATTAATATGAAATATGTTATCAGTATGCTGTACACATTTTACACAGAAAGAGTCTGGTCTGTACCTAAATACATCAACATTAACATTAACAAACACACACACATTCAGTACAACATACAGCAAGTCTTCACAGCACATACAGTATTCAAAGCACATACTTGCTGAATTATTAATCAGTCAGTCTAAATTTCACCATGGCCATAATTTCAAGTTCTATTGATATTATTTATATAGCTTTATTAAACTATATTAAGCTATTAATCATTTAATCATTTTTCAAATATTAAAATGTTACTGGCATGAATGGGTAATAAACTACTATATCAGTTGAAATTACCCCTAATATGGAGGCTAGAGCTCAAGGGCCATTTTAGCTGCAAGGAATAAAATTCTGTTACATGCAGGTTTGGAATAACTTGAGGGTGAGTAAATGCTGACAGTATTTTCATTTTTGGGTGAACTATCCCTTTTAAGTGGCTCTAAAAGCACTTGAACTTATAGTTGCATTTATTGTACATATCAGAATGTGATATCTATCACATATAACGCCTTGTATACTTGAAGAGCCCTAATTTTCATCAAAGAATGCTTACCACATTTTTTTTTTTTTTGCTGTGTGATACGGTATTTCGTGCATATGCACATTGGTTAATGCAGCAGCCACATTACCAGTATTCTTAGTGGTTGCTGTGATAGAGTTGTAGTATTTTATAGTAGTGCCAGTATTTTGATACATTTTCATTCTGTACATACAGAAACTTGCAAACATCATGCAGCTGAGAAACTACATCTAAAAGTTGCTGTTTGCCACTATTTCAGTGCCATAAAAATAAATAAAAATCAATCTACATTTCAGAGAATGATAAAAGAACTCGTGAGTTTTGAGTTTTCCGATACTCAATAGTCTAACTAACTATGGCACATCATTTCTCTGTTTCTGCTAACCGAGTTGCAAATTACCTTTGAAAAGAAAGACCTCAATCTTAAGTGCTTCAAAGACCTCAATCTTGAGTATTCTGGCTGAAAATAGTGCACTGAAGATAGAGCCCTCAAATTCACAGAAATACACACTCACAATTACAGCTCATGTTTTGAGAAAATTATTTATTTTATACAGGCCGGGTGACAGGTTTTGTTATATTTGTGTCAGAATAATAAACAATTAACAAAGTTCCTTCCTGAAAATTTCTTTCCCCTTGATGTCATCAGTTGATTTCTTTAAAAAATTTTTTTACTGTAATTAAAAAATTCGGTATATGTCTACAAATAAACCAGTATAGTTTTTATCTTTAGCTTAAGTGGCATTTTGGATAGTTTGACTTTTTAATAGACATTTTAAAAATTACAGTTTCTAGGTTTTAGACCCCCGCCCTCATCTCACCACGCAGCGTTCACTTTCATTCTCTTCATGCGCATCTGAGCAAGGTTGATCGCTGTGACAAGATCTCGTCAAATACATTGCTGGCCTATCCAACTGCTTATGCAGATATGTAATAAGATGAAAAGATACTTACTTGGAATACTTGTACTTATGAAATACTGCATTTGCGATGATGCACACAACTTTGATGGAGAAATTAAGGACTTTGTAGTTGGTAACAGTAAGTTGTTTGTTCTTACTGAGCATCGACTACATCAGATGAGACACGATCTGAATTAAGAGAAGAGGAAAGACATCACTGATGCCCCTCACCATAACAGAGTCAACAACCTGGTGCCTTTTGATGCCAATGGCACCCTGATAACGTGTGGGACTTTTAAATATGGATATTGTGAAGTTCTTGATATAAATGACATTACAAACAGTATACATTATGAAAGTAATATATTGGTAGGACCGCGAAAGAATGACAAATCTGTTGCCTTCATAGCCGGTAGGTACCTTTTTGTTGGGAAAATGGATGACGATGCTAAACCTCAAGCTTCTCTGTTTTATGTTGTTACCTTGTGGAGCACCTCAAAATCTCAACCAGGTGGGATTTTCTCAAGAATAGCGGAAGGGACAGATGCCACCATTCAGAGCACAGTGAGAGATGTGGAGTTTGTTGACGGATTCCAGAGAGTTTCACCCTCAGAATCCTATTTATTTCTCAACGCAAAGACTGACTCCGAGAGGAAAGTGCTCGTCCTGTGGATGAACAGCTCTAAAGAAAAAAAGAGAGAAATCATCAGATCCCTACAGGCTGCAACGATACGATGCTGCAGTGATAAAGTTCGTCCAGTGCTCGTCGCCTCCACCGTTATTCCCTCAGTGAACGGTGTTATTTGGGCAGGTGTGTTCAGTGCGCAGAATCAGCAGGATCCGGAGAACAGCGCGCTGGCTCTGTACAACATCAGTAATGTTCAAGGCCGAGTGAAGGGCTTCTGCACTATTGGTGAAAAGCCTTGTGGATCTGAGGTTGGAAATTGCATTCATATGCTCAATACGTTTTCACCCTTGAGCCAAGGATAACATTGGATGGTAAAACGTAATTGTAGCTAATCACTAAAGTCATATAAAGTTTAGCTTTGTTTGTGTTTCAGAGTGATACTGAACTTCAGCCGCTCTCTGTGGTGTTTAAGTACAGCTCAATGTCAGCAGCAGCAGCAATGAGGAGTGAATCCTGGATTGTGTTGTTCATAGGAACCAGTGATGGACAACTCATAAAGGTCTGCATCATATCTTATTTTACATCTTTAAATACTATCCTTTTAAAAACTACCAAGGCTGTGGTTATTGCAGCAACAGTCCCTTACATGCTGTTGTGTGCCTTCACCAGCCTGTGGATGTGTGCACAATAGTGTAAAAATTGTCATATCATACTGCAAACATAACAAGTAGTTTCTTTGTAAAATTAAACAGTTAAGTAACAACGATGCAAACTTAAAAAATGAGGCAAATCCAAATTCTGCAACAAAGCAGCTGTGGAAAGACAATAGTGTCATTATTCAGCTCCAGTTTTGGTTCAGTTCAGTTCAGTTCAATAACTGTGTGAAGTTCAGTTCACTGATAAGCAGCTCTACCAGCTCTACTGAAAACAGTGTCATTATTCAGCTTGAATCAGTTCAATGTTGATTCAGTTCAGTTCAGTAACAGTGATGCTTTCAGCGATGCTGAAAAATTCATCAGTTATGGAAAAAACTGATTCAGCTATTAAGCAGCTCTAATGAAGACAGTAGTGCCATTAATTAGCACAGTTCAGTTCGAGTTTTGTTCTCATCCCATATTGTCGGTGTCATCAAATAGCTGACTACTATGTGTCTTTCAGACCCCAACTATAAGCAACTCTATCAGCTGAAATGGAGAGAAAAAAAAAAAACTTAGGTGAAACCAGGCTCAGACAGGGGGACCAGTTTTCCTCTGGCCTAAATGACCAAACATGGTGTGATACTGATAGAGATACGTCACAAGGATTGTGGACAATTATCTGAAACAATATCCTCAGGCAGGCCAAGGTTTCAGAACACATGGTTAAACATGATTTCAGCAGTTCAGCATTAAAGGAGGTAATGCCGAGTTCACACTGCATAAGTCATCGGATCACGGTTGTTTTCACACTGCACGACTATCTGGGGTAGCATTCAGTTGCTGCTGTGTTCACATTGCACGATGGATCGGTGACAGGAGGTTTCACACTGCATGGCTTTAAAATAGGAAGAGTCGCCGACAACTCTGTCTAGTCTGCAAACTACGTTTCATAACTTCTCCCTGAACTTCCCACTGCCCTTTATCTTGCTCTCTCATTGGTTGTAGGTTATCGCCGATGTATTTTTCAGTCATAACTCATTTCACACAGCAGGATTTTGAATTGCCGACAGGTCCAGATATTTAGCATGCCGAATATTTCACAGGCATTGGCGTTCTCTCAGATCGCATCTTTGATAATTCACACTGCGTTATTGTCACTCGCGTGAACGAGCACCAATTTGCCTCCGATTTTGGCCATTTGTCAGCAATTTTGCAAAACCTATCGGTGCTAAAATCGTGCAGTGTGAACTCGGCATAAGTGAATCTTTGAGAGACCATGGACGGCCCTGGCCGTTCGGACGAGTCACCGGGAGAATGAAGGCAAGAGAAAGCATTTGCTTTTATGTTTCTTGGTCCAGGACGATAGGAGATCTTGAAATCAAGCCGAGTGAAGAAACGAACCCAACAAGCTTGGCATAGGTTTAGTCTCTTGGCTTCCTGAAGATACTCAAGATTCATGTGAGAACAATAAAGACCAATGCCTCCATTCATCTAAAGCAAGCTTAATAGCCAGCAGTTCTCAATTGCCAATGTCATAGTTTCTTTTTGCTGGGATGAGTTTCTAAGGCACATTAGTTAAAAAGGCACATGGATGAAGTACAGCCAAAGTCCCTTGCTGCTAGGAAATCACTGCTCCTAATCTGGTAGTAGAGGTGTGGACTTCCACAAAGAAGGGTTTGTCAGGGTCGGGATAAACAAGGAGCGGTGCTTGGGCGAAAGCTTCCCATTTAATCCCACCGGTCACAATAGTGACCGTAAAAAGGTTTTCATTTATAAAGCTCTAAAAACCTTACTGACTGACTGACTTTAGTGCACTTCCTGCAAATATGGAAAAAATAAAGGGTCTCAATTAAATACAGTATGTGCAGTTTCACACGATTAGTGCAAATTGTCACATGACCAGAGCGGTTTATTTCCTGTTTGCACCTTGAGAAGATGATAACTGCATCAAAGCTCCAAAATGAAAGGCTAGTAAAGTATGTCAACATAAAGATATGACAAAGATTTTTGGTACACATTATCTTTAAGGTGTCTAGTATTAATACTATATGAATTCACATATATTGAGTTTTGTTGAGTGTGGTCATAGAATGAGTAAACATGTTGATGGTCACAATAGTGACCGGTGGGATAACAGTGAACTTAGGTATACAATATAAATCCAATTGCAGTGGTTAGTGAAAATTGCAATAAAATGTTGCAATGAAAAAATATTGCACCAAATTAAAATGTTACAAAAGATTTACAATATTCATGTTGTAATGCTGATAGCACTAATATAAAAATGTGATGTTATATTTTACAAAAAAATTTTGAAATGCGTTGTTTTTTTTATCTCAGTGTTCCTATCAATGTTGCATAAGGTTTTTTTTATGCATAATAGTAACCCTAGAATGTGATCAAACAGTTTAAAATAGCTGGGCTAAGATATATAACAATTTTTATGACTGTAGAAATATGTTAATTCAGTACACACATTATCCCTCCGGTCACAATTGGGACTGACCATAAAACAATTTTTCACACACTTTTCCAAAACAAATTTAAAAAAATAACTAATCGATTATTTCAAGGGGTTACTAATGACACATCATTTGGATATTTTCATGACTGGGAAAAAAATTGGGATTAAAGGGATTAATGGCCTGGGCAGAGGTGGAGTTCCAGGACAGAGACTTGGGTCTATTCTAATGGAGGTTGGTGAGTGGACTGGTTATGGCACAGAAGTTCTTGATGAAATGACTGTAAAAGTTGGCGAATTCAGCTGTAAGCGCCATTTTACTTACGTCTCTCACACACACACTCTCTGACGCGCGCACACACACACACGCTTAAGTAAGGCCACAGGTGTTCTTATCAGGACTCAGTCAACCAATCAGAACACAGCAGAATTTTCTACAGCCGCTCCCAAATATGTTAACATATTTGCATACAAGAAAATTCATACTACTGTACTATCACCATCATCGGTCAATTCAGGAAGCAGAATTAGACGGCTGACTGGAAGAATTAAATGCTTCCCTTCACTGAAACTTTCAGAAACTCTTATTCTTCCATCAGAACTTAACAAAGTCTTGCTGACGGTCCCTACAGACCAGCATCCACGAGGAATCTGGGGGTCCACAATCATGACCTTGGTAGAAGGCACAATAGGATTACCATCAAGTTTCCACTTTTGACGAATCTTAAGATTCGGAAGATAATCCTTAATGAAACTGGCTCAGAATCTATCTGCATGAACTTGACTATGTCTCACTTTCTACGGGTAAGTAGCTCTGAATCTGCATAAATCACTTGTGGGAGAGATGAATCTCGCTGCCCCATCGGTAGGATATTTGGGATAATGGGATCAAGGTCTTTAATATATTCGAAGACACATAGCCGAGAGGTTTTGAGTTTAACAAATCCTCAATTTCAACAAGTTCAATTTCAAACTTGCTCTGAAACGACTTGGGGGAGTATGGTGAATTGAAGGAGAATTTAATTTGTCGGAGGGCAAGCATCTCCTGAAGAGAGGGACTAAGTTGAGAAAATGCTTTCCGGAGTTCTCTTCTTCCTCCCTTGAAATTAGTCCCTTGATCAGATAATATTTCATAGGGCCGACCTCTACGAGCTACAAATCTTCGAAAGGCCAGAAGGAAACTGTCTGTATCTATAACAGAAAGTAGTTCCAAATTAATATACAGTGGGTACGGAAAGTATTCAGACCCCCTTCACGTTTTTCAATTTTGTTATGTTGCAGCCTGATACTACAATTATTTGAATTCATTCCCCCCCGCCCCCCCCTCATTAATCTACATTCCGTACCTCATAAAGTGAAAAAAGAATTTTAGAAATGTCTGTAAATTTATTAAAAAGAAAAAACTGAAATATCACATTTACATAAGTATTCAGACCCTTTGCCACAAAGCTTGAAATTTAGCTCAGGTACCTCCCATTTCTCTTGATCACTGCTGAGATGTTTCTACACCTTGATTGGAGTCCACCTGTGGTAAAATAAATTGATTGGACATGATTTGGAAAGGCACACACCTCTCTATAAAAGAACTCACAGCTGACAATGCATATCAGAGCGAAAACCAAGCCATGAGGTCAAAGGAACTGCCTGCAGAGCTCAGAGACAGGATTGTATTGAGGCACAGATCTGGAAAAAATTTCTACTGCATTGAAGGTTCCCAATAACACAGTGGCTTCCATAATTCTCAAATGGAAGAAGTTTAGCAAAACCAGGACTCTTCCAAGAGCTGATTGCCCAGCCAAACTGATCAATTGATATAGAAGGGCCTTGTCTAGACTGGTGACCAAGAAGCTGATGGTCACTCTAATTGAGCTGCATGATCATATATGCAGATGGGAGAAACCTACAGAAGGACAAACATCACTGCAACACTCCACCGATCTGGGCTTTATAGCGGTGTGGCCAGACTCAATCCTCTCCTCAGTGAAGACATTTGAAAACACACTTGAAATTTGCAAAACAGCACCTAAAGTACCCTCAGGTTCTGAGAAACAAGATTCTCTGGTCTGATCAACCTCAATTCCAAGCATCATGTTTGAAGGAAACCAGCTCTGCTCATCAACTGCAGAGCAGCATCCAAAAAGTAAAGTGTGCTGGTAGCAGCCTCATGTTGTGGGGGAGTTTTTCAGAGGAAGGGACTGAGGGACTCGTCAGAGTAGAAGAAAAGCTCAGTGCACCAAAATATAGAGATAGCCTTAATGAAAACCCAGTCCATATTCAGAACCTGGGCCGAAGGTTCAACTTCCAACATGACAACAACCCTAAACACAACACATCCAAGGCAACACAGGAATGGCTTAGGGACAACTCTGTGAATGTCCTAGAGTGGCCCAGCCAGAGCCCTGACTTGAACCCTATTGAACATCTCTGGAGAGACCTGATAATGGCTGTCCACTGATGGTCCCCATCCAACCTGACCGAGCTTGAGAGGATTTGCAAAGAAGAATGGCAGAAAATCCCCCAATACAGGTGTGCTATGCTTGTTGTGTCATACCCAAAAAGACTCGAGGCTGTAATTGATGACAAAGGTACTTCAACTAAGTACTTCGTAATTGAATACTTATGTAAATGTGATATTTCAGTTTTTTCATTTTGTCATTATGAGGTACGGAGTGTAGATTACTGAGGGAAAAAAAAAAGAATTTAAACAATTGTAGTAGTAGGCTGCAACAACAAAATTTAAAAAAGTGAAGGGGGTCTGAATACTTTCCGTACCCACTGTATAATGTTGTCTGGCATTTAAATATAATGCCCCACCTTTTCTCATGTCGGTGACCTACTTTGATGCTTAAAGGCCCAAAACAATCTATACCCGTCAACCAAAAGGGAGGCTTATACAATCGAAGTCTGGAAACTGGTAGATCAGCCATTCTGGGGACTGAAGGCATACCTTTCCACTTTCTACACTCAGGACATGACCTCTGAATTTTCTTTATTAACGGTCGCTCTCTCAGAACCCAGTATTTCCGACGAAGCTGGGCAAACACTCTTTGTGGTCCTGGATGACACAAAATTGAATCAAAGTCAGCAACCAAAAGTTTGGTAACATGACTTAGGGTCTAAGACAATTGGATAAATAGCTTCAGAATCCAAATCCTCACTTTGACGGAGTTGTCCACCCACTCTGATCTGCTCTGTCACTGGATCATACTCAGGTGCCAAGTGCACTAAACAGCTGGGTTGGGAAACTTTATGACCATCTTTAAGCAGTTTATATTCCTCAGGGAAATCCTCCATCTGGGCTTGACACAGGAGATGCAATTCTGCTTTTGTCATCTCCAGAAGCCAAAAAGAGGGTTTCAACTGTCGCTGCAATCAACTCTGACCAAGTATTAAATTGAAGCAAATCAGTATTTGAAAAATTTGCTGGTGCCTGATTAAGTCCACAGAACAAAGGTTTTCTGAGCTCTGTATCAGCCTCATCGGGACTTAAAGCTGGAAATTTTGGCCATTGCTGAGAGTTCAAGTATAAAAAGGTAGGTCCTTGAAACCAAGAACTTGTAGCAGACAATTCAGAAAGCCTCTTGCCTCGAGTGATGGCATCTGCTGGATTGCTTACAGTGTCAACATATCTCCATTGATCCAGTCTAGTATGTTCAAGAACCTCTGTAATGCGATTTGCCACAAAGATCTTGTAACGGCAGGATTCAGACTGGATCCAGGTCAACACAGTTGTAGAATCAGACCATAGGGTCACTGTTTCAATAGCCAAGGTAAGTTCCTGGTGCAACAAGTTTGCTAGCTGAGCCCCAGTCAGAGCGGCACACAATTCTAAACGAGTAATAGAAATGGTCTTCTTTGGTGCTACCCTTGAGCGAGCCATGACAAGAGAGACAGAAATCCCACCAGCTCCATTAATCATACGCATAGAAGCAACTGAGCCATACACCTTTTCAGATGCATCGTCGAATATGTGAAGCTCTCTGCTGACTGGATCTTCCCAGTTCTTTCTTGGACCATACCATCGAGGTACTTGGATTTTAACCAGATCTGGTAACTCTCCTTCCCCTGCAATCCAGGCTGCCTTGATTTCCTCTGGGATATCTGGATCATCCCATTCTCTAGTAGGCTTCGTCCATAACTGTTGCAGAAGAACTTTAGCATGTGTCGTGAATGGAATGATGAAACCCAGTGGATCATACTGACGAACGAGTATTCAATTTAGAACAGCATACCTCACTGGACGATGCTTATAGCTCAAGGTATCCTGCAAGCAGTGCCAACTTAATCCAAGTGTACTCTTTCATGGATCTGTGCAGTCAAGACTCAACCATAGATCCGTGTCTACTGAACGTACATCAGCTGGTAGATGGTCTACCACAGAAATTTGATTACTGGCCCATTGCCGAATCTCAAACCTACCTTCAGCTGACAAAGAACGCAGGTTCATACGCATCTCTTTTGCTTCTTGATTAGTTGGAAGCTTTGCAAGCAATTATCCACATAAAAGGAATGCAGAACAGAGGATTGGACATCTTGAAATTCAGCAAGAAGGTTTTGAACACATTTCTGGAGAGCATATATAGCGCAACAAGAGCTATAAGTAGCACCAAATGGCAAAACCTGCCATTCATAAACATCAGCAGAGTCATTTCTTCTCATATTTCGCCATAAGAAATGTAACAGCGATGAATCAGAAGGCAAGAGGTGGATTTAATGGAATATAGACAGACCGGAGATCTCCACTGATAGTAACCGGATGTTCTCTAAACCGTAGTAAGACTCCAATCAAGGAAGGGCCCAGCACTGGTCCAGGTAACAAATGCATTCAAACTCTCACCTTGATACTGATAGGAACAATTGAATGCCACACAATGCTTGCCATTATGTTCCACAAGATGGTGGGGAATGTACCAAGCTTCATCACAGAGTTAAATTTCATTGGACTTCAGTTTCTTCACATATCCAGCTTCAATGAGCTTCTGAATCTCTTGCTCATAAATAACTGCACAATCTGGATCCTTAGCCAGCTGTCTCTCCAGTCGACACAAAGTTGGCATTACTGCCTCGGGGGATACTTTAAGAACAGGTGCATTCTTAGCTCGAAGTAGAGGAGTCACATAACTCTTGATTCCATTAATTTCTTCACACTTTGTTTCCTGTTTCATGCACTCGAGAGCTTCCTTATCTTGTTTAGAACGCAGGGAATGATACGGAGTCTGAGAGAAAGGAAGTACTGTACGTCAACTTGCCATAGCTTCTCCACGTCCGTATGCAACTGATCCGTGGAGAGGGAAGCTTGGAAGAAACACTGTGTGGTCGAATTAGTCTTCTGACCCAAAGAAGTCGGTCCCTGCAATGTCCACCCCAGGCGAGTATGCAAAGCAGCTGGACTTTCAGGAGGACCGAAACATACTCGCTCTTTGGAACAAAGAAGGTGAGGATGGTCATCTCCCACTAATAACAGAGGTTTAACCTTCTGAAACTCCACCAGAGGGATGCCTCTTAGTTGTTGATAACATCGCTGGAGGATCTGCACTGGGTATGTCTGTTCAGGTAGATCAAACATTTGAGCAGTAAAGGCTCCTCGTATTTGGTATTTACTCTGCTTATGGACAGCTGGCGAAATTGAAAAGGAAACAGCAGCACCTTCAATTTTGCTGCAGAGGACAAGAGCATGGTTCTTTCTGAACCGTCATCTAATATGGCATACGTCTCCAGAGTCTTTCCTTGGTGGCTCAGAACTACCTTCACAAGTTTCAGAAGAACAGAGTTAAGACCACTTGGTCTACTCTGTAGCAAATTAGCTTAAAAGGAAATTGTATATAAATAATTACAATTAATTATGATTAATTACAATTATGTATATCGGCTGACAGTAATAACTGTAGCAGAATTAAATTGCTATCAACTGATCTGTTCGTCCAGCGACCATTCAGTGTAAGTTCATATCAACTCTAAGAAAGGATATTTTCGTGGCCACAGAAAACACTTTCCTAAGTATTAATGCATTAAAGCATGTAATAAGGATCGAAAATCGTAAAGGGACATTAATTTGCAAGGCAGAACCAGAAACTCATGTAATTTGTGCACACAACTTTTATTAACTAAACGCTAACACACATAACTAATCTAGACAAACAAACAAACATACACACTCACGCGAATATACAAAAGGGGAGCTAAAGTGGATGAATGAAGCCATTAGAGAAAACAGAACGCAGTTATGGAAAGAGTCAGTTAACCACCTGAGTAAAACCATCAGTGCCGTTTATAACGGGGTCTATAGCTTATACTAAACCTCTGTTTAGTTTAGTTAGATGTACCATACTTGCACTTCCACGGCTGTTGGCGTGTGTCTGGAATACAGTCTCGGATGATAAGTCTTGATGGTTTCAAGGTTTTGGACTCACGATCACATTCTTCCGGGTTGAAGAGTGATGAATTCCAAAGAGGTTATTCTGGTTCTGAGGTCCGCGGAGCTTTGGTTGAATGGAAAGTCAAGGCCGCAAGGCCGCAAAACTTAAAGTTTCCGAAGAGTTCTAGCTCACATCCTTCTAGGATCTAACAGAACCGCAAAACTGAGATATGTAGGAGCCCACCGGGAAAGCCGGTACCGGCTCAGGCTCTCCACACGGGCAGCAGTCCAGAGATTTGGCAGTAGAGCTTTTGCAGAAGAGCGCGGGCGGAACTGTGCGTGAGCCCTTTAAGGTCTGCGAAGAGTCACACCTCTCAGGATGGGCTTGACCAATGAGAAAGGCTGAATTTCCAAGCGGGAGTTTGGAAATACTGGGGGGGTTTATGACCCTTTGTCTTAGAGCATGGTAATTTGCAAAGGGGTTGGATTGGAAGTTGTTATACAAACTATTAAAGATTCCTAGGACATTAATATGTTGCATAGGTATCGACATGTAATATTCACTCTCAATTAGATCATCCGAAGACGAATTGATAGAGACCAAACATGTTACAGTTAGAGTGATATTAACTAGTGATCTATTATAAGCATGCATAAAACAGTATACAATACACAAAAACATATACAAGAACAGTAATAATATACACAATGACCTAATGATATGTGTGCTCATTCAAAGAAAGGTTTTTCTATGAATTAATTAGAGAAGAGTCCATTTTATGGCATAATGTCTTTTTCCTAAAGGGGATATGAAGTGAGTGTTGCTCGGCCATTTGCATTCCTTTGAGCAATAAAACTAGTGTTATCTGATGGGTTGCCATGGGACCAGGGGCCTGAAGTCCTTGACAGTCCTACTGGCACCGGGTATGTGTATTGGGTGAGGGGTCTGTGACCATTTGTTAATCTAATAACTAATTGATTTGTTAAGTCAAATGCAAAATTGTGTGTCTAATTGGTCCAAATGCTACAACTCAAATAAAATATACCAGAATCAGGTTTGTTTACATTCACTTCATGCAATATTCCTTGTGTGACGATTTTGACATACTGGACATTTTCTTTGCAGGTCACAGTTGATTGATCTATGGGCCCAACCACATCTCCAACAACGATTGTCAACAATCCACTTCCTTTTGGCTACTGTATCAAAGCTCTGGAATTCAGGACAATGACTAAGATGATGATCAGTACGGCTACAGTATGCACAAGATGGTTTAAGTCCCTCATTCCTTTCCTGTGATCTGGTAATTTCACTGTTAGTAATTTCAGTTTTCTTTCTCTGAGTGGGTACATTAACTTCTGGACTCACCCCATGAAGGAAAGCAGCTGTTTGAAATTGGGACTTGGTGGGCCTCCCTTCTCTTGTCTGGGACTTCACACCTTTAGATTGTTCAAACACTTGTATAGCTAAATTCTGAAATTCTGATTCCTCTTCCAACCAAACAGAGAAATTAACCAAGTCATAGGGCTCATCTGGTCAGGTAGTTTTGGCATATCTTGCAAAACTGGCAACCTGCTGTCCTGGAAGCTTACTGAGCAATTGATGGACATGTGATGCACAGAATAACTCTTTGGCTCTTTCTTGATCCCAGGACTGAAGCATGCCAACAAGAGCTTGAACTCGTACAGTAATTTGACCAAACCCAACAGGATCTCCTGAACTTACAGCTGGCAAATTCTTAATAGCAGCATTCTCCCGAAGCAGCAATGGATGGGGTTGACCATAACTTTTCTGGAGAGCCTTCAAAGCAGTAGTGTAAGGCTGGGAACGATGGGCATAAGCCAAGGCTAAATGTCAGGCTGCATCAAACTTCAAATGATCCAGAAGAATATGATACTTCTAGTGCTCAGTTTCCTTTAGGGGCATCAGATTCTTCAAAGCCATGTTCAAAATGACAAACTCATGGGGGTCATCACTCTTGAAATATGGAAATGAAAGTCTTTCAATAAGGGCTGACCTTGAGGGCTGTAAGGCAGGCATCATTGTTTGAGGCACAGTCGCTGCTGTCGGAATGGACATATGCTGATCAGGTACCATCTGTTGTATTCCAGTTGGAGAAAGTGCAGATGTTTGATTCATATCTCTTTGCTACTCTTGAGGTGCTGAAGCAGTGATATCTCTGGAGGTCAAAGGATTCGAGATGGACATGATGGAAGGATTCCCTTGCTGCTCCAGAACTGTTCTAGTTTGATGTTGCAAGGAAATTTGATGAGGATTACCAAGATATGCATAGGGAAATCCAGCTGATAGATCTCTTGGAGGCAATGTTGCAGCTCTTAACGGATCACAGTTAAGTGGAGCATGTTGGCCATGAGATGTATATAATACTGGATAAGGAAAATCAGGCAGGTATGGATGCCTTAAGGCCAACTTGGAGGCATCCATGGAAGACCAGGCATATAAAATGCATTTCCCTGCATTTGATCAGATGGAAAAAGGCTTTGATCCCTTCCTACTTGTTGATCACTGGAATAAAAACCTGGATTCATTTGATGATGACTGACTGAAGATAGCCATGGTGGACCATTACGTTGCTTAGTCAAGCCCACACCCATTACATTAGGATCCACACCAGAAAGGAAGGTCTAATAGGGGTACATGGATTAGAAGGCTGCGAATGTTGTGTCTCTAATAGCCCTGTAGTAGTAGGTGTGGAAGAAATAGGCATTGAAGAGACAGGCGGCACATCCTGATATGGAGGCAAAGTAATTTGTTCACTAAACTTTGGTGGCGTAGAAAACACATTTCCCTGCTTATTTTGATGTCGTATACATTCACTTAACTCATCCACAATAGAATCTATGGGGTTTTCCTCATTTTGTTGGTTCAGTTGAGTTGAAACAGAGGACTCTTCGTTAGAACTGCATTCAGAGCTAGTAGAAGATGAAGACCTTCTTTTTCTTTGCATATCCTTCATCATTTGTCCCATATCCAACAACATTCCCTTCATCCATTTAATTTCCTCAGATAAAGACTTCACCTCATTTTGGGTTGCAGTAATGGAAGCTCCTTGTGATGTAACCTGCTGACTCCAATCCTCTGGCTCTTGTGACAGTTGTCCACTTGGAATAATCGAAAGATTTGACTGAGCAATCACATAATCTTGATGCCGTCTTGGAGGCTTACAATCCTTGATGAGCGTTTAGGTCTTACTCAGTCATCCTCAGTATCCATTCTAGCAGCCTTTCCGGCTCGATGGACCATGAAAATTGGAAGGGATATTAGGCTGGTTTGGCTATTGCTACCGGAATGGTGAGTCCATTAAAACTCATTCAGTCATCGATCTCATGTTTCCAGTTTATTTTCTCAACATGTAGGAAAATACATTTCCATGGTAACAAGTGCTGGTAGTTGTTGGTTTCTGATAACCCATAAGCACATAGAAACAATTAGTACATACACACTGATTAGCACAAATCACACATGAATTCTAAATCAACTTCAACAAATCCAATAAAGATCAGAGAAACTTAATACTTCAATATAAATACGTTATACACATAAATCAAAAGAACTTACATGGTCAACAACACAAC
Organism: Onychostoma macrolepis; assembly: GCF_012432095.1. Lineage (NCBI taxonomy): Eukaryota > Metazoa > Chordata > Actinopteri > Cypriniformes > Cyprinidae > Onychostoma > Onychostoma macrolepis. The sequence continues at coordinate 23,293,563 of NC_081158.1, read as the reverse complement.
AATTCCACACAAGCCATGTATGAGCAGAGAGACGGCTTCTCACAAACACATTGAGACTGAGGCTTAATTAGTAAGACGGCAGGTGTTCTTATCAGGACTCATATCAGGAATTTTCTACACTGATATTAGGCTTGTTTGAGATGAGCAAAATCTGTGCAGAAGCGATCACCGGTGATCGCCGCAAGATGCATGCCGGTTAGAAAAGTGTCCGAGTTACGTTTGCCTTGCTTTGATGTCATGCTGACGTGTGCCAAAAAACTCTCGTGATGGCGAGGCGGCTTTGTCGGATTGAGCAGTCGCACGCAGTTGCTCTCCACTGACTGCATTGATCAAAAGCATGATGGGAAACGACGGACTGACGACGCAGCTTAATGCTCATTGGTTCAGACAACCATGATGCTGCGTTCTCTTCTAAAATGTTTTATTTTTTTAATCTGATTTCATGCTATTATGTATTTAAATTGTGCATGAATATCCCCAAACACTATGACAGTGCAATCTCTGTGTGAGATATGTGATTGTTGTCATATTTTCTATAAAAATCTAAAATACATGTTTGAATTAAAATAAAAATGGATGATAAATACGCCTTTCGTATGGAATTAAATAGCAAGCACTTTGAGTGTCTTGTTCATCATATTTATATTCATATAAAAGCAACAGAACTGAAATGATATCATGTTTATCAGCAGCACAGCATATGAGTGAGAATAACGTGATATCTGCCTTTGATCCCGTTGGTATCTGTTCCACTTCGAGACGTCAGAACTGTCCATCTTGACTGCGCTTATTTCACTCCTCCCCTCACTGCAGCCGCCTACTCTCGCCTACATTTCAGGCGAGGCAAGGCGAGGCACATCTCAAACAAGCCTAATATATCAAAGGAACTGAAATCTAGTGTCAGCGTCAGTTCTGGCAGGTCACGTTAGTCCAGCTTGCATCAGCTGACTCTCAGCTGATCTATGTCTACCTATAGGAATGCGACACCTATCACAGCACTCATATATAAGGTCCTTCAGTATTATCGCCAGCTTTGCATTGCTCAATAGTTAATTACATGGCAAATTCGGCAGGCAAAACACCATCATCGCTAGGAATCGGGAATTTAGCGGGTGGAATTCGCTTTCCCAGTGGACTCACCTCCGATTCATTCAAGTCGTTAACTTGAACATGTGAATTCACTGCATTGATCATAAGCTGCCTGATTCGGAAGTGACTGAGTTAGCATTACTTCACGCTTCGCTACATTATTGACATGGAATCCATGAGTTATGTGACCAACTCAAGAACAAGTCCAAAGGGGAACTTCATCCCCAAGAAGGATATCCAGAGATCAAGCATCCTCGTCACAGCTGCTATGTTTCACTCTCTCGAAACGTCTTCACAAGCCAAGTTCCTTTTAATGCTCTCAGTTATTGGCAACATGCGTGTTGCTAAGGCTATCCGCGTTGCTTAGGCTCATTTAGTTGTTTAGTTGGCAATGTGCGGTACAATCTGTGTTACCAGCAACACGCTTGTTGCTGCATTAACATGTCTCAACATTATTTTTCACTTGATATAATAGGCACTGCCCCGCACAAGCTGTTGGAACGTGCATTAAACCGGAAGAGATCACTCTGGCGAGCCGTAAGTAAGGGACCATGGGGTAAGTGCAAGTTTTGCTTATTGATCATAAGTGTCCGATTCAGAAGTAGCATTGCTTCATGCATTGCTATATTATTGATATGGACTCCATAGTTATAAGACTGACTTAAGAAGTGAGTTGGGATCTTCATTCCCCACATGAAGAACGATTAAGAGTTCATGCTCCACGTCCCAGCTGGCTATGTTTTGCTCTCCATTCATCTCTGAATGTCTTCAGGAAGCTAAGCTAAGTTCCTTTCATGCTCTCAGATTATTGGCAATATGCTTGCTAAGGCTTTCCGTCTTGCTTAGACTTATTTAGTCGTTTTCAGTGAAATGCTCAGGCTATGTGATCATACTGATAATGTGCCTTACTTATCTGGTTGTTATTGGGAGCACGCTTGTTCCTAAGCTGTCTGGTATCTCGTTGTTATTGGTAGCACACTTGTTCCTAAGCTGTCTGGTTGTTATTGGGGGCACGCTTGTTCCCAAGCTATCTGGTTGGTAGCACGCTTGTTCCTAAGCTGTCTGGTTGTTATTGGGGGCACGCTTGTTCCTAAGCTGTCTGGTTGTTATTGGGGGCACGCTTGTTCCCAAGCTATCTGGTTGGTAGCACGCTTGTTCCTAAGCTGTCTGGTTGTTATTGGGAGCATGCTTGTTCCTAAGCTGTCTGGTTGTTATTGGTAGCACGCTTGTTCCAAAGCTGTCTGGTTGTTATTGGGAGCATGCTTGTTCCTAAGCTATCTGGTTTTTATTGGTAGCACATTTGTTCCTAAGCTGTCTGGTTGTTATTGGGAGCACGCTTGTTCCTAAGCTGTCTGGTTGTTATTGGGAGCACTCTTGTTCTTAAGGCTATCTGGTTGTTATTGAGAACATGTTGCTGATTAAGCTTTTCAGGTTTGGCAACATACTCATTAGGTCATCTGGTTAAGGGCAACATGCTTGTGGCTGTGGCTTAAGCGGGTTTTGACAACATTCTTGTTTCATTCAGTGGGTAAGGGCTACATGCTTGTTGCTTAAAGCTTGAGATTTTTGCTGTCCTTTTGTGTCGGGGGATATAGTATGGTACTGTAGTATAACTAAATTGACTGGATTCAAACTCAGGTCGCTCCCATTTGAAATCACCAAGTCAAACATGCCCCTACCCCAAAAGGATCTCGCCCCTATTTTGATAGCTCCGCCCCATACATACATACGGTAACGATTAGTTCTGTGAAACAAAGCAAAACCAATGTTACTCACCTATCGAGAAGAAACAAAGCAACCTCTGCGCCCGATCGCAGGCCTTCCTGCTCCTTGATTTCTCTCCAGTGCTGGAAAGCTGATCCGATATTTACACAGGTCCTTCTTCTTGCCTTATCGTAACACCGTGTCTACACCGGACGAGAGCGGCGTGGCGCAACAAATTACTATAGAACTCATTATAATCAGTGATGCTGTCCACACTGGATGCGACACGGCAAATCCCCGACAGTAAACTGCTGCTGCGTTCTATTTATGACATATTGACACAAATCTCAAATGATTTTCAATGGTCGCTTTGTCGCGTCCAGTGTAGACAGACCGCGAAAAGACAACTGTCGTGTCTGGTGTAGACACAGTGTAAGCCGCCTTTTGTTCCGCAGACGTTTTCCTCTTTTGTTTTTTATCTGCCATCTCTATCTTTCTGTCGTTGCTCAGCTCTGCTAATGTCCATCATGTGCAATGATGAGCGCTCTCTCCTCGCATCATGAGTAGACCGAGAGTTGGAGGACCTTCAAGACATGCAGGTGATGTTCAGCAATGGTCTGGGAGTATGGCGAGATGTCATCTAGGTACATGAGCACTAACTTGTGGAGGTACTTCTGGAGCACCTCGTGCATGAAATCCTGAAATCCTATTGAGGGCTCTGTAGTCGATTCAAGGCTGCAAGCCTCCGTTATTCTTGGCCACAAAAAAGAAACTAGAAGCAGCAGGGGATGTTGAGGGACAGATGTAGCCTTGGCAAAGAGCCTCCTCTGTATACTCCTCTATGGCCTTCTGCTCTGGGATGCAGAGTGGATAGATCTTTCCATGAGGCACTGGCTCACCTGAAAGAAGTTCAGCTGCACAGTCCCATGGCCGATATAGAGGTAGTTGGGCATAGAAGCTCGTTTGGAACACTTGGAAGATTAGGAAAGCTTTTTGGAAAACAATTGTCACATAAACCTGAAGCCTCAACCTCAACCAGACCTCTCCTGTAAACCAAGACAGCAGTGGGTTGTGTCGAATGAGCCATGGACACCCTAGGATGATGCCAGCAGTGGATTGCTCCTGAACCAGGAAGTCAATGGATTCATGATGGAACAGGCCGACTTGGAGTTGGACAGGGACCACACAGTGGAGCCTGGTGACTTCGTAACACTATGACTACTCATTACTTTTCATTTTATTGTTGTTTGATTTTGATTTTTTGTTGTTGTTGTTATTATTATTATAATATTTTAGATTAAGCATGGTTACTTTTTATTGTCACTGCTTTTATTTATGTTGTTTTATTCACTGTTACTTAAAGTTACATTAGAGGATTATTAAGATAGCTCAATTAAGCTAGTTAAGCTCATTCAACATCAATTGTGGCATTTTTATTACCACAAAATTTATTTTACATATGTACCTCATTAGCTTTAAAAAAAGTAAAAAGCCTGGGTTACAGTGAGGCATTTACAGTGGAAATTATTGAAGATGATTTGCAAATGTTAAAATATGCATAGTTTCAAAAGTATAGCTACAAAACAAACACCATGCATGTGAGAAAAGGCTTACTAATCTTTTCTGTGTAAAGTGATATACAATTTTATTTTGTTGTCATGACAAAATAACATAAAACTGTAAAATAAAAGTGACGAGACCTCAAATAATACTTGTACTCAGATTAACTTGTACTGAACTTATATTATTCATTTAAAACATTTGCATGTCAAAAACATAATAACAAAAAATGATTAATGATTGCCTAAATTTGGATCATGATGCTGTTTTTATTTCTAGCTTGTGTTGGATGAGAAATTCACGCCAGGAGGTCGAACAGTGCTGTTCAAATCTGATGATGAACAAGCAGTGCTTCCCAGATTGCACTTTGATCCAGTAGATTTCAAACATATCTACATCGCTCTGAGGAAACAGGTGCAGTTTACAAATGTCAATAAAAAGTCAATTTTGAAAATATTTTAACATTCAAATCTGTCAAACATAACAGATGATTTCTTCCATTTATATAAAAGTCATATTGTTGACTGACTATTTTTGCTTATGTTTTTGATGTAGTTAAGAAGAGTGTGCATTGTTCAGTGTGATGAGTACAGCACTCTGAAAGACTGCAGAGCTTCTCTGGATCCTCTCTGCAGCTGGTGTGTGAACACACACAGGTCAGCCTGCCTTTATCACGTGTAATATTTCACACATCATACATAATATCTGCTGCAGGCTGCATCTACACCAAATACTAATTTTCATTGTAGAACAACATGTTAACCTCTTATCATATGGACATGATGAGCAGTGTGCAATCAATTCTGTAGTGATAAATTGGGTAATACTGTAATATTATTGTATTGGGTAATACTCTCATTCCATCCTGACGATAGCTGCTCGCATCTCAGCTTGTCTAACAGACATTTCTTTGCTGGATGAAGGACCACCACCTTCAACTCAACCTTGCCTAGACAGAACTGCTTGTGGTTCCATCAAACCCATCATTTCATCACAATTTCACCATCCAGTTAGGCACATCAACCATAACTCCTTCAAAAACAGCCAGAAACCTTGGCGTTATGATTGATGATCAGCTGACTTTCTCAGGCCACATTACTAAAACTGCCCGGTCCTGCAGATTTGCTTTATTCAACATCAAGAAGATCAGGCCCTTTCTTTCGGAACATGCTTCACAACTCCTCGTTCAAGCTCTTGTTCTGTCCAGGCTGGACTATTGCAATGCTCTCTTGGAAGGTCTTCCAGCTAGTTCTATCAAACCTTTACAATTAATCCAGAATGCGGCCGCAAGATTAATTTTTAATGAGCCAAAAAGAATGCAGATCACACCTCTGTTTATTATGTTTCCCGGAGGGGCCGTCTTCGGTTCACTTAGTTTTGTCGTGGCCACGAGATATTAATTTGTGGGAACGTCATATTAACTCGTGGGAACGTGATATTATGACGTGGCCATGAGTTCATTTTGTCGAGGTAACGACATCCTTATATCGTGGCCTCGAGATGCTATGTTGAGGGAACAACATCCATTTCTCGTGGCCACGACTTCTTATGTTGAGGGAACGACATATTTTTCTCATGGCCACGAGTTTAATGTGTAAACAAACCTACGTGACCATAGCAACCGGTATTATCAGGGATTCATTAATATTTTATTTTGAATTAAGAAATTATTATATTAACTATTATAGAAATTATTACATAATTAAATTATTATATTTACCATAGGCTACCGGACTGTAGGAAATTGCACGTGATGTAAACAGCATTCAAATCAAGTTTATCATGAATAGGCTAAATGTTACATAAAGTACATAAAATAAAATATACATTATCCATCCCACAGTCTTGCTAGCTGTGTGTGTCCATTAACCGATCATCTTTTTCCGTAATATTTGTATATTATTATTAGCTATTATTATCATCATCATTATTATTATATTTTTATATTCGTTTTTTCCCTTCATTTCGATCTCTTTACATAACGTTCTGACTAGTTTTGTAAATAAGCCAACTGTAAATGCTCAACATATAAAGCTTTACACTAATTGAAAGGGGAAATAATAAAATATTATATTTATATGAAATAAATATAAAAAATATAGCCCTAACAAGTTAATATAACCTAATAATAATAATAATAATAATAATAATAATATACAAATATTAAATGAAATGTTTAATGTTAATAAACATGTTTTATCCATCTCTGATAATCCCGGGTTGCTATGGTCATGTAGGTTTGCCCCTCCTGGGCACCGTAGTTTATCAATTTGCACTGGCTACCAATAGCTGCTTGAGTAAAAGAGGCACAAAATCACTTTCACAGACTTTTAAATTAAATGTTCCCTCCTGATGGAATGACCTGCCCAACTCAATCTGAGCAGCTGAGTCCTTTAGCCATCTTCAAGAATCGGCTAAAAACACATCTCTTCCATCTTTATTTGACCCTCTAACTCTAGACTAGCACTCTCTATTCTACACTGAACAAAATTATAAACGCAACACTTTGATTTTTGCCTCCATTTTTCATGAGCTAAGACTTTTTCTATGTACACAAAAGGTCTATTTCTCTCAAATTCTCGAAAACCAGTCAGTATCTGGTGTGACCACCATTTGCCTCACGCAGTGCAACACATCTCCTTCGCATAGAGTTGACCAGGTTGTTGATTGTGGCCTGTGGAATGTTGGTCCACTCCTCTTCAATGGCTGTTCAAAGTTGCTGGATATTGGCAGGAACTGGAACACGCTGTCGTATACGCCGATCCAGAACATCCCAAACATGCTCAATGGGTGACATGTCCGGTGAGTATGCTGGCCGTGCAAGAACTGGGATGTTTTCAGCTTCCAGGAATTGTGTACAGATCCTTGCAACATGGGGCTGTGCATTATCATGCTGCAACATGAGGTGATGGTCGTGGATGAATGCCACAACAATGGGCCTCAGGATCTCATCACGCTATCTCTGTGCATTCAAAATGCCATCAATAAAATGCACCTGTATTCGTTGTCCATAACATACGCCTGCCCATACCATAACCCCACCGCCACCATGGGCCACTCGATCCACAACGTTGACATCAGCAAACCGCTCGCTGTCTGCCATCTGCCCTGTACAGTGAAAACCAGGATTCATCCGTGAAGAGAACACCTCTCCAGTGCCAGACGTCATCGAATGTGAGCATTTGCCCACTCAAGTCGGTAACGATGACGAACTGCAGTCAGGTCGAGACCCTGATGAGGACGACGAGCATGCAGATGAGCTTCCCTGAGACGGTTTCTGACAGTTAGTGCAGAAATTCTTTGGTTATGCAAACCGATTGTTACAGCAGCTGTCCAGGTGGCTGGTCTCAAATGATCTTGGAGGTGAAGATGCTGGATGTGGAGGTCCAGGGCTGGTGTGGTTACACGTGGTCTGCGGTTGTGAGGCCAGTTGGATGTACTGCCAAATTCTCTGAAACGCCTTTGGAGACAGCTTATGGTAGAGAAATGAACATTCAATTCACGGGCAACAGCTCTGGTGGACATACCTGCAGTCAGCACGCCAATTGCACGCTCCCTCAAGACTTGCGACCTCTGTGGCATTGTGCTGTGTGATAAAACTGCACATTTTAGAGTGGCCTTTTATTGTGGCCAGCCTAAGGCACACCTGTGCAATAATCATGCTGTCTAATCAGCATCTTGATATGCCACACCTGTGAGGTGGATGGAGTATCTCGGCAAAGGAGAAGTGCTCACTAACACAGATTTAGACAGATTTGTGAACAATATTTGAGAGAAATAGGCCTTTTTTGTACATAGAAAAAGTCTTAGATCTTTGAGTTCAGCTCATGAAAAATGGGGGCAAAAACAAAAGTGTTGCGTTTATAATTTTGTTCAGTGTAATTCTATTCTTTAAAAAAAAATAAAAACCTGTTCCTTTTAGACTTGCCTCTATTAATTTACTAACTGCTTGTTTTCTTTAATAAAAACTTGTTTTCTTTCTTTTGATTGCTTCCATTGTCCTCATTTGTAAGTTGCTTTGGATATAAGCGTCTGCTAAATGATTAAATGTAAATGTATTGTTTTATCTAGATGTTCTACTCAAGATGAATGCTCAAATACGCCATGGGTATCCATCCCAAAAAACTCTCTTCAGACGCTGCTGTTTTCTTTTCAGATGACAGAGAATTCTTCTAGAAAGGTAGACAGCAATATCTAAAAGTATTTTCTTAATTATCATTAATAGGAAAATATTTACAAGACTACTCTTTACCAACCATTGCCCTCTCCTACACAGATCACTCTACATCTGTCCTTGAGTCTGGAGAGCACAGAAAATCCCACTTTCTCATGTACTTTCACTAAAGAAAGTGTAAACCTGTGTGACGGGTCTGATCCGCCTGCAGTTTTCCCAAACTGCTCCTGTAGTTTTTCTGACCAGCTACTATACACTGGAGGTTGGTTCTCTGTCAGTACAATGGATTTTATACATTGTATATACTTTTGTAGGCTATATATTGTGGGAGTGTAGACACACATCTGTGGCTCTATGGTGCCTGAAAAAAGGTCTTAATTTAGATAGGGATTTTAACAAAAGGATGTTGTCCAGATTGTTTTGTGAACATGTCACAACAAATGCAGGCTTTGCAAAGAGCTATTGGTTTTGGAAGGATATTGTCATATAAAAGGCAGTTAGCACCAGTGAAATAGCAGTAGAAGAAAGTGGAAGTACTCTAGAGAGGACACAGAAATCAGCTATACTTAACATGTAGTAAGATGACATTGTGCATAAAAAGTTTGACCCTTGAAGTTTTTGCCTGTGATCTGTTTTTGTCACACACATTCAAGAACATTTATAACATTTAGTCAATATGTGTGTGTGTGTCTGTATGTAGGAAGGAATTTGTGACCACAGTGCACCTGTGCATGTCCTAACTACAACTACACGTCTTAGTGTCATTTCCTCTCACTCTCATCAACCTTAACCAACTCAACAGCAGCTCAAGAGAACCTAAGAATTTCTCTCAAATGTTGTTGTTGTTTTTTTCATATCTCTGGAGTATCAGCTTAATAATCAATCAGATGCAACCTAAAAATAAATAAAAACAAAATTAAATATTTTTTTCTACACAGTGTGTCAAAGTCAAAAATCAAAAGTCAGAAGTCCCTCCCCCACCCAAAAAAAAAAAAAAAACTGCAGCTGTGGTTGCCAGAACTTTACTATTAAAAACCACATGTAGAATCAAAGTTCATGCAACTATTTCCACAAGTTGAAATGAATACAAATATATGTAAGATGCATAGTATCACAAATATAAAGTGGAAAAGAATTTAGAACAATAGCATAAAAAAAAAAAAATTAATGTGAAGTGTCATCACCAATCTATAATAGAAAATTTATATATTGAGAATATTATTGATTCAGTAATAATAACACTGAATATTATCATTCAGGTTTAACAGTTTCTGCTACGGTTACTGTTGAAGATCAGAAAATCACAGAGATGCTGACACTTAGGAACTGTTCCAGTATCACAGAACATTCACAAAGTGCTTCATATACACAGTAAGAAAATGCAGTCTGTAGGAGTTTTAAACAATTTAATCCTTGATTTATACTGACTAAAATGTAGAAATAATAACACGTTTCTGTTGTGTACTAAGTGTGTGTAACATTAAATAAATGCAGGTGTGTTCAGTGTATCTCAGCTGGGTGTCACTGGTCCTCATCCCTCCAGCATTGTGACTGGACACGCGGAATGCAATTAAACATCCAGGTGAGAAAGTGTGACACTCCCAATACTGTTCTTGCAGTACTAGTTATCTTGTTATTTATTTATTTATTTGTTTGTTTTGACACTGATTGCTCATTATAATTAAATTCAATTCAAGTTTATTTGTATAATGCTTTTTACGATACAAATCGTTGCAAAGCAGCTTTGCAGGAAATTAAGTTTCTACAAAACTTAATATATTTAACTTATGGCAAAATTTGGTAATTCTGTATGTTGTCTGAGGGTTGGCATCCTCTGAGGGGTTGGCATCATCTCTTCTCAGGTGTTTGGTGATCTCAGATCATTTAAGGGTTGGATCCAGACTGAAGCTTCTATAATTCCTAGTTACCACAGGATGTTAATCCCGTGGCAGAAACAGAGAAACAATAGAGACATAATTAGCGTAGCTGCTGTTCCATCCAAGCAAAAATGATTTGTTCAACCCAAGCTAAAGAATAATAATGTGCGTTTGATCAGATATAACTTCAGTACAAAATTATAAGATGCATTATGTGAATGCTTGGCTAAAGAGATGTGTCTTTAATCTAGTGTAGCAAATTAGCTCAAGGGGGAAATATTAATAATTAATCATAACTCTTTATAATTAATTATAATATTTGGTTAAGTTAATAGAATTAGCTTGATAAAGCAGAATTTACGGTACAATCAATTGACCAGGTCGTCTAGCGAAAGCTCAGTATTGATTATTTATTCATTCAAGGAAATCTTAATTTCCAGGGTAAGAGAAATACCCTTTTTAAGGTACAGTACTACTCAGAGCTTGTAACAAGATCAAAATCATTAAATTGACTTGCAAGCAGGGAATCAGAAATGAATACTCATATGTATTGTGATGTTGGGGGTTATGACCCTTTGTCCGAGAGCATGGTTCGAATGGTTCTGGCAGTCTATACTTTGATTAAATTACAAACACACATGGCATTCTATGAGGAAGTGATGTACACCAAAGTGTCCGTCATCAAATGAGCATTAATTTGGTAGGAGGCACGATATAGGTGGGGTTACATTAACTAATACTTCACTCATAAAGCATGTATACAACAAAATACAATGCAAGAGACACCATACAAGATTTGTCTATAAATGAAAAGGAGGAAAGTTCTGTTTTTATGGGCATTGAGTGGGTTTCAGAAGGGTCTGTTCTTACTGCACTTCGCATCTCACATACTTTTGAGCAATGAAACAGTCTTATCAGATGGTTTCCCTGGTAACTGAGCCCTTTAGGGTGCTCTTTCAGGAGAAGGGTCCATAGACCCTCACAGTTTGTTTGTGGAATGAGAGGGTTTCCTGGATTATTCATTAAGTATAATGACTAAATGTGTGTCTGATTGGTCCAAACGCTACACTAGATTTAAACGGAGAGAGTGTGTCTGAACCCCAAACGTTATCAGGAAGGCTATTCCAGAGTTTGGAAGCCAAATGTGAAAAAGCTCTACCTCCTTTAGTGGATTTTGCTATCCTAGGTACTACCAAAAGTCCAGAGTTTTGCGACCTTAGGGAACGAGTTGGATTGTAGCGTGGTAGAAGACTAATTAGGTACGCAGGAGCTAAACCATTTAATAATATAACGCCCAGATTTTTGAGTGTAGAGGAAGTAACAGTACATTCGTCTAGATGCAAATTGTAATCCAAGAGATTCTGTGTACTGTTTTTTGGTCCAATAAGTAATATCTCAGTCTTATCTGAATTTAATAGGAGAAAATTATTGGTCATCCAATCTTTTACATTTTTAACATACTCTGTAAGTTTAGATAATTTAGAAGTTTCATCTGGTCTTGTTGATATATAGTTGAGTATCATCAGCATAACAATGGAAACTAATCCCGTATTTTCTAATAATATTACCAAGGGGTAACATGTATATTGAAAATAGCAGAGTACCTATTACAGATCCTTGTGGTACTCCATACTTTACTGGTGATAATTGAGATGACTCCCCATTAGGCAAGGCAAGGCAAGTTTATTTATATAGCACATTTCATACAGTGGTAATTCAAAGTGCTTTACATAAAAGGAAGTGAAATAGTCATTCAAAAAATAATCACAACAATAGAAACAAGGAATTAAAAAAAAGCACATCTGATCTCTTCTGAAAGCTGGTTCCAACTGCGGGCAGCATAATAGCTAAACACGAACTCCCCTTGTTTTGTGTGAGCCCTTGGTATTTCTAACTGACTCGATCCTAATGATCTGAGTGGTCTGTTAGGTTTATATTTGGTGAGCATATCTGCAATGTATTTAGGTCCTAGGCCATTGAGTGATTTATAAACGAGTAAAAGTACTTTAAAATCCTAAATGTAACTGGAAGCCAGTGTAAGGACCTGAGGACTGGTGTGATATGCTCAGATTTTCTGGTTCTAGTCAGAATCCTGGCAGCAGCGTTCTGGATGAGCTGCAGCTGTCTAATGGTCTTCTTTGGAAGGCCGGTGAGGAGACCATTACAATAATCCACCCTGCTTGTGATAAAGGCATGAACAAGTTTCTCCAAGTCTTGACTGGAAACAAAACATCTAATACTTGCAATGTTTTTGAGATGATAGTATGCTGATTTAGTTACTGCTTTGACATGACTACTAAAACTAAGGTCTGTCTCCAGAATCACCCCAAGATTTTTGACTTGATTTTTAGTTGTTTGACACCTAGAGTCAAGGTATGCATTCACCTTGAGAACTTCATCTTTGTTTCCAAATGCAATGACTTCAGTTTTCTCCTTGTTTAACTGAAGAAAGTTCTGGCACATCCAACTGTTAATTTCATCAATGCATTGGCAGAGGGAGTCAATGGGGCTGTAGTCTTTTGGAGATAAGGCTAGGTAAATCTGGGTATCATCAGCATAGCTGTGATAGGCAGTTTGGTTCTTTTTCATTATTTGACTTAGTGGGAGCATATACAGGCTAAACAAGAGCGATGCAAGAATTGAGCCTTGTGGGACTCCGCATGTAATGGACGTCCACTTAGACTTATGCTCTCCTATACTCACATAATAACCTCTCCCTTCTAAGTATGACCTGAACCATTCGAGTACCATCCCAGAAAGCCCGACCCAGTTTTCCAGTCTCTCTAGAAGTATGTTATGATCGACAGTGCCAAACACAGCACTAAGATCTAGTAGTACCAGCACTGATATTTTGACAGAATCAGAATAAAAGCGAATATAATTTATTATCTTAATGAGTGCTGTCTCTGTGCTGTGATGCGCTCGGAAACCAGATTGAAAATCGTCCAGGTATCCATTTGAGTTTAAGTAGTTGTTCAGCTGATTAAAAACTACCTTTTCAATAATCTTACCTATGAAAGGAAGATTTGATATTGGTCTATAGTTGCTCAACATGGTGTTATCAAGATTGCGCTTTTTCAGAAGGGGCTTAATAATTGCAGTTTTCAGGGAGTTTGGAAACATCCCAGAAAGAAGTGAGGCATTCACCACTTCTAAGAGATCTGCTTCTAAACAGTTAAGCACACTTTTGAAAAAAGATGTGGGAAGTGTGTCAAGATAGCAGGTTGATGATTTAAGGTCTTTTTGCTGACCTTTACCGGAGCAATATCATCAATAACATTCTTAACTTTTGAGTTAAATGTATCCAGGAGAAGATCAACAGAGTCTGCAGAAATGCTTGGTGTTGAAGATATAGCCTTCATAAATAGTGCACTAGTGTTCTCGTTAATGCATCTCCTTCTGACAGAGACAGATCTAGATTCAGTGGTAACAGAGATCAGTATATAAAATAAAATACAGAAGTAATCAGATCGTGCTACATCCTTAATAACAATGGATGAAATGTTTAGACCTTTACTGATGAGTAAATCTAGAGTGTGTCCACGACTGTGTGTGGGTCCATGCACATGCTGAATCAGGTCAAAAGTGTTTAAAACAGTAATAATTTCTTTTGTAGTTTTGATTTCTGCATGATCTATGTGAATATTAAAATCCCCTGCAATAGCAAACAGTCAAACTCTGTGGAAGTCATTGATAACAGTTCTGTGAATTCTTCAACAAAGGCTGGAAAGTATTTTGGAGGCCTGTAAATAACGATAAACAGAATGCGTGGAGCACCTTTCAGCACAATACCTAGGTATTCAAAAGACAAATACTGACCCTATGACACTTGCTTGCATTGATAAACATCTTTAAATAGAGCAGCTACACCTCCACCTCTCATAACAGTCCTGCAGACACTTGTAAAATTAAAGTTAGGAGGAGCTGTTTCATTGAGGACTGTTGCACTGCAGCTGTCTTCTAGCCATGTTTCATTTAGAAACATAAAATCCAGGTTGTTTGTGGTTAAGTCATTGATCAGAAATGATTTATTTTTTAGTGAGCGAATGTTTAAAAATGCTAACTTGACGGAATTACATTTTGTCTCTACAGCAATCTTCGATTGATGCATTATCCGCAGATTAGATGGGTCAGCCATACGGCTTGAGAAGGCCTTAGACTTTCTATAACGTGATAAAACAGAGATAGAGAAAGCTACAGGCACACTGGGTTCCCGCTTGTTCTGTAAACATTTGTGTAAGTTGCTGCTAACATGGCGGGGACCTGACACACATCACTGAGAGTAGCTATCAGTTGTTTTTGGTTCACCTACACCCGATGGAGGAGGGTTTGGCCCTGGCATTGTGGCAGCGGTCGGAGAGCTCTCACAGGAGGAGGAGGGAGAGCTGGGCCTGCAGTCTTTGGTGGTTGTGGGGCCCACCATTTTTTAGTTGATATCTGGGGGCTTGCAGCAAAAGAGTGGGAGAGTTTGGTCCAAGCATACACCAGTTCCTCCATTTTCTGTGAGAAGCTTAGAAGTGGAGATGCTGGAGAGAGGGATAGTGTGTCTGGTGAGCGGGGCTCTGGCTCTGGTGTTTCCGGTGGCTGTGATATGTTGTCCTGGCTTCCCTGGCTGTTTTCCAGAAAGTCGTCCTTGGGTGCTGAGTCTTGAAGTTGTTGTAGTACGTCACAGTCTGTCTGTGATGAGGTCTGTGAGCAGGGCTCAGCCGGGACAGTTTCCAAGAGCAGTGCTTGTTGTGGCTGCATGGCGTTATCAATGTCCACATCTGGGGTAGAGGATGCTACTGCAGCAATACGAGATACTCGTGACAATCTGATGTCTCGAGTTCCTTTGGGTCTCGCTCCCTGTTTTTGCCATCGATTAATCTGTCGATCAGTTTCGGCTTGTTCCTCTACACTTGGTATAAACTGTTGAGATTCACTAGATTCACAGGACTCACCGGCTGTATGCTGAGGGGGTTCGTGATGACGATCTGCTGTGTGTTCCACCTGTTTTGGATGTCCAGCAAGTAACTTTGTTTCAAGAACCAAAATCCTTTGTAGAAGTCTGTGGCAGTTCATGCAGCAAGTAGATTCCACAAGGGGCATTTTCTTTCCCGTCTGTTAGAATGTCGGCAGCTATGTTTTCCCGTCTGTGGAATGTAAGCTGCTGGCAGTGGGAGGCAAAGAGTATTCCAGTCCCAAAAAGTCTTTAGTTTGGTGTTTGTGCTAAAACTGTGTTGTTTGAGCACTGTGCTGATCTGCTGAAGTTAAAGTCTTAAAAAAGTCTGAGAAAAGTACATAAACAGGGAGCAAAGCGCAGAGCTGTAAGCAAGAGCGTCCGAACAGTAGCAAAGCCGGAAGCCAGAAACAAAGTGGTAGCGATCTGACAGGTAGGATCTAAAGTTTAGCTGACAGTTTAGATTCTAAACCATCTTAAAGCCTGCCCTTGAATACCCGTATAGTTTTGTAATCGATCTATAAGTATGTCATGATCTATAGTGTCGAACGCAGCACTAAGATCAAGTAAAACTAGCAATGAGATGCAGCCTTGGTTTGACGCAAGAAGTAAGTCATTTGTAATTTTAGCAAGTGCAGTTTCTGTGCTGTGATGGGGCCTGAAATTCTTCACAGAGATCATTTTTTTGCAAGAAGGAGCACAACTGAGCAGACACAAGATTTTCTAAAATTTTAGACATAAACGGAAGATTTGAAATGGGTCTGTAATTTGCCAGTTCACTAGGATCTAGTTGTGGTTTCTTAATAAGAGGCTTAATAACCGCCGGCTTGAATGGTTTTGGGACGTGACCTAAAGATAACGATTTAAGTAATTTAGTGGGTACAGGATCTAATAGGCATGTTGTTGGTTTAGGTGCAGTGATAAGTTTATTTAGCTCTTCCTGTCCTATAGTTGTAAAGCACTGCAGTTTTTCTTTGGGTTCGATGAATGAAGCTGAAGTACTAGACGCCGTAGAATCTACATTTATTATTTTATTTCCAATGTTATCTATTTTATCAGTGAAGAAATTCATAAAGTCATTACTATTAAACTGTGAGGGAATATTTAGATCGGGTGGCGTCTGGTTATTTGTTAATCTAGCCACTGTGCTAAATAAAAACCTTGGATTGTTTTGGTTATTTTCTATGAGTTTGCGGATATGCTCTGCCCTGGCAGCTTTTAAAGCCTGTCTAAAGCTGGACATACTGTTTTTCCACGCAATTCTAAAAACTTCCAAGTTAGTTTTTCTCCATTTGTGCTCAAGATTACGAGTTTCTTTTTTGAGAGAATGGGTATAACTGTTGTACCATGGCGCAGTATGTTTTTCTCTAACCTTTTTCAATTTGATGGGGGCAAAAGCTTCTAATGTATTAGAGAAGATAGTGCCCATGTTGCTAGTCATTTAGTCTAGTTCATGTGTTTTTATGGGTACACAGAGCAGTTTAGATAAATCAGGCAGGTTATTTGTGAGTCTGTCTTTAGTGGCTGGAACAATAGTTCTGCCTAGATGATAACGCGGAGCCATATACTTAATATTAGTAATACGCAGCATGCACGATACAAGGAAATGGTCAGTAACATCATCACTTTGAGATACGATATCAATATCAGTAAGATCAATTCCATGTGATATAATTAAATCTAGTGTATGATTAAAAAGATGAGTGGGCACAGTGATGTTTTGCTTGACTCCAAAAGAGTTTATTAGGTCAGTAAATGCAAGTCCTGATGCATCATTTGTATTATCAACGTGAATGTTAAAATCTCCGACAATTAGCTCTTTATCAACATTACCCAATAGGTCTGAGAGGAAATCTGCAAATTATTTTGGAAAATCTGTATATGGCCCTGGCGGTCTATACACAGTAGCCAGAGCAAGAGATAGGAGAGATTTCTTTTGCATATCTGACAGTGTAACATTGAGTAGAAGTATTTCGAATTAGTTAAACCTGTATCCTGTTTTCTGAGTAACATTAAGAATATTACTATATATTGTTGCAACACCGCCACCATGACCAGTCTGACGGGGCTCATGCTTGTTACAGTAGTTTGGTGGAGTAGACTCATTCAGAGCAATATAATCATTTGTTTAAGCCAGGTTTCAGTCAAACAGAGTACATCAAAACTATTATCTGTGATCATTTAATTTGCAATAACTGCTTTGGGTGTGAATGACCTAATGTTTAGGAGCCCAAGATTTAAAAATAGTTTTTGTTCATTTATTTTGCATTTTTCTGGTTTAATCACGATCAGATATTTCTTTTATTATAAACCTTAGTAAGATGTGAAAAAAAAAAAACTGGAACTTGAGTTGGAAATGAATGCCATACAAAATATCCCAAGGGTCATACAAATATATTCTTTATGCAAAATAAAATATTATTCTTAATATTTATTCTTTTAATTTTGGAGTGAAATATCACCCTGATGTGTTTTTTATGAGATTCGCCCTACAACTATAACTATAGTTTCAATTTTATCTTACAGTATAGATGAAATGTGACCCTGGACCACAAAAACAGTCATATGGCTCAATTTTTCAAAATTGAGATTTATAAAATCATCTGAAAGCGGAATAAATAAGCTTTCCATTGATGTATGGTTTGTTAGGATTGGACAATATTTGGCTGAGATACAATTATTTGAAAATCTGGAATCTGAAGATGCAAAAAAAATCAAAATATTGAGAAAATCGCCTTTTAAAGTTGTCCAAATGAAGTTTTTAGTAATGCATATTACTAATCAGAAATGAAGTTTTGATATATTTACAGTAGGAAATTTACAAAATATCTTCATGGAACATGATCTTTACTTAATGTCCTAATGATTTTTGGCATAAAAGAAAAATCAATAATTTTGACCCATACAATGTATTTTTGGCTATTGCTACAAATATACCCCAGCGACTTAAGGTTTTGTTGTCCAGGGTCACAAATATCATTGCACTAACTGAAAAGAACTTAGGAAGTACATGAAACATTCATAGTTCTCCGTCGTTCTTTACTCTTTAGGATGCATGTAAAGATCAACACTCTGAGACAGATTACAAAGTAAGTGTCATATCATGTTTATGAAATGAGGATTTTATTTTAAAGGACCAAAGGTCATTTAATGTCCTTAAAAAATGTTTGTTGCATCACATACACCTCAACAAAATGTTTAACTTTTAACAGAAATTCGTTTAAACCATTATGAACATTTGTAGATTTTATATCCCAAGAAATAAAATGTAAATAATCAGCAATGCATTTTATTGGCATCTTTGTTTTTAAGTATCACGATTGCTCTTTTGAATATTTGTGGTATATTGATCTACAGATTTTAGAAGTATAAGGTGTTCTATATCATGTTATATGCTGTGCTATATCTTGTGGTAGAGTGTTTTTGTGTGTGTGTATCTGTGTCCCGTAGGAGCCAGAGATTCTCTCTCTGGAGCCGAACAAGGTTTCTTTACATGGCAGAAACAATGTTTTACTAAGAGGAAGAAACCTGGAATCTGTCACTAAAATCAGTATTCAAGGGGATCTGGACTGCATTCCTAAAGAGTGAGACTGTTTTTTTTTTTTTTTAAGTATTTGTGAAACCTTTTTCTTCTTCAAAAACGTAACACTCCATAACATACATACAATATAACCAAAATAGTTACTCCATACCACACTTCTCCCCTCCCCCCCAACTGGAACATGCACCAAATATTCATGAAAGTACTCTAATCACACATCACCATCAGAAGAACCTCAGCCGGACCAAGGAAATGAAAAAGGGAAAAGAAAAAGCAAAAAAACAGAGGAAAAACAAGATAGAATGACACATAGCACAATAACAACATAAGCAAGGACATCCTTAAAATATAGACCTGAGAAAGGGGCCACAGATTTTGTCAAACATCTTTAATCTGCCCGCTCTAGAGAAACGTATCCTTTCAAGCTTGAGGGCCGAAAGCATTTCAGCTAACCATTTTAAAAAACTTGGAGGTGACGTAGATTTCCACTCCATCAGAATCACTCTTTTGGCCAGCACCATGCCAAACATGAGGGAGAGTTGTTGAGATTGAGGCCAAGTTAGAGCCTGGTCTGAACATCCAAATATCGCTAAATCGGCATCAATATTTATCTCATTTTCAAAAGCGCGTGAATAAAGCCTAAAAATACTTTTCCAAAATTCGGATATCTCCAGACATGACCAGAATATGTGAGCGTATGTCCCGTCAGCACTTTTACATCTATCACACAAAGGAGAGATAGAAAGGTACAACCTATTAAGTTTAGCTTTGGTATAATGTAATCTGTGTATCACTTTAAATTGTATAAATTGTAGTTGCACATTAATAGAGCAAGAGTGAATTCATCTCAACCCCTCCTCCCAAGTAGAGGCTGAGATATCCTTTCCTAATTCCCTCTCCCAAGCATCTTTAAGGTGCGCTGTAGAGGCTGTGTGTTTGTTTAGTGGTATATATGAATGTGTGTATATTCAGATAAATGATACTGTAAATCTGTTCATGAATGTTTCTCTTCAGATCTCCAGTGTTTGATCGCTCCAGTGACACTTTAAGGTTCCACATTCCTCCGAGTGGAACTAAAGGAACAGTGAAAGTGTGTGTTGTTACTCCTGACGACCGTTGTCATGGTAACAGCACCATCACTTACAGTTCTCAGCCCAGCTGCACTGGAATACAGCCCACAGTCACCTGGAGCAGGTCAGACCATTACAGACCACTGTCTGATCAGCTGCCATGCTGCATATATGTTTGTTTTCAGTTATTTTGATTCTGTTTCATATCTTTTCATGCAGCGGTGGAAGGATGATTTACGTTCAGGGCAGCAATCTGGAATTAGTGGAGTCAGTTACTGTCCATCCCTTTGATAAAGTGCTGAAAACACAATACAGTGCAAGCTCAGGGGTAAGATGTGTTTATTACATGTGTGGTAACTATAAAGCTAAAATGTGCTGTTAACCTCAAACAGGAACCAGTCTAGCAGCTCAGAGGACTTCATCATAATATAGTTATACAGTCTACATTCACACATGGTGCATGAGTTCTCATTTGTCAGATTTGATCATTACTTTGCTCATATAATTGTTAAATGCTGACTGTCGTTATTTAGTTAGCTGTAACAAAACATTATTTATTGTATTTATGGCTAACATGTAGCTTCTTGAATATGTCAGATTTATTTATAAGTCCTATTTTCATTATCTCTCTTTCTCAGGACATGTGGTTTCACTCACCCCCCTATGATGGCGGTGGTCAGTTTAGCTTGTTGCTGAATGTTGAGAACTCCACTGTGGACTGTGGGTATTATTTGTCCTACCAGTCTGATCCAAAGTTCATCCGATTTACTACCTTTCCAGTGGCCAACGATCTACAGGTGAACATTCAGGTAAAGAGTGACTAAATTGGATTTACTGTTTGAAGTTCTGCCCCTTTCATGCTATTTAATAAAAGATGTAGAGAAATTAATGAAAGAATTTGATCTGGCAGCTGTGCAGAGACGACACTAATTGTTTTTTCTGTTTCTCAGAAAAAGGCAGATATGCTGAATTTGCGTATGAATGAGGTGACTGTGACGGGTCTACAGGGAGATCAGCTGTATCAGTGTGTTCTGGAGAAGATTGAGTCCAATGCTGTTATCTGTACAATTAAAGGAGAATCAGGAGCTGTCACTGCAGTGGACACAGTCACTGTAAGTCTGTTTTATTTTCTTGCATATGGTAATTATAATGTTAAATCTCAATAGATAATGGGAAGGAGAAGTCCATATAGTTTGACTTTATTAATTGCTGCTAAATATTAGTCAAGTTTGTGAGATACTTTAAGAGCAGAACATTTTTTTTCATTATATTTTCAGATCGGCATTGGGGATTCTTATGTTCACAGAATGAGAAAAAATACTAACTATTTCTGCCTGAGTCCATAGAAATCATCTGGTCAAGTATGAAGAAGCAATAGAAACACTTCCGTTCAGTTTCTCACAGCAAAAATCTGGAGGAAAGAAAAAAAGGCTGGGAAAGCATGATTTGCTTAGACTAGGCAGTTCTATGGCTGTTATACCCATGTATTGTCATACAGATGAGCAAGTGTTTTTTTACGGGATTATATTATCATTTTTTTTTATTTAATACAATATCCAATCTGTTTTTCCTGTTCAGTGACCACTGCGATTTACATACAAACATAGTAAGTAACCTTAGTAAGAATTTGTAAGTAAACTTATGATATAATGCCCTGTTTACACACATAAAAATTATGCCTCAGAGATCAGAAGAATAATATTACTCTTATCTCATCTTTCATCTTTCTGACTGGTCAGAAATCTCCTGTCAGATACTGTGGCGCTGTTCTCTAGACAGCAGGTGGTGCTCTGCACCTACTTATTAATTATACAGTGTATAAACACAGTGAAATCAAAACTTTCTACAGAGGTCAAACCTGCTGTTTAGTGCTGTGATACAGTTCTTTTGGTGTGAAAGATGATTGTAGTCTCTTTTTTACTGTAATCCTACACAATTAAATTTTTTCGCTTATTAATCTGATATTCTATGTTATCAGTATGCTGTACACAGTGTACACAGAAAGAGTCTGGTCTGTACTTAAATGAACAAGCACATTAACATTCACAAAAACATACACACACATTTAGTACAAAATACAGCAAGTCATCACAGCATATGTTTTATTGCTGAATAACTACTGTATCAGTCGAAATTACCCCTAAGGGCCATTTTAGCTATTTAATAGAAGAAAGAAATTCGTGCAGGTCTGGAACAACTTGAGAGTGAGTAAATTAATTTTCATTAATAATTGTCATTATTTTTTGTTAATTTTTAATTTTTAATTTTTGGGGGGGGGGGGTGAACTATTCCTTTAAGTTGGTCTTAAAATACTTGTACTTAGTGTACGTTTTTGCATTTATTAGCATAAATATATAATATATTGAAATGCATTTATATCTTATGATATGTGACCCTGGACCACAAAACCAGTCTTAAGTGGTCGGGGTATATTTGTAGCAATAGCCAAAAATACATTGTATGGGTCAAAATTATTGATTTTTCTTTTATGCCAAAAATCATTAGGATATTAAGTAAAGATCATGTTCCATGAAGATATTTTGTAAATTTCTTACCGTAAATGTATCAAAACTTAATTTTTGATTAGTAATATGCATTGCTAAGAACTTCATTTGGACAACTTTAAAGGCGATTTTCTCAATAATTAGATTTTTTTTGCACCCTCAGATTCCAGATTTTCAAATAGTTGTATCTCAGCCAAATATTGTCCGATCCTAACAAACCATACATCAATAGAAAGCTTATGTATTCAGCTTTCAGAAGATGTATACATTGAAAAATGTGAAAAATTGACACTTAAGACTGGTTTTGTTGTCTAGGGTTACATATAATATACATGTAAATATATTCAAGACAGTGAAAGGGCTTTAAAACTTGATGTGCTGATCAGAATATGATATGTATCACATGTAATGCCTTATACTTGAAGAGCCCTAATTTGAATTAAACAGAATGCTTACCACTTTTTTGCTATGTGTAATGGTATTTCCTGCATATGCAAGTGGTTAATGCATTAACAACCACATTTCTCCAATATTCATAGTGGTTGCTGTGCACAGAGTTGTAATATTTTTTTAGTGCCATTACTATGACACGTTTTTATTCTGTACATACAGAAACATGCAAAAATAAACAAGCTGAGAAACTACATCTTACTTCCTGTTTGCAACTATTTCAGTGCCATAAACAACAATCAAAATTAATCTACACTTGAGAGGCTATAAACAAACACACAATGACGAGTGATGACCCCACATATACAAAGACACACTAATACAATTACAGCTCATGCTTTGAGACACAATCCATCAGAGAGTGATAAAATAAAAGTATGGAGAGACTGCTATTTATAGCCATATATTTTTGCCATGTGTTGCATGTACAGAAAAGTTAAAAGAATCATTTTCATAGTAATTAATTTAGCTTTATATAACAGGGTCAACAATTAAAGAAGCAGTAGTATGTCCCAAAACTAATAGCCTAATTTGTTTTTAACATATACAGATGTATGCTTTTTACCTTGTCTGCAAAGTGAATTATACATGATGGGTGACAGGTTTTGTGATGTTTGCGTCAGGACAAAAACCAGTATGAATATTATTATTAAACACGTTGATCTTGTACTTCGTAAAAATCTTCTTTCACTTGATGTCATAAGTTACATTTTAAAACGATTAAGCATACTTTTTCATTTAATTTTATTATAGTATTTTTATTTATTTATTTCAACGTTCACTCAAGTAACTGTTTGTAAAGTTTGTCTTCGTTTTAGAAATTAAAATGTCTCTGTTGTTGCCAGACCTCCGCCCTCATCTCACAGAGCTACTTCACATCCACCCACTTCACCCTTATACTCATCTGAGCGCAGCTGATCTCGTCATCAAATACACTAGTAGGCCTATCCAACTGCTTATCCAACTACTTATTTAATAAGATGGGAAGATACTTACTTGGAATACTTTTACTTTTGAAATATTGCATTTGCGATGATGTGGTGAACTTTGATGGAGACATTAAGGACTTTGTAGTTGGTAACAGTAAGTTATTTGTTCTTACTGACCATCGACTACATCAGATGAGACACGATCTGAATGAGGAGAAGAGGAAAGACATCACTGATGCCCCTCACCATAACAGAGTCAACATCCTGGTGCCTTTTGAAGCCAACGGCACCCTGATAACGTGTGGGACTTTTAAATATGGATATTGTGAAGTTCTTGATATAAATGACATAACAAACAGTATTTACTATGAAAGTGATATATTGGTAGGACCACAACAGAATGAGAAATCTGTTGCCTTCATAGCCGGTAGCTACCTTTTGGTTGGGAAAAAAGAAGACGATGCAAAAGCTCAAGATGCCAGGTATTCTGTTGCTAGCTTGTGGAACACTTTACAGTCTCAACCAGGAGGGATTTTCTCAAGAACAGCAGAAGGATCAGATGCCATCATTCAGAGCACAGTGAGAGATGTGGAGTTTGTTGACGGATTCCAGAGAGTTTCGCCCTCAGAATCCTATTTATTTCTCAACGCAAAGACTGACTCCGAGAGGAAAGTGCTCGTCCTGTGGATGAACAGCTCTAAAGTAAAAAAGATAGACATAATCAAATCCCTACAGGCTGCAACGATACGATGCTGCAGTGATAAAGTTCGTCCAGTGCTCGTCGCCTCCACCGTTATTCCCTCAGTGAACGGTGTTATTTGGGCAGGTGTGTTCAGTGCGCAGAATCAGCAGGATCCGGAGAACAGCGCGCTGGCTCTGTACGATATCAGTAATGTTCAAGGCCGAGTGAAGGGCTTCTGCGCTATTGGTGAAAAGCCTTGTGGATCTGAGGTTGGAAATTACTTATATACTTTTTAAACAGTATTTTGCCTTACAGAGACTTGAATAACATTTGTAATAGAATACATGTTGCATGATAAACGTAATTCACTATAGTCTATACACTATATTCAGTATATGTTGTTTGTGTTTCAGAGTGGTACTGAACTTCAGCCGCTCTCTGTGGTGTTCAGGTACAGCTCAATGTCAGCAGCAGCAGCAATGAGGATTGAATCCTGGATTGTGTTGTTCATAGGAACCAGTGATGGACAACTCATAAAGGCCTGCCTCGTATTCTATTTTTCACTAGTTTCTTAAATGTTATCATCTCTAGTTAAAAAACACTGAGGATATAAGTAGGTTGCATTGCACCGGTGAATTTGTGGGGCCTTGTTAACATTATAAGGCTTATGCATCAAGAAGTATTGTTAAGCACAAAAAATATTTGATATCCCAGCAATGAACAGCGAAATTAATCAATTGCATGAATAAAGCACCACAGTCATATAATGATTTGGCTAAAGTTTGGATAGTGCTGTTGTTTATATTTTTAGCTGATGTTGGATGAGAAATTCACACCAGGCTGTCCAATAGTGCTGTACAAATCTGATGATGAACGTGCAGTGCTTCCCAGAATGCCCTTTGATCCAGTAGATTTCAAACATATCTACATTGCTCTGAAGAAACAGGTGAGATTTAAAAATGTACAGTCAATAAAAAGAATCAACACTGAAAACACTTCATTTTAAATTGCTTACTCGCCAAACTAAAAGTTGTACTTGAGGCACACTCGGTGAAACCATTCATTCATATACTGAATCTTCAGACCAAGTTTAAAAAAACTCAGTGTTTTGAGAAACAAATAAATTTTTCACCCTTGCATTTCTGTTTCCAGCCCTTTGTAAATATATATTGAATATTCATTCAGGTCAAGTTACCTTCATTTCTACACTCTCTGAAAAAAAGGTACAAAAGCGGTCACTGTGGCCATACCTTTTCAAAAGGTACATTTATACCATTTAGGCAGAGGTGGGTAGTAACGAGTTACATTTACTTCGTTACATTTACTTGAGTACATTTTTTGGGTAACTAATACTTTTAGAGTATATTTAAAAATGGGTACTTTTACTCTTACTCAAGTACATTTTTAGTGAAAAAACGGTACTTTTACTTCGTTACTGTGGGCGACGCTCCTCTCGTTACTTTATCTTAATGCATACAAGTTAAAAATCCTTCAGTTTATTCCAAGCGCGCCATCTACTTTTTTTTCTGGGCAATGAGCGTTGCCGTTCGCGAATGATTCATTCTTTTGAGTCAATTCTATTCAAGGCTTGATCAAACCAGTTGGCAGACCAATGAATCGGTTCGCGAATCAGTTTGAATGATTCGTTCAGTTCCTGCCGCGCGCTGAGTCGTCTGAGGCGGTTCTCACTCAGAGTTGTAACATCAAGAGCGCTGAAGACGTGGCTCTGGATCAACAGTCAGTTGAAAGCAAAGGCTATGGTTTACTAGCTATGAAGATCTTTATTAGAAGAACACCGCGTGTGCTGACGGTTCCACAGGTATAGATTCGATTACAGTTCACGATACCACTATGACATTACAGTTTGTTGTACATGTACCTTACACATTAAATACAATGTATATTTGATTCATTAAATAAGCTGTGACGGAGTAAGAAATAAACACCCGCCAAACCAGCGTTAGTTCCAGGAGGAATGCCTTGCCTAGACACAATTAATATGGAAATTTTCACAATATTTACGCTTGCAGAAATAAAGGCTACATTTGTTTACATTTTGCGGAACAGACGGAAGAAGATCCGTCAATGTGCATTTGATTCGTTATGTTCAGATGTTCTGTAGCGGTCATGTGAGGAGATTTCACTCTTCTCCGTGTCAGAGGTTATATACATTTATAATACATAATTAAACTTTTAATTTAATTTAACTCAGTGATGCAAATCAGAATTTGTATCAGCTGTTACTCCAGTTTTCGGTGTAATATGATCCTTCAGAAACCATTCAAATATATTGTTTTGTTACCAGTGTTGTTGAAAAAAAACAAAAACAAAAAAAACAGCATATGCTGGTTAGGTATGTTTTGAAGCTGGGATGCTGGTTTGTGCTGGTCATGTGCTGGTCTTGAGCTGGTTGGACCAGCTTAAATCAGTTCAAACCAGCATCCCATGCTTCAAAACATACCTAACCAGCATATGCTGTTTTTTTCAACAGGAAACAGTTTTGCTGCTTAATATTTTTTGGAACCTGTGACAGTTTGTTCAGGATTCTTTTATGATTAGAAAGCTAAAAAAGAACAGCATTGATAATAAATCAGGCTGATAAAAATTCTGATTTGCATCACTGAAATAAATTACATTAAAAAAAAATTAAAGGTATTTTGAACGGCAGTGTGTGTGTGTGTGTGTGCGTGTGTATAAAAATGTATCTAAATATCTATATATCTAAATAAAAATAGATTATATTCAGTATATGATCCAAAGTAACTAGTAACTAACTACTTGAGTAGTTTTTTTATCCGATACTTTTTTACTCTTACTCAAGTAACTATTCAGACTATTACTTTTACTTTTACTTGAGTAAATATTTCTTCAAGTACTTTTACTTTTACTTGAGTACAGTTTTTGGGTACTCTACCCACCTCTGCATTTAGGTACCATTAAGTTATCAATATGGAACTTTTAAGTACAAAGTGACAGCTTTTGTACCTTCTTTTCTGAGAGTGTGTAACGATTCCTACAATAGAGATTGTTTGAAAGCAGCAAATACAAATTCTAATTGACAAACTCCTGTGCGCTCCACTGCACACTGAACAAGCAAAAGACTGAAGATAGTAGTGTTTCACATTTATCATATCCGCTTGTCGTGTATATGGCTAATCATCTGATGTTTGTATATAGAGTTAGAGTTATGAGTTAAAATAGTTTTAAAGAAGTATTTGCTTTTGCAGGAGATTTTTTTTTAAGTATGTTGTTTCTTTATGCTTGAAGGATAACAGCCTATCAACCTGCATTTTCACAGTTATTAACATCATAAGTCTAATATACAAAATATATTATAAAATCTGAATGCTTTTCTTTCTTTCTTTGTAAATGTGTGCACCATAGCTTGTGTTATATTACCCTGGCATCTAATGATTATAAACTATACTGTAACACTGATGCAATGTGTTTTAATAGAGCTGCAGAAGGAATGATTGTAATCTTTTTTTCTGACTGCGTTTTTTTTGTTAAATTTTTCCTTATTTCAAAAAGTCGTGCAAACTCATTAGTGGATTTTTGTTTTTGTGTTTTGCTTTCTGCTCATGCCTTTGATGCAGTTAAGAAGAGTGTCTGTGGTTTCATGTGCTAAATTCAGCACTCTGAAAGACTGCAGAGCTGCTCTGGATCCTCTCTGCGGCTGGTGTGTGAACACACAGAGGTCAGATTAATATCTGTTACACTTACAAGTAAAAAAAAAGTGTAGGATATGCTAGCTAGTTTAAAAAAACCAATAGCATATCCAGCGTGGCAATAACAACTCCAAATGATATATTTCTGCTTGTCTAGATGCTCCATCCAAGATGAATGTACAAAATCTTCATGGTTGTTCACCCCTAAAGACTCCCTTCAGGATCTGCTGGTTTCTTTTCAGGTTTGGGCAGAGAAATCTTCCAGCAAGGTATTGTTATATTAACTTCAAATAGGACCATTTTTCATTGCATTGAAAAGATACTAGCAATTTCTACTGACCAGTCAATGCCCACTCCTACACAGATTACTCTACATCTTTCCTTGAGTCTGGAGAGCACAGGAAATCCCACCTTCTCATGCACCTTCATCACAGGAAGTGTGAAGCTGTGTGACGGGTCTGATCTGGATGCAGTTTTCCCAAACTGCTACTGTAGTTTTTCTGACCAGCTACTATCTACTGGAGGTTGGTTCTCTGTCAGTGCAGTGGATTGGTGTTGTGTGCTTTGTATTCAATGTGCACACATACCACACTTAAAGCAAGATTTTATTGTCCTCAGTACACTCCAGCCACTATATGTATCTAAATATACTATTTACAAATATAATATGACTGCATTGATGGCTATCAATTTTATTGAGAAATTTCTTACCATTTCATTAAACGCAGCTATTGCATGCAGCTGACATGCATAACAGCAGCATTTCAATGGAAAAAGAGCACAGTCTTACATGCCTCTGACACCACATGCATATTTAAACAGACAGAGCAGAGTCTGCCATGGCATTAATAGACAGAGAAACATCTTCAGAAGATAAAGCAGTCATTTTCTACTAACAAGGCCAAATTCCATGAATAAGCCCCAAAAAATGCAAACAGTAATTCCCAAAATCTATAAGACTCTTGAAGAAACAATTGTTTAAGTCACATATAAGTGAACTTGGCAACTCTGCTGCTATTACATTAAAAATAATAGGAAGGGAATTAGCACAAGCGATTGATAAATAGCAGGAAGAAAGTGTAAATACCCAACAGAGAACTCATAAATCAGCAATACATAACTTACGATGACAACATTTCAAGTTTTTGCCTCTGATTTCTCACTTATACACACGGGAACTAGTAACACTGATTCAATAATGTATGTGCGTCTGTATGTTGTAGGAAAGAAATGTTTTGATAAATTCTGTGACCACAGAGCATATCTAAATATCTTAGTGTTATTTCCTTTCACTTTCTCAGCAACCGTAACCATGGTAGTAAACCTCATGACACATCTGAAACTAATACATTTTACGATAAAGTTTCTCATAAGCTGAGAAAAAAAAATTTTCTTTTTTTTTTTTTCAAGTATCTCCTAAAATGAAATACAAGCAAAATAAAGGAGACTAGTTGTATGCAATGTAAGCCACTTTGGATGTCTGTTAAATGGATAAATTCAGTATCAATGTGAGAAGTCCTGATCAGCCTGTCTGGTCTATTCTGCAATGTTGTATCCAGAAAACCTTTTCAAAAATGTTATTATCATTACTTTTTAATAATCCATACAGGTTTAAATATCTCAGCTGAAGTGGCTGTTGGGGATCAGAAAATCACAGAGAGGCTGGTGCTGAAAGACTGCCTGAATATCAAAGATAATTCACCAAGTGCTTCTTATACACAGTAAGAAATGCAGAGCCTAAAAATAAATAAATAAATCTCCTCTCTTTAGGATGTATGTAGTGATGAGAGGAAATATGAAGTAAGTGTCATACCGACTACTGAGGATTTTTCTTTATGAGGACCTAAGGTCATGTTAAATGTCCTTTTAAATACTTTTTTGCTGCATCTTACATGTTCACCAATTGCTGTCCTGTAGGAACCTGAAATTCTCTCTCTGGAGCCCAACAAGGTTTCTTTCCATGGCAGAAACAATGTTTCACTAAGAGGAAGGAACCTGGAATCTGTCACTAAAATCCGTATTCGAGGGGATCTGGAGTGCATTCCTAAAGAGTGAGACTGTGTTTGTTTAGTGGTATATATGAATGTGTGTGTATTCAGATAAATGATATTGTATATCTGGACATGAATGTTTCTCTTCAGATCTCCAGTGTTTGATCGCTCCAGTGACACTTTAAGGTTCCACATTCCTCCGAGTGGAACTAAAGGAACAGTGAAAGTGTGTGTTGTTACTCCTGACGACCGTTGTCATGGTAACAGCATCATCACTTACAGTTCTCAACCCAGCTGCACTGGAATACAGCCCACAGTCAGCTGGAGCAGGTCATTCTTGGGACTTTTTATTGACAGATTTTTTCATGATTATTGTTGTAATTCAGATATTATATATTATTTTATACCATATATAATGGATTTGGCTCCTCCCTAATTCTGATGTCTGGTTTTTGATTAAATTTTCTTAAATGTCTCTTCAGCGGTGGAAGGAAGATTCATGTTCAAGGCAGCAATCTGGAATTTGTGGAATCAGTTACTGTCAATTCCAGTTATAGACACTATGATCTGAAAACACAATACAACACAAACTCAGGGGTAAGACGTGTGCTTATTACTCCTGCATTAGGCTAAAAATGAACCTTACCCTAAAGAGGATCCAGTCTTGCTGTCTACAGCACTGGATCTGACATATGGAGATCAACAGTCAAACAGCCCATATTCACACCAGTTCTAGTTTAGCAGATTGTTTAATTTGCTAGTAGAATTGTTAAATGTACTTCATTGACTGTCAATATTTATTAATTCAAACTAAATATTATTATTTATTCTATTCAAAGCTTACATGTAGCTTCACTCTGCACGTCACATGTATTATTTATATTTTCTCTTTCTCAGGACATGTGGTTTCACTCCCCCAAATGCTATTATTATAATTATGAATGTGGTTCTTTAAGCTTGCATGTGGGGAACTCCACTGTGGACTGTGGGTATTTGTCCTATGAGCATGATCCACTAATCACTGGATTCACCAGCTTACAGGTGGCCAAAGATCTACAGGTGAACATTGAGGTGAGTTTAACATCAGTGTACAGTCCGAATGCAGTGGCATGCGTAGGTATTAAAAAACTTTCAGTAAATATTATTATTATTATTGTGAGCAGTCAGGGTTTCTGCACATCAGCATGTGAAACTCACAACCTCCAAACCATCCCACACTCTCTGTTTCTCAGAAAAGGGCAGATATGCTGAATTTGAGTATGAATGAGGTGACTGTGACGGGTCTACAGGGAGATCAGCAGTATCAGTGTGTTCTGGAGAAGATCAAGTCCTATTCTGTTATCTGTAAGATTAAAGGCAAATTTGGAGCCGTCCCAACAGTGGACAAACTCAATGTAAGTGCGTTTTGATATTTTCTTGCAAATGGTAAATGTAATGCTGTCTCTCAATAGATTATGGGAGGGAGAATCTCTACACTGTTTAGTTTATTATACATCTTTGTCAACTTTATGAGATATTTTATGAGTAGGACATTTCTTTCATTGTCATTTCAGATCAGTGTTGGGGATTTTTATATTATCCTAAGTGGAGAAAGACCAGAGTATTTGCAATTTTTTTCTATAGTATTTTCTTTAATATTCTTATTCTTTTTTCTTATCTTTTGTACTTTGTTATTTATTTATCGGATTTAATATAATAGCTAATCTGTTCTCCAGACAGCAGGTGGCGCCTTATACTTACATATTATGATATGCTGTAAAAACATAGCCTTTCAAAGTTCTTACAGAGGACTGGTCTGTTATTTAGCACTGTAGTACAATTATTTTGCATTAGAAGGCTTTGATTGTATCTCTTTCATTGTTCTCTTATTAACCTAATATTTTGATGTTATCAGTATACTGTAAAACAAAGTATAATTAAATAAACATTTTTCCATGATCATTTCAAAGGCATATTCAGATTATTAGGCTACTATAGTTACATGATTTAACTCAGCTATAAACCCTTTCAGGCATATCATTTTATTGAAATATCACTGGCATGAATTGGTAATACATTTTATTATCAAAATAACTCCTATATGCAATATAAATATCTGAATATAATACAGAAAACTTACCATAAAATGTTAAGATTTTATAGTTGCGCAATTATTGTGGTACATTTTCATTCTGTAACATGTAAGGCTGTGTGCAAAAATAGACCTAATTCAGCAGAGAAACTACATCTACCAAAAGCTTGTGTATGCTACTTTACCAGTGCCTACACAACAATCAGAATTTCACAAAATGGAAATATTCCTTCTGAAAGGGTGATAAAAGAAAACAAAATGAGAGGCAGAACAAAGAAAAACACCAAAACCCAATGCCTGCTCTGAATGTAATAAGGCAAATAGTTTCTCTATTATTCTGCTAATAGAGTCACTGCAAATTACCTTTGAAAAGAAGAACTGCTTCAAAGAACTCAAATTACCATAATTATTCTAGCAGAAAAGCATCACTAGTGCACTTATGATAGACCCCACAAATACACAAAGATACACACTCATGCAATTACAGCTCATGCTTCAGACACAATCCATCAGACAGTGATAAAAATAAAGGTATGGAGAGACTGTTATCACTATAGCAACAAGACGAGCCACATTCCTGAGTTCTTCGCTTGTGGAAGGATCAATAGCACATTATCCACTCCTTCTAATGTTCCAGGAAACCTGAAGCATTTTCCAATAGGCAGAACCACTTCTTCTTAATTATGCATTTTTACATAGATCTTTAGTCTGAGGGGGCACATTTTTATTTCACCCTTAGTTTATATTAAGATTCTTGTTTTTAAAAGAAATCTCTTATGCTCGCCCAGGCTGCATTTATTTGATTAAAAACAGTACAGTTTTAAAATGTAATTTATTCCTGTGATGGCACTATCAGCAGTCATTACTCCAGTCTTCAGTGTCCTTCAGAAATCATTCTAATATGCTGATTTGGTGCGCAGTTATTATCAATTATTATTGGTGCTCCGTTATTATAATGGTTCTTATTATTATCAATGTTGAAAACTATTTTTGCTCTTTAATATTTTTGTGCAATTTTCTTTCAGAAATCTTTGAAGATCTTACTTTAAATCTTACTTACCCCAACTCTTGAATGGTGGTTAATCACAGTTATAAAAAAAATATATTAAGCAGCGCATCCATTGTACACATTTATAATAATAATATTTTTCTTGAGCTCCAAATCAACATTTTAGAATGATTTCCAAAAAATCACTTGACACTGAAGACTGGAGTAATGGCTGCTGAAAATTCAGCTTTTTTCATGCCAGGAACTTTAAAACTTTTAAATAGAACATTTAAATAGAAAACATAAGAGACTTATTTCAGAAATAGTAAAAGATTAAAAAAAAAAATAATAATTAATATTCAGACTTTTTACTGGTGGTGTGTATATATATATATATACACATATTACATGAATTTACTGATTCAGCTTTCAGATCAGCAAAAGAAACACATCAGTTGGCAAGCCCTTCGAGGAACTCAAGCATCATTCACAGAAAAATCACTGCGCTCACACTCACATAAACACTCCCCTCGATCACAGCAGAGAAAGAAGCAGTCCTGAACTCTCAGAAATTAACCCTGCTGAGATTTTTGGGAAAAGGGCATCTGCTTCCAATAAACCCCGGTTAATACTTGTTATCTGCACATTCAGGGGTATATGGAGATTTCTCAGAATCCTCGTCTGAACCTCTCCTCACAGACACAGCACCGCAGGCTGTCACCACGTCCCTGAGGAGACCCCGAGAGATTTATGTGCAGGAATAAATAGAAATATGGAAATATTTATGAAACCGAAAAAAATAATTATGGAATGAGCATGAGTATGTTTTATAAGCCTAACTAAACAGCGCTTATGATGGCAGAGGACAAGGTGTTCTGGGTTTTTTTTTTTTTTTTTTTTTTTTGTGGAAGGACTGTGCATGTTTTAATGAGCTTGTTTACAAAGAAAGATATTTTATTTAAGTAATAATATTTTTAATAATAATTCCACCATCATGAAGACTTTCCGTTTCAATTCTAGTGTTTTTATACTGAGCAAATAATATTTTTTTATCTTTTATCTATTCTTGAAGCTAACTGTCATTTTTATTTGTTTATTATTTTGCAAATGCATTAGGCTGTTTTCCACATGGGAACTCCACACAATGTAGGTGATTTCTGCATGGACATTTGGTCCCCATAATAAGCAAAACCTGTCACACAAACATATCTCACTTGTCAATTCACATCTCCTTTGTGTGTGTGTGTGTGTGTGTTAGAGAGAGAGAAAGAAGGGTCATAAAACCTAACAACCTAAACAGTTCACACAGGTGGCCTATTCACCCTCTGGCTAACAAGACAGGTGACAGCTCTGTGCAAAGGTTCAACTCTTTATAACGCCCTTAAACAATCTGTGAGCAAACATTCTTGGAATTAAATGGTTCATTAGATATATAAAACTTCTTGTCAAGTAATTTCCACAAAATTTCGACTGAACGATACTGCAGTTCTTCTGTTAGGCTCAGTTCAATGTTTAGAGTCAATTCCCTCTGCCTGACTAAATACAAGTGACAAAAGCATGCAAAGACAGTAATCAGAGAGAGACTAAACTGCAAGGAAAACAAACCGGCTTCCCCAACACTAATTTAGACTCAATAAATCTCATGTGACGAGGTGAGCTGAAGCGAAAGACTGAAAGAGAGTGAGAAACACAGACAGAAAGAGGCAGTGGATCAGTTAAAACACTGACAAAAATGTGACATAACAACGGAAGTGTATAAAATGTATGAATGAGGGAAAAAATAATGAGCCATAAATTAGAAAAAAATACTTCACAGTAATTAGCAATTTGATCATTATTACAATCTCTTTCCATAAATATATACATAAAATGTAATCTGTTTCAACCATTAATGATAAAAACATTTCACATTAACAATTTTAACATTCTTAGTTCAAATATGTACATAAAATAAAATAAATAATTCATGCTCTAGCCATAAATGAGAAGAAAACAATTTGATAATTCTTTAGTCTCTTTTCAAAAATATATACATATAACAAAATAAAATAATTCATTCATGCTATAGCCATAGAAAAAAAATAATTTGATAATTATTACAGTATATTAAATATATACATAAATATATACAAAAAGAATAAAATCTGCCCCAGTCATGAATGAATTTAAGTATTATTATAGTCACTTTCAGAAAAATAAAATAAAATCAGTTTAGGTACCTTATTTCACATCCGTTAAAATTAATAAATGATTTTAATCCGTTGCAATTTGTAATCTAATTTATGCCATTTATTGTAATTTGGGGCATGATGAGAGATCTTTTCTGAGAGATCACTTGATGATTGAAATGAGCAGACATTCTCATTCAAGCATTGTCTGTATTCAAGTATGGTGTGCCATGCATGTTGGAAGTCTTAGGAAAATGTCATCAAGATGATAATAATACAGAAAATAATACAATGATACCATGATATGTGCATTAGTACTGTCCCTGAGTTAGCAAGCATTTTGACAGAGAGAAGAAGGGAAGAGAGAGAGAGAGAGAGTGTGTATGCATCAGAAGGGGAGGAGCTGCTGATGGGTGATCCTACTTGTCTGGCGTTCTGCCACTTCGTTCTAATCACCACTTCCTAGAAATCCATTTCCTGGTGTGAGGAATTCTGGGAAGCCTGCTGTACTGTAGGTAATCCCAGAGAAATTCCTCTCATCTCTCAACTCCTTAGACCATGAAAGGAGACACTCTCCTGCCCTCACTCAGTGTGCACATCAAGGTTATGTGTTTGTTTTGTGTGTGTGTGTGTGTGTGTGTGTGTGTGTGTGTGTGTGTGTGTGTGCGTGTGCGCGCGTGTATGTGTGTGTGTGTGTGTGTGTCTGCTACCAGGAAGGCAGATGCCCTTCTGGGAACACATCTTTTGTTGCTGGTCGCCAGAAAAGTGTTTCAGGAGGGAAAAGAGAAATGACTTTTTATTCATTATGCTCCATCTACATGGTTCCAATTGAGCACAATGATGCTGAGAGAAAAATAATAAGAAAGAGAAAAGCTAAATCTAGCCACACGAAAACCAAACCTATTAATGTGATGGAAAATGATTAACGGACAGATTTAAAGAAACAGTTCACCTAAAAATTTCTGTCTTTTTTTTTCAATGGAGCACAAAAGGAGACATTTTGAATAATGTGCTAGTTGCTCTTTTTCGGTGAATGGGGACTGCAGCTTTCAAGCTTCAAAAGGGATGCAAAAGCACTATAAATGCATTGTAAATATGAACTGTTTTCTAAGCCTTCTTAAGTCATAGTTTTGATTGAAAAACAGACTGAAATTTCACAGGAGTTCACACTGGTTTTGTGAATCAAATTAGCTGATTCATTAAAACGATTTGACTGAAAAGAATGACTTGTTCACAAATTAGACATTGCTGCTTCTCTCTCGAATATTGCCATTAAATTATGACCCAAAGCTATCATGTTGACTACATTCACAATGTTTTATAGTGCTTTTTCAATCCTTTATTTAATTTTGAATAATGTGTTCATCACTCTTTTTCATTCAGTTACAGTAAACAGAGATTGGAGCTTTCAAACTTCAAAAGGGATGCAAAAGCAGCATAAAATCACCATAAATAATGTTCATGAGTTGCAGTCCAAGCCTTCTGAAGTCATATGATAAGTCAATTAATAAAGAGTTCTTGAAATTTGTGAACAAATTGTTAACATCAGTTTTGTGAATCATATCTACCAATTCATTTAAAAGACTTTAGGCAAAAGAATGATTTGTTCACAAATTGCCATTCTTCCATGAATATTTTCAGTGAATAATAGCCCAGAGCTAGTGTGCTGACTATTTTCATGATACTTTTATGATGCCTTTGTGGCCTTTCTGAAGCTGGAAACCCCATTTGTTGTAACTGCATGAAAAAAGCAACAGAGAGAGTAGCGCTGGTTAAGCCATAAACCGGTGTGTTAAAGGTGTTATGTAACTCTGTCTGCACACACTCCAACCTCCACTCCGTGTTCACTCCTTCACACACTCCGTTTCTTCTCCTTTAGTTAAAAATAGCTGCTAAAGGTTAACCGGTGTGCATTATCATCGAGCCCAGTGCTGACCCACCGGTCTACAGAATCAATGCAGTGTCGTTGCCTTCATCTCATATGCCGAGGGCCATGTGGATCTGCTCGCATCGGCATAAATGTGTGGCTCAGGCCAGGCTCACTGAAATCTGCTTCTGGACATATGGTGCTTTATTATCAGCTTGTGTTTGTGTGTGTGTGTGTGTGTGTGTGTGTGTTGCATGTCTGAACATACGGGTGTGGGAACACAGTGTCCAGTTGTGCTGCACTTAGTGTACTGAGATCAAGGAAAATCTAATAAACAACTGTCAATCACAGGATGCACAAACTGATAAAAAGAGCTGCTTTAAGCTCTAGTTTCTGCTTGACAGCAATGAGATTAAATAGCGATAATATGATCTATCTTATCTAATTTTTTATCTTTATCTTATTTAAAGCATGAATTAGCTCCTTTTAAGGTTTTTATAACTTCTGGACAATAGTTTGAGGAATTATCTATTACATTATGTATATTCATGTTATGTGAATATTTCTCAATAATCAAGCCTATAGTGTAACTCAACATGCTATATCTGTAGCATTCAAATACCTGGATCAGCAAGATTGGAGCTGCTGTAAAACATGATTTACTATGTTGGATTACAGTATCCGAACAGCCATAATTGTAGGCCACTCTATAGACAAAGAAAGAAATGGGCAGGATATGGAGAGACACCTCTCAGCCATGTCATTTGGGGGCAAGTTAGTGGCCAAACACACACACATTCACACAATAACCAGAGATGTTGTGGCTTTGGGACACAGTCTCACGGGAATACACACAAACACCCAGAACTCTCAGTGGCCACATTGACCCCTAGCGTAAATGCTAAGTGTCTCTCTCACACAAACACACACACAAAGGATATGAACGTCAAGACCCCACCCGCTTATTACTGTGCAAGCAAAAACAACCACAGCTTAAGAATAACAGGACGTGAATTGAAGGGAGGAATCAGAATCCGTGAACACGATTGTAAGGAAACAAAGGAGGTTCCACTGTCTGGACCAACATGGGAAAAATAAATTTATTGATTTTATATATATATATATATATATATATATATATATATATATATATATATATAAATTCAAACCTACAGAATGAGGGAAAATCACTATTTAAAAAAAATAAAAATAAAAAATTTATAATGCAGCTGACAATGTTTTTTATTTTATTGTATATTTCTTCGCTTGTTTTGTGAGCACTGCATATTACAAATATGTTTTTTGAATGTCATGATGTTTTCTTGATATTTGACAAGATAACTAACTACCCTGCCTTCAATGCCAGGTAACCTAAGATTTTAAAGACTTGGCCTTAATAGGGGTTCTCCAGCGGTCCTGGGTTAGGTAACTTTTGGCAAAATGGCATTTTCGTTGTACCACACTGATTATGCCAGAATGTTTCCCCCCCCAAAATATTAATAATATTTTAAAACAAATCGCTTCAGTCATTATTTTTTTGAAAGAAATAATTCTGATCAAATTAATTCTGCCAAATATTAAATATGTTTTTTTTTTTTCTACATAAAATTTAAGCCTTGTAATTAAGCTTTTTATTCTTTATGACAATTGTAAATGGTTTTACCAGATCTTTTGTAGCTTTATTGTAGCTTTATTCTTTTATGTGATTTAATCAACCCATTGTCTGTATGAATTTCACATGTTTGATGTATTTTAAAATATATTTATAGATTCAAACACAAAAAATAAACATTATTACACCCACACAAAGACCATTAATGGCCATCAGGTCACATGGAAATAATATAAAGTACAGGATGATTGCCACTGATTGATAACATGCTTACAAAATGCATAGTTTAGCATTGCATTTATTGTATAGAAGTAGCACGGTATGTATTTCCGAGAAACATTTCTGTTATGTTATAGGTTCAAAACAATGCCTACAACGCTCACAGCTTATGTACAAACCTCAAGAGAATTATTTTCGTTGTTTAACGTGCCACACATGGCATAACAGCTGATTGCATAAAACGTTACAATCCCAGTGATTGTTCATCTTTTTCTTTAGCATATAGCATATCTATACTGTACTGTATGTTAGGGAAGTCCTAGTTTGCTGTATATTGGCATGCTTTATTGATGTTTTAGCTCTGATAATGATTAAGCATTTTTGTCAGTTCACAAAATAGATCACAACTGACCCTTATGACTTGATCTGGTATGGGAGAAACACAACGCTTTTCCTATTTTCTACATACAGACATACACATGTCCACTGTCTCTCCACATCTTCCAATCAGATTGCCGCCTTTTACCACAAAATCTCACAAAGACACAAAATCCCCCTTTACTACAGATTTATATGTCATTGAAACTGACATCTGCGCAAACACTGCGTGGCCTGAAACGCTACACTGCCGAACACAGGGGTGAGCTCATTTCCACGGTAATGCACAGAGTCAGATGACTGGGGAACGGCAGTCTAAAACTAAAGCTCAGACACAACTCTTTGTTGTTGCATTCATTCACTGCAGCTGTTAGTGTAGCTTGAAGGCTATATGATGAAATACAGCAGCATAATGTTGGACAAGCTGTGTCTGATCTCACTGGCAGCCACTGGCAGTACCTTCTGTTGTTCTGTTGTCCATTTAAAAAAAAAAAAAATACAGTGGTGGTATCAGTGTCAATGCCATAGCGTTTTCATATATACAGTACAATAATGGGCTATTTGATATACCATATATTGGTACTGCAGTGTAAACGCTACTTCAAATAAATATACCCACTTATCAAAGTACATGTCCAGAGAAACTTACTTCTTATGCTTAGAGTTGCATGTGCAGGATGATTAAGCATCAGTCAGTTATTAAATAAATAGAAACATTTGCTAATTTAGTTGTTATAGCACAAAATGTCAAATATATGGCCTCTGCTGGGGGTAAGAAGCCTGTCCAGATAAATGTTTTTGAATGTAAATGTATATAGATTTTTAAAGTGACATTAGTGTAAAATACTAGATCAGATATTGTATTTAAAATTTTGTGTTAACAATTTAGTTGAATAATTTAATAACTGATGACAGGCAAAGCAGAATCCCAGTAAAAGAGATTCATCTGAAAGGTAAAATTATTCTATGATTTACAGGCATATTGACATATTTAACGGCCCATATTTTAATTGAAGATATGTCATAATAGCAGCACTGTGAATGTAAATCTAATGATTTCACTAAATTAACCTATAGGTTTTAATGAAAGCGAAGATGTCTGAAATGTACAACTAATTTATGGAAATATTAAATAATAACACCGATAAATATTACAATTTAAAATAATAGCAGTAGCCTTTGGTGCATTCTGTGCTAATTCTGGGGAGGTCATTTTACCCAAGGGTCTAATTTGATCTTTTTTACTAAAATAAATAAATATTAATGTTTGTGGAGATTGGAGTAAAAGTTTTTGTGTCCAAAAATCCATCATTAACAAATGATATTCAACAATAAAATGTCATAGATCATTACTTTCCAGACAGATCTTTAATTTAGATCAATTAACCGCAATATAGTTTTGACTGACTAAATTTAATAAATGTTGATATTCAGGAAAATAGTGTAGCCATTCATCATTCAAAAGTGCTGAAATGAGATTTTGTGCCATCTACAGTCAAGAAAACGAACTAAATAAAATCGTTTAGTAGTGGTTTGAATGCTGTAGCCTACCTTTTTGCTGTTGAATAAACAGGACAGTTTGCGTTGTTCAAGTTGGAATGAATGACTCTTTTGAATCAGTGTTTTTTTTTTCAATTAATCGATTAAATTCATCTAAATTGGCCGAAGTCAGTCCGTGTTCACACAAGATGCACGCGGACACAGCTATTCAAAAATACAATTCATCATATCACAAATATTGCAAAATACATATACAATCCTACAAAACCTGCAGTTTTTCCTGTTCTTTTAATTAAGTGGCCTATGCAGGCTACAGTAAGGCAGTGGTACGAAAATTAGCATTGCTAATTTTATGTGGATAAGCTAGAGACACTTTCTGAGTAGCCACATTTATCACACATTATTTATGGCTCAGGTGATTGGCTCAAAAGTTCAAGTGTTCAAAAGATGGTAAATTCTCCGAACATCATGAGATGAATAGGAGGCTTTCTCCAGGTAGCTTAATTATGAAAACCTGGAAAAACTGCAAGGTGATTGGGACCCATAATATCTTAAAACAAGTTAGGCTAGGCATATCTGAAAAATAAACATCAGCTAAACTGAACATTTTGCATTAATCCTGCAAGAGTCTGATGCTTTTCTCATGTTATGGGAACACAGTGTTAATCCATTACAAAGAGATAGTACCTTGCAAAACGTCTTCAGAAGGTCACTTGAGGATGCTATAGACTGTGATCCAGACAACAGAAAAGAGACTTTGACCTTTGTCATTCATCTTTATGTTTCATTCATGAATAGACCATTAAGCCATACAAACACAGGATCAGGAAACGATAAGAGAGGTATCCGGATTTGAAGGTGTGGAGCTGTGATGGTTTGCTCTGATAAAGTCTCCCCTGTGCATTTACTGTACACAGTTGACTAGAGAAGGATGATGCACAGGTTTAAATGTTCTTCCTGACCTCTTAATTTCACTATTATCTCACATTTAATTTACTGCTGAAGTCTCTGACCTCTGACGCCTTCACTAGGAAGTGCTCAGTCTTTCCATTACGTACAACCTTCAGCACTTCCACATATTCAATTTCAATCATTCAAGTCAAGGGCTTTGTGAATGACTAAATACTGCTTTCTAGAACCTGTGAAAAGAGCAGATTTTTTTATCTTGTGTTGATGTATTTTCTATTGAAACAAGAAGTTTGGGTCGGGTATAGAAGCTCCTTTTTTAAGTAGTATATAGTTTACATCACAGATGTAAACCATGATTGGTTCACCATGATTGTGAACCCTCAGAGACAACTGGAATTAAGGGGAAGGATGTTGTCATTCTGAAGGGTAATTGATTAGACAAAAATGTATATGCGTCCCATCATCAATGCTTATTGTTAACAAAAGAGAAATGTATATCAGCTTAAAGTACATTTGGTCAGCTTTTATGTTTAACACACTGTATAGTAGCCTGTTTTCACCTCACAGTAAATAAATAAACTTTTGCAACTTCATCTCACAAATTATCTTGTTATTATTTCTTATATTTGCGATGTAATGCGATTTGTAATTGTGACTTTATACCACACAGTTGACTTTTTTTTTCTTCTCATAACTGCAACTTTAAATCTCAGAATGTAACTTTATACCTCATAACTGTTCTTTATATCTCATTCATTATATATCACATATGGTGCCTATAGTTTCTTGTAATTTCACTGTCTCACAAAGTGATTTCTTATTGCCAATGCAACTTTGATTCTTGTATATGTGAGACTTTATATCTCATAACTGCAACTATACAGTGGGAAAAAAAAATAATTTGATCCCCTGCTGATTTTGTACGCTTGCCAAATGACAAAGAAATTATCAGGCTATAATTTTAATGGTAGGTTTATTTGAACATTGACAGACAGAATAACAACAACAAAAAAATCCAGAAAAACGCATTTCAAAAAAGTTATAAATTAATTTGCATTTTAATGAGTGAAATAAGTATACAGTGGGGCAAAAACGTATTTAGTCAGCCACCAATTGTGCAAGTTCTCCCACTTAAAAAGATGAGAGAGGCCTGTAATTTTCATCATAGGTATACCTCAACTATGAGAGACAAAATGAGAAAAAAAAAATCCAGAAAATCACATTGTAGGATTTTTTAAGAATTAATTGGTAAATTCCTCGGTAAAATAAGTATTTGGTCACCTACAAACAAGCAAGATTTCTGGCTCTCACAGACCTGTAACTTCTTCTTTAAGAGGCTCCTCTGTCCTCCACTCGTTACCTGTATTAATGGCATCTGTTTGAACTCGTTATCAGTATAAAAGACACCTGTCCACAACCTCAAACAGTCCAACTCCAAACTCCACCATGGCCAAGACCACAGAGCTGTCAAAGGACACCAGAAACTAAATTGTAGACCTGCACCAGGCTGGGAAGACTGAATCTGCAATAGGTAAGCAGCTTGGTGTGAAGAAATCAACTGTGGGAGCAATTATTAGAAAATGGAAGACATACAAGACCACTGATAATCTCCCTCGATCTGGGGCTCCACGCAAGATCTCACCCCGTGGGGTCAAAATGATCACAAGAACTGTGAGCAAAAATCCCAGAACCACACGGGGGGACCTAGTGAATGACCTGCAGAGAGCTGGGACCAAAGTAACAAAGGCTACCATCAGTAACACACTGCGCCGCCAGGGACTCAAATCCTGCAGTGCCAGACGTATCCCCCTGCTTAAGCCAGTACATGTCCGGGCCCGTCTGAGGAGGATTGGGAGAATGTCATATGGTCAGATGAAACCAAAATATAACTTTTTGGTAAAAACTCAACTTGTCGTGTTTGGAGGAGAAAGAATGCTGAGTTGCATCCAAAGAACACCATACCTACTGTGAAGCATGGGGGTGGAAACATCATGCTTTGGGGCTGTTTTTCTGCAAAGGGACCAGGACGACTG
This sequence comes from Onychostoma macrolepis, assembly GCF_012432095.1. Lineage (NCBI taxonomy): Eukaryota > Metazoa > Chordata > Actinopteri > Cypriniformes > Cyprinidae > Onychostoma > Onychostoma macrolepis. The sequence continues at coordinate 23,249,640 of NC_081158.1, read as the reverse complement.
ATCCGTGTAAACGAAAGAATGAATGGGGCCATGTATCGTGAGATTTTGAGTGAAAACCTCCTTCCATCAGCAAGGGCATTGAAGATGAAACGTGGCTGGGTCTTTTAGCATGACAATGATCCCAAACACACCGCCCGGGCAACGAAGGAGTGGCTTCGTAAGAAGCATTTCAAGGTCCTGGAGTGGCCTAGCCAGTCTCCAGATCTCAACCCCATCGAAAATCTTGAAAGTCCGTGTTGCCCAGCGACAGCCCCAAAACATTACTGCTCTAGAGGAGATCTGCATGGAGGAATGGGCCAAAATACCAGCAACAGTGTGTGAAAACCTTGTGAAGACTTACAGAAAACATTTGACCTCTGTCATTCCCAACAAAGGGTATATAACAAAGTATTGAGATGAAATTTTGTTATTGACCAAATACTTATTTTCCACCATAATTTGCAAATAAATTCTTTTCAAAATGTGATTTTCTGGATTTTATTTTTTTTGTCATTTTGTCATTCATTTTGTCTTTCATAGTTGAGGTATACCTATGATGAAAATTAGAGGATTCTCTCATCTTTTTAAGTGGGAGAACTTGCACAATTGGTGGCTAACTAAATACATTTTTGCCCCACTGTATGATCCCCTATCAATCAGCACGATTTCGGGCTCCCAGGTGTTTTTTATACAGGTAAGGAGCTGAGATTAAGAGCATTCTCTTAAAGGGAGTGCTCCTAATCTCCTTGCAAACATGTTCCTGCGGGGCCCATACTGGCTTTTTGCGAGCACAATTGGCTAGGGCCAGTCCACACCAAACCTAAACAGGCCCAGTGTGGGCTTGCTCAGGTGGGGCCCACAGCTTTGGGCTCACTGTGGGCTCTCTGTGAGCATCCCTCACTAGCGGACTGCCCACATTAATCCCATGATGGCCCAGTGAGGGCCAGCCCATTCGGGCCCAGAGCAACTTTTGTACCGTTGGGCCCATGCAGGTTTTGTGTAGGCAGCCCTGTATTGCAACTAGGAGAATACTAACAACATTGACTGGCCATTCTTTAGTCACTCAATTGAACTGGAATGGCTCAAACCAAAAGAGAGAAACCTGTCAAAAGAGAGAAACCTTTCAGAACCTGTTGTTTCATAAAGGCCAGGGATCCTCAAATCTGGCTCATGAGATCCACTTTCCTGCAGAGTTAAGCTCTAACCCTAATCAAACACACCTGAGCATGCTAATCAATGGCTAATCTTGGAATTCAAGAGACAGAGCGGGTAGACGAAAGGAGCGCTACCACCGTCTGTCGACCTCGGGGGAAGAATGAGCTTTGCCAATGAATACTTTAGCACACCAAAACATTTATTCTGCAGAGGTTAAAGTAATAATTTGGTATTTTTTATTTTCATGTTAATTTGTATCATATTTATATTTGTATAGATAATTTGTAGTCCCTTTCAGAGTGTTAAATCAGCAGTATTAACCTGAATTGAATGTTTTCTATTTTGTATTTAATAAATCCATTGATTATAAATCCCTTTGATTACTGTACATTTTTGACAATACAGACATTAGTTATGTGGTGACTGCATCCATTTCAGATATATAATAACTGTTTTTCCCAAAGACTTAAGTTATAGTAGCTGAAAAGTATTTATAGTGAAACAGATTTATTGCTGTAGATTAACAATGCGGGCCCTGTGTGGGCCTAGTGAGGGCTTCCTGGGGGCTAAGTGAGGGCTGCCCATGCAGGACCAGCTCTAAGGGGCCAACGTTTTGCCAATGACCAAAGTCTCAGTGGCCCTATGTTGGCAGCCCACTGGGGGCCCTTAGGCTAGCCCTAAGTGGGCCTGTAAAGGGCCAGTGCAGGCTTGTTTGCAGGGCTCAGTTTGTTACCTGTATAAAAGACAACCTGTCCACAGAAGCAATCAATCGGTCAGATTCCAAACTCTCCACCATAGCCAAGAGCAAAGAGATGTACAAGGATGTCAGGGACAAGACTGTAGACCTACACAAGGCTGGAATGGGCTACAAGACCATCGCCAAGCAGCTTGGTGAGAAGGTGACAACAGTTGGTGCGATTATTCGCAAATGGAAGAAACACAAAATAACTGTCAATCTCCCTCGGACTGGGGCTCCATGCAAGATCTCACCTCGTGAAGTTTCAGTGATCATGAGAACGGTGAGGAATCAGCCCAAAACTACACGGGAGGATCTTGTCAATAATCTCAAGGCAGCTGGGACCATAGTCACCAAGAAAACAATTGGTAACACACTATACCGTGAAGGACAGAAATCCTGCAGCGCCTGGAAGGTCCCCCTGCTCAAGAAAGCACATGTACAGCCCGTCCAAAGTTTTCCAATGAACATCTGAATGATTCAGGGGAGAACTGGGGGAAAGTGTTGTGGTCAGATGAGACCAAAATCGAGCTCTTTGGCATCAACTCAACTCGCCGTGTTTGGAGGAGGAGGAATGCTGCCTGTGACCCCAAGAACACCATCCCCACCGTCAAACAGGTGGAAACATTATGCTTTGGGGGTGTTTTTCTGCTAAGGGGACAGGACAACTGCACCACATCAAAGGGACGATGGACGGGGCCATGTACCGTTAGGGCCAGGGCATTGAAAATGGGTCGTGGATGGGTATTCCAGCATGACAATGACCCAAAACACACGGCCAAGGCAACAAAGGAGTGGCTCAAGAAGAAGCACATTAAGGTCCTGGAGTGGCCTAGCCAGTCTCCAGACCTTAATCTGTGGAGGGAGCTGAAGGTTCGAGTTGCCAAACGTCAGCCTCGAAACCTTAATGACTTGGAGAGGATCTGCAAAGAGGAGTGGGACAAAATCCCTCCTGAGACATGTGCAAACCTGGTGGCCAACTACAAGAAACGTCTGACCTCTGTGATTGCCAACAAGGGTTTTTCCACCAAGTACTAAGTCATGTTTTATGAAGGGGTCAAATACCTATTTCACTCATTAAAATGCAAATCAATTTATAACTTTTTTGGAATGCGTTTTCTGGATGTTTTTGTTGTTATTCCGTCTCTCACTGTTCAAATACCATTAAAATTATAGACTGATAATTTCTTTGTCAGTGGGCAAACGTACAAAATCAGCAGGGGATCAAATAATCCCCCAACTGTATCTCACAATAGCAACTTTGTTTCTCATAATTGCGGCTTTACAACAGATCTCACAAAATACCTTTACGTCTCACACCAATTGTGACTTTATATTTTACGAATGCAACTTTGTTTCTTGTAACTGCAATTTATAATCTCACAATTTTAAAAACATAAAACAGTTGCAAATTGTTCTTGTAATTTTATATTTAACAATTGCGACTTATTTTTTCATAATTATATTCATGACAGTATCTCACAAAGTAACTTTACATTGCACAATTGACAATGTCACAAATATGCCTGCCTGCCTGTTTCTCATAACTTCATATTTCGCAAAACGACTTATAACTCAATTGTAACTTTCATGACTTTTGTCACGATTGATATCTTTACAGTATATTTTACAAGTGACTTTATAAAGTGGCTTTATATCTTGTACTTGAAACTGCAACTTTATATCTCAAAAGTGTGACTTTTTACTTTTTACTGCATCTATATACTGTATTCAAACTTTATCTCACAATGTTTTATTACCCTAAAGGGCTTCTCTGTAGCTCAAACAATATAACATGGCACTATAAAGCCAAGGTCATGGGTTAGATTCCCAGGGAATGCAAAAACTGATAAAAAGTGTACCCTGAATCCAGTGAAAGTTGCTTTGGATAAAAGCGTCTGCCAAATGCATAAATGTACTGTAAATGTAGACAGCAATGGACTTCCTTAAAGCATATATGACCTCAAGGCTAACTATGCACTACACCTTTTCACTCACTGCTGTTTTGAGGGATTTCTCATTTAACATTTCCTGTCATAAAGCTACTACCTTGAGTAACACTCACACATCTTGTTCCAGCAGGTAAAGAAAACACCAGGAACTGGTAGATAATTACAGATAATTATCACTCATGTCACAAAATGAGCTAACATGATTCAAATCAAACAATGCAGGATAAAGATAATTGCATTTTATGTCATAACTCAGCATCAGGAAAAAAAAAACATTCCTGTCTTAGCCTTCCTATCCAGACATCCATTTGCAGAAACCAAAAGAGGAACAGATACGCAGACCAACCCATCAAGAGCCCACAGGGTATAGAATGCCACACCATCCAAAACCGGTTTCCACGGCAACCTGAGCCGAAAAGCCCGCCACAGCATTTACAGCAACCCTCAAGTATATATTTCCTCCAGAGTTCAGGGAAGGCGGGTGACCACCGCTATAATTCAATGCAGAAAGACATATCGCTCGCTGAAGAGCTGCTTTAACGCTTTGCCTTCGGCCACCTTTAAATCTAGAACAAACATGCTGTAAGCCCATGGAGGCATTTTTTATCTGCGGAGGAGATGCTTTTACGGGCGCTGATGCGTTTTTTGGCACCACACATGAATTTTCTGAACCACTGGACCGCACACACATCATTTTATGGGTATGAATTCAACCGTCCCAACTGAAGGCTGAGATTACAATACCCTGCACATTTCTGAGAAACACCGGAACAAAAAACGCACGCTAAGCTGAATTTCAAACGCTTCCCTGGAATTAGGGAACTCAGGACAGAGGGCCTGTGTCAGATAGCTCTGTGTTTGTGCACATTTAGCAAGACAACAGTCATTTATTCAGAAAAGAAAAACGCCACAGGGGACGTGTGTAGATTACTTTATCAATGTTTCTAATCAAAAGATGAACATTCATCACAAACCATTAGTTTAATACCACAAAAAGTTGTCTGTGATTTCTTAGACATGACATTATTGGATCACCTCAGGGACAATGGGGCTGTTGATGGCCATTTATATTTAACTAGGTAAGTCAATTATACATCAACGTAAGCTCTTTCACACTCAGATTCTAGGAAAGCATTCAAAGTCTCATAACATGGCATCTGGGAGACAAAGCTGAAAACAAAAACGTGACAATAACAAACGCGGAGGGAGCGGGTAATCACAGGAGAAACTGACAACTGCGTACAAATGTTTACGAATGATGGCATGTATTACGCACGCACACACACACACACACACACACACACAAACACTCTCTGATTAATAAGTGAGAGATTAGGAAATGACCTGTGTCATATAACAAACACCTGATCTGTAAATATTGATTACGCTTCGAGTAAACAGCACTGAATAAAAACAGCAAGTGACAGATGGAGAGAAAAAAAGAGAGCAGACCAGATATAGTAGCCTGAGATTATGCTGAAGACAGTATCTCAACAAACATGTGTCATACAAAATGTCTTTTTTTTTTCTTCATATGTCTCAATTCTTGTATATAATTATTATACATGCAGTTGAGCACGTATAACTTTTACTTACTGAACTGGGTCACACTTTATTTTAACAACAAATATTAACAACCATTAACTACCACTTTTGCCCTAGTAAACTCCTAATTTGCTGCTTAGTAATAAGGTAGTTGTTAAATTTAGGTATTGGGTAGGACTAGGGATGTAGAATACGGTCATGCAGAATACGTGTTTTATAAGTACTAATAAACAGCCAATATGCATGCTAATAAATAGTGAGAATTGGTCCCTATACTAAAGTGTTACCATGAAAAGCATAGAAAGTGTTTTAAAAGTATGAAAAAAGAATTGGTAGTCTGAGAACATAAATCCCATCTGGGCGTTTCAGAGTGTTATTACTGGGTGGAATCAGTGGGCAGAACAGCTTGTTTATGAATGAGAAATGAAAAGTATGACCCCACTAAGAACATCACATTATCAGCAAGCAGCTGGTAAATAGTTTCAAATAAAGATTGCATAAAGCGTCTTAACTCATCTCACCTCATCAAGGACACATGTTATCTGGGACAGGAAACAGTGTATACCAAAACATTATAAAACAGTGTTTTTCTCATGAATAAACATGAAATTATTGTGCAAATACAGAAAAATCTGACTTAGTTCACCACTGGCAGTAGCAAGGCAATATCTGCATTACAAAAATAGGTGTAATTAAGGGTAATTTCTGTGGCAAATCAAACAAAAATTGACAAATTTAACGGCAATACAAAAGATATTTCGGAAGCATAATTAAAGAAAAATTATTTGAATATTAAAAGGCATATATAGAAAAAACAGTATGACATGATCAATTTCATAATTTTTCATTATGAATGATGGAGTTTCAGTACATTCCTGTAACTGAATACAAAAAGTCACAGAAGGATACTCTGTTTTGTCTTCCTCCGGTGTCTGTCATGTGTTTTCCACAGCTCAAGAGCAGTATGAAGTTCAGAAAAACACGACTTGTTATGTCACACAAACACCTGTTGGAGGACAGATGGCAGGATGTCTGTGGCCTGCAGGCTCTGGAGCAGTCGCCGCACTGTGGCTTCTCTTCCGTTCCTCTGCGTCCACACCACCAGCCCAGCGAGCACCTGACTCTGAACCGCGTGGGGGTGGTCGACGCAGCACCGGTACAGATCCGCAGAGGACAGGCCCAGATCCAGCAGCACAGACTTCCACTCTGAACTGAGAAGAGCGGCCAAGCGGTTCAGATGCTGCGTGGTTGGAACAGTCGGAAGGATGTGGTCAGGAACACCACACTGAACTGAAAACAAGAAACAACGTATGATTTCAGAAGTACAGTAAGTCGTTACACAAGCACATCTCATTGAAATAATTACAGGACAAAACCAAATAATAAATACTGTAAGGAAATTGATCCTTCACAGGGAGTTTGATTGACAGGCGATCTGACCAATCATAATGCCGAATCTGCCATTTTTGTCCAACAAACAAACCAGACAGGAGAGTAGATTAACATCAGTGGACTTGGAACTTGAAAAATAGTGTGTATTGACATATTTCCGCAGTTGAAACAAAATACCTTCTGATGTTCATTCATGTTTATTTTGTGCTATAACTGGTAAAGAGGAAGAAATGATCAGTTCACTTGCCACTTGAACCGAGGCGCTACAGCAGGGGTGTCAAACTCAGTTCATGGAGGGCCACAGCCCTGCAGAGTTTTGTTCCAACCCTTCTCCAACACACAAACCATCTAGTTTTCAAATAAGCCTGAATGACTTAATTAGCTGTATCAGGTGTGTTTAATTGGGGTGGCATCTAAACTCTGCAGGGCTCCGGCCCTCCAGAAAATGAGTTTGACACCCCTGCACTACAGCGATCAGTCATGACACATTAAAAAGCCACAAAACGGCATTTATTGTTTTCTCTTTGCTCCATGCTGTATTTTTCACTGCGTGAGAACATGATGTGTGGCATTAGAGCGCCATGGCTTGTCAGACATAGCAACAGTAATAAAGAGGGGCGGGTCTTTGCGAAGGTTCAGTTGGGATTGTTTGCATTCAGAACTGGTTCAATCTTTCGTAACCGGATAATTTCTGTGATGTTCAATTCTGTTAAGGGTTCTTTAACATCTCCTTGTGTGTGTTGTCCTTTTTGTTTGCATACAACAACTAACATAAAGCATGACCAGAGTTGTCTAATTCAAACAAATGGTTCTTTTGAACTACAAAAAAAACTACAGAATTGAATTTATTTAAATGCAGAATGTCTTTACGACCACATGAAACAGGAGATTTTCAGACGTGCATTCCAACTTCAGCGCCAGGCGATAGTCAAACGAGCACAGAAACAGTACAGGTGATGAATCAGCTTCAGTAGAACATCAGTGAACTGCGTTCAATTGTAATCAGTGAACAATAGTAATGTTATCAGTGATACTCGCCTTCAGTCATAAAAAAATGCCATTAAACAAATATTAAAAATATACTGTCTTTATGTTGTTTCTATATTAATTTGAAGATTGAATGTGAAATTATTGCAGTATAAAAATATATTTAAAAACTTTGATGTTAGATGGGATTTGTCACAAATTCGGTTCGTGGACTTCCATCCATTTGCCACCAGATGTCAGATGTTCTATTGACTCTCACACCACACAGATTATTACACATCACCCTGAACTACATTTCCCATCATCCATTGCACTGATTACACACACACACAGCTGTAGCCAATCAGACACTCTACATAAACCATGGACTTCCTCTTTCTCACTGCCGAGTATTGTAAGTACATATCGCTACTCTAGCTGATAGCTACTTTACGGAGCCTGCTCAAGTTTTCTTAGTTTAGTCTAGTCATAGTTCTGCCTAAGTTTTCCTAGTCTAGTCATAGTATTGTCTTGCCTGTTTTTCCTGTGTTCAGATTCTTGCCCGTGTATCTTGGATTAACCCTTTATATTATTTGATATTATTTGCCCTTAAACAAGGTCCACGATCGCTAGAGAACCATGTTTGAGAATTTTTAACCATCGCTCACTACTCTGAATTACCAGACTGTGTTTTGATAAACATTTTCTGTGATGGCATTAATCAACCACTACAGTCTAAGCTTAGACATGAGGGTCCGTGTTCGTCACTCAGTCAGTTTCTGGACTATGCTGTCGGTTCCTCATTCACCGGGGGTGTCGTGGAGGAGGAACGTGACGTCATGCCCATGCCTATAATGGCGGCTGCGGCGTTTAGTCAACCGCAGGCTCCATGACATTCGAGCATATTGATCGCAACTCCGGTGATTAAACTCACTCGTGAAATGGCGGCCGCACCGGAGCGCACTCCCATAATGGCAGCAACAGCGGAGCCCGTTCACAAAATGGCGACAACACTACTTCGTCATGTCACAGCCACCATCCTTGAGTCAAGTCAAGTCACAGCTGATCTTCCTGAGTCAAGTCACAGCTGATCTTCATGAGTCAAGTCGTCACAGTGGATCATCATGAGGCAAGTCATGTCAAGTCACCGCTGATCTTCCTGAGTCAGGTCAAGTCACAGATGATCTTCCTGAGTCGAGTCGAGTCACAGTGGATCATCATGAGGCAAGTCAAGTCACCGCTAATCTTCTTGAGTCCAATCAAGACACAGTTGATCTTCCAGAGTCATGTCATGTCTCAGCTGGTTGTCCAGAGTCACGTCACGTCTCAGCTGATCGTCCAGAGTCACGTCACATCTCAGCTGATCATTCAGAGTCACATCACGTTGCAGCTGATCGTCCAGAGTCACGTCACGTCTCAGCTGATCGTCCAGAGTCTGGTCACTTCCTGTCTTTTACACCCAGATCTCCGAGGTCAGTTTGTCAATATTCCAGACTGGCATCCAGCGTGGAGGATCCACTGCTGGTGTCAGCAGGCGCAGCTGGTATCCCCAAACCCACTCACTCTAGCCCTCCGGTTCCTGAACTTATTCCCCTGTCTGAAGTACTTCCCATGATGGGGTTTGCTTTTTGGTGTGCTTGGGCTGCATACACCACCACAGAAATTCTGGAAATGGCGGTGGCCACTGTGATGTCTCCAGAGGTGGCGGCTGACACTGCAGAACCTCCCGAGTCAGTGGCACTGCTGCTGCGTTCCCTGAGGCAATGTCGCATGCTGCAGTTTACCCAGAGGTGGTGGTGTATGCTGCAGAACCACCCGAGGCGGCGGTGCTCGCTTCAGCTCCTTGTGTGGTGTTTGCGCCCAGCAATGCACTTTCAGCCTGTCATGTCGCAGTCGAAGGAACGTTGATGAACGCTGTACCTGTCCTGTCAAGGAGAATGTTAATGAACTCACCCTGTTTCCTGAGGGTACTGCTGTAGAACTTCCAGAGGTGTCAGTGGTATCCGTCTGTGAACTCCCTGTTTATCCTGTCTCGGCCAAGGAGGCCATCTGTGAACTATCTGCCTGTCCTGTCACGGCTATGGAGGCCTTCTGTGAACTCTCTGCCTGTCCTGTCACGGCTACGGAAGCTGTCTGCGAATCCTCATCCTGTCCTGTCATGGTTATGGAGGCCGTCTGTGAACTCACTTCCTGTCCTGTCACAGCTATGGAGGCCGTCTGTGAACTCTCGTCCTATCCTGTTACGGCTATGGAGGCCGTTTATGAACTTTCCCCCGGTCATGTCACTGGCCATGAACTCTTGCCCTGTCTCAACCTAGCAGCAGAGGCTGTCTGTGAACTTCCTGACTGTTCTGCTGCGGCTACAAGGGCCATTCTGGAACTCTGGACGCCAGTTAACTTATCTGATTTTGTGCCAACCGCCAATTCCATTTCAGTCAATGCTTTTGATTTTGAACGATCTGTCTGTTCAGTCACAGTCAATAAGCTTGATTTAGAACTGTCTGCCCGTTCAGTTGTCATCAGGGAAACTATTGATGAACTTTTTGTGTTCCCCGCCTCGGCCCTTGAGACTGCATATGCTCTGTCTGTCTTTTGTGTCTCAGTTTTACCTAGACGCCAGTCTCTGCCTTGGTGGTCTTCTTCTCCATCTGCTCCACCGTGGTGGTTTTCTGCTCCGCCGTGGAGGTCTTGTGCTCAGTCTGCTCCGCCGTGGTGGTCTTCTGCTCCGTCTGCTCTGCCATGGTGGTCCTCTGCTCCACCCTGGTGGGCTCCTGTTCCATCTGCTCTGCCCTGGTCTCCGGCTCCGCCCTGAGTTGAGCATTTCCCATCATCCATTGCACTGATTACACGCACACAGCTGTAGCCAATCACGCGCTCCACATAAGCCATGGACTTCCTCTTTCTCACTGCCGAGTATTGTAAGCATATATCGCTACCCTAGCTGATAGCTACTTTACGGAGCCTGCTCAAGTTTTCTTAGTTTAGTCTAGTCATGGATCTGCCTAAGTTTTCCTAGTCTAATCATAGTCTTGTCTTGCCTTGCCTGTTTTTCCTGTGTTCTGATTCTTGCCCGTGTATCTTGGCTTAAACCTTTGCCTTGCTGTTTCGGATTACGTTTGCACCTTACCTGGACTATTGCTCGTATTATCGGGTTACCCCTCTCGTCAAGCCCTCTGGATATCATTTGCTGATCGAAGACCCACGCTTGCCCTAGGAATACCCTTTGTCTTGCCTCATTCATGTCCATTTGCTGTTTATTGACCCATGCTTGTTTTCGACCATGATGATGAATAAAATTCTGCAGATGGATCCGAACATCTCATGCTCTGATAATTCCGTAACAGGATTAATTGCGATTATATACACACACGTGTGTGTGTGTGTGTGTGTGTGTGTGTATGTATTAGTGCTGTCAAAGTTAACGCAAATTCATTTTAACGGCACTAATTATATTAACGCAGCGCACATTTTCTGTTTGAACCGTGGCCTAGCCCGTAGTTGGAGAAATGGAGATGCACAGTGTTGCCAACTTAGCAGACCCCTTTAGCGACTTCTGAAACTCGCTGGTACTGCCGTGCGAGCACGAGGTCTTGCTTTCCCAGTGCGCGCACACCTCTCTCTCTCTCTCTCTGTGCGTCTTCTCTGTTCAGCGAGTGGCGGAAAGGAGCAGCGCTTTCATTTAAACACAGATATTATGATGCTTCTCTAATTTTACACATAAGTAGGCTATAGTCGAAATCACAGCACAGCAATTGTCATTATCGTATGTGTATTTGATTTCATCAGACGACGGCTTGATTATCAGGATTTTTGTGCAGATTAACATCTTGGAAGGAAGAGCTGGTTATGTAGTCTTAAGGGGTTGCGTTTCAGTCACTATTTCATATTCATTCCGTTGTCTGACAACCGAAACAATAAAATAAATCAATGAAAACAGCTGTATCAAAATACAGTATGTGGGCACAGAGAGGCTAACAAATCTAATAATAAATAATAAATGTACATTTTGCATGTTCAGAAGAAGTGAGCTGCCCTGTTGTGCAAAAATGTAAACAGGTTTGTGTAAATAAATTGCTCAGTGCAAACAAAAGAGAAGTAATTGGAACCTGGTATTTATTTTTTCATGTGTCTAATAGACATGAGCAAGTCTATAGAAAAACATCTATAATCTTTGATACATGTCTAGTCTTCATGCTCTGTTAACTATGGTTTCACTAATAATAAACATATATTACATAAAGCATCCATATTTGTCCATGCCCATGTTGATTAGAGTATTAAAAACATGAAAAGTATTGATTTAAGGTACATTTAGAACAAATAAAAATGTGCGATTTAAATTGCGATTAATCACAAGTTAACTCATGACAATCATGCGATTAATCGCGATTAAATATTTGAATCGATTGACAGCCCTAGTATGCATGTATATATATGTATGTGTGTGTGTGTGTGTGTGTGTGTGTGTGTGTGTGTGTATTCCTTATTAAATCCAAGTCCTTAACCAATTGAGTTTTTAGTGGGAGACATTTATATATTTCGTCATCTTCAATTTATGTTGTTGCTTTTTTTATCCTTCATGTTAGATATGACGTGGATTTGACTGTACTTGGTAAAAATAAATAAATCCAAAATGTCTAAGTCCATGTCAAGTTTGTGTTCAAGTCCATTCATAATTGCAGTCTGAGTCCAAGTATGCCAACACTAATACTGTGTGTGTGTGTGTGTGTGTGTGTGTGTGGACACACACGCACGCACGCACACACACACATACATATTTATATACTATGTATATACATATATATATACTATGTATATATATATATATATATATATATATATATATATATATATATATATATATATATATATATATATATGCTGTGTTTGTTATGCCATTTAAAATTGTTTTGGCTGAATCAGAACTATCAAATTTGTTACAAACAGTTCCAGGAAAATAAGAAATAAACAATGCAAGCAAAAGAATGTAAGGGAATGCTGTACAGCATGTTTTATTCATATATGCTTCACTGTTATAATACACTCAGGTTACCACTAAACGGCTTGAGATGACAAGCCATGCATGTGTAATTCTGACCTCAATAACAGAAGTTTGAGGGGGTCAGGGGACAAAAAACAACATCTCTAATATGATGCAAGCATATTTATTTGAATAAAACATGCTCCATGCACTAGTGGAACAGCTTAAACTGCTGAATAAAATGTAATATTTTATTCAAAAAGCAGTGATAAGTCTTTTATGTCTCTACATGAAGCATCAGTAAGTCAAAACATATTTACTGGACTGACTGAGAATTTACATATAAAACATAAATTAATTTAAATTAAAATGATACATACACATAAAAAAGCAAACACCATTTAATTATATTGGAAGAGAAGGACTAGGAAAAATATTTAACCATTCAAAATAAATTTCTAGGTGGCGACATCAACATCCAATATTTCTGTCCCTGTGCAATAAAGACACGTCATTGTTTTCGTCCCAAGAGAATAGAGATGTGTTTTATTTGAGCAGTGGGGATGAATGGAGCAAAGGTCGATTTGAGAGTTTGTTTTGAGTGTTCCCAAATTCTTCACAAAATCAAGGACGTCCATTGATTTCTGTCGTCAAGAGACAGGAGTGGCCACACCAGGCCATGAGAATAACAACTCTCTATCTCTAAGGCAGAACATTTTAATAGCTTCTGAGCTGAATCTAACACTCTTGCCATTGGCATTTCATACATTCTTTCCTATAATCTTCAATAAAGGTTTCAGATTGTTCAGAAACACATTTAAAAACAGTCATTATTTTTGCAGTTACACTTGGTGACACTAACAGGTGCAGAAATTGCCCACTTCAGCTTTAAGGGAGCAGAAAAGATTCAATTCAATTCCTCTTCACTGTTATAAGCGCTCAAAAAACCAAACGCAGTAATTCTCCACCATGGATTTGGACACTTTGCGATAGTTCTTCACAGCTTTAAAGCTTCTAGACCCCTGAGACAAAGATTAGTGTGTTGAGGTGGCCCAACCATCAGCAATAAACACCACAAAGAGGATTTCACACAGCAAGTGCTGGTTTAGTAAACAGGGGTGAGCTGGTAAAGATCCAACAGAGCCATAACATGTCTGTGGCAATACTTTATCTGATTAATGGCACACGGTGGTGGAGGAACACAAAGGAAAAGTGGAAAAAAGACAGTCAGAGACAAAGAGAATAAAGATAAAGTGCAGAAAAGACATTGGGAGTGAACATAGAAATAGGGTAGCAAGGAAAGAAAAAAATCAATCCATAATAGTGGTCAAAAAAATGGCCAGTGATTGTTTTAATGTTTTGTATTAAAATAAATGTTTTTAAATATTAATATTGTAATAATATTATAACATTAATGTCATTATTACATAAACATATAAAATATGAATACTATTATTTTTGATATGAACATAAATTCATTTACATTCTTAAATAAAATAAACTAACAAAATCTTACAAATCTTTAAGTACACATTGTCATTTAACAATTAGTAATGATACTGAATTAACTGAATTAACAAAAAAAGCTTAATTCTGACAAGGAAATTACAAATTTCACAGATTTCATCTTGCTGTTTAATAAGTGAGTCAGATTTATTAACCACTCTGATGAATTCATTTAGTTAATTCAGTAAAGGGATACTTTAGATGGATTGTTTGTGACTCCTGAAACTTCTGTGGATTACATTCCGTGTTTGTTTTTGTGTACAGTTTCGCCATTGTACTCTATATATTCACAGGCATATTTATCACCCCTGTTTATTTTATTTTGCTGACAAAAATGTCTGATACTATATAGGTTCCCATGAAAAATGTAGCATTTCAGTGACATTTTTAAAATGGTTAAAAAAAAAAGTGCAAAACACAAGTCAGTAATGTTTACGACAAACTAATGTAAAAGGGATATAGCGATCACAATTAAAGTTGATGAAAACAAAGAAGAAAAAAATTGGGAAAGTAAAAAGGGGTTTTACTTGAATTTTTAATAAATCATAATGAATCCATTAGATAAATGTTAAAAGGATAAAAACAGTGTAGGAAGAAAGAACGAAAACAGAGAGAGAGAGAGAGGGTGCTCTGCAAAGAACATTGCCTGGGTTTTGGCGAAATGCTTAACTTTTCTGAGAATTGTTTCTTTTTTATAGGATGGAGCATTCCAGCTTCAATTTCCATGCGTACATGTGGACACTTAACTCCAGATTGCTGGAGGGAACAGATTGTGCACTTTAAGAACGTGAAGTATGCAGAAGCCTTGATCTGAGGGGACAGTTACAGTACCTTAGTCTTAAGAGGCCGTAAGGAGACACATGTAGCTCTGATGTACAATATATATAGCCTATCCATCATGCTTTTGTTATAAGAAGTGTCCGTGAGTTCGTGTATAACAGCAGAAAATGTTTACATATTTAATTAAACATCCCTGTGAGAGGATGCAGTAAATTTGAAGGACTAGGAATATGTTTTTTTTTTTTTTTTTTTATAAAGCCAATAAAAATACAGACGTGAGCGAGCGTGCATGTGTGTGTGAGTTTGAATTTCCTAAAACAGGTCACTCTGTCTCTCTAGGAAAAGTAAATTCGTTAATTTTGGGCAGGGTGATAGTGAACCGCCCACACACAGCCTCTAGGGAACAGCAAGCTGTGTCGTATCTCTGGAAAATTCCACGAAATCTCACAATAAACCCTGCTTTTCAACAAGCGTGATGTCACAGGACTGGGCTTGTTTATCTGAAGTTAAAAAGAGGGAAAGTCACAGGCGTATAAATCACCATAATATACAATATAGCCAGAGAATTTCACATCTAACCTCACATAAACCTGCAGGATACCATCACAATGTGACATTAATGTTCCTGTTTCCTCTTGAAGAGAGATGGAGACAGTAAAGGAGGGTTCACTGAGGACATTCAGGCTCAATACAGGTGCTTGTGAAGACTGATCATGTGAAGATTGAAGATTGATCATGATGAGACAGAACAAACATGATCATGCAAACAATCCACAAATTACTTCAAATTAGCTTCAAATTAAATATAAGCAAAATTTTTGATAATTAAAATTGATTTTTAAAAATTAAAACGGCCTGACTTTGGTGGTTTGATGTGATTGGCTTCCTCTGAGGTTGTACATTTCATACATTCAAATGTGATTTCAGTACATTTCAGTTTTTATCAGACTTTAAATGTTCCATCTCATCCCTAATGACCGCAATTCTGCTGCCTAAGGAAGGAATTCCAGTTGGATTACTGGATGTACTGCAGACTGAAAGATAAGATTACACCTCTTTCCAATGGAAATGTCCGGTCAAAAATATGTGGCTAATGTTTGTACATCTAAAGAAAAAAGAATGGAATGAATACGTTTACGCACGAAAATACATCCTTTGTGGAAAGTATACTCACTGACACAAGGACTATCAGACCAGAGCTATTAATTAAATTAAAATTAAAAACATGATACATTTTTATATATATATATATATATATATATATATATATATATATATATATATAATTAAAACAATAATAAAAATAATTGTTTATTGTAATTGTAATATAATTTACATTTATATAATTATGTATATAAAACAAAAATATTACATTACTACATGTATATTAAAATTATATATAAAATTAAATGTGTGTGTGTGTGTGTGTGTGTGTGTGTATATATATATATATATATATATATATATATGTAGATAAATACACACACACACATTCTATTTTATAAATAATTTATTTTATTTATATAGAATGTATTCTATTTTATATCATTATTATTATTTTATATATTAAAAATATTACAATAATTTAAAAAGTAATAATCGATTATGTTTTTGGTTGGCTCTGGCCTCACAACTTTGTTGTCAGTGATCAGGGCTGCGTGGATCTACGATCAATTTAGGCTTACGATGCTTTTGGGTAACGTAGCCCAGTATCCCTTCCACAAAGAATAGATCTTCTTGGGTAAACTTATATGTCTGCCATTTATAACGTAGGTTATTATTTAACTTTTTAAAGTAAAAAAATGTTTAAATGTTTTTTCTGGAAAAAAACTGCTTGCAAAAATAAATTGTATCGTGTTTTGCATCGTATTTCTCAGTAAAAATATGAGCAGGGAAAATACAAATCTGAACTGACTGGGCCAGCACAAAAACACTTAGTGGTTTGTTATTTTTCAGATGACTGACACAATCAGTTGAAGTCATTAATCCAGCTCCATATAAATCAGAATGGCAGCAATGCATGCAGACACAAAATCTCTCTGTTGTCGAACTATAAAGATTTGCCTAGACAGATGGTTTCATGTTATGAAGTGGCTCAAAATGTTCTAATGGAGCATAAATCTAAGACCTATTAATTGTCCTTAATAGACCCCATGTGTAAGCCTTGGCTTTGGGCACATGAACAAAAAACAATCTTGTGTGGCTAAATTGGCTGTGGACGCTCAACATCTGATCTCGATAAACCAAACTGATCTCGAATGATCCAAACTGTACCAATATGAGAGTGTCGTCTCTGTTCGTCAATACAAAATATTCCTAACAGATGCAGCACATCAAGGAGTCAGTCCGAGTGTAGAGTCCAGCTGGAACGGCCGAGCACTGCAGCCCGCTTCCACATTCTGACAGGAAGACTCTCCTCAAGCCAACGTTCCTGGAAATCAGACTGTACTAGAGATGGGTGGAGGGAACGAAAGAGGAGAGTCAATGTGATGTTCCAACAAAAACAAGTGAACAGCACTGTGCTGGCTTGTTTCAAAAGCAAATTATTAAAAGTGCCTTCCTGCGTTCGTCCGTGGGTGAGGCAGGGAGGCGACAAGTCACACGAGGAGAAGAGTCCGGCTTAGCCGACACTAATGTGATTGTTACTAGGAACAATCTTGCTTGCTATTATAAACTGCCTTGCTTATACATTTTATACGCGTCAAGCATTCGGTTAAGCATGTTTTCCTAAAATAAAGACCCACTATTTTTATAATAAATTTTTGCTATCTATGTAGCTGACTTGATCCGTTCAGTTAGCTCGCTTCCTGTCGACCTATACTGTCCTATCTAAATAAAGGCATAAAACGCCATGAATAAATCTTTTTTTAAAGTTATATTCATGTAAAAATATATTTGTATTTCATATAATTATTACATTGATTTCTTAAAGATAATATGACACTGAACACTAGAGTAATGGCTGATGAAAAGTCAGCTTTGCCATCACAAGAATAAATAAAATCTTAAATTCATTCAAAGAGAAAACTGTTATTTTACACTGTTATAATGTTTCACAATATTACTGTTTTTACTACATTTGTAATCAAATAAATGCAGTCTTGGTGAGCATAAGAAACTTCTTTCAAAAACATAAAAAATACTTAAATACCTTAAAGTTAAGAATGATGTTAGTGTATATTAAGAGTTGGAACCATTCAGGGGTTATTACCTGCTCACTATGAACTCAGGATCTCTTAAAGGGATAGTTCACCCAAAATGTATATATATAAATCACGCAAGCACACATTGTTATCAGATTATCGGTCTATCCACGACACAACTAGAGATGTTTCTGTGTCTGCAAATGCATCTCCCTCACTGACTACTTCGTCCTGATCAGATTCAGAATGGTCAAAACATGATCTACATACATATGCTCTACATATATGATCTATAATTTTCTCTGATCCTTCCATTTATGCCGATCGTCTTGTATTCGGACCCGGGAGATATCTCGTCAATGGCCTATTCCGTTCCAAACCCGCAAGACCTTCATTCATCTTTGCAAAAACAAATTACGATATTTTGGACGAAATCCGAGAGCTTTCTGACCCTGCAGCTATGCAACTAACACTTTCAAGGCCCAGAAAGGACATCATTAAAATAGTCCATGTGACATCAGTGGTCAAAAATAATGACTTTATTCAACAATTTCTTCTCTTCCGTGTCAGTCTCTGTGCGTTGTGGTACTGTCGTGAATGCACGTCGAAGTCTGACATGGAAGAGAAGAAATTGTTGAAACAAAATTATTCTCATAGCTGCATAAAATTATGGTTGAACCACTGATGTCACATGGACTATTTTATAGATATCCTTACTACCTTTCTGGGCCTTGAACGTGTCAGTTGCGTTGCTGTCAGAAACTCCCGGATTTCATCAAATATATCTTAATTTGTGTGAATGAAGGTCTTGGAATGACATGTGGGTGAGTAATTAATGACAGAAATTTTGGGGTGAACTAAACCTTTAATTCTTCAAAAAAAATAAAAATTGTGTCCCCTGAAGAAGAAAAAAACACCATACAGGTTTGAAATGACAGATTTTTCATTTTGGTTGCACTATATTGTCCAGCAGTTTCTGTGCTTCTGTTATACAGAAACAGGATTGTATGTGAATGTTTTACCATATGTATGCCATAATATTATGTGCTGGATATCTGCTTTAGTTCTCAAGCTTTTTTATAGACTTTGTGGGCGACACTGGCATACACTGTAAAAGTAAACACATACAGAACGGTGCAAAAGCTCTTGACATGAATCGGCAGCTGCTGGGTATTACAGAGGGTGACTAACAACGTATAAGGGATTGACCTGAAGATATAAGACACACGCAAATGCAGCTGTGCAAATAACAGATACTATAGTCTTCATGGTCTGGTAGCACCAGTCTGGTGGACACATGTTACTGATCATGTAGGGCAGTGTTTGTCAACTTCCTAGACATTCTGTTCTAATAGGGAATGCAAAAACAACGCTAAATGAAAACTAAGTTTGAAAAACTAGTGTAGCATATGGTCTTGCAGAATGTGCTTTATAAGTAACAATAAACAGCCAATATATTAATAGGCATGCTAATAAGCAACTAGTTAGTGAGAATTAGTCCACATACTAAAGTGTTACCATTAGTTTTAATAAATTTCCATTTTCGACAATTCTTTGGTAAGTAAAGAACAAAACAACTACAAAAACATGGCCTTTTGTCTGATCAAGGTCTCATACAAGCCAATTTGGAAAATAAAGCTTCCAGAATGACTCACAACTGCACTAACAAATAGTCACCAAGGGTTCTGAGCATGCTAACTTCTGCTATAATGGAAGCCAGTTGTGATAAATTTGTCTAGAGGCCTGCCACAGAACATTTAGCTTTGTAAACAACTTAAAATTCAAAACCTTACAGCATCAGGTACGATAATTCCCAGAACCCGTAAGTGAAGGCTTAAGGAACCATTTGCATAATGTTCCTTAAAGCGAGCATCTCATAAATAAACATGCAAATATGCATGACTCGCAGGTGTGCAAATGGACTTTAAAACGAGGATATTGTGTCCCCACCTGACTGATCTCGGTTTAAAAGTAGGTAATAAGATCATAAGGATGGTGCTTTGTTAAATTCAACCAGCACATGCATCTCATTTATTAATGTGTCCGTGACACTGCAGATTCAGAGTCTGTCACAACGATGGAGAATGAAAGCGAGTTGAATGAAAAACACGTTCCCATGCCAACAGAATGACATCACTGGTGTCAAGATCCAAATTCACAGCGACATGAATATTAATAATATGAGCAGTGGATGACAATAAAAGCGGGAAAGGAAGAACAAAGCACCACAACCGTTTGTGTCCCTGAACGACCCCTGACGATCTATTAAGCTAAGAAGATCTTAAAATTAAAGCGAGTACTTAAGTGTGAAGAATGCTTGCTCAGAGTAGCGCTCGTCCTCGACTTCCAAGAAATTTGCAAGCACGCTTCTTTTTTCCCTCCTTTTCTTTTATGCTTTCTCTTGAACTCCACCCCATCCCCCAATTTATTACCATCTGAACCACAGTAAGTCAATAAAATCTTCAGCTCAGTAACTGGAGACAGGAGGGAGAGGGAGAGCAGCCAACAAACGGCTTTGATTATATTTTTCCTAGAAAGGAGGATGCTCGGCGAGAGTGCTGGGCCGCAGCGCTAGTGCCAGGAATTAATGCAGCTTTCATGGAAAACCAGGGCAGCACACCAAGCCGGCCTGGCCTTGAGAGACTCAAAACACAACTTCAGCTCTTTTTTTTTCTTTTTATACTTCGCTCTCCTTCTGTTTTTCTTTTTACGTCTTGTTTTTCTAGGAGGGAAGGGGTTGGGTTTTTTCAAAGGTGTTCTGGGGTTCGGTTAACTGACTAAAAAGGGGGATGCGGAGTGGTTGTTAGTGGGTGTTCTGTTCTCACACGGAAAAAACAACAGAAAGCAGATAATAAGCCGTCTTTTAGCGAAACAGCAGCTGAAATATACGTGGTGCACGTAGAGAATATCATTGTTTTTAAAAACGTCTGAAACCAGACTGGTGTAGATGTAAATAAGGCATTTCACAGACTGTAAATATGCAAAAAGATTAGTTTTCAAATCATATGGAAATTTGCTATGCTTTAAATGCATTTGCTGTAGGTTCTCTAATAGATTTAGTAATAGAGGGTTTAGTGTTAGGAATTAGAGGAAGGGCAATTCAAGCACTTGTTATTTAACCCTGCGGTCAAAAACAGGAGATGTAATAGCTTGACCTCTAGCTTTCATAATCTCAATTCAAAAATGAATAGTCTCATTATGAGACAGAGAGTGAAATCAGATGAAACTGGGAGGGAATACGAGGGAACAGAAACGCATCTGACAACAAAATGCTTTTTTAGTGCAGCTGGTGCCTTGAAATGGCTTAGAATAATGTTATGCTTATTTTTCATATTTTTATTTTATTCATATATTATTATTTATATACAGTATTTTTATTAAAAGCTATACAATACAACTATAACAATATTAAAATTAAATTTTTAAATTGTATTTTTATATTATATATTTATTCTCTTCACACATGTATGACATGCGTGACTCAGTGTCTGGAGATATATGTGACCCTGGATGACAAAACCAGTCTTAAGTGTAAATTTTTCGAAATTGAGATTTATACATCATCTGAAAGCTGAATAAATAAGCTTTCCATTGATGTATGGTTTGTTAGGATCGGACAATATTTGGCCGAGATACATTTGAAAATCTGGAATCTGAGGGTGCAAAAAAATCTAAATATTGAGAAAATCGCCTTTAAAGTTGTCCAAATTAAGTTCTTAGCAATGCATATTACGAATCAAAAATTACGTTTTGATACATTTACGGTAAGAAATTTACAAAATATCTTCGTGGAACATGATCTTTACTTAATATCCTAATGATTTTTGTCATAAAAGAAAAATCGACAATTTTGACCCATACAATGTATTTTTGGCTATTGCTACAAATATACCCCGGCGACTTGAGACTGGTTTTGTGGTCCAGGGTCACATTTGTCCAAACAGTGTAGGTTTACTTATCCACCTTATTTTTCAAGACATAAGTAATGTAAACTATTTTCTGTGAATATGTGAGACTTCGTTAAGTGTAGATAAATAACTAGAAGATAGTAAAGTGCAGTAGACTATATGGTAAAACAATTTTCACTACAAATTAATGTTTTTATGATTACGATAATAAAATAATATGATAACAAATACTAGTTTGCAATAGCAAGACTGTTTTTTGCAGAAAAACGCAAAAAAAAAGACTGACACCGGAAGCTTTGCACATTTACAGTAAGTTACAAATGGCCACACCCACTCTTATGTTAACAATAAGGTTCACACACATGTTTGTGTGCGCTGTGTGTGTGTGTGTGTGTACCTGGTATTTTCTATGTTATGAGGACCAAATGTCCCCACAAGTATAGTAATACCAGTGAAATTTAAAACAAGCTTATAAATTATACAGAATAGGCTATTCTTTTCTGAAAATCTACAAATGCAGAAAGTTTTGTGTGAGGGAAAATACAGTTTGCACAATATAAAAACAATTATGCCTATGGACCCTGCTAAAAAAAAATAATAATAAAAATAAAAATTAGACGTCCAATAGAAACCATCACAGAAATTCCAATGGTTTCCATTAAAATACCATTATAAACCATTAGCTTTTTCCAGTAAAACCATTACAAAATTCCTTTTTGTAGTGTGTTTTGGGCATTTTTCCAATAGGATTTAACATCCCACCAATAGAATCCATCACACACCAGTAGACACCATTATAGTTTCCATTAAAACCAATACAATTCCCATTATAACCATTAAAACCATTACATTTTCTATTGTGTTTTGGGCAGGGTTCTATTGTTTTTTTCAGCAGGGGAAATGGGAACCAGTTTGTTTGTTTGTGTGTGTGTGTGTGTGTGTGTGTGTGTGTGTGTGTAGTCATTGTGATGATTTAATTTAGTTAGTTAGTTAGTTAGTGAGATATATTATAAGATGTTTTCTATTCCCTAAACCTCACACAAAACTTTCATGCATGTTTTAATTTTCATTTAAATTTCATTTCATTTTGTGGGTACATACACTTAGCTATCCAAATGAGGACATTTATGGCATTTGTGCTTACTTTCTTTTTGTTTATATTATTTATTCATTGTTTTTTCCAGTTAAAGATAGCCCAAAGGGATGATATGTCAGATGCGGCTCAAACGACAGCCAAGTACACCCACGCAGGACTCACCTGTGAAGGACAGAGGAGGAGGAGACTCTTTGTCTTCAGCACACAGTCGCAGTAATTTGTCTTTGATCCAGGGAAAATCTTTCTCTAATGACTGAATAAAGTGATGGAAGGCGCGCGAACCCCGCGTGGGCAGAATATCCAGCAGCTTTAGCGTTTTTTTCCTATTAGACGACTCAGACTGAATCTCCTCTAAATGACTCTCCGTTAAGATCTCCTCCTGGTATAAATACTGTATGATCATGTCGTCCACTAAAAGCTCCTCGACCAGAAAAAGCCGCTGAGATCGGAGCAGTTCTTTGTGTTTTGGGTCCATATTTGAACCCGATGACCCAGTAAAAAGCACAGTCTATAGTGAAAAACCCTGGTTCTTAACCACAACAACTGACTGAACTATGAAGAGTTTACTACAGCAGCCGGGAAAACGTCGGCGAATCCTTCGTTAACCTATTAATAATTGTTGGTAAATGCACATAAAGGGGTGTTTGTGAATATATCACATACATATCATAAGTTTGCGCTGTTGGGTGTAATACATACTTTTCCGCGTAATGTCGCATTTGTTTTCTACCGGCTGGAAACGTGGAGCAGGAGGAACTAATTTTTGCCATCATTGTTGTTCCCGCATTTGTGTAATGTGTGTAAATAAATTGGGTAATTTATACTAATCATTGTGCAGAATAAATAAAAATACTCCGAGAAATTGTATTATAACCTACATAACATAATACAGCTGTATTTATCCCTTTTATTCAGACACAGAGACACCCATCCAGAATATAAAACTGGATTTTCTAGTTAGGCTAATACATTCAAATATTAACAAGCGTTCTGTATTATTAATGCAACACATTTTATAAATCTTTAGAATGTGTTATGTCTTTACTTTCAAAGACATATATTGTGGTAACAAACCTAGAGCAACTCAGCAACCACAGTAAATGTTTGTGAAGGATTATAATTACAATCCTTTCTTCTGTCTCTCTTTCTCTCTCTTCTTTTCACATGATGTAGAGCAAGTGATATTATTGAGTGATGCTCTTGTCTTTCCAGTTTGTCCTGTGATGACTCTTACAAAAACATTGTGTAAAGCTGCCTATTGCTGACATTGTCCCCTGATTAGGAAAGTTCTGTGTATATTTTCTTGTCCTCATGACGTTCGGTTAAACCACTTGTTTGAAACGTTAAGCTTTCTTTTGCCCTTAAAGTGGCTTTAGTCTTTCAAACACTGGTTATGATTTTGTAGAGCAACAGTTGTTCCAGGAAGAGCGGATTATTTAAATATCATGGCATTTATGAGCTGCAAGAAGTTGGATGTAGCTATGTAAATCCCCTTTGGTATTATTTGTATAATCCTGAGGGTCCATACCATCATTGCCTTTTGCAGTGCTGAACCCCGGGTCCTCACGAATAATGCCCTATATGTTCAATTCATTACATTTATATGGCTCTTTTTACAACCATACATAAGGCCTGCTTTATCAACAAGCATGCTTTACACTAAGCCTTTTAAAATCTGTTATAAGGGATTTTCCCTTCAGAGAATCCATTATTTTTGAGGCTTAAGGACTTCAAACTAAATTGGAAGCATCTACCGGGCCGAATTTACCGGATATTTGTGTAAAACTGTACTGTACAGTCACTACATGTTTCAAACATTTTCAATTTTTAGTTATTAATCTTATCCATTTAATCTAATGTTTTATCTTTCTGATGTTAATAATCTGTTTCATATTATCACCTATAGCTCTGAATGATGTTCCATGTTGTTTCTGAACATGGCACCGCACCTGCCTCAAATTTGAATGAACAGTTTGTTATTATCATCATCTGGTCT
The DNA here is from genome assembly GCF_012432095.1 of Onychostoma macrolepis. NCBI lineage: Eukaryota > Metazoa > Chordata > Actinopteri > Cypriniformes > Cyprinidae > Onychostoma > Onychostoma macrolepis. The sequence goes on along the minus strand of NC_081158.1, from coordinate 23,224,505 downwards.
TGATAATGGCATAATGAAACAAAAGGTGTCACATGCGCTTTAGCGAAGCGTGCTTTGCATTGCAAAGGCTGTGTTTTTATCAGATGTACAGTACAACATGAAGACTTTGAGCTGAAGTATTCCTTTGAATTGTTTTGTGCATGTAATATGAGGTGAGAGATCATTAGCCCTCGCCCCTGAACTGACCTTTTAAATCCTGTTTACTTGACCGCATGAGCTGTTAAGACGTTCATCAAGCCAGTGTCAGGTCCGGTCATGTAAAGAGATGTGAGCTCCAGAATATTCCTCACTGGGTTAGTTCAGGTCCTCTTGCCCTCAACCATTGATAAGTTTCAGGTCAATGTATTTGTGCATCTTTCTACATTTAATTACTTATTCCCTGTCACTTGGAAGATTTCTTTTGAAATCCCATCCAACTACCTTTAAATTAACATTTTGTCTAAAGAAAAATGACTAATTAGGGATATTAAAACATATTAATATAATATTAATTATAAAATATGCTATTTGTATCATTGTCATTGGCCCTATATGATCACAGACCAAAATAACTAATACTGCTTCCCTTAAAAACTATATTATATTCCATATTGCTTGGAAGCTTTCTTGTGAAACTGCATCCAACTTTAATTTCATGTGGTGTCTTCAGATGTAATATATATATTAAAAACATAATAATAAAATAAAAATATCAAAATACGTTAAATGTATCATCATCATTGGTCTTATCACAAACATAAAAATTATACTGTAATTTATTAAACTTGCCATGGTAACAATAAGGTTAAAATATTATAGATCAGTTTTGTCAAAATATCATAGATAAAATTGCTTTTTTTGTGTATTATGTATTCTAGGTAACACATTATAATATATAAATGATACCATAATTTAGGTACGACGTTTAAAAAAGCACGAAGTCTTTACAAAGCAAGGAGTCATTAAAGTATACACACGCACGCACACACATATATATATGTATGTATATAGGATGTCAAGTTTTGTTGGTGTAACTTTGAACATTAAGTGACTTGTATAGTAATTCAAGTCATTTGGATAGGATGACGCTGTTCTTCTAATATGCTGAAGCCAACACTTAAATGTGTTTGTGACTGCAGAAAATGTGACGGTGCACTCGTGGGGTCAATTAAATCCAGTTTCCATGTAAAATCCAATGAAGTTTAGATTACCTGGAAAACAGTGCTATCTCCACGTTATCTTTGACTAAACAACTCTTTTGTGCTGTGACAAGGAGAACTCCTGCTTTTAGCAGCTATTTCTTGGGAACGGTGTCAATATTTAACAGAGAAATAGTCACTTTCTTGCGCTGATCGGCTAGCCAGTTGCCTCTCGAGGAAACGTCTGCAAATAAACAGCCTTTGTACACACAATTCACTCTAAAATTCCCTGGAAAATATGGAGTGACTCAAATTGTTACTCAGAATTTCCATGCTTTGGTGCAAGCTAAGAAAAAAAAGAAAAAAACATGGAGGGGACAAGAAAAACTGTAGAAATGGAAAATGGACTGGGCAAATTGGGAGTAAAACTTTCCAAATCAGGTGGCAAAGACAAAACACTTTCAAAGAAAAACGCCTGAAAATGTACACAACAAAAATACTTTTGAAATTCAATATTATGAAGTGCTAGCATACATGAAACCATGCAAAATTCTTGCAAACACTGTTGGATTAAAAAGTGAATCTTCTAAACAACCAAACAAACGATTTCCATACAAACACCAAATACACTTGGATTATCTGTATATTTTCAGAACATAAGAAAACAGAACTCCATTTAGGAAGTGGGTTTACTAAAGGTTTGAGAGGTTGCCAGGTTGTGGGTGTGTGACCTTGATGATGGGTGTTATTATCTGTTCTGCACATGATTGGCTCATTTAGGGGCAGAAATAAAAGAGTGAAGTTGTTGTAGAAAACAAACACAGTTTTTTTTGTTTGTTTGTTTGTTTTGAGACACACACACACACACACAGAACATGAATTAAAGCTATGCTTGCTTTTATTTCTCACTTTTTGGGAGACAATCCATTTACCCCGATGCAGCACAATGTTGTAAAAAATGGAATTTTGTAGTGGCAAAGAGATCATATCAGACTTACTACCCTAGATATACCATGTCCTCAAGGAAGACAACGAATAAAACTGACAATAGTATACTGGATCTTAGAGATGTTGGCAGAATTACCTTTATGCTGATCTGAGATCAGCTTCCCAATGATTTAAGAATTTCTGTTAGATTGGTTTATTAAATTACGTCACATTAAATACGGAACTTAATTTAAAAATAATGGCAAAATCAAGCCACCAATCCGTAATCATGTTTGGCGCAATGCATTTAAGATAATACTATTTGAATGCTTTAACTGAAAGACTAAGCATAGAGAGAAAATGCAGGAATTTAGCACCCAAGCACAATGGTGAATAGAATACATTGAGCGACCCATTCTTGAAGGTATAAAATGATGTATGTTTCATTAAACCAAAATAGAAAGGAGGTCAGATTAGTGAGGAACTTAATCCAATTTTTTTTATAATCTCTCCACAAATAGCAGTGAGGAGAGAATAAAAAGTTTTCTGATCTAGTACGTCTTTTTTTTTTTGGTCTGTGTCAGAAATTACGATTCAGTATAGAAGCAAATATTCTCCAAATACGACCAATCAGCATGCATGTTTATCATGACGCCCTCCTGAGGTAGGGTTAACACAGGCCAATACTTCTTGACCATATGCAACCAAAGCTGAAACAAACCATGCTGCTAAATTACCTCTTGGTTCAGAATATGCAATAAAATACTAAGTCGGTGGTATATTTTATTTGCAAAGTACGCACCCTTAAATGTTGGGGTATGGCGAGGACCCATTTAAGCAAGTTTGAGCTTTTAAATTAAAAGGTTTTTTTTCATATACACTGCCATTCAAAATTTAGTATGTTAGGGGTTAGTATGTTTTTCCAATATTTTTGAAAGTCTCCTATGCTCAGCAAGACGAGCATATAAAGTAATTTATTCTTGTGATAAGGTGAATTTTCAGTAGCCATTTCTCCAGTCTTCAGTGTCACATAATCCTTCAGAAATCATTGTGCTGCTTAATACTTTTGATGAAACTGCACTACATTTTTTTTTTTTTCAGGATCCTAAGTTCAAAAGAACAGAATTTAGCTGTAAAGGAAATCCTTTGTAACATTATAATATCTTTACTGACACATTAGTTCAATTCAATGTGTCCTTGCTGAATTAAAGTATTAAAAAATCTAACCCCAAACTTTCAAATGGTAGTGTGTATGTTTAATACATTTTTTGTTTCAAATTGACTTTAAAAGGACTATTTTTTCATGTAATTTTTCAGTAGGTATTACGTTATCATGATGACATTGGGATATACAGTATATGATATCGCAAGGTACTTGCCAGTTCTCAGCAGTTCCTTGGGCAACCATGACATCAAATGATCATCTATGACTACAGTACAAAAATATAACATGGATAATGAGCAAATAAAACATAGTCAAAAAGCATACAGTTTAAAACTCCCATGTCTCAAACACAGGATGCAGAACATCTCAGACACCTGCTGCAATAAAACCATAGCTCACCCAAAAATGAATATTCTGTCATCCTTTACTCATGTTGTTCCAAACTCATATGGTTTGCTTTCTTCTGTGGAACATGAAAGAAAATAGTTCAAACATCAATTAACATCCAAATGAGGTTTGACATCAGTGGATGTTTGTGCCACCATAGTAAATGTGGTCTGAGTTTGTGTGCTTTGATCGGTGATTGGAGAGTAAATAATCCTTATTTAGAATATGCCAGATGAGTCGTATGGATTTACTTCATGTTAAAAATAAGGGCTCTTTTGTATGGTTTCACATAGAACCTTTAACATCCATGGAACCTTTTTCAGTTCTTATAGTATAGTGGAAAAACGGATCTTTGAAAATATTTTTCTTTAAAAACTGTTCACTGAAAGGTTCTTTGGGGAGCCCAAAATGGTTCGTTTATGGAATCACTGCAAAACTCCTTTTTGAACCTTTAATTTTTAAGAGTGTACTTTTTGGACACCATTGACTTCGATATATGGACAAAGACAGCTGCAGGATTCTTCAAAATATCTTCTTTTATGTTCTACAGAATAAAGAGCATTGAGTTTAAGGTTGAGCTATTCATTTTTGTGTGAAAGTGTTTCTTTAAAAGAGACGCATGGTCACACCGTGAGGCGTGCTGTATATCTGATGTGCGTATTACAGGTAGAAACCCACAGATGTCAGTGCAGGCCAATGCTCCTCATAGATGCTGCTCAGTCGCTTATTAAAAATTGACTGTAGAATATCTACAGTCCGTAAACTTGTTAAGTGTGCAATGAAGGACACTTAACGTTGTTACGATATTCTGCGTATTAATGGGATAGTTCAGCCAGAAATGTACAATCTGTCATTGTTTACTCACCAAATCTGGAAATGGAATATGTTTTGAAAAATGCTGATACAATGAGAGTCAAAGGAGTAGTGTTCTTTTGGACCCCATTGACTTTCATCATACGAACAAAATTGGAATATCTTCTCTTGTGTTCCACAGAAGAAAGAAAGAATGTCAAACAAGTTTGGAACATCATGAGGGTGAGTAATTCATGACAGATTCTTATTTTTTTTGGGTGAACTATCGTTTTAAAGTAGTCCTTGGGCACAAGATGAGGGATCCCGCAAATGATCCTAAACGGGACATCAGCACCCCGTTGTCACTGGGTCTATATGATCCATAGAACCTCAGCACTTATGGTCATCATTGTCCATCTGGTTCTATACATTATAAGTGTAGTCTGTCAGGTAATCCTTCAGCCGGTTCGGCAAAGGCAGTTCTTGTACCCGCCGTGTGGTTTTGTTGATGGCAATACGACACAAATGCTGCAGAGACGGTGTGGCTGTGTACACCGGAGTCGTGAGCAGCAGCTGCACGGTGCCGTTGGATGGGGCGAGAGGCGTAGTCCTGCCCTTACAAGACGTCCGGGACAGCTGCACATAGTGCTCCACGAGATGGACGACGCTGTCGAACTGCTTGAGTTTGGGTTTGACCAGCACCACAGAGTCCAGCTTGAACTTGCCGTCCTTGTATTCGATTCGTAGGTTGGTGGGTCCCGCAGATGTCATGGCGGAGATGGTGAAGAGGTAGTCCCTCTGAGAGCTGTCTCGGACCAGAAACGTCCCCTCCGACGTGTCCTGCAGGATCTCCTTGGCTTCATTGGCTGTCAGGCTGCCCCAATACCAGCCTGCTTCCAAGAAAAGAAGACACAGAGATGGTCATACGTATCCTCTTCCACAGTATCTGTTTCAGTCGCTTGCTTGTGTAACATGAGACCCATAACGTGTCCCTCTAAAGACACGCTCACAAAAACCATCACAGCTACAGTCATATCCTGGCTATTCGGCTGTTGTTTTATTAGGCGTTTTCTGAGTCACTGCAGAGATTTTGGCTTTCGGAAGAGGACGCAATGCGTCTTTCAACCTCTCAACTCTGCCCTGATTTAAAGAGCTAATTCACATCTGATAATGCAGCAGAAACCAAGCACTTCCCGAAATGAGCTGTTAAATGAACATTAATTGCAAACATTCTGACAACTGTGGCGTAGCAAGACTAAACAAGACGGCAGAAATGTCAACATGAATGACATATTTTTCCTGAAAAACTGAACTAGACCATCTGACTATTCATCTTGGGAGTATCTGACATTTTTGATGGTCGGATGCTTGACAGATGTTCCCAAAAGCTGCTCCCATTGTTTTTCTCAGCAAACAAACAGACCTAAAAATGGATCTCGCTGCAGCATCATAATAACTTTGTGTTGCGTTTCTCTTTTATACAGTCAGTGCAGTGCTGGACTAAATTTGCTCATGCACTTTAAACCAGAAAGGGATGTGACAGAGACACAAACCATTGAGGACAAATGTTCCAGCCAGACCAGGAATTATAACAAAAGCTTCATAGACATCATAATGTCACTCTTTTGTTGCACAAAAAGCAAACAGAAAATGTAAACAGTAAAAGCTTTGTCAGGAAATTCACATAGTTCCTACTTAAATTCACTTGCATGCTTCATATCAGGCTCAGAAAGGGGGGCTTGTTGGACAAATGCCACAGAAAGAGACAAAAATGCCCCCAGAATTCAATTAATTTTAAATACACTTCATACATTACATCTAATTATTTGGATTAATGTATTAAATTCAGATACTGACATACAACAATGAAAAACTGTATAATTTAATCTATACATGGTGAAAAATGCCTGAATAGCCTACTCTCTGATATTTTCATTATTATCTTCTGCTCAAACAACAGCTTCGAAACAACACACCAGATTCAAAACATGTCACACGAATGAATAAAAACATTAACAGCAGCCCTGAAACAACATTTTCAACTATTTGACATTCATAAAATGAAATCATATCTACTTTGAATATATCAACAAACTCATGCCAAAAGGATGATATAGTGTAGACCTGCTGCTAGTTTGATTTATGAGATTAAAGTACACTTAAAACGACCTTTAAACATTTTATTGAAATTTTATATAGAAGGTTAATCTTTTTAAAATCGGCTGTTATCACTTTTAACATCAGATTTGAAGCATTATGATAATTCTTTTTTAACTGTATGAATCACTGCCTGTGGCTGTGTTGCATACAACATTAATTCAGTGAGTGTTACAGGAGCAAATGAAGAGAGTATGTAAGTAAAACGAGCCGTAAACGTTTACCAGTGTTTTTAAGGTCTCTCATGGCAGTGGCAATGCGACTCTGTTCGGACTCCGCGACTTGGGTTTCTGCTTGCGATCTCCTTTCATTCTCGATGCTTTCCGTGGAGTCGGATGAGTGACAGGTCATTGGAGAACGGCCTTCTGCATCCAGTCAATGTCTATAATTATCCTTCAAAGACGACCAACACTTACAATCGACCAAAACATTTGAGAAGTCTTCAACAGCATCCGTAATTGTGTTTGGCTGCGCCGATCTGAAAATACAAACATGATTTTACGCTTTTTTTTTTTTTGCTTTTTTTTTTTTTAAATGCTGATATAATATTTACATATTTCCTTGCTGCAAATTTGTTGATGTTTAAAAACTAGTGTATGCATAAAACTGCGTTAACTGATGTCAAAAACAAGGAGTGCTGGTGCTACAATCTTCTACATTACCTGAGTGTAAGACTAATAGAAAAAGTGGACATGCATGCATTTATGGTAATCAAATTTACTTCTTCAAAATAATTATGTCATCCCACGTCACCCCTATTTCATTTTAATCATTTAATTCAATAAGGCCAGCGTATAGGAAATGAAATAACATAAAACAAGACACAAATATGCAAACGCATGAAACAGCTAAACTAAAGAGTGTGTGTGTGTGTGTGTGTGTGTGTGTGTGTGTGGTTAGTCACGCACTCACACAATTGTGGTAAGCGTACCAACACTGTCCTGTTTTGTTCAATATTTGTGTCGCCAGCAGAAAGGAAAATGTTACAACCCTTCCCGTCTACTCAGACATGGTATTTATAGTTTTTTTAACATGTAAATGAAAAGCTTGTGTGAACATTATACCCTGTATATCACACTAAACATTAATGATACCAGTTCTGTCATTTAACATTCATTATCCTGATCTGAAATTGAGCTGTAGCCTAAAACAGAAACGTCCTGTACGTTAAATCCTTAATATTGTTACAGTCTTAAAGCCTCTACTGTCACCTCGGGAGGGTGGTGCTCACATATGATAGTCATTTCACTCCTGTAGTTTCTAATTGGTTATTTGAAATACTCTTAGAAAGTGATAAATGAAAGTGGCCATTTCGTGTTAATCTCCATTTAATAATCCAAAGGTCAGCTACTGCTATTTTTTCTGTTGTTGTTTCTAATTGGATAGAAGTGTGACATGACAATCTTCATAAGCTTCATTTTCATTACAAACGTCCGTCTTCTGTGTGAACAGCTCGTTGCGCACGTGCATGAAATAAAAACAAAGGCTGCCTTTGAGAGACGGCAAAATACGCAGAACTGCCTTTACTAGGAAACTGCATTGACAGCTCCTGGTAAATGATAGTGTGACAAATAAGACAAACGAGTGTATTTCCTCCTGAACGTGTAAATTAAGATACTTTTAAATGCACGAATCATTTGATGTAGCTGCTATAAGAGACATTAGCCTAAAGAATCAGAGGAAATAAAGCAGAATATATTTTGAACATAAACTTGAGCCTGAAAGGTGACAGTCGGAGAAAGCGCACAGCACTTACCTTTTGTCTAAAGTGAAAGCAATAAGCAATCAGGTCCAGCGCGTTTCACGTTACAGACGTTCAGTTGCACCATGGTTTAGATCCATTATTTATTATTAATGGGAAACACTGATCGGCTCACTGTCAAACGACCAGCACCGCCTCATGCTCAGCAGACCGGGACGCGTTTTTCCGTGTATTTGCATTGATTCTTTCGGGAGCGACACTCTACAAAAGGCGACACTGTATGTATCGCGCTGTCTGCGAGCGCACCGCACGCACCGCGCGTCCAGACGCGTTCGCGCCAAGCGAGCAGGACACATATAATTACTCTCTCTAGCAGTTTAGTGATATTCCAACGAATCTCTCTCTCTCTCTCTCTCTCTCTCTCTCTCTCTCTCTCTCTCTCTGTGTGTGCGCTCGTCGTTAACTACTTAATCCTCATTTAAAAAGACTGGTATACAAAAGACTAATTTCCAGGAACTTTCCAGGAATCGTATCACGTGGTCAGATGTGCGAGCGCTCTCTTAAGGTCGTGCCAACTGGCTATTTTGTTGTTGTTTATTTGTTTGTTTTTTTTAGATCTGCCAGGCACATGTTTATATCGCAAACCAAGCTGCATGTAATTATAATTTTATTATATTTTATTTTTAAAACAAATATTTTTTTTGTTAGTTTTTACATTGAGGTTTTCCTTGTAAGGATGTTTTCATCATTGTGTTTTTTTTTTGTTGTTGTTTTTACATAAAGGCCTAATATCACAACTAGCAATGAAATGCAAGGGACAGACGAAATATACTGCAATACGTTCAATATAGCACATTCCAAATCTATTTTATTGTTTATTATTCGTTCTATGTTGTATTTCTGTAAAAAAAAAAAAAAAAAGTTTATTTCTTTATAAAAACATCTGTGATGGGCATGTTTTGTTTGTTTTGCTTTGTTTTTTAGAGTCTGTTACAGAATCTGTACAGGTTTTAAAGAAATTTTCAGTTGTTGTTTTTCGAGATAGGCCCTATGTGTGTTACAGAACTCCTCTGAGCCACAGTCACAACTTGACAAGTGCCACCTTAAACCAGGAATTTATTGCCTACATGACAAAACAAAATATATGAAGCTGTGTAATTTTGACATTTGTGTTTGTGTAAAAACCCCAAAACCACAATAAACTACCTGAATATCCAAAATACAGATGACAGACAGACAGACAGATAGATAGATAGATAGATAGATAGATAGATAGATATATATATATATATATATATATATATATATATATATCCTTGTAAAAAGACAACATTAAAGGGCTATTAGTTCACCCTAAAATGAAAATTCTGTCATCATTTACTCACCATCATGTTGTTCCAGACCTGTGTGATTTTCTTTTTTTTCTTTTGAACACAAAAGAAGATATTTTAAAGAATGTTGGTAACCAAACAGCTGACGGTAGCCATTGACTTCCATAGTATTTATTTCTATATGGAAGTCAATGGCTACTGTCAACTGCTTGCACTATCCATTTAACACAGCACTCAGAGCTGACTGTAAGTCTGATGCCTCAGATGACCTTGCTCACACTCTTATGAAGACAATTGGTATGCTTGTTAGTTTTATGGACAGATTATGTTACTTGTGTTTGTAAACCAATTAGTTGCTACTTTAAAACAAATAAAATTGTGGTCAAGCTTACTCTTCTTTAGAAGCTCTTGGCAGATTAGCCTCAGATGACACATGGGCCTGTGTCCTCAAGTGGGTTCAATCATTATCGATGTGTGCTTGCCACTCATTTCAAATGAAAGTAGTACATAACACTTATATGTCAAAAGTCAAATGAGCCCAAATTTACCTATGTATGCATAATAGACTAATCATAAAGAGGATCTGAAAAATATATATTTTTTATGATCTGGCACCCCTTATTATTTAGATTGTTCTAAATAATGCTCTATTACTGACTAAATATTCATGTGTAGCTCTAAATGGATGTAAAACCAGTTTATTTGTTTATTTATTGGCGTGTATACATGTACATAACTGAGTGTATGTGTGTATATTTTATATGCATTCATTTTTTCAATTATCTTATGAAAATGGTCAGCATTATAGTAGGCTAATTGTGGGGAATATTAGGTCAGGGCTGAGGGATTGTGTCGAATCAATTTGTAATGCATTTAAAAACCAATAAAAAACATTTTAGTACAAAATGAATGAAATGCTATGAAATATAATCATTCAATAATCTTCTTGTTTATACGTCTCTGGGGTTGAGCTGAAAAAAATAAAATAAAATTGTCTGCCTTATAGCGACCTCTTCTGGATGATGTAAAGTTTACGTTAGTTTTCCCGCCAGATAGAAAATAAATAAATAAATTCTTGTGAACTGCAAAGAATTGTTACTGTTTTAATTATTTATTTATTTTTAATAAACCATTTGACTTATGTGTTCGTTAAATTGTCTGACCACCTTATATGTAAGCTCTTTCTGTATTTTTTGCTATGCAATATATACAAAGCATATCCTAATGAAGCCCAAATTAGTTACCTGTGGTCTTCCTGAGACTTTCACTAGACCAGGGGTCATCAAACTTGATCCTGGAGGGCCGGTGTCCTGCAGAGTTTAGCTCCACCTTGCCTCAACACACCTGCCTGGAAGTTTCTAGTATACCCAGTAAGACCTTGATTAGCTGCTTCAGGTGTGTTTGATTAAAGTTGGAGCTAAACTTTGCAGGACACCGGCCCACCAGGACCGAACTTGGTGACCCCTGCACTAGCCTCTTAGGAGGATGCAGAAGTTACTCCTCCGCGGCGGCAGGGGGCGGGGCGGCCGTTCACTAGATGTACAGTGACTCCGATGTGACGTCACGTACGCGGCAAAAACAAAAATGACGGACGCGCGGAATTTCCCCAAAGAGTAACGTTAGATTTATTTTTTTGCACAATTTAGAGACAGGAGCTGGACGTTTTTCGAAGTACACAAGAAAGAGATTATTTTTATCCAGCAACCGTCGCTTATTCGCATAATAAAGGTGAGCATATTGATGTTTAAGTTGTATATGAGCGTCGCGCTGGAGCTTCAGTGCTGTGAAGTTGTTATTGCTGTTTAGCCGGTTTAAATTAAATATAGCTTACAGTTTAACAGTGATTCCGATTGGTTGTATTAAAAAAACGCTTTACATTTAATGGTAATATTCATATACTGATTTATTTATTATGTAACAGCGGTAACAGCGATATAATAGTTTCTTTCAGGTGTAAACTGTGTCTTGTCTTTGCCTGTACAGTGCAGTGCCGTAATAAAACAGCTTATAGATCAATCAAATACAACATGCAATTTTTTCTTTTCTTTTCAAAATGAAGCAGTCTTGTCTTAGTTAAATCATTCTTGATATATTTGGTGGATGGTAGTTAATTAGACGTGTGAATTCTAAATTATTTAAAATATTATTTTTCAGGGTATTTTGGAAATACATGGTCATGGATTCTGCAGAGACGAGATATGCCCATCTGCTGCAGCCCCTGCGAGATCTCACCAAGAACTGGGACATTGACCTGGCCAGCCAGCTTGGGGAGTATCTTGAGGAGGTGAGAAAACACAGACAGGCTGATCAAGAACCACCTTAATTCATTTAAACCTTCATTTTCTAGCCTAAGTATCATATTGTTGCTGTTGTCTGTGTTGACAGCTGGACCAGATGACCATTTCATTTGATGGTGGGAAAACCATGATGAACTTTGCAGAAGCTGCACTTTTAATTCAAGGATCAACATGCATCTATGGCAGAAAGGTCAATTATTTGATGTTTTATGTATGTGTTACGTTGATTAATTTCACTGAAATATAGATTTAGTAAAAGTTATCTCATCTAGCTTAGTAGTGCAAGGAAATGTTTTAAGTCATTTATTTTTTCTTTAATTCATTTAGTTATTTTAATAAAAAGTTTTATGTTTGTCAGAAAGACACGCATATTAAAGGAATAGTTCACCCAAAAAAAAATCCAAAAATTTTCTGAACATTCACACACCCTCAGGCCATCCAAGGTGTAGGTGAGTTTATTTCTTCATTGGAACGGATTAGGAGAAATTTAGCATTACATTACTTGCTCACCACTGGCTCCTCTGCAGTGAATGGGTGCCGTCAGAATGAGAGTCCAAGCAGCTCATAAAACCATCCCAATAATCCATAAGTAATTCACACGACTCCGGTTTACATCTTGAGATTCAAAAAGATGCATGTTTGTACATTATATTGCTTTCTCCAGTGAAAAAGTCATCTTGTCTGAATCAGGAGAGACGTATGCACAGAGCAAGCGACTTTCTCACTGGAGCTGGCATTATTTAATCTTGTTTTTTGGCCTGGTGTTAAAACGCCTTAATGGTGGATTTGTTTCTAACAAACACACTGCTTTTCACTTCAGTACGCATTTATTGATGGACTGGAGTTGTGTGAATTACTTGTGGATTATTGTGATGCTTTGATCAGCTGTTTAAACTCTCATTCTGACGGTACCCATTCACTGCAGAGGATCCATTGGTGAGCAAGTGGTGTCATGTCCTAAATTTATCCAAATCTGCTAGATGAAGAAATAAAATCACTTACATCTTGAATAGCCTGAAGTTAAGTAAAATGTCCTTTTTGTGTGAACTAATCCTTTAATATGTCACAAACTTAAATTTATGATGGCAAAAGACTTTTTCTTTACAAAATGATCTGTTCTGAATATTTAGGTAGAACTCCTTCACGCTCTGGTGTTTCAAACATTAGATTACATCTCTAACAAAAACAAGAAGTAAGTGTTATTGTCCTGGAACTTTATATTCTGCTTATTCTGTTGCATCGCCAGTTGGTGTTTTGTCATGCTGTTTGTCTTTGTTTCAACAGACGTGACAAACAAGGTTCTTCGTCAGACGGTAACCAAGAAAACGGCCCTTCAGGCAATGAAGGAGATGATTGTGAGGTGCGTAAATGAGCAATGATACTTATTAATTCAAACAAAAATGATATATCTGTGTGAATAATTGAGTGTTTTTGATTCAGTTTGATGAGATTGAGCAGGATGAGAACATCAACACTCAGAATATAACAATGAAAGATCCAACAGAGGTGAGTTGGGTTTCACCTTATCAAAGTTTTTATTTCTACAACTTAATGTGTATACTGGACCTCCATATTATTCAGCGTTTGTGTCTTTGACTACGAAAAACGTGAAATTATTATTATTATTATTATTATTATTTATTTATTTTTAATGTTCTGCAGATTAAGTTGTTGTATAGCATGTGAGTTTTGTTTTTTTGTTTTAGGTTTGTCATTTTGTTTTTTAATGTGGACTAATTCTTTGATTATTCTTTTTTTAGCCAGTGAGGATTATCCGTCTCCCTCCTGAATCTCTCATTCCTGTAGAATCACTTGAGAAACAGAAATACCCCCTTCTCAGGTAAAGACACTCTGACCCACACAAACAAAGAAAATGGTTGCACACTGTTCCTTCTGTAATCTTACTGGTACTACAGTCCAACAATACCAGTCCAGTCCTTTTGCTCTTCAGGAGAATATTATCTGAACAAGCGACTCAGTTGCTTGAAATTAAGTTCATACTTAGAAAGAACTAAAAATGCTTGACCAATATGTTTAATTGTTATCCTCTAGCCTCAAAGGGGAGCTTCTTGGCAGCTGTAAGGATTTTCGAATGAATCATTTCACCATGGACGAATCAGGATTGATGCGTCTGGGCTCTTCCCACACTCACTTCCTCAAGGAGGTTGAAATCCAGCACAACTTCTCTGTACATGAACCTGTGCCTTTAGATAACGGTGAGGACACAGACTTATCGTGTGACAATCTATACAGATGTTCTGTTTGTTTGTTTTTTGAATGTTTCATGTCCAAGAACTTACACTAGATCAGATGATTAAAAAGTCACTTTATTGTCATCAAAGAATCCTGTAAAATATATTACAATTTCCTCAAAAAATATGAAGCGGCACAACAGTTTTCAAAATAAGAAGAAATGATTATTTGGCACCAAATCAGCATGTTATAATGATTTCTTAAGCATCATGTGACTCTGAAAACTGGAGAAATAGCTTCTGAAAATTCAGCTTTGCTATCACAGAAATAAATGTTAAAATTTAAAATGTTCAAATACATTTTAAATTATATTAAAATAGAAAACTCTCATTTGAAGTTGTAATAATATTTCGTAATATTACTGTTTTTTTTTTCTGTATTTTTAATCAAATAAATGCCTTTGTGAGCATATGAGACTTCTTTCAAACACATTTTTAAAAAATATTACTTACCCCAAATTAAACCTGAACCTTATTCCACTTTCAAGATTAATAGATTACTACATTGATCTATTTTGTTTTTGTCTTATCATTGTCATGTGGTGTCCAGAAGGTGTAGCTGAGGTTAATGGTGGTTACGATGAAGAAGATGGTGGCGCAGAGGTTCTTCCTCCACTGGAAGATCATGGGATGGAGGTGGAGTCTGAAGAATGGGTGGAAAGACAACAGGTACCAAAACAGTTTGTGTGATTTAAATATTGATATATTTGGCATTTGGGAAAAGATCTGTTGAATGTAATTATTAAAGTTTTCCCTTTTGCAATTGTTCTAGGCCCCTAGTGAGGGGAGGATGTTAAGACCGAGACCTGCAGTACAGCCAATTCCAGAGGAACCCAAGCAGCTCAAGGTATAGAGCGGTGCAATGAAACAAAATAGACATTTTTTCTTCACACTTACACTAAATCAGTCAAGTACAGTTCACATGTAGTACATGTTAAAATATGAAAATAATTTTGTTATGTAATGTTGCATTCTGTAATACGTGTTGCATTATCATAATCAATTGCATGTGCATATATCCAGGAAATTGTGGACCCTTGGAAATGGCATGATTCATATGCTGCATTTGGGGAGGACAAACCTCTCAAAACAGGTGTGTGCTCAAGCTGATATTCTTCTGTATATGTGTTTTGATGTTTTTCCATTAAAATAACTCGATTAATTATTTTATAATGGCTTTTTGCTGCTGGACTTATATTTCCTCTCTGCTCTCTAGGGAAGTGTTATAAAGTGCCCGCTGGTCTTGATGAGTCTGGAAAGAGGAAGAGGAAGGGTCCTTCAAAACTTCAGGACTTTGGGAGCTGGTACTCTAAAGCCTGTAAGTTGTTATCAGGCTGTTATTTGAAAAGGAATGGATGGCATAACTGTTTGGATGAATTAGAGAAGTTGTTTTTTTTCTTTTACAGTTGAGACTGCAGATCGCAAGCTTAAGAATGGACCTACTTATCCTGGTAATACTTTCAGACCTTGTGCTATATAAAATACACTTTCTCTAAGATGTTGTTGAAATTTATACAAATAATGTTTTTTTTTATTATTATTGTAGACCTTAATTACATCTTTGTGAGTAAAATGGGTCAGCGTCTGAAAGCACAGAAGCAGATTCTCAGGAAAAGGGTAAGTACAATTTTGAGTTGTGTGATATACATTATCGTTCAAAACGTTTGGGTTCTTTTGACAGCAAGAATGCATTAAATTGACTTGAAGTGACAGTAAAGATGATAATATTACAAAAGATTTATATTTCAAATGAATACTGTTCTGTTCATTAAACAAATCAGCAGGATCTATTCTCTCTTGACCCTCAAACACTAGCGTTCCCTATTCTTTTTCTATTCTATCTACTTGTTTTCTTTTTATTTATAATAAAAAAGCCTTGCTACATGTACTGCGTTAGGCTAACCGAGACTTGTCAAAGCATTTACATATTATTGCTCTTTTATTGGTTTTGATTGCTTCTGTTGTCCTCATTTGTAAGTCGCTTCGGATAAAAGCATCTGCTAAATGACTGAATGTAAGTGACACTGAAGACTGGAGTGATACAATTTAGGCTTTACCATTATAGGAATAAATTACATTTTAAAATATATTAAAATGTAAAACATTTCACAATATTACTGTATTTACATCAAATAAATGCCTTGCTGAGAGCATAAGAGACTTCTTTCAAAAACATGAATCTTACTGACCCTAAACTTTGAACAGTAGTGTATTTGTGATGTGTCATGTAACCTGAGGTATTTTCTGTTTTAGGGTGTTTTTGTCTCCGATGAGGAGTTAAAGAAAACTTACTTGGAACCGGAGAATATTGAGGACCAGGTCGAGGTTGTCCGGCATCCAGACGAAGAGGGTGAGATGCACGTACCAAAAAATCACCCAGCCCTAGTTTTTTTTTTTTTTCCCTACACCATTAATTGGCATTATTTGCCTAGAACCATTGTTTAAAATGCACCAAACAAACATTTTGTGGTTATTCCCTCAATTTTATTCAGGTGAGGACTTTTCAGATGAGGAACATGACCACTTGGTTGATGATCTTGAACCTGCAGAGCACCTTGGTGAACAGGAGCAAATTTTCCATGACTTGCATATGAGCCGGATGAGTTATGAAGATCTGGTCAAGAAGAGTGTGGTATGAAAGCTTTAGATCGATTTCCAGGAAAAGAATGATTCATGAATTGGACAGTGGTAGTTTAGTCTTTCTGATTTCTCTGTATGTAGGACCTGTTTCTGGTGAACTCTCAGAAGTATGCGCAGGAGACTGCGTTGTCTCGAAGAGTCAAAGAGTGGGAGGATGGAATCAACCCTCATCTTGCTGCTCAGGTAATGTGGGATGATTTTTGCAAGGTTTCTGTAACCGATTCTAATGTTTCTAAAAATGTTCAGCATAAAAAAAAAATAAATATAGAGAACTAATGGTTGCAGTTTAACCCCATTAAATGAGTGTCTTACATTTTGTGTACAGGAGACCCGTCAAGCTTTTGACATCCATGAATATGGAGACAGAATTGTCCAATCACTCTGTAGCGTGGGTGTGAAAAAATCATTTGCCTTTGTCGTCAAAGGCAAGGAGAACACAGAAGCCTGCAGATACATGCTGGCTGCGCTACAGCTGGTGGGTATAAAAGCCAATGACTGAGGCTGAGAGTCTAGTTATGCATTACCAGTAAGGTTGTCTGTGCCAATTTGAGCAACTTCTATTTCTTTGACTGAGATTTGTATCGATACTTGCGACATTTAAGTTAAAACATAACCTTTTAAAACAAAAATGTCACCTGACGCTACTTTTGTATTACAGGCTAATGATTACACAGTGGAGATTGACAAGCGAGATGGGCTTGAAGAGAGTGTAGATACTATGGAGCTCACATTACTGACTACACAGAGGGCTCATGAACGTCTCAAAACCTACAACGCACCCTCTGCTACAGATGTTCCTTGACTTTTTATTTTTGTTTATTGCTTATCTCTTACCTTTGGCCCCAAGCAGAAACTATTTATCACCGACAATGTCGAAGAGATAAAATCCACACAAAGAATTTCTATGCTATTCTATTCTAGGTCTTTTTTTGTCTGGTAATTCCTGTATTCTGATATCCAGCACTGTACTTAAGATTTCAGTTTGGCCTTTAAATATGCTTGGATGAATCTGAGTCTTGAGATGAAGAAATAACAGGTGTTTGAGACTGGCTTTGCATTTTAAGAAGCAAATATGTCATATTTCATTGGCTAAAATTATGATAAAAGTCTGTAAAAAGGCCTGTTTCTATGCATTCTTTGGGATTTTAAGATGATGGACACTTTCTCCCCATTTTCATCTCTAAGTAAACTGCATGTCTGTACAGTTTCTAAACCAATTTTATAGAATTATAAGAGACACAAAAATAAAAATAATAGTGCTGCACTATTTAAAAAGTCATTTTGTGTATGATGCGAGTAGCAGGTTCAACTAACATTTACTAGCAGTGAGGTATAGGAAATGTTTCTGGATTTTTTGTGAGTTATAGTTAAGATAAGTCTTTTATATGTACTATAATTATATGTACTGTACAGTTTTAATCAACTGCACAACCTGAGTTTAAATCAGAAATAGAACATTCCCTCTACCAATCTTTTAATTGTTTTTTTTATCTTTATATGCCATTATAGTATTTTTTTCACTTTTCATTTTAGTAATTTTATATGCTTGTCACTAAAATATTTCTGAATAGTTTTAATTTGTTTTTATTTAATTTTAGTACTTAAACCTATTTCAGTTAGTTGCCAACATTTCCAATTTGTCAAGTTTAAGATTTTCCATATTTATTTTATTTCAACCGTATTTCAGTACCAAAAAAAAGATAATGGTTTTAGTTTTACTTGATTAACAATGCCATTATATATGCACATGAGGAACTAAAATGTAGCTGATCAGTGTTTTGAAATGCAGTTTTATTGTGCAAACATTTTTTCCCCCATTTAGATTAATCTGGAAATAATTTAACATAGTTTTTCATGTGATTACGTATATTCTCGGCAATCTGTACATCGTTTTTCATTCTATTGTAGTAGTCCAGAAAGAGTCCGTCTGGGTTAACCAGGTAGATGATGATGGTGTGGTCCACAATATAATCTCCATCCTCATCTTTAGGCCCAGCGCTGGCGTAGACCCTATAATCCCGTCCTGCCTGCTTCACTTCCTCCACAGTACCCGTCAATCCAATCAGCCGGGGGTGAAAATCTTTCACGTACTTTGCAATAGCAGCCACATCATCTCTCTCAGGGTCAACAGTGATAAAAAGTGGCTGGACAGGGGGCAGGCTGGGGTCTTTATCAAGAATATGCACCACACTGGTCATTTTATCCAGCTCGTCTGGGCAGATATCCGGGCAGTGGGTGAAGCCGAAATATAAGAGCACCCAACGGCCCAGGAAGTCACATTTGGTCCTTCGCTGTCCTGTGTGATCCAACAGACTGAAGTCTCCTTGTCCGACAGCCACTTTTCTCAACTGCTCCAGTCTTTGCATCTGGATCATCTTTTGTTTCTCCTCATAAACATACCACCAGCTACCAATAATACCACCTCCGAAAAGCAGCATCACCATCAAGCGTGTACGCAGTTTGATCCCTGCTGATGAGCCTGGGTTTGGCGTTTTAGAGGAGTCTTGAGAGTAAAAAGCTCTTTGTTCTCCGAGTAACCATGGTAGACAGCAGTGTGGTGGAGGAAAACCTTGAGCTGATATTCTAATATGTATCTTTTTGAGAGATCTGCATGAGGGGAATGTGGCTTTTGGGATATGACGTGAAAGGTTATTTGTTTCTCTCGTTGACCGTAGGATGCTCCATGAAGTCATATGCCAGTCCAGTCCTCTGAGGCAGCCCAGTCTCAACATCATCAGAATAACTGATGAAGACAAAAAAGAATGGAGTGAGCTGAGCAATCAAGTTCGAATTTTATTTTTTGATAAACTACAGTCTGAATCAAAGTTTTGAATCCTGGAGATATGTCTTCCTACAGACGGACATATTTTCATTTACAAGTGAGAAGACCTTGATAATCTTGTTCATCTGGTGTGTTTATTCAGGGTTTGAGTTTAACTGCAGGCAGATCTCCAGAAACAGGATCACAATCTCTTTATTCATAAATTATATTCATAATATATTCATAATCAATTATACAGATCTACAACAGAAGAATATTTGAAAACACATGAATCGTTAGTTTATAAATATTCAATATATAATCATCGGTATATAAATAACACCATAAAGTCTGATCTTTTTCTGATCCTGTTAATTTAGCCTTGATTGTTTTGATTTGTGTTATATTGAAAACGTATAAATAAATTAAGACATTTAAGGGATTTTAAACGGACACCAATAGCCTTCTATGGCAGGTAAATGACAATATTAGCAAAGCTAGCTCTTCAAGAATATATCTGTTTATAACACTATCTTTGGTCGGTGCAAATACAGGATTTGTAATATGAACACAAAATTACAGGTATAATAACACGTTTAAATGTTACTAACCCTGAGGTTACTTTCGCCTGTCCTTCTTGAGCTTCACATGTAACATGTACAACAGTCAGGCGGTGTGAGACTTGAGTTTCGAGGTCGCAGATTCATCGTGTAGAATTGTCGTGATTTTAAATAATATAATTATAAATGACATATAAATATTTATCATTTTATATTATTAAGTATTATATATTACTAAGTTCTATGTATCAAATATTTGTTACAATACACATCTTGCGGTAGATTCGTCATTACTGAATGGCCAGTAGATGGCAGGTTAGTAAATATAAAACAGCTGGGTGGAAATCTGTAAAATTGGCAAAGTTTAAAGTTGTCCGTTTTCATTTATTATGTTTTGGGAAATGGTATTGCATAAAATTATGCTTTACATCTAACACCCAAGAAAAATAAATAAATAAAACAAACCAAAAATAAAACTCTGTTCATGATAGAATATGTGTGTTAAAGTCATTTTTGTATAAAGTGCATTTCAATGTAACTATTTAAAAAAAAGGAAGAACAAAAAGAAGATTGACATGAGACACACGAACGCGCACGGTCGTGCCCCAAAAAGAGTGCGCGCGTCATATCCATAACAACAGAGTCAAACAAAGTGCCTCTCACGCGCTGCTTGAAACATGGACCCTGCACCAGCAACCTACTACGGACCTCTGGATAAAAACAACCCCGTCCTGTCAGCTTTTCAAAGTGACCTAAAAGAGTTTAAAGCGTATGTAAAGAAGCTTTCAGGCTCACCGAACTACGACTCTCGATCCTACTCTAGAGGGTAAGAGATAAACACAGAAAAAAGGCTAAAAACTCGATTTTTATTTTTGTTTTTATATTACTTTATTGATGTTTAAGTATAGTTAATTAATATACAAAACATTTGTGTTAACTGACAGGTCCATTAAACTGTTTGAAACATGGAACAAATATAAATCTCGCCTTCCTCCCTCATATTTCGAAGAGCACCTGTTGCAAACAGCAGATTTCCTCTTTGACTCCAAGGTAAATAAAACTCTGTATATTACTCTTTTTTTAACCACAGTTATAGGCTACCAGTTGGTTAACTTATACCAAATATATTTTGCTAATGCACTCAATCTTCATCCATTGATATATGTGACCCTGGACCACAAAACCAGTCATAAGGGTAAATTTTTAAAATTGAGATTTATACATCATCTGAAAGCTGAATAAATAAGCTATGGTTTGTTATGAAAGGACAATATTTGGCTGAGATACAACTAATCTGAGGGTGCAAAAAAAAAAAAAAATCCAAATTTAATGTTGTCCAAATGAAGCTCTTGGCAATGCATATATTGTTTTGATATATTTACTGTAGGAAATTTACAAAATATTTTCATGGAACACGATCTTTACTTAATATCCTAATGATTTTTGGCATAAAAGAAAAATCTATAATTTTGACCCTGGCTATTGCTATAAATATACCCGTGCTACTTATGACTGGTTTTGTGGTCCAAGGTCACATATAATCATATTTCCTTTATATAAATATTTTTCATCATGTGCTATAAGCTTTACAGGCTTGCTCTCTGGCAAGGGTACAGACTCTATCTGCAGCAGTTTTGCACACTAAGCCTAGAAAGCACACGAGACGTGGAGCACTTCAAACAGTCTTTCTTCTCAGACGGCTTTGATTCAAAAAGAGCCCGACTTACGGTTAGGGATCCTGCCTGAAATACATGTATCATTTTTGGTTTCAATATCAATTTCAATGACCTTTGAACTATGTATTTGTAGTTCCGTGCTCTTCAGGGAGAATACCAGTGCATCTTCTATTTGGAGAAAGAGAGAGGTGCACTGCCAGATCAGAGTGGGGTTCAAAAGCTGCTGAGCATCCTGGGATTTGTGCGCATTCTCATGCAGGCTGTTCTGCCTGATGAAAGTTTATGCTGGATCCTGTACAATGGTACCTTCAGTAAGACCTCTGGATGTAGTATATCACACTGACAGTAAATGGTGACTGTGACTTGTTTCTGTTTTTCCTCAGGCTCGTTACACATGTACAACATGTGCAGATTCCTGATGTCAGCAGGCCATGCTTCACAGGTTCGCAAAAACATGCCTTTATCTATGATGTTTTGTAACACTTTTCAGAATATACAATACTGTTCACTATTGGGGTGAGTATATGTTTTTTTAACTCATCAAAAGCGACAGTAAAGATTTTCACATTGTTACAAAAAACAAAAAGATTTCATATAAATTCTGTTCTATATATAAGAGAATCCTGGAAAAAAAAAAAATCTCCACAAAACTATTAAGCAGCACAGCTGTTTTCAACATCGATAATACAATGTTTCTCAAGCACCAAATCAAAATATTACAATGATTTCTGAAGAATCACGGGACACTGAAACCTGTAGTAATGGCTGCTGAAAATTCAGTTTTGCTATTACAGGAATAAGTTACATTTTAAAATATATACAAATATAAAACAGTTATTTTAAGTTATAATAATATTGTAGTGTTTTTGATCAAATAAATGCAGCCTTGGCGAGCATAAGAAACTTATTCTTGAAAACTGTAAAAAAAAATCAAGCAACCCCAAACGTTTGAACGTTAGTGTACTTTATTTTTATGTATCAACTGTTATATTCCCATATCCCCCTGCCTCAGGATGTTATACAATACAAATATACATAAATATAGAAAAACGTAAATGAGGTGAAAAGAGTAAAAAAACTGCAAATAATAATAATAATTGTAAATATGTTGGTTGGTAGATACATAAAACAACAAGATACTTGCTTAAAATTATAATTGACAACGTATTACATTTCTATGAATTAAATTCCTTCAAGTACTTGATATATTTATGTATTTATTTATTTTTAAGCGTATGCTTTTTATATATTTGGTTTGTTTTGAAGTCTTTTTTTGTCTTTGTTCAGGTTTTAGAGTACTTACTATGGGCATGCACATGCCTAGAGACCTCTGTTCCTCTGTTGACTGCCAACTTCCTGCCATGGAGGGCCACACTTTACTGTGCTGTGTGCGAATGTTATTTTCATGACTGTGCTTCAGTCCAGGCAGAGGCGAGTTCACATCAAAACGCTAAATCAACTTAGCTTTATGACTCAAGAGCCAATCGATTGACTCAAGAGGCAATCTGTCCTTCTTTTGCCTCCTGTTGTGCAATATTGTAGGTGTTTGCTCGCCGAGCCCTTGGCAAGATCAGTGAATTGGCCAAGCTGGAGGAGATGACTGGCTCTCAAGTGTCATTTGAGACCCAACAAGCTTATAAGGAGGCCACAATAAAAGTGAGGAAATGCTGCCTAAATGAAACATGTTGTTGTTTTTATCATTCTTGTATTATAACTACCATATTTTATTACTGTTATTGTTCCATTAATGGAGAGAAGCTTGCGGTAATGGTGTTTAAGCGCTCGGTGTATGAGCCCCGAAGGAAACCGAAAGGCCTCTTTAGACCCAAACAGAAAAGCAATTTGAAAGAGCTACATCTAGTGAGTATTCACTTTAATAATGTAGAATACATCTTTTTCTTAGTTCTTCTCTAATATCTTCTTTTTTACTCTTATCTCTCCCCTTATATCGCTCGGTAGACTCCGTGGCCTCGCACACCAACCGAGCGTATCCTGATGGAGATGTTCGAGGGCAATGCTGCTCGTTTTCTGGCGGTGCTGGAAGCTCTACAGGACAGCTCTGTCAGGCCTCTGCAGACCGGCATGCCTGAAGAATTCGAGGTCCAGGATGTGGTGCTAGAGCTCATTTCGGCTGGGACTAGCTTGTTGTCTGGTACACTTTTTCCCACACCAAGGACAATTCCTATAATGATAACAATAACTATAAAGTTTTAATAATCTTTCTAATTCTATGAGAACAATGGAGTCCACACCACAACTATAACAATAACAAAACAGATGAACAATAGCGTTGTTATTACTTCCAGAACATTTTTCCCAGCTGTTGAATTTAAAGGGATAGTTCACCCAAAAATGAAAATTCTGGTATTAATTACTCACCCTCATGTCGTTCCAAACCTAAGACCTTTGTTCATCTTCAGAACACAAATTAAGATATTTTTAATGGAATCTGAGAGCTCTTTGACCTTTCCATAGACAACAAGGATCCTAACACGATCAAGGCTCAGAAACATAGCAAGGAGATCGTTCAAATAATCCATGTGACATCAGGGGTTCAACCGTAATTTTACAAAGCTACAAGAATGCTTTTTGTGCGCAAAGAAAAAAAAAATAAACGACTTATCCGCATACATACATTGTTTACGTATGTGATACTCTCCAAAATGGCGCTATGGGGTGATGCAGAGGAGACGAATTGCTGGATAAAGTCGTTATTTTTGTTTTCTTTGCGCATAAAGGTTTTACAGGTTTGGAACGGCATGAGGGGGAGTAATTAATGACAGAATTTTCATTTTTGGGTGAACTATCCCTTTAAGCGTTTAAAGTGACAGACCACAAATTGCAAAATGCATTGGTGTCAAGCTAATATGTCTATTGTTGTAAACTGGCCTTTAGGGCTTAAATATAATTTCTTTTGCAGGTTTTGGTGATTCTGACCACACTTTTGATGAGAGCCTGCCTCCCTCTGTGAATGCAGTCACTCCTACCTCCTCTCTCTTTGACACAGCTGTTGCTGGTGAGTGCTTGCATTTAATTTGCCATTTATTTTCCTTCACTCTTATTTGTGTTTATGCATTATATGTTGCTCAGGGTCTTTGTTTTGTGTCTCTCAGGAAAGAGTAAGATTGCAGTAGATGCTGCGGTGAAGTTTGTGAAGCAGCTCTTCAGATATGAACAGTGGAGCACGTTCAGCTCGCTCTCCACGGCTCTTATGTCAGCACTAGCTGTGAGTACATCTGTGATATGGATTAAAATGTCAGCCAGACTGCTATCTAGTTCTTTTTTCTTGTACTGTACACAGAACATGGAAGGCCGTGCATTTAGGAAGTATGAGGTGGAACTGAGGATTTTGGAGGCTGCGGAGCGTTTGATGTCCACTCAAAGAGTTAAATTCATCATGAAAGATACTGCTTTTGATGGTCAAGCCGGTACTAATCACATAATTTAATTCACTCATAGAAAAAAACAAGCAAATGATAAAAAAAGTTGATTCAGGATTTATTTATTTATATTTTTGGTTAAGTAAAATTCTTAAACCCAAAATAAACATCATCCCTCTTTTATTCCATTACAGACAAGAACACTGTGGCAGCAATCATGACCGAAGAATTTTTCAGTCTTATTCAGACACTTCATGCTTGTGTCTGCAGGACAGACAAGGTCAGGTCTTTCTCTCACACTCTCTGAAGAGTTCATGGAGCTGTCATAGGTAACCTGACAATGTGTATGTTTGTCCAAATAGGACATCCAGCCAAATGCAGACTTGGTGTTGGACATTGTGCTCTTCTTTTGGGCTAAGTGCAAAACTGTCTTTCAAAGAGCACAGTCGAGACACTATGAACCTGTGCGCTACCTGGGAAGGATAGCAAACCAAGACCAGGTTATTATTAAAAAAAAAATCTAAAATGTCTATTATGAGAGACTTTGTCAATTTTAAAAGCACTCCTTTATAGCACTATTTGCTGAATCCATAACATGTAAGTGTTTGTTTTTTTGTGTTTTGTTTTGTTCAATAGTGGGTGGAGACCCTCCTTTTGCTGTGTGAAGTGGCCCATGAGCACCAGCTGGCTGAAGTGGACTTTTTATTAGTGACTGAAATGACTCTGAGACTAGCCATGGTGCTGGAAAGCAGCGTGGACGCCCCACCACAGTCTGGGAGAAAGACAGGTACCATGTACCACAAAGACGAGATTTCACACAGCAACAGTCTATTACAACTATTACAACAGATGCTGTAAACATGACTCATCAAAGATTCCTTAAAAAATGTATCATGGTTTCCGCAAACATTACACAGCACCACTGTTTTCAACACTGATAATAATAATAAAAAAATAATGTTTCTTGAGCTCCACTTGAGCATATTAGAATGATTTCTGAAGGATTGTGTGACGCTAAAGACTGGAGATAATTATGCTGAAAATTCAGCTTTGCCACCACAGAAAAAAAATATATTTTAAAATATATTACAATAGAAATCAATTATTTTAAATTGTAATAATATTTCACAGTATTACCGTTTTAAATAAATAAATGCAGCATAAGAAAACATTTTTAAAAACTTACCCATCCCAAACTTTTAAACAATAGTTATTTTTCACTTTTAGTTATATATTGAGGAATTTTTCTTTGTTTTTCTTTCTGTAGCTACCACTGAAGATGGTAGCGAAGAGTCCATTCCTGTCAGAAAATCTGCAAGCTCCCTGTTTATGGTATGTTGTCCCATGAGTAAAAATATAAGCTAAAACCCTACTGAAAGTTCATATTGTAGCATCAAAAATTGTTCAGCGGCATCAGATTCAACATTTAGATTATAAACAAGTAAAATTACCTTACATTCTGAGATTGTATTCAAACCAACTAAATCTAATGCAGTTTTATAGAATTGTGTCAGGGTTTAACCATAATAAAACTATATTTTTAACATGTGTGCAGAGGTCCAGAACTGAACAGCTGCAGACAGCGTTGGATGTGGTGGAAAGAGGTGTGGAATGTGTGTCCAGAGGAAGGGCCAGGTCACTCTATGGCGGTTCTGCTGTCTTTGATGAGGTGTTCACGCAGGCAAGAACATAAGAAGTTTTGCTTACTGCAACACAAGCTCTGTTACATCCTGTTACTGTTGATACAATAAGCATGCTTTATAAGATGTCACATTTCTCTTAATCACAGAAGTTTTGTGATACGAAGAGTTCCAAGAGCAACAGAGTCCCAGAAAGCAGCAGTACCTCTGACCTTGCTGCCCTTTCCATGGATTTACACCTGGAGTTGCTGGTCTTCCAGCACAGACTTGCTCTCAAACTATCTGATTCCTGGTCAGGTCAGAGAGACATGCAACCTTTCAACATATTAGTGAAACACATTTTTATGCATGTCACTGAATCTGTCATATTTGTTGTGCTCAGATGAGATGAGTTTGATGGAGTTTAAGAAGTCACATGCTACTCAAGCACAGGCCTCAGAAACAAATAGACCTACAGGAGGTGAGTTTCAAAACAATGTAATATTAACATATTGGCACCAAAACAGGTAGGCAGTTTTACACAGATTTACTCTTTAACAGACTTTGCGGTACTTGAAAAAATCAAGAAGAACCACATCTCTAAGTGTGTTTTCCTAGCGCAGAAGGCTCTGTTGGCATTCAGGAAAAACCAGATGAGCCGAGAGACCAAGAAAATACTTGAGGTCAGTATTTCAATTGGTGTCACAAGACATCAGCATAACATGATGTAAACTCTATTTTCATCTCTCCAGGAGGCCATAACGCTAATGGAGAAAGCTGAGCTTGAAGAGAGGAGGCTGGCTAGTTGTGCATATCATTCAGAGAACAATTTAGGAATGGCAGAGAAGAGACAACCACCACCAGTCCCTATACTTCTCTCACGCACCAACTGCTCCATGACCTTCAAACCTGCACCATATATCCTGGAGGATGAGGTTGTCACATCTTCTCTATATTGATGAATACATCTCGAATTTATTCCTTGATGTTCAGGTGTAAATGCTGAAGAACACAATTTACTATTATTCTGATCTAGGTTAGCTGGTACTGTATTTATGGACGAGAGGCAGAGGGTGTCAACCTAAAAGTACGACTTAAAGACTGCTACTTGTGTGGGACTGGAAATATGGTAGGGCTAATGGCGTTTTGAAATATCAGATCATGAATTTACCTCACTTACTTTTTTTAATGTCTGTATTGTTTATTCATACTCAGTACCTGAAGTGAAATTTGTGTCTCAACCAGATTCCTGCCAGAGTTGAATGTTTACTTCATGTAGACGGGTTGGAGCCTAATAAGAAGTACATTTTTGCAGTGGCTGCTTTTAATGCTCAGGGCAAAATTGTGGGGGGTGCCATTGGAGAGACCACCAGGCCTCTACTAGCCTCCCTGCCTCTACCACTACTAACAACCTGGGCCCACATAGCTCAGGTAAATGGATCAAACATTATTGTGTGCCGTGCAAAATAGCCATCCACTTAATGTTAGGTTTTATATTGTTTAGGTAGCTTATCAGACAGGACTCTACTCCATTGCCAAAAGAGCTTGTAATGAGCTTTGGAGCCACTTTACTCTTCTCCCAAACTCAAGTCCTGAGGATCCAGAGCCAGAACAAGAAGCCTGTCTTGAAGGACTGGCTCAAACAAGGTTTAATTCAATATAATGTAATATAGTGTAATATAATGCAAGATCATGTGCCTTATCAAATATCTGTTCTGTTTGTCATATATTTCTATTTCATGTAGACTCCGCCCAGAGACCCTGCAGCTTTCTTCTCCTCTCCTCCAGCAGCTGTTTTTTTCCACCATCTTCATTCAGACAGATATTCACATTCAAGAGGGGGCACTATTCTGTGACATTCTCTGTGATGGAGGGCCTTTGATCTGGGGCCAGGTTAGTGAACAATGTGACTAAGATAAAATCAGCTTTATGGTGGGTTATATACTGTATTTAATCACAGCTCATGATAATACAGCCCAGTCTTTCTCAAGTAATTCATCCTTTTAAAGCTGATCTGTCTGCAAATCCATCGCAGGAGGCCAGGCTTGCAGAGTGTGAACGGATGCTGGTGGCCACTGATCTTGCTCTGCACCTCAATGACAGCAGTGGTGCCCTGCAGGCTGTAGTGAGCTGTTACGGCCTTCTCACTCCATTAATCTTCAACCAGATCCTTTCAGAGCCTGTCATAGAGGTGGCTACTTTTATAAATGTACTTGATAACAATAAAATGTCAGGAGTTCCATAATTTCATGGTCAAATCAGTTGTTTATATGATGGCTTTGCCATAGCAAAGGTGACTTTAGATACTTCAATGCATCTGTGTGTTTCAGGTGCTGTTGAAGTGCTTTACGGTGCTGCTGGAGATTCCAGAAGTCCTCAAGCAGAAACGGCCTGTTGCCACCACAGAGTCCCTGCAACACATGGTCGCCTGTATGACATACTATTTAGCCAAGGTAGTAATTGCATATACTGTTAACCTGTTAAGAAAGAATATTTAAGGAAGAAGTCTTTTATATCATTCTAAATACCTTACTGTCACTTTTTCTCAATTTAATGTGTCCTTGCTGAATAAAAGTATACATATTTTCTTCTTTAAAAAAAAAACATATTGACATCAAACTTCGATCCATTTCTGTGTGCTTTTAGAGCTTGAGCTCCACTCAGGAGAGTCAAATGGCATCATCTGTGTTTGAGCTGGGAATGAAACTTCTTCAGGAGATCAATGAGCCCCCACAGCATCCTGCCAAAAAAACATCATCATTGGAGCTGGACGGGGTGCGTGATGTGTCGTGTATCATAATCCCTCTGTGCTGCTTTAATAAGTATTAATGTCAGTGCATGTGTGTTTGATTTTCAGAAGAAGGCAGCTTCCATCCATGATGTGGGGCCAAGCAAGCAGCTAAATGTTCTAGAGGCCATTGTCATGAAAACCATGCATACAGAAACATTAGGAAACCATGATGTCACTTCCTGCAACAAATCAGGTCCTTTTTTTTTCTCATATCTTAGTCAGGAAGCCAATGTTTAAACAAAAATATAGTAAACAATCAGTACAAAGTATGTTATATGGCCTTTGATGCAGAGTCAGATGGATGTGAGCTTACTGGACAGGAAGACCCTGTTGTACTCTACATGGAGATTGAAAACAGCCCCCTCCAGCATGCTTTTAAAGAGGGTATAACAAAATCAAACAAACACACACACATATAGAAAAATCTGATTCACTGAATGAGGTATTATACACTCATTTTGTATGTTTGCATGTGTGTGTGATTGATCCAGTGATGAAGTTCAAGCAGAAGTCTTGTTTTCTGGAGTTTGTTGCACACTTGCTCCATAAATCCCTGCTAGAAGATGAGCTGGATCTTGTGTTGCAGTGGGAGCAGAACATCTTGAACTGGCTTAGCAGGTGTGTTTTTGTGTAGTCCATGCTTGCAATGAGTGTGTAGGTGTTTTGAGTTACATTTCTTTGCTTTCTGTAATATTTCTAGACGTGATGAGGCTTTGGTCGGGCTAAAGAAGAACTCAGGTCTACCAGGGGAGGAGTTTAAAGACTTCACAACCTCTGTGATTGAGTACAATGCCAAAGTAAGCTTTTGTTTTGTAAAACATGTTAAAGGGATACTCCACCCCAAAATGAAAATTTTGTCATTAATCACTTACCCCCATGTCGTTCCAAACCCGTAAAAGCTTCGTTCATCCACGGAACACAATTTAAGATATTTTGGATGAAAACCAGGAGGCTTGTGACTGTCCCATTGACTGCCAAGTAAATTACACTGTCAAGGTCCAGAAAAGTATGAAACACATCATCAGAATATTCCATCTGCCATCAGTGGTTTAATCGTAACGTTATGAATCGACGAGAATACTTTTTGTACGGAAATAAAACAAAAATAACTCTTCTGTGTCAGCCGCGACACGGGGATATGTCTTATGCATCGATTTACGCTTTGATTTGAACGCAAACAGCGCATCCCTGTGTTGCGGCTGACACAGAAGTGTGTATGCATTTTGCATCCAGAGGATATTCTCCAAAATGGCGCTACGGTGACACAGAGAAGACGTTACGGTATGTAATTGTTGAATAAAGTCGTTATTTTTGTTTTATTTCCGTACAAAAAGTATTCTCGTTGCTTCATAACATTACGATTGAACCGCTGATGGCAGATGGAGTATTCTGACGATGCGTTTCATACTTTTCTGGACCTTGACAGTGTAATTTACTTGGCAGTCAATGGGACAGTCACAACAAACCTCCCGGTTTTCATCCAAAATATCTTAAATTGTGTTCCGAAGACGAACGAAGCTTTTACGGGTTTGGAACGACATGGGGGTAAGTGATTAATGACAAAATTTTCATTTTGGGGTGGAGTATCCCTTTAACATATTGCGGCACATTTGCACAAATTAAATGCATGTTCTCTTTCAGTTTATAAATACGCTCTGAATCTATGTTTCAGAAACAAAAAGATGGCACATTTTGGGATGGCAGGAAGTTGCTACAGAAGAAAATTCTGGTTGCATTCAAGAGCCAAAACTCTCAAAAGTAAAACACTATTCAGCCCAGCTTGCAAAATAGTGAAATATTCCATCTTTAAAATGTGCAGTCATGTATACTAACATTCAAAAGTTTTTTTTTTATGTTTTTGAAATTTATGCATTTATTTTATCAGAAATACAGTAAAAACAGTAATATTGTGAAATATTATAATAAGAACTGTTTTCTATTTGAATATATTGTAAATTTTAATTTATTCCGGTGATAGCAAAGCTGAATTTTCACCAGCCATTACTCCAATCTTCAGTGTCACATGATCTTTTAGAAATAGTATTATAAAGTACTAATTTCTTTAAAAAAAAGCTTACTGACCCCAAACTTTTGAACGATAATGTATGTGATTATATCTTTAAAACTTTATCTGTGTTTGCTGTTGTGTCCCTCAGAGAGGTCAGAGCTGTGGACGTCCTGCTAAGTCAACTGGCTACTCTTATCAGAAGATATCAGCGCCGCTGGAAGCTGAGGCAGATGCGCTCTGAAGATTCACTGTGGCGTTGCCATGTCAATCTGAGTCTGGCTTGTGCTCACCTAGGCCTGCTGAGGAGGAACCTGGGACCACCAAAACTCTGGTACTCAAAACTGAAAACCAAATAATGCCAAATACATTGTGATGTCAGTTTGGGTCTTCAACCTCAAGCTCATCTTAATATCAAGACTTTTTTTCTGTTCTGTTAATACCTTTTGATTATTATTTTCTCTGGACCTGTTCGATTGAAACTTGAGCTTTTTTCTGTCCTTTCCAGTTTCAGCCATCTTTCTCAGTCTTTCTTTTCTCTGGCTCACTGTGGAATGCTGATTATGTGGAAGAATGTTCCACAGCACATTAGGCCACCTGAACTGACTGTTCCACATCCCAAAGTTGTACCCCGTCCTAGATGCCATGCTCACAAAAAGGAAGTGAAGCACAAAGTTAAAGATACTAATCAAGGTAGGTTAAAGTCTCTTTAGCATGACAGCTCTACACTCTACACTGTTGTGCCAGAATCTACACTGTTGTTCACTGTTGTCTCCAGTGTCACATTCCTTCATAAATTATTATAATATGCTGATTTTGTGCTTATGAAACATGTCTAATTATTATTATTGTTGAAAGCAGTTTTTTTAGGATTCTTACTGATCCCAACCTTTGAATGGTAGTGTAGATCATTACATGTAGATGCAGTATATGATTGTCCTAATTTACACTACATCCTCAGAAGAACCAAATAGCAGTGACGAGGAGTTCAGCTCTGCAGAAAGTGACGTTGAAGGTGAAGAGGACTTTGAGCACACCCATGACCCTAAAGCTGACGGCACTCCTGTTCATCAAACCACGTCTCAGTTACTGGACACACTTAACAAAGCCTCTGTACACATGCGCAGAGCTATGGTAAATGCATTTTTATTTTAATAGCCCTAATTTGCCATGCCCTTTATCTTATGAGCATCTCGCATTTTTTTCCACTAGGTGCTGGCACATCGCTGGGGTCACTGGACAACTTTACAATGGGTGTGTCGGACTCTCTGGGACCAATCCAGCACTCTGGCCCTGATGATCGAGCGAACCCAAGGCCCTAATGTCAGTGCCAGACGGCTGACGATAGAGCAGCTGTATACAGTGATCACTCCCCTACTAGCACTGGCCTCAGATCTTCTCATGGACATGATGGAGAAGCTGAAGGTTAATCCACATCACCTCTAGAGCAGTGGTTCTCAAACGTATTGACTTGAAGGTCCACTCTCCAACACATTGTTCAGAGGCCCTATAAATAATAATTCAGTTTGCATTAATTTAATTTAATTTAATTATTTTTAAGATTTTGAGTTAGATAATTAAAATGATTAATATTAATTATTTTATTTTATTAAATTAAATTAATTAAATATTATTACCTTTTTTTTCAGTCATCCTACAGCTCCCTTAAAGGTTACTTGATAATGATTGGTCATTTGCACCATTCTGCAGTCAAATACTTTTAAAATGACAGCTAAACTGTAAAGATGTCTTTCATATTTGTTTTCTTTTTATTCTGTAGCTGTGGAATGTTTATGATGATCAAGATGTAGAGCTTGAGGCCAGCCTGTACTTCTCTGGCCCAATGGATGACGGGACAGTTATAGATTTGCGCTGGCTGAGGACTCTGGTTCTGCACACATTAGAGCTTCTGTACTATCAGGCCAAGTGGGAGAATCTCGCCCACCTCGCCCTACTTTTCAATACATATACTCGGTATGCTGATATCTCACTGATGCTGGTGTAGCATTAATTTGTATGCTTGTTGAAATTAAAGAAGTAATAGAAATGTTCATGAAGATAATTTCTCTTGCAAATGTGTAGCTATTGAAATGCAATGCGTCATGGGTTTCAGGGAGCGCTACTCTCACATGGTAACACCTGTTCTGGTGCATGCGCAGAGGAGGTTGTTGGACAGGATCAGCTGTTTCAGGGGCCCTCCAGCCCCTCAACCTCACTTCACCTACACTGAGATGATCTCTGGAGAGAAGGTAGACAGAAATAATGACATACACATCATTTTGATTAACTTTGACAAGAGCTGCTTAAAATTTTGAGTTCACAGCCTGGTCAATGCAAACCTTTATAATGGATATTCCAGTCGTGCATCCATTAGAGTTGGAAAAATGTCTACATTTTGTAACTGATGTCCATAGGTGACATGCAGGAATTATGCAAGCAGACAGTTACTGTTTCCCTGTGGAGGAGGTCAGATTATGATCACTGACCCAGAGCCCAAGAAACTTGCAGGTACAAAAAAGGGTTGCCAGGTCCCATTTATTTTCTGATTAATTTACCATTTTGTGCATTTTGCATGTCATATTTGGGTCATGTATAATGACCCAAATGTATAATCTATTTTTTAAAAAGACCATAATTAAGTCTTACGTGCGTGCTTTATAATTTACTGCAGATGTGAAGAGAGCCATGTGTCTGGTGTGTGTACCGTTGGATGTAGAGGACACACTGCAGTGTTTCAGAGAGACTCTTGAGAAAAGACATCACACACTGCTGACCTTTCAGCACAACCGAACTCTACTCCTGCTGCTACTGGCGGACACACAGCACTGTAAGTCTTACACACACCACTAAGTTTGGGGTCAGTTAATTTTTAGAATTTAATTGTTAAATTCAGGAAGGACACATTCATTTGATCAAAAGTAACAATAAAAACTGTTTACACTTTCAATCACACCCTTTATATGTGGCCTCAGCATATGTTGAGGTGCCATTCTCTAAAGAGAACAGCGGCATTCTGCAGGGAAAAGTGGAATTCAGCATGGCAGCCAGCACCCCGCCTGGCATCAGCCCTCCAGACCTGTCTGCAGAGGACTTCAGCTCTCTGGGCTCCATTTACAACCCCACCCTGCCTCCAACACAGATCCACACTGTTTTCTCTTCCTACAACAATTCTATTAGTGAGAACCGATCTGAACTTTGACATCTTACAAGCAGAATTTGTTCTAGAACAAGCTTTTGCAGTACAGATATATGTTTTTTTGTTGTTTTATGCAGAATATCTTCAAGCAAATAAGTACAACTCCCTCCAGGTGCAAGCACTCCATGACCTTGGAAACTTGCATTTCTACAATGGAAATCGAAAGTATGATGTGTTCACTGCATTATTTTCCTGCTTTGATTATTATTAATTAGAGAAGTTGTACTGTATATGTTTACACTCCCTTTTAGAAGTTAGTGGTTGCTAAGATTTTGAACGGCAGTGTAGGTAATCATATGTTTTGATTTCACACCATATAAGGACAAAAAAGCATTTTTTATTAATATGTGCTTATGTTTGTGTCTAGATCCGCACACTCTTTCTGGAGTAAGGCTTTGGACTGTGCTCTGCAAAGCTCTGGAGTTCTGGAATCGTGGGATGGTGACTCATGGGGCAGCAGCTCCTCTCAGGAAACCCTGCGGCATGCTGGGATATGGGGCTGTCTTCAGGGAGCTTTGCTTTCAGCCAAGATTGCACAGTAAGTGAGAAACCATAAAGTGTATTTGTGGCTGTGCTTCATTACAGCTGTATGATTTCACCTCTAATGACAGGCACATTCTGACTTCCAACATCGATCAGCGCACAAAGTCCTGCCTTCTCTCTGGCAAACTCTTTAAGGTGAGAATTGAGTCACTTTTAGTATAGTTGAAAAAGTACTCTGTTTTGAACTCGGCTAATGAGGAAATTATGACCAGCAGCACCCAATGTCAACACTCAAGAGTTTAATAAGGCCATATGCTCCACAGTGCCTACTGATGGCCTCTATGCCCCATCCGATAACTGACCTGTCCTACTCCATGTACTCTGTGGAGACGGAGCTGATCCCAGGTATCGACCTCTTCTCTGAACCAGATCGGGGGAATCTTGGCACCACTGTTGCCAGTTTGTCTTTTCTCTGCCACTGGCTCTATACCTCAGGACACCTTCTCAAGGTACCAGAGCAACACTCCTTGACACTTAAATTAAGGTGGTTACATTTGTGCATTTTACAGTTGATGTCTGATCCATCTTAATCTTCAACACATCATACTGCTTATTTCAGGTTCTTCCTGTACTGGCTCTGTATGTGTATATTGCCAGAACAGTGTGTCGGGATCTACACCTCACTGTCACATGCAGAATACTGAAGGTTTGAAAGACATTGTTGTCTGTTCTTGTAAATCTTGTAAATCTGTGTTTGATTGAATGTATTTGTCTATTTGAGTCTTATGGGTTTATATTAAGTTTGTTTGTGTATACAGGTAAAAGTATTGACAGAGTTGGGGGCCTTCAGTCAGGCGTTTAAAGAACTCGGCAGTCTCACATTTGGCAGGGAAATCCCTTTACCTCATGCAGGCCACCACAGAGTGGAGAAGCCATCTTGGGTAAAGCAGCATAAACAATGAAAAAAACCAAATACAGAGTTGGCAAAAGCAATACATGCAATTATTTTCTTTACAGTAAAGTGTAGAGTTGATATGTTTCTTTAGCACCAAATCTGCATATTAGAAAGATTTCTGAAGTATCATGTGACACTGAAGACTGGAGTAATTGCTGCTAAAAAAAATTCACATTGAATCCCACAGGCAAAGGAAATATTTAATGAAGGGAAACCGCTGTTGGATCCTTCCAATCTTCGAGTAAGTTTACCTGTTTTTACACATGTACATCAAGTCATTGACAACATGCTGTACTGTCTGTAAAAAGCATAATGCTTTGTGTGATCTTTTTCTTAGGTTATGGAGGAGGTGGTTAATAGGAGGCCATGTAAAGACATTGTGGCTCTTTATGGCTCAAAATTGACCAGGCAGCTCCTGATGGCCAGAGTTCATCTCATCTTGGCTGTATGTAGCACTATACATGACCTGCCTGAGCCACTGACTCCAGGTATCATTTCAGTGCTATCTTATTATGGACAATCACAGATTATAAATCTCCATAACACATTACTGAATTATTTTCTTTAAACCCACAGATTTATCCGAATCTCAGGAGGAATGCTCCAGCACTTCCTGTTTGCCTGATGTCTCCAGCTTTGACGAGTCCAAGGGTCTCCAGCTCAGTGCCAGGAAACTCACATTAGGAGAAGTCAAGGTGCTCCATTTTACCGTTAAAGCTGTCCAACTTTTATTTTTGTTAAATTGTTCTTCCAGATCTAGGCCTATAAAAGCGTTTTAACATTATTTGACCCTACAGCATTAATAGCTGTAAAGTATAAAGTTATAAACAAAAATATAAATACATCTACCGAATGCCAAGAACATTAAGGACAAAGTGAACATAATGTCTCTTTATTGCCCCTTTCAGGCCATACTTTTAAAAGAAGCACATGCTCTGGTTAGTCCAGAGCTCTTCACCCCACATCCTCTGAGCACCGATCCTGAAGAAATGGAGCTGGCAGTGGAGATCAGACTGTTAATGTCCAATATCAACATGCAACAGGGCAGAATGTCTGCCAGGTAGTAGAGAAACTTAAATCATGAGGAAAAATGCATGTTTGTGAAGTTGTGTGGGTGTCTATATGAACACTACTGTTACAAAGCTTGGGATCAGTGTGATTTTTATTTTATTTTTCTTAAGAATCTAGTAGTTTTATTCAGCAAGGATGCATTAATTTATTCAGAAAATATGAGTAAAGACTTTTATAATGTTCCAAATAAATGCTGTTCTTTTGAACTTTAAATTTACTGAAGAATCCTAAAAAAAATGTATCAGGATTTCCACAAAAATATGAAGCAGCAGGGGTAATGGCAGCTAAAAATTCAGCTTTGCCATCAGAGGAATAAATTACTTATTAAAGTATATTAAAATAGAAAGTAGTTATTTTAAATTGTAATAATATTTATCAATATTACTTTGTTTTTGATCAACTTTTCATGGTATTGTATGTCCCTGGGTATGCATGCTTGTCTGTATTTTTGAATCCATTGTAAATCTAAACATCTTTCCTCTATTGTAGTGCAGATCTGTCAGTGTCTGCTTTGAGACTCCTCCAGAGGTCTCCTGTGTTTCAAAGTGATTTCCGCCCGCTGCCTCCTCGCGGACCACCCTCCTCTGCTCTCAGACGACCCAGAGCCAAAGTACATCAGGTAATAATCAACCTCTGATTTACTTACATTAATTCAAGCTAAAAATTCAGATCTTGCGTAAGTTTCATTAGACTTTTATCTCTCTGTCTTTTTCTCTGCAGACAAGCTCCGGGGACGCAAAGTCTGTTCTCGATCTCCATAGCGGAGATGTTCCAGAAGAAGCAGAAGCAAGAGAACGCATGGATCTCCTGTTCTGGCTGCGCTGTAGGCTGGCGGTAGTTAGCTCCCTCGTAGGCCATATCCCTGGAACTGCAATCTGCTCTGGTAAGCTGCTTTGCAAAGTTTAATGTGGTGTAAATGTTGCTGGATTTAACTGGTATTTGGTGTTTTTTGACCACTTGCGCTTGTTTGTGCAGGTGCAGACAGCAGTGCAGAGGCACTTCGACTGCTGAAAGAGGGTCTGGAGGAGGCCGAGGCCTGGGGAGACCCTGACTCTAAAGCCCTGCTGCTCCTACAAGGCGTCCAACTCAACACACACCGTGGCAGACCCACGGAAGACAGTACGTCCATGCTACAGGTCAGTTGTTTGTTAAGACAGTTGATTTTGATTTAGTGCTATTTGACTCTTTCTGTTGGCTGATCTGTGTGTCTGTTTAGGAGATTGTGAGCTTGTTATCTGGGCGCAGTGCTCTATCTCTGCGCTCTCAAATGACTCTAGCTGAGGCTGTGTTACTTCTTAGTGAGCTGAGAGGAACAGGAAGCCAGACTCTTCACCTGCTCACACAGAAACTACTGCAGCAACAGGTTTTGGATATTATCATGCTCAAAATGTTTGTTGAAGCATAACACAAGTAGATATTCATGTGAACTTGACCTTTGTTGTTATCTAAAATGTGTTAAGACAGTAAAGATCTGATAAAGATGTATAGCTCCCAGATTAGGTCTTTTTGAATATGTAAGAGCAACAATATTACATTTACTTGTGTTTTAGATATTTGTGTAGTGGTAATATTGTTCTTTGTTTTCAGCTCTGTGCCTTTGGAGAGTCCATAGGTTTCAAAAAAGGAGGCAAGGTGGAACTACTAGCTGGCTTAAAGAATATTTATCTTCCACAGCTTCCCCTGCTGGCAAAGACAACCATGCGGATTGGTATGACAAGAGAAAAAAGGCAGAACTGTATAGATATTCCTCTAACATCCTGGTTAGGGGTTTGTTCTAAACATCTAAGTATTAAATTTATGCATTTAATCCAACTGCTTAACATATAGAAAATGTGTTTTGTAAATTACCTTTACAAAACACTATTTGTTTTGTTTGTTATATTTAGTTTGTTTCATTTGTTTGTTTGTTTTGCTTTTTTTGCTTTGTTTCATTGTTTTAGATTAATGCAT
The DNA here is from genome assembly GCF_012432095.1 of Onychostoma macrolepis. Taxonomy (NCBI): domain Eukaryota; kingdom Metazoa; phylum Chordata; class Actinopteri; order Cypriniformes; family Cyprinidae; genus Onychostoma; species Onychostoma macrolepis. The sequence goes on along the minus strand of NC_081158.1, from coordinate 23,185,290 downwards.
GGAATTCTCCTATTGACTATAATATTCAGAATTGAAAATGTTTTTATTACATCTTTATTACATCATTTTGCACACTGAATTGTCATTGGTCTTGTCTTGACATGTATTTAAGTATTTCATTCTACACAGAATCAAATGTCAAACCAAAAACAATTCTTTTGCTAAGCCGTGGCTTTTTCTTTCTAAAAATGGCTCAAGCAGATGCTGTTATGATTAATGTCGATTCTGTTTGTTCTAGGTCACTCTTTGGCATTGCAGGCTTTGTCAAGTTCCTCTGAGGGAGGTGAGGAACCCTGGAGGCCCTTAATATCTGCTCAGGAAGTTCTGCAGTGTGCACTCAGCATCTCTCAGGCCTCTGCCAATAGAGATCGCCAGCTGGAGGCTGATATCCTGTACTGTACAGGTGACCAATAGGGAGTGATCTTTATATCTAGCGTCTTGTCTTGTGAACCAGTACTAATTGTAAATGGTTGATCTTTTGTATCTGCAGGAATGGTGGGCAGACATCTCATTTCCATGCAAAAATCTGATCCCCAGAAAGTCCTAGAGGCCTTTTTTGGATGTTTAAACACATTTAACCATACTCTTAGCCAAAGCTTGCGGTAAGTAAGTTGTTTTACTAAAGTTCTCCTCTAATTCTTTTCAAACATGACTCACATTTTTAATGCGTGTGTGTATTTCAGGTTGACACATAGTTGCTACCTGGAAATGGCATTGATATACTTGCAAGAGTGTGAGCAGGTTATCTCACCCTCTGAATATCCAACACCTGACGAGACCAGAAAGGTGCTGTGAAATGTGACAGAATTTGAGAGTAACAGTAGAGTACTTCTGTAATATTAATGTGTATTTATATGTTGTTTCCTTAGGAAATAGTCAGAGAGACCTGCCTTCTGCTCTGCTGGATTTGTTTGAGGATAGCTTTAAAGGTCTGTAAGGACATCATCCACACATCTGTATGAAGTGTGTTCAATATAAATGATTTATCCTTGTTTTATAGACATCAGAAGTTATTGCCAAATGTGGCAATTTGCACAGATTCACTGGAGTTACTGAAGGCAATGTACCACTTTCCTCAATAAAAGCCCTGCCTGACTTTGCATGGAATGATCTCTTCCATCCCTGTGGTAAACTTTAACCCCAGACCACTGCACACATTGCAAAAATTCAGTATTTAGTTTTGCATTAGAAAATAGGATTTCAAGTCTTGTATTGGATTGAAATTGGTGTCATTTTAAATCAATTTAATGCATCTTTGCTGAATAAAGGGATTATTTCTAAATATGTACATGTGCTGATTGCATTGGCAGGGGGGATAGAAAACCCTGAGAACTGTATCACCAATCCTGAGGCATTCATGGATGCTGAGCATGAGATAAACAGCAGGAAATGCTCTCAGCTGACCTGGGTTCATATGTCCCGCTACTACATGCACTTAATCAACCTACTACAGGTCTCTTCACGACCAGGTACAGCACAAGTAACTATTAAACTAGGGTTTTTTTATTCAGTTCATTCAACAATTAATAAATCTAAACTCTGAAAACCTTTGTACTGTATATATGTTTTTATGTAATGATGGTTTAATTGGCTGTGTTATTCAGGAGCAGTGCAGGGTGTTGATGGGCTGTTGTCCATGTCCGGTGATTCCAAACTTGCTCTCAGACTCTCCCAGTTACACACCTTCTTTAGCCATCACCAACCCTCTTACAGAGAGCAGTGGGCAGTTCCTGATCCCCCTGCAGCTCTACTACTGAGGCATCAGAGAATACAGGTTTCTATTCACACATGCATTACCTTATCACCAAATGATAATAGAAAAAATAAAATCATTATTGTTGTCTCACTCCTAACTCCTGCCAGCATGACCAGCCATTGTCAGATCTTTACCCCTGGGCCAGCACTGACATGCAGGAACTGAGCATCCAGTGGTACAGACCCATGTCAGAGGACAACACGGTAATAATTTACAAATTATGTGAATTATGTATCTTGTCCTTTATTTAAATTAAATGGTTCTCTCTGTAATAAATATCGGTTCCTGAGCAGAGTTATATTTGATCTCTTCAGATTCTGCTTCTGTTCGCTGTAAATAATGTTCCTCTATCAGCAATGAGCCCTGTTGCAGATGCAGTGGCAGCACTACAGGCTGGACAGAGAGCGATCTGTTTGGACAGGTACATGTTATGTTTATCTATCCAAAGACGAACCTTATTTTGTGTTGGATACACATACACTGTTTTTACAGAGTGCATTATTGTCAGCAAGGGGACTGTGGTTTAGATTTACCCTTCTTTTTGTCTGTTTGATTTAAGTGGTAGTTAATGGTTAGAAGTTAGAGTTTTGTTTACTCTCATTGCTCCATCCAGGCTGAAAGCTGTTCATGCACTGCTGAACACAGCATGTGTTGAGGTTGATGGGCATGTTTCACAATCCTCCAGCTCAGCCTCCTCCTTCAGCCCAAAAAAAGAAAAGGAGCAGAACAGAACGGCTACGTCCACCCCTCACCGACAGGTGTCTCGGAGTCCTAAATCACCATGTTGTACTTTTGCACTAACCATAAATGTAGAGCACACTGAATTTACATCTCTTTGTCATTCATTTACAATGGTTTCTTCTAGGAAATGCTTTTGGAGAAAACTACACACATCTGCTCTGAGATCAGGAATTTACTGAAGTCTGATTTCAATTTAGCACCCATCACAGAGGTAAAGTGTTACACTGTCATTTATTTTCTAAAGAGTGTTTAGTTTAATTTATATACTATTATAGTATTTAATATTTTTCATTTTAGTTTAATTCATTTTTTTTATACATTTCTGTTTAGCTTGAATTCATTTTTATTTCAGTTTTAGTAATTTAAAACTTACATCTCTACATTTCTAATTATTAAAGTTGTTTAGGTTTGTTTTTCATCTAATATTAATATTTCAGTTTAATTTCAACTAAAACATTTTAATAACAACACAGATTCGAAACATGTATTATGATTGAAAAAACCTCCTGACAGACGTGTGTATGATTTTGTCATAAATATGTGGTTGTACCCATGCAGATGCCCTTTGACCCAAGCATGCAAAATCTTCTGAACCTGGAACACTGCTTTAATCCTGCAACAGGTGGCACACTGCAAGATGCAGCCCTCATAACGTGGCTCCTCTCTCTTCTGAGATAAAACCCACAGCCTTGATCTGCTCTAGACTGATAAGATAAAACAAAATACCCCAACAACACATTTAATATGTTATAAAAAATGAAATGTTTTATTTAACACCAAATAAAGAGGACAGCACTAAAACATGGATTAATTTATTTGTTTCTGCTAAAAGAATGTCAGCAAAAGCTTCTTTTTTTTTCTCATTTTTACATCAACACACTCTTCATAATTCCCTTCAGTTCACTTTAAATACTGTAGCTCAGCTGATGTAGGATATTTCATTCAGTCATAACTGAAGTATAACAGGATGTTTTAGTGCTTGGTAATGCTTTGTTAGTGCTGCTTTGTAAGTGTAAATTTATGATTGGTTGAGCCAGGCTGAGCGGAGGTTGAGTAGGATCTGCACGTCACTGGGGGCCAGCTTATAGACTCCCAGCTCATTGAGCGCTGCCTCTGGACTGGACTGCTGATGGTTCAGAAGACCATCGTCTTCCTCTGACTGCTTCAGCACATCACACAACAGCAGCGCCGGCCCAACCTTAAGAGTAAGGATGATGCAGGCCTCCTTCACACTGAGACGAGGAAACAAGAGAAATTAGAATCAGGTTATTCTAAATATTAGCTCTGATTAAATACACTTACTGTTTGAAGAAGTTTTCAGGTCTCTTGCAGTAGTGTCCAAACAGAGGGAAAAGGTTTCTGGTCATATCATATTGAAGCTGTGCCACCCCGCCTTCATTGAAATGGTTATACAGGATCAGCTAAGAGTGAGAGCAAAAAAACAGATAAACAACACGCTCTCCAACAAACTACTACATGCAGACTTCAAATACAGCTAATCCTGACTAAAATATGAAAGATTTTTCTTTTTTAAATATGTCTCTTTCTTTAACCATTCTACAATTTTAAGTTTGATTTTGAGGCTTCTGAAAGTTTGGGGTCTGTAAGATTTTTTTAATTCATATTTTTATTCAACAAGGAAACTTTTGATTATATAAAAGCAGCCTTGTTGAGTACAGGAGACTACTTTCAAAAACATTTTAGAAATCGTACCGAACCAGCATTAGCTAATCCACATTAGCTTATAATAAATTAAGGTTTAACAGTGAAAAAGTTGAAGCAAGAGACTGACGTCTTCGTAGATGAAGCTGTCAAGCCTCTCTGCGAGGCCCTGCCAGAACATCTGAAACAGAGGAAGACACAACATCTGCTGCAGCTGGAGCAGGTGATCCCTCAGACAAAGCATCATGGGACATGCAGAGCTGGATAATGACATAGTGGCTTGGTCGTTCTGTGATGGCAAAGAAATCCACCTAAAATAGACCAGATTCATTTCAGCAGTGGTGGAAAGAGTACTGAAAATTTGTACTTAAGTACAAGTACTGTTACATTGCTGAAATAATACTCAATTACAAGTAAAAGTACTGGTGTAAAAACAGTACTTAAGTAAAAGTACAAATTACTCTTCTCAAAAACTACTCGGAGTACTAGTTACTAGTTACTTTTTGGCCGGCGATATTTAATGATTTTCGTATTCATTCATATCAAAGATCTATGTGGATAATAGCTACTTTGAACAAAAGCCACTTTTAACTTACTAGCAAAGTACGTGAATTAGTGGTCATGAGACAGTTATTTCTAACTTCAATACCTTGAAAAATATCAATAGTATGGTCCCCATGAACCGGAAGTTGCAACTGACTTCAGTGTTGTGATGTATTTTCAAGTGAATATTGAATAAAGGGCAGGGTTTTATTGTGGCACACCTCCTCTCCACCTCTTGCTCATAGCAGATTCACGGTTGGATAGAAGTGGTTAAGAATATCTGCTTGTTACGTCTGACAACAAACGCTTCACCACTTCTGGGTCCTAACGCTCTGCTAGACGCCCCAAGAAAACAACAAACAGTGCTGATATACACCCACAATCTCATGTAATACTGAAAAATTATAACCCTAACCTTTATCTCCATACTGAAATCCCAGATGGCCAGACAGTGTTTCAACTAAAATATTAGTGTCTGGGACACTGTGAACACAGAGACTGTAGTGTGCACTGCAAATTTTGTATATGCTTAGCTTAAATATGTAGTATTAAATAGTGCTCATAAATGGCTGTTGAGATAGTATTCTCAGATGAAATGAGTTGAGGCTTGGACCTGGAAACAGCATTCCTCATGTCATACTTAAGAGGATTCTCCCCAAGCTGTCAAACTCACGTCATCAGAGTGAGACACCATTCCCGAGCAGAAGCAAATTTTCAGTTTTTGATTAAAGATTACGACGGCAGACTTTTTTGTTTTTTTCGGTGTGTATTGACTTGCACAGTTTAATTGTTCACCACAAGACTAGTAATGTGCACTAAAAAAGTAAGTAGGGTCATTTTTTGATTTCATGACGACTTTAATAATTTTCAATATCATTTGCAAAACTATACTGTATACTGCCATACGTATTTTAACATCATATTTTTTTTGTTCATCCATTTTTTTCAAGGCAATCATTATGTCAAGCTTTGAGTGGTTTAATCCAAGTCTTCTAAAAAGACACGTTCACTTTACATGATGAACATTTTCAAATAGATACACATATAAACAGTGATCAATTACCATTACAAAAATCTCAATCTTAAACATTTGCTCATTCTGTGTATTTGTATCTTTAAAATAGGGTAACTTTATTGCAAATGCAAGCTTGATTTCAAATTTGATTTCAAACTAAATTTAATTTACAGAAAAAAGGCAAATACACAGTCAGTAATAAAATTATAAAACAAATGACCACAATTCAGTTGAGGTATTCAAAATATGACAAGACTAAATTTTTATAAGCAGTGTTTTAAGAGCCATATATGTTATTTATTTAGATAAAAGGAACATCAGATGGCTTTGACCTGTAATGTCTGTACAATGATGCAGTTACACAGACTAGGATATTTATATGAACAAATCATACAAGTATCCCATTCCAAAACATTTCTAGCATAAACTTACATTGTAAAGAAATTAAAGATCCATCTTTGATTGTTGAAAGACTTTCTGGTGCATTTCACTTACAGCCAATAAAATTTCCCAGTAGCATTTCCATCGGTCAGGCGTGGATCTATTCTGAATGATAACCTTTCACAAAGTTTAATCCAGGAGCAAAGAGAAATTTCTACTTTAAAAGTCAAGTCAAGTCACCTTTATTTATATAGCGCTTTTACAATACAGATTGTGTCAAAGCACTTAACAGTATCAAATTGGAGGATAGAGTGTCCGCGGCTTTTCCCGCGGTTCAGATATCAGGGCTTTTATTGGTCCGTTTACGATCGGATATTTTTATTGGCTACTGAAATGCCGTCAAAGGTTTGAATATCAATTCAAATTGTGGGCGTACTCAGTAACGAACTATGATTTAAAAGTAACGAAGTAGATTATTTTGCAAAATTTGTAATGAAGTACAAGTAAAAGTACAGCTTTAAAAATATACTCAAAAAAGTACAAGTACCCGAAAAAACTACTTAATTACAGTAACGTGAGTAGTTGTAATTCGTTACCTCCACCACTGCATTTCAGACACTCAAACTTCAAAACCTGGTACAGAAAGAGCCTTGAAATAATTCCACTATGCCCCCAGCTACCCAGAGATCACTGCTGAGATTGAAACCATCCTAACTAATTTTCTAGTTTCCTAATTTCGGTTAATTAAAGAGCCATTTAGCAGCGTGGCCTAAAGAAAACTAAACATGGACAAAATGCACATCCTCATAAGGCATCTATTAAACTATATCTATTAAACACAACTGTTTTTAAGTTATTCCCACCCGTACCTGTCCTTGCAGTATGGCTGTGCCTTCTCTTTGACATCTCTCATGACTGCATCCAGTAATCGTCCCAGCATGTCTCCTCGTAGCCTTTCCAGGAGGGCCAACAGGGCCTCAAACAAAGATTCTTCCAGAGAGGCCAGACGCCCCGTCTCCGTGGCCCCAAGAGGACCTAGGATATCCTCGCCAACTGACACTGCAGCCTGCTGCAACTGTAAGAAGAACTGAGAGAAAACAAAAGGAAAGTGATTTTGTGCTGTATATGCTTCTGTTCTCAATCAAGACTTTGAAAAAATATTTGATAAATTTATTTATTAATGGGTCATGGACGAATAAGAGGGTACAAAACAAAAATCTTTTTAAAAAAAAGTCTTAGAAATGTACTATTTGTATTCATGTAGGTTTAATACTTTTTTTTTATTTTTTATCATTTTAAAGAAATTATTACATTTAATAATGCTAAAAAAAGTGGTTTAATGTGGTTTAGCTATTATAAGGAATATTTAGCTCCCACGTTGAATACATGTGAACATACAGTACACACTAATTTTTTTTAAATATATTTTTCAAAAAATGTTAAATTACAAAAAAAATAAAAAATTATATATATATATATATATATATATATGTATATGTGTGTGTGTGTGTGTGTGTGTAGTTGACAAATAAGAATTGGACTGTGTCCTATGGTGTGACATAGGAAAAATGTAGAAAAAAAAACCTTAACATACAAATAACATGAGAAAAATGTATCTTCATTCTTAGAATTATAAATAACGAGAGAGGTTTATCTTCAGTGTTAGAGGTTTTTTTTTTTTTCATTCTTTTTTGATTCTTGCTGTCACACCAACTACCCAATATATATATATATATATATATATATATACACACACACACACATATATACATACATACATATACTTTTATATTTAATATCATGAATTATTAATTCATAAATATTACATTAAGTAGTCGCACCACATGACATTATAAAATCTGAACTAAACTTTCCTTGTCATAAAAAGGTCAAAATATATTTCATATAAAATATATTAATATATTTTAAGATACTTATTGACCTGGAAACATAGTCATGTTAGTTACACCACATGCCTTGGGAAATTTGGTGGACAAGACTTCTTCAAATATTAATAAGCAGTTTTGTAAAAAAAAAAAAAAAAAAAAAAAATTTAACTAGGAAACTATTATTAAAACGTTAAATGACTGTTACTGCAAAAATAAGCAACATGTCCCTCATTATCCTCATAATGTCCAATCCTGCTCCCGGAGGGCCAGTATCCTGTAGTTTTTAGCTCCAACTACCTTCAACACAACTCATGTTTCTAGTGAATCAGAAGACCTTGATTACTTTGGTTCAGGTGAGTTTAATTAGCATTGGAGCTAAACTCTGCAGGACAGTGACCCTCCAGGAACAGGTTTGGACACACCTGCTCTCGTACAAATGTTACTGTTAGCCTCAGTGTGACTCAAAAACACTTACAACATTGTCCCCCCAGTCACTGAGAACAGTGGAGATGTAGTTGGCAGCATTGAGGATGGCGCAGTAGCGAGGGCTCAGTGGCTGTCGGGACTCCTCTTTCATGACCTGCGTGAGGCGGATACGGAAATCATCTACCAGCTCCTTCTGCAAAGCCAGGAAACTGAGCTGAGCCCGCGGACACGGCAGAGAGCGGTATCGTTCTAAGAGATGGATGGCGCATAGATTTAGAAAAAAGTTTTAACCTTAAGAATCAAAAATGAGGATGATTTTTTATTATGGATACCTGTGATGACCAGCAGAAGGGTCATGAAGGTCTCAGCACAATCTGGTGCTTTGAGCTCATCCATATCAGTGATGTCTTTGTACTGAGAGCTCCAGGCTCCCTCTGCAGACAGCATAGCGTCCACTTTTTCCACAGCCACTAGAGAGCAACATACTAAATTTAATTCACCATAGAAACTGAAAATTCGACGTTCAAATTCGTAGCATTTACACTCACTCTTTCTCTCCACACTGAGCCATTTCTGGAGCACGGTCTCCTCCAGTAGTATGTGCAAGATGCCGGGATAGGCTCGAGGGTAACTGTGGGTGCTGCGGAGCTCTTTTTCAAACTGCAGCACCTCGTCCACTAGGTGGCAGAAGAGAGCATCGTCGTAGAGCAATCGAGGAGCATCGTGGGCGAGCTTCTCCTGCGCCAGAGTCAAGAGTCCTCTGCACAGCTCCACCTGGAGGACAGATTGATAAAACTTCAAGGCCTACAGATGGCTTTGATGCACTAAAACAGAATTAGCTACAGATCTTCTCATTCATATTGTGATGTACATTTAAGTGAAATGTGTTCTAGAAAAAAAATGGTTCTATCAATAGGTTGTTGATTGGATGGAGGCCGATCTGAATGCAAGCTTGCAGTCAATTGTAAGAAAGGGACGGGGATTTGACAAATCTGCCATATGTCACCAAAGAGAAAACGGTTGCTTTACTGGAATAAGTTATGAAATTTTGATTAAAAAGTACAAGGTGAAATTTAGAAAATAGAATTTAACCAATGAGCATACGCTTGCATTAACTTTGGCCCCAGCACGATCCAATATAGGCTGAATCTTCTCATCCATAAAGTTGGAGCTGTTTCCCATCCAAATGAGGACTTGGGTCAAATACCACTCTGGCTGTAAAGGTGAAAGATTTAAGTTAATATCATATCATTGATGCACATATGATAATTTATCAATAGTTTGCCTACTCACACAAATGTGTAATCGCTAACCTTGCTTAAGTTGTTGGTCTGGCGGTTTCCAGTGAAGTGATACCTGAACCTCTTACTGAGGGGAAGCAGCATGATCTGAATGGGCAGTGAGAGTGGAGGAGTCTGGGACTGCCCAGGACGAGACGGTGTTTCTTTCTTCTCTGATATAAGGTCATCGCTTCAAGACCTGTTAAGGAAAATTACCAGCTTTGCACATAAAAAAAAAATAAAAATAAAAATAAAATAATTAATAACCTAAATAAATGTAAAAATGAGTAAAAAATAAATAAAATAAAAATACTCTAAATAAAATAAAATAGTTGGTCTGAACAGTATCTTGTGTAGTTTATTATACACTTTAAGAAAATTAAAAAAAAATAATAATAACATAATAATATAGTTGGTCTTAACAGCATCTGGTGTAGTTTGTCTTCCACTTTAAGCAAATAATTGTGACCCCAGATAAAACAATCCAGAAGAGTTTATTAGGAAAATGAATTAGCATTTAATAAATAAAAATACTGTATAAAATAATTAGTCTTAACAGCCTCTGATGTAGTTTGTCTCACACTTTAAGAAAATCTTTGTATAAAATAAATGAATCTTTAAAAAAAGAAAAATAAATAATTATAAAATAATCAATAATACTCTAAATAAAATAAAACAGCATCTCATGTAGTTTCTCACACTTTAAAGGAATAGTTCACCCAAAAATAAAAATCCTGTCGTTAATTACTCGCCCTCATGTCATTCCAAATCCCACATGATCTTCAATCGTCTTGGACACAAAAATGTAAGATATTTTTGATTAAATCCAAGAGCTTTCTGACCCTGTATAGACAGCAATGCAACTGACACGTTCAAGGCCCAGAAAGATAGTAAGGACGTCGTTAAAATAGCCCATATGCTATACTCTCATGAAGGCAACACAGAAGAGAAGAAATTGTTGAATAAAGTCATTATTTTTGTTTTTTTGCACACAAAAAGTTGTTCTCGTAGCTTCATAACATTGCGGTAGAACCACTGATGTCACAGCGACTATTTTATCGATGTCCTTACTACCATTCTGGGCCTTGAACGTGTCAGTTGCGTTGCTGTTTATGCAGGGTCAGAAAGCTTAGAGTCTTACGGGTTTGGAACGACATGAGGGTGAGTAAATAATGACAGAATTTTAATTTTGGGTGAACTATCCCTTTAAAGATATTGTTGTGACCCCGAATCAATCAAACCCCTCTGGTTATGGACACCGAAACAATCCAGTAGAGTGTATTGAGAAAATGAATCTATATTAAAGTGGATTTAATTCCAGAAGATTAAGGATACGAGGTCTGGAGAGAGAGAAGTTGGGAGACCAGTAGCTCCAGCTGGCTGTTGAGCTCCTGTGCGTTGGCCGGGGGAGAGAGGGTCTGTGTTGGGGGCGAGATGAACGGCCAGTGGAACTGCGTCAGGACTTCCTCAAAATCACTGGAACAGAACCAAACATTTAGTGTGAACTTATATTAATATTTATTCATTTAAACATATAATTCAAAATAAGTCTTAATACCTGGCCAGTTTGTCTTTAAGGATCTTGTGCCAAAAGCGAAGTGTTTCTCTGAGGAAAGCCTGCAAGTGGCTACAGCCTGACTCCCGCAAACCCATATCCAGAGAGGCCATCCTGTCTATTGCACTGACCGCATCCCACACGCTATTGGTCATCAGATACTGCTGGATGCTGTCACTAATGCAACACAAAAGAAATGAAGTGGAACCCAGTGTAAAACCTTCAGTGCCCTCCAAAATATCTGGACACACAGTTTAGAGTTGAACCCTTACCTGAGTTCCTCAATACGAGCCAGACATTGAAGGTACTTCATATGCCTCTCTAATGTGTCTAGCTGACCCAAGACCTGCCCGATGCTGTCGGCCCAGACCTGTGAGCCCTGCAGATGCTGCTGCAAAGTGTTGGACAAAAGTCTCTCCTTCTCCAGTAAAGACTCCAGCTTCACTCGAGACTCCTCTGCCGCGGACAGGGCAGCCGACACACGCAACGGCACTGAAGAGGACACAGTCAGCACCTGCATGCACACACAAATGCTGGTTTACAAATAAATAAAAGTAATCCTAAAATAAATAAATAAAATGCACAAAAATCATAATTTCTATAATTTTATAAATAACACCAAAATACTAAATAATTAATAGCAGAACTATAAGTATATAAAACAAAAATACTAAATACATAAATAATACAGAAAAATAGAACATAAATTATACATAATATGGGTCGAAGAGTAAAAGGGGTTTTCAGGCTTCAAAACAATAAAGATTTAATACGGCTTTCATGTTTTTTGGGGGGGGTTTTTAGCATAAAATAATTACTATCATACATGTTTTACCGTGATTTACAGCAGACACTCGCTAAAATGTAATTCAGTGTAACAACTGTTTATTCACCAAAAAAAATCTTGTCAGCCATATTTATAACAAGAAATACTGAATGACTGTATTTAAGGATCACAGTGCAGCTCCCAAAAACTAATTAATCGTAATTTTAAATCTTTACCACTATCCTTCAAACTGCTAGAATTTAAAAATGTATAATTTAAAATGTAATACAATTTAGTACGACCACTTTTTACTTTTATATATTTTATTAAGTACAGGTCAGAATGGCACGCTGAATGACAATGGAACATAATTTCACCAATACACTAACATTTTATTGTCACAAAAGTTATTTAAATCATTAAAGTAGACAATTCACTTGCATTTAATATGCTTTCAGCATATTTCACGCAGTCACAAATAATAAATAAAACAGAAATACTAACGAAATAAATAAATAGTCAAGCATTTGGTGTAGTTTGTCTAACATGTTAAGCCAAACGTAATAAATAAAATTAACGTAATAAAATTGCTTAACTCTTTTTTATTCTTTACAACACTTAAATTCTGTTAACGGAGTCTGTGTGGCTTTATTTACCTGCTCCTCCAGCTGCTTGTTCTCTAATGTCAATTTCTCCAAAAGCCCTGACACCTTCTTTAGCGACTTAAGGTCGCCACCTATCTCTTTCTGAACAAGTGCAACTACACCATCTGTAAAGTTTCCATCCTCTGAAGGAGACTCAGAGTTAGTGCTGTCTGCACGCTCTAGATGAGAAAGCTCATTGTTGTGCTTCATCATGTGCGCTGCCATGTTGCTCGACACGTCATCAGCGGGTTGTGCCCGCTGCTCCCTCTAGTGGCAGAAAGTACTCCAAAATGTGTTTTGTTTTATGTTTAAATTATTGATTTAAATCTTGTACTTCTGCTAAAATTATAACAAAAATGCTTTTTTTTTTTTTTTTTTTTTTTGACAGAAACTAGGGCTACCAATAAGCATTAATCACATTATTATTATTATGATAATATATAATAATATATGAAGATATATAATATTTTATTTATTAAATTATTCAAACGTAACGTAATTTGCTTTAAATAATTTTAACAATTTCTGAAATGTTTTAAATGTAAATTTAAACGGAAAAAAAATTGGCTCATGAATATTAATATACGTGATTACGTAATCAAAACCGTTTACGTAACCTAATTAACATTCATGAGCTCAACCTTCGACGGCGTTGTGTCTAGCTTTTCTTTCTGGCAGGCATGGATAAATCAAATACATACATTAATTTCATGACAAAACGACATGTATGTGTTTAGAAACAAGTTTCACTATATAGCTAACGTTTCACTATATAGTTATAACAACGTAGACGCAACAGCTTTAAGACTCAAGTCATCAAACAGACGTAAACAATGGAAAATGAGACCGGTTGATACGTCCGCTTTTAGTAAACAGCCATAAAATATAAATATCGCGGCATAGGTGCATCTATATTTACGTTACATTTTGATCGAAAAGTGTCCAAATATTTGCCAAACGTATGCTTTGTGCGTTCCTGCATTAATAACATTATTTTTTGCTTGTGTGCCAGCAACGGAGACACTAACGTCACTGTCACCACGTTTAGTGCTGTAAAAGCAGTTATACAGTATTTCATGTCATTTCCTAGTATTGTGGTCGTGCAAAAGACATAAATCGCCCAAAAATGTTATTTCTTGGCTCATGTAGTTGCAGGAGGCGCTGGCATAAGTGCCTGCAGGCCTCTGTGAGACACTCCTCTGGTTTGAGGTTTCCTGACATGACTCTGACAGGGCTCTGCTGGCCTTGGATGGCAGAAAGGACATAAGTTGTTAAGGATCTTGAGGTTTGAGAGTGTTTGCCAAAGTCAATTCTGGCCTGAGCAGCAGCTGTATGAAGTTTCTTAAACTGGCACATTACACCAGTCCAGCTTAGCATGGCAGTCAGCATCACACAGTCCCTTCAAGTATATGTATAGCACCCTGAAAACTGGACCCCTTCTTTTGTAACTGTACCCAGATGAATACTGGTGAGTCTGTTGTGTGTTTTGGGATTTATTAAATAAAAAAAAAGTACACAAACACATATTGTACACACAAATAATATTATGGTAATTAATATTAATACAATTATACAAATTTAAACACATTTATACATATAATTTTACAAATAATTATATTATCAATAATACTGTACATATACAAATATGAATTATTATTGCAATAAATAGTATTTTTTAATGTTAGACATTATATTTATAATTATTTATAATATTATTAATAATAAAATAATATTATAAACTGTACATTTATAACTTAAATGCATATTATTATTGTGTCTTTTAAATAATTAGATATTCATTTTAAATTTAAAATATGTATGTTTTAAAATATAAGTAATGTTTATATGTGCATATACTGTGTATATATATATATATATATATATATATATATATATTCACATGTGTGTATATTTAAACATAATAATATTTAAAATACTTAAAATAAATATTTATTAAAAATAAATAAATATGTGTGTTATTTATTTAATATTTAATAATTGTATTTATTTATTTTTGTAGAGTTTATTTTTTGAACAGCCTCTGAATGCTACAAAAAGCTTTGTGAAACATTTTCTCTTCCCTTGAAAAGCCTATTTATGAATCTATTCCTGTTTTAACTATGCACAATTGCATGGTTTATTCAATTCAGCTTGTTTTTTTCTTACTAGGTCATGACCTACCAGTTGAAGCTCCAGCACCCTAAAGGCATTTGTAACATATCTGCATTTTCAAGCTGTCAGAAGAAAATGAAAAATGAGTCAGCCAAGTGTACCACAGCCAGACAGTGTTATCGTCAGGGGAGGGGGTGATCAAGAACTTTGTTCCGGGACGTTGATGAGCATAGCCTACTCATTTGGCCCCAGGGGAGAGGCGGCCCACCCATCAAAATTTGGTTCCAGGCCCTAAGGATTTTAACGATGACAACGGCAGAGTGACAATCTTGAGCTCCCAGTCTGAGTCAGAGAGTGAAGCCAGGCAGTGCTGACAGCCAGAGGTGGACAGTAACGAAGTAAATTTACTTGAGTATTGTACTTAAGTACACTTTTTGCGTATCTGTACTTTACTTGAGTATTATTTTTTCTGGAAACTTGCGACTTTAACTTCACTACATTTGAAAGACAGATATCGTACTTTTTACTCAACTACATTTATATCATCAAGGTCCCCAAGTAGAAAGTCGTTATATTTAGCAGTTTTTACAGTGTGTGCATTTTCAGATTCACTGAACCCTTTTCAATCCGGCCTCCGATCTGCCAGGACCTTCCTGTGTTGCCAAGTGTTACAGTATTTCTAAGCCTGCAGTTTTCCGCCTAGCTTTGAATGGACATTTGGCTGATTTGTTTTACGCAAATCTGGCAACCTCGGGATCTTCCCCACTAAACTAATGTAAATGTCTGCGCTACTGCACAGCTAAAAGCGCTCTAAAAAGGCATGTGTTAACTCATTAAAGCCCTTTGGAAAATTAACCATGTTTTTACTATAGTAACCATAACTATGGTATTTGCAGTAAAATATATATATAAAACTTAGGCCTACTGGTAAATTGCTGCTAAAAACTGGTCAGGGGAGTATACAAATCTGAACATTATTTTATTGTCAAAACACTGGACATAAATACATATACATATACATATATATATATATATATATATATATATATATAAATTTTTTTTTTTTTTGTGCAAACAAATGATCAAAAAGTAGGCTAAATTAAAACTTTGGAATCTAAACTGGGAATCAATAAGAACTGAAATCAATTAGCAGAATCAGAAACAGAGTGGATAAAATTCAAATAATACCCAAACCTAGCCACATGTTGTGAAGTTCACTGATTTCTGAGCATTTTATGAACACTGATCAGTTGATGGCAAAATTCAAAAAGATGGTTATTTGGTGCAACCTTCACACCCGTGGCCATACTGAGAGAGTATGTTCCAGTTTTCTGAAGAGACTAAAGGTTTGTTTTCTTTTCAATGTTTGCTTTGTTGCCTAAAATGAACCATATCATAGACTTCAATATCTCTTTGAAAAAGAACTGTGTAACTTTTAAACAAGTATTAAAATGAGTTCAATGTAGTTGTAGGAGTGTTAAATAAATAAAAAATAATAAAGATGATTTTCTTCATTCAGTTGTTCCATTTCTATAGGTTTGGTAACATAAAAGCTCTTAAATCCAAAGATAATACAAGCTAATGAGTGTATTCAGTAGGTTGCATTAGTGGCATAAGTATACAACAATGCGACAATAAAACAATGCATTTACTTTTTACTTTTGATACTTAAGTACTTTTAAAAACATGTACTTCCGTACTTTTACTTAAGTAAAAATCTGTCTTTACAACTTTCACTTGTAGTGGAGTAGTATTTGACTAGTGGTATCTGTACTTTCACTCAAGTAATGAAGTTGTGTACTTTGTCCGCCTCTGCTGACAGCCCAGGAAAATATGAATCGACTAGGGAGACGGGACTGTTTAGGGAAGCT
This sequence comes from Onychostoma macrolepis, assembly GCF_012432095.1. Taxonomy (NCBI): domain Eukaryota; kingdom Metazoa; phylum Chordata; class Actinopteri; order Cypriniformes; family Cyprinidae; genus Onychostoma; species Onychostoma macrolepis. The sequence continues at coordinate 23,168,649 of NC_081158.1, read as the reverse complement.
TTTGCACCATCCCAACCAACTCAGCTCCTTTTGTAGTTCATACCAAAGACTTAAAACAAAATTTACATATTTAGTTCTACAATCGTGGCCAAAAATATCGGCACCCTTGGTAAATATGATCAAAGAAGGCTGTGAAAATTAATCTGCTTTTTTAATCCTTTTGATCTTTTATTTTAAAAATTCACAAAAATCTAACCTTTCATTGGATAATAAGAATTTAAAATGGGGGGAAATATCATGAAATAAATGTTTTTTCTCAAATACACGTTGGACACAATTATTGGTACCCCTAGAAATTCCTATGAGTAAAATATCTCTGAAGTATATTCCCATTCATATTCACAATTTTGAGCACTCCAGGGTGATTATGAACATGAAATTATTCAGCCATGGCTTCCTGTTTCACAGAAATATAAATAGGAGGGAAAACAAAGCCCAAATTCCCTTAATCATCCATCACAATGAGAAAAACCAAAGAATATATTTATGATGTGCAGCAAAAGATAATTGAGCTTCACAAATTAGTGAAGTGGCTTTAAGAAAAGAGCTAGAGCAGTGAAAATTCTCATTTCCACCATCAGGGCAATAATTAAGAATTTCCAATCAACATAAAATGTTACGAAACTGCCTGGAAGACCACGTGTGTCTATATCGTCCTAATGCACGGTGAGAAGAAGAGTTTGAGTGGCTAAAGACTCTCCAAGGACCACAGCTGGAGAATTGCAGAAAATAGTTGAGTCTCGGGGTCAGAAAACAGCACCTACATCACCACATGTTATTTGGGAGGGTTTCAAGAAAAATTCTCCTAGCTCATCCAAAAACAAACTCCAGCATATTCAGTTATCAGACACGACTGGAACTTCAAATGGGACTGGCTTCTATGGTCAGATGAAACTAAAAAATGAGCTTTTTAAACAGCAAACACTCAAGATGGGTTTGGTGAACACAGGGATAAAAAGTACCCCATGTGTACAATGAAATATACTGCTGTATTTTTGATGTTGTGGGCCTATATTTCTGCTGGAGGTCCTGGACATCTTGTTTAGACACATGGCATCATGGATTCTATCAAATACCAACAGATAAAAAATCAATAAGTGACTGACTCTGTTAGAAATCTTATAATGGGCCATGTTTGGATCTTCCAACCGTACAATAATCCAAACACAGACCTCAAAAACAACACAAAAATGGGTCACTGAGCACAAAACCAAGCTTCTGCTGGCCATTCAAGTCCTCTGACCTGAACCCATTAGAAAATGAGTGGTGAACTGAAGAGGAGAAGCACCAACATGGAGCTGGGAATCTAAAGGGTCTGGAGTGATTCTGGATGAAGGAATGGTCTCTGATCTCTTTTCAGGTGTTCTCTAACCTCATCAGGCATTATAGGAGAACATTTAGAGCTGTTAAACTGGCAAATGGAGGTTTCAAAAAGTATTGAATAAAAAGGTGCCGTTAATTGTGGCCAATGTGTATTAGAGAAAAACATTTATTTCATAATGATATTTCCCCCCCATTTAAAATTTTTATTATCCAATGAAAGCTTAGATTTTTGTGAATTTCTTAAATAAAAGATAAAAAGGATTAACAATGCAGATTAATTTTCACAGCCGCCTTTGATCATATTTACCAAGGGTGCTGATATTTTTGGCCATGACTGTAAGCATTTCTCCAAAAAAAAAAAAAAAACTAAAGTTGTTACTGCGATAGATGCTATCTGATGTTAAAAAATAAATAAAAATGTGGCTGGCCAAGATTCAGAGTTACCTGAGGGTGATATGTCACTATGTCTGTCACCATCCTTGTTGCTGAAACAAGATAATTGATCTCACTGTGAGATAAAGGTTTAACAGTCTTTTGTTGTTATGTTTTTGTCATGTGTACCCATGGATACATATCTCATGATTTTTTGTTTTGTTTAAACAGGTCCAGTATGCATGATATAGATCCATATGCACCATCATAAGGTACAGTAATCTCTTTCACTATAGACAAAGGTCATATTACTACAAACATCCAGCAGCACTCCATAATCCCACATTACAGTCTGTCTGTGAAGTATCAAGAGTCCTTCTGAATGCTTCAAAGTGGCAGTGGGTGACCAGTGAAGTTATTGCTATTCAAAACAGAACTGGGAGCATGTTTTTCCCACATTCCTCACCCAGCTGTTTGCGTGTGAATAGAGGGGCTGCACAAGTTTGCATGAGAGATTGTGTGTGTGTGTGTGTGTGTGTGTGTGTCTGTGTGAATGTCCTTCCTTGTCTGTCTGTTTTCCTCTGTCAAATGTCACTGATTTAAGAACATTTTAAGTTCCGTAATATCTCAATCAATGTTCAACCCTCAGAGACACACTGTAACATCACAGTGCAATCAAATAATGCCTATTTTCACTAAATATAGCTCACACTCTGAAATACATTATAGTAACAATATAGAAAAAAGTATTTTTTTGGAGAGGGGGATTTTGCAATAAATAATTTATATAATTTTTAAAATTATTTTTCTGTGTGTATGTGCACTTTGCAATGAAATAATATTAATATTATTTAAATAGTAAGTGTAATAAGTCATTTTTAGTGCAATTAATTTTAAATAAATATGGGTTGTAATTAGATACATTATATAAGTTAGATACAATAATTTATAAATGAATATATATATATATTTATTACATTTTTTAGGAATCTTCAGGAATGTAGGGCTCAAACGCCATGTCTACACCGGACATCACTTATACTTATAAACTTAAAAGTTTTAATGAGATAAGAATACATTTTTGACTTTAGTCGCATCATAACTCTGTATACCTTTTTTTATAAATATGCTCAAATATTTTTATGTCAATTAACAGAGGAAAGTAAGGTGTTGAGGTCTCAAGAAAGCTGAAAAAAAATATGTATTTGTACACTTAAAGGGATAGTTTACCCAAAAAGGAAAATTACCCCATGATTTACTCACCCTCAACACATTCTAGGTGTATATGACTTTCTTCTTTCAGACGAATACAATCGGAGTTATATTGAAAATTTGAATTTTTGGGTGAACTATCCCTTTAATTATAGCTAGCGATGTTTTGCAACACTGAAGACTCATTTTTCTTCAGAAATTTACTGCAAAACAAAATATGCTTTAAAACCAATTACTACAACCACTATCAATCTGAATGTCTCTGAGGACTGAGAAGTAATGGGGTCGTTATTCCTGGTATGTTTGTGCAGGGGTATCGTGTGGAATGTCTGTACATGTGTGTGTGTGACTGGAGAATTCACATTTGGGGGCAACAGTCACACAGAATGGTGTTATGAGTCAGAGGCTCTCCTGTGGACAGGGTAAAAGAAGACTGTAAAGATCTCTAATAATGTGGCCTTTTGATCTAGTGCTGCTTTGACATTCCACTTCAGTTAATAAACAGCCCAACAAATCATCATGAAAGCCGAAACATCACAAAATCAACAGTAAACCGTTTTTTCTCTTTTTTTTTTTGGTAATTAAAGCCTTTATTGTTGGAAAAAGCCACTTTTTATTGGCTTGAGTCACAAAGGTGATGATGCCTCCTTTGTTTGTGGCTGTTTTAATTAATGTATCAATGGAATTTCTGTAAGAGTAAGCTACACTTCTAAGTACAAAGTAATCAGTTAGCCCTTGGATGGTGACGAGGTATTCTGCATGTATATGTGTGTGCGAAGCCCGGCCCGTTTCTCTCCTCCTGCTCCCGGGAGCTTGTTTTCCCAGATTTGGGAGTTGCAGGTGCAGCGTCCAGCTGCAGCTCCGTTGCGCACGCCAACAGCATGAATCATTTTCCCTCCTTTCAGAGCAGTGAAATCAAAGCATATGGAGGACGTAAAAGAAGGGGTGCATGTTTTATCTGGATCTTTACCATCACTCCATTAAGCTATGTTACCAAGCTGAGTGTGGAAAAAAAGAGAAGATCCTGTGTGCATATGCATGTTTGTGGGCTGCTTTCAGATAGGGAGTGAAGGGCAGTGAAAATCAAGCTCTCACAGTCGAGTTCACAGCCCTGGCTTGATTGTTTTTCTTGTCTTGGCTCATCTTGGGCCGTCAGTGTTGTCATATTGTCCATGTGCATGGAGGCACACAGGCCCTGAGAGAAACAGAGAGGGACCACACATGGAGATCGAAGCCCCAGGGAGTATCAGGCCTGTGTGGAGTGCTTTGCCAGGACCCAAGTCGCCTCGCTTCACTGCTTGTCATTGGATCTCAGATCTGCTGATAAAATTTGCCCCCCTCTCCTCTTTTAAAGTGATGAAATGTCTCTCCTTACCCAGCCCACCTGGGTATAGGTGAAAGAGGTCCAATAAGTCCCTCTGAGTAAGTGTGGTCTGTAGCTGAAAGCGCGCTCATAAATGAGGTCGGTGTGGTCTGAAGATTATATGCATCCACCACCTCTATTAAGAGTGACACTAACAATGCATTTTCAATGCTCTGTTTTGTGTGCACAGACAAACACACACAAATATGGTGCACTCAGTTTTGTTTTTTTCTGCTGGTCACACAAATCTGTGGCCTCGATGTGGTGGCCAGCTCCATTTGAAATAAAATGGAGCTTTTTTTCAGACACTGATATAACTGGAGTCTTCATATAATGAGAGTGTACATAATGTTTAACTAGACTTCTAGAAGTACAGTATATCAATACTGTGTCTGTTATTTGCTGAAATTAGAGTTTTTGTTTTGTTTCTTGTTATTGGACAATATTGTCAATGTGGTAACACTTTAGAATAGGGAACACTTATTCACCATTAACTACGACTTTTCCCTCAATAAATTCCTAATTTGCTGCTTATATTAATAGCAGCTAGTAAGGTAGTTGTTAAGTTTAGGTATTGGGTAGGATTCGGGATGTAGAATAAGGTCATGTAGAATAAGGCATTAATATGTGCTTAATTAGTACTAATAAATGGCCAATATTCTAGTAATATGCATACTAATAAGCAACTAGTTAAGAGACCCTAAAATAAAGTGTTACCGTCAATGTTATTTAAAGCTTCAGTCCGTAACTTTTGGCGTTCTAGCGGTTAATAAACAGAACTGCGTGCCTGTTGCGGAAGAACATTGTAGCCGGAGCTACTTCTCTCTGTTTACGTCTATGACGAATCACACAGGTACCGGGCTACTCCGCAGCGGTACCTACCTGAACCAGTCTAAATAGTCCAAATATAAACACTTATTACAGGTGTACCATAGTGATTCAGGACAAGCCAAAAACACGGTTTAGAAAATGAATTCATGGTGTACTCGCTTATTATATAAATTTTGTCAATTTTATTGTCTAATAATTTTATAACACAAAAAAAGTTACAGACTGCAGCATTTATGTATTATTATAGTATGTTTTATTATTTTTAATAAGCTTTTATTTAATTTTTTTATCATTGGAATTTTTATATTTACTATATTTTTTGTAATATATATTTCACCTTTAATATATTTTTTATTTCCGGTTTAGTTTTAGTAATTTACTTGTTTTATTTTGGTTGGTTGCCAGTAACATTAAGTAGCATTTCAAGTAACATTTTCATTTAAGTTTTTCAAATTTAAGTTTATTGTATACTTTTTTATTTAAACATTATTTTCATTAACAAAAGCTATTTTAATTGTTTTAGTTACGATAGCATTAACAACACTGTATATTGTATATTTAATTGTCCTCATTTTGCTCAAAAATGCTAATTTCCCCTGTTTTTAACATTTAGATCACATTTGCTGTCGTCTAACACACCTTAAGTTACTCTTTACACTTTTCAATGTAAACTTCAATGAATCTCACATTGAATATCTGTTTATTATACTGTGCATTATAATGTTGTGATGCCTAAATTCACCCATTTTTTATATATTTTGTTTCATTTTTTAATTTTGTGATGTATTAAGACAAAGTTGTTGTTGTTGTTAATAATAATTATAATAATAATAATGAAAATAATTATTTATATAAACCCTTAATACTGTCTATAGTTATTGGTTATGATCCAAAATGTGAAAAAAATTATCAGCTTTTTTGCATGGTCCAGAATTTTAATTTGTGTTAATTAACATTAATTTCTTTGTGTAAACTTTTAAATAAGGGTAAAATACTAACACACACCTTGTCATGTTAACGTCAAGTTCAACCAGTGGTGTAAGTTTGGAGTGTGGGATTTCCTGTTTATCCAAACAATGATATGAAACATTTTTGAAAAACTTTGTATGGTTTTTGTTGTATGGTTTACACACTGTAACTTTAATACGTAGCTGTAAAACGTAAGGCCCATCTGTGTCACACACTCATTCATTGTACTTCATAGGAGTCTTCTAGGATTATTTATAGTCGAGCGAATAAGACAGACCTGTGAAATCACTCCCAGCCTCTCTGATTGCTTTACAATGCCTGAAACATTATAAAGCTCTGTGAGTGACAATTGCAGTCGTTTATAATGCCCATATGTTTCTCTCTTCTTCTCAATTATAAATGAAATGGTTTTTGACCTACAGTGCAATGCTTTTACCATCAGACAGGTTAACTGCAGTGATGTCTGGCACCCGAGTTTGGAGTTATTTCAATAAAGTGCTTGATTCAACAAAAGGGCAAATGACTGAATCAAAGATGGCTGTAAATATTTGTGACACACCACCAGACAACATGGCACCTGGTGATGCCTGATAAGCCATTGCAAGTTGATCTTAACTGTTATTAACGCATTGTTTTGTTTGTCATTGCTGTGGCTGCTATGGCTGGTGTATTTTTTGGCCTAGAGGATAAAAGTAATGTAACTATGACCAAATCTCATTTCAAGCAGCACTTAATCAGCTCCATTAGTCACTCGTTACCTTTTAAATGTAAGATTAGCAGCCCTTATCCAGGCTTATTAACTTTTGTGTTTATGTTTGCACTTTGTTTCTCTTCACGTGGCCTCATCTGCCCATGCTGCTCAAGACGTCCTGGGACAACGGTACTCTAAAGAACGTGTGGCTGTCTGTCATCAGCGGGCGTCGCTTGGCTCTATCTGGGTCTTTCAGTCCTGTCTCGTCTCTCAGCATGCTGTTAGTCTTCCTTTTAACAACCCTCCACACATGCTGAGGTAAGATGTGCTTACCTTGAGTCTGCTGTGTGTTGTGTCTGCTGGCATCCCACTTCCACGAGCCAATCAGATGCGTTTTTCCAAACCATGATAAAACAGTAATTATTCACCAGAACTGTTTACAGTGATTTCTGTAGCCAAGGAACCTTTGGCACAGTAACGCGCCTTAAAATCTCTCACTTGCTTCCTTTAAAGTTAAAGAAAAATTTGCTTGTACCAAATGTATTTCTGTGGTGTTTGAAGGTACAGTATAACAGCTAATTTCTCTTACATTTGGTTTCCAGAGCTGCAAATGAAGCCACAACAACATCTCCAGTCGCCGTCACCTGTGAATTCTGGGGCTGATGAAAGAAAGTAAAGTTACCCTTGCAAGCTGGAAGAGAGTCTGGTAGGCATAGCCATTGCCTTGATGCACGTCTTTGTTAGCATTTGCATTGGGTTCGGTTTAAGGCTGTCAACTGGTGAGTCGCAAGTACAACAGCTGCTGCTTATAATGTCTGACACAATATAAGAATATTGATGTAAATTAAATAATATCAATTTTATCATATAGATTTTATAAATTAGTTATCCAATTCTATTAAAAGTGTAAGTTTTAAATAGTTTTAGAACAAATATCAAGCGATTAATTTCAGAAGATCAAATTTAGTAGTAATAAAATATATTTAAAATATGTTTTATAATATATAGCATATTTATGTAAAAATATATATTTTAATATATTATTTATATCAGTAACATTTAATATTTAACTACTTTTTTAAAATAAATATTTATACACTACCGTTCAAAGTTTTGGGGTTGGTTACTTTTTTTAAAAATATTTTTGAAAGAAATCTCCTATGCTCACCAAGGCTGCATTTGCATTTGATCAAGAATACAGTAAAACAGTAATATTGTGAATTAAAAAAAAAATGTAATTTATTCCTCTGATGGCAAAGCCACTACTCCAGTCTTCAGTGTCACATTATCCTTCAGAAATCTTTCTAATATGCTGATTTGGTGCTCAAGAAACATTTCTTATTATCATTGTTGGAAACAACTGGAAACATTTTTGTGGAAGCCAAAATTCAAAAGAACAGCATTTATTTGAGTACAATTTTAGCCATTTATTGCCTTCTTGCCAAACAAAAAAAAAAAAACAAATCTTACTGACCCCAAACCTTTAAACAGTAATGTACTCTTTGAGCAGTGGTACTCCAACTGCTCAAATAAAAGCTCAATTAGTGTAAAGTTAAGAGTTTGATCTGCGTAACCACTTGAGAATGAAATGTGACATGTAGAATTTGATGACCATGCACAGCAGCTTTATCAAGGTCAGCATCCAGGAATCTCATCCTCCACAGTGTTTTGTGATCACAATCTGTTATGAGACAGTTAATTAAATGCATGCCATTGTGACAAGCAAGGATGGGTTTTTTGCTCCTGTAGTAATAACTAGCTAAACTATAGAGAAAGGAGACGTCTGAGGAACATTTTCCAAAGTGAATTATGAAGGTAATGAAAGTGTTTCTCTCCTTAGTACAGTATCTGGTGAAATAATGCAGTTAAAACCCATGGGTGATGTCATGCAGACAAATGTTTCATAGATTGAAAATCCATCAGTCCTGTGAAAAAAAGAAAGAAAGAAAATAGTGTGTTCAATATGTTTTCGCTTATAGGATTTGACAGGTTTGAGGCGAGGAGAAAGAGAGGAGGAACGCACTAAAAAAAGTTGGCAGGGAAGAACCGCGAGCGCGTGGCAAAAAGATTCAAGTGCAACCGAGGCGGGTGAAGGGCTGATAATGGGGGGAGCTTGAACAAGAGCTGCTTTTTCATTTAACCCCTGCCTACCTCTTTACTTTGCTTTGATTCAAGGAAATGCTAGGTTTTGGAACAAAGACTTTGAAGGTTAAAGATGATAAATGCTTTGGTTGGATGTCATGCTCAGGCTATAATTTCATCTTTGGCTGGCAGGTGATTTGAAGGTCTGCATGAATTTTATGTCTTAGTATTGGTTTGTCCCTTTTTTCAAAGCCCTTGAAAAATCCTGATGATTTTGTTCTCCTGTATGATTTGATATGATCTGGGAGAATAGGTCTGGAAGAATGATCTGGAAGCGAAACCTTTGACCAACTGTACAAACTGACCACTTTTATTATGGTTTTTATTTCATGTCATAACATTTCTTTGTTTTGGAATTTTTCAAAATGCAAAAACCCTCTATTTTTTTTCCCAGATTTAAATTCAATTTTGAATCCCAGACATTGCCTCAGGCATTTGGAAGCAACTGTTTTTTTGTTTTTTTTCTATATTTGTCAGTTTTTAAAAGTTTGTAATCGTGGACCATCTTGGATTTCGTGGATCTGTTTTGGGAACAGATGCCGACTGTACTGTCCGACCTGTGTGATTAAAGAAAAATGTATCCGACAGACATTTTGCAAACTGTCACTCTGGTTTGCTGATGTTTTGAATGGAGACCACAGGTGTTGTCTGCTAACTGGGTCGGTCGTGAGGAGCTTTAGTTAGATGGGAAGGGATGTGACACCATGATGAACTGCAAATTGACTCCTTATAGTCAGTCCAAAAAGAGAGCATTATTGTCCTTTCTTTTTCATTCCCTCAAGGGAAACAGACCATGCACATCCATCAAAATCACATATTCCTACCATGAGAATTTCAGTTTTGGAAATCCAGCTCATCGGCCAGGCCAAGTAAAGTCTAGGTCAGGAAGACAAAATCATATTGACTGATTCTGGCATGGGTCCGTTTTTCTGCTTTTACTATGGATTGGCTCCTGAGAGTGAGAGTGGACGGGTTTACTATGATAAGCCATTTTTGTGGAACTGTGAAGGACGTTTTGACTGTTAAGTCAAACATATGAAATTTCAGATAATGGGCAATTGTTGGTGTTCTTAGATTTTTTTACATATGGAGGGCAGGCCTTAGTTTACCTGTTGAACCTGGCTGGTTAAACACTTTGCCACTCTTAAAGTATCTCCTGACAGATTTTTTTTTCTCTCCCTGGTGCAGTTAATGTACATTTTAAGAGCATAACATCATTTAATAGTTGGGTCATTGACATAAAATGTCAAGTACAACCTTAAAATAGTTATTTCTGGTGAACGTGCTTGAGAAATCAATCTAAATATAAAATACTGGTCACAAATTATTGGTCACTTTCTAAATAATAAAAGTATAGCACATCTACTAATAATTCTATATAAATCGTTTTTTTACCAATGCAAATATGTTAGAAACAATGCATCGTGATGCAAATGGCAACTTGTATGCAATGCACACTTTTTTAAATCGATGCATTGCATCTTTAACTTTCATGCCGATGCACCAATGTGAATCGGTGAATCTTACCATCCCTAAATAAAAGTAATTCAAATCAGTGTCATTTGGCCCAAACAACATATCTATACCTTATAGGACCCTTCATAACGATGTGTTATGCACAATAGGTCCCTTAAAATATCAGACACTTTGGCCTTTTTAAGACATGGAAAGGTTAGATCAGGATATAAAATGTCATGTGGTACAACCACTCCAATTTATAATTTTTTTTTTTTGTTGTTAATTTGTACAAACAAATAAAAATATTTCTATATTCTCTATTTCTAAACTTTCTGGAAAATACAAGATGAAACAACTTATCACTTTTTACTTGATGGTTACACAATAAACACAATTTTCACAATTTAATGACTTCGAAATTGTCATGAAAATTGTGTTTTCAAGCTATTCTTAACCATATGGAACCAACATAAACATAAATTACCTTGCTTAAGCTTGTCATGTTTTTTAAACTAGAATTTAAAAAATGTACTTTGTTTATCTTGGACTCTCTTATTTGTCATTGACCCAATTATCAATACTCCCCTTTCAAATGAAACTGCATTAGGGAAGTGTATTTAAGCTCCCTGTTCTGTCAGAACATTGCATGTTGGCATCAGATGTTTATTAGGCTGTAGGGAGTATAAAGCCTTCCTTTTTATTGCATTTCTTTTATTTAATACATTTCATAATATTTTGCACTCACCGTAAAATCTTTGAAAGGCTCGTTGGGACGCAGTCTCATACTTGGAAGCAGGATACTATTTATTCAGTATGTAAATCATGATGTAACAGTGAAAAAAACATTCCCTCATTGCATATATATATCTCCATGCCTCTCTCGACTGTCCATTTATAATCTTGAGTGGCTCGCTAAGGAATAACAAATTGGAAACGTGAAGGAGAACGTTTACCGTACTAAATAACACCAAGGTCAGTTTAGCGAACATTAGATTTGTTTTTCTTAGTGTTTGGAGGGAAAGACTGAAATGGAGAGGACTGCATTTCATCCTGCTGTGCTCTTCATCTTGTGTTACATAGATTCAGACAAAAAAGCAGGCTTTTTTTGGCCGTATCAAAGAGGGCCGCAGGACTCAAAACATCACTATGAAAATACATGACAGAGGATGAAACCTAATTCTGTTCTAGGCCCTCAGTCTAAATCAGCTTTAGTTATGGAGAGGGCTGGCAGGGAGCTTTGGTTCCACAGTTCACGCCAGGCCTCTCGACACGCAAGCTCCTGAGGAGCGTTTGCCAGTGTCCTCGTCTGAACTAGCCTGCTGATTGATTTGCACTGAGGTTCTAGCCGCCCCTCTCCCCAGCCTCAGCAGGTGGTGAGTGTTTGTGACTTGAACCAGGGAGCTATCAGGTTACATTCATTTCTTTAAGATATCATTGATAAAAATGGTGGAATAGCTCAGAAGCATCCAACCTCATTTGTTTTACACATATAGTCATAATCTCATTCTGGAAAAATAGTCTGTAGCTGTGAAAACAGATGTAGGAAATTATTGTTAGTAACCCCAGATATAAAAAAAAAAAAAAAAGTTCACCCAAAAACACAATTATGTTGTTCTGAAACCTGATCACGACTTCGTTTTTTTCCTGTGGAAAACAAAAAATGTGGAAATGTGTCTGTTTTTTTTGTTTTTGTTGCAAACCATTTAGTGAACCGTTTTATCCAAACTGAATTACAGATGAGGAATGCAAAAGTTAATGGGGTCAGAATGTTTCAATCTTTTAATTTCAAAGTATAACCTTTTGTATTTTGATTTTACTTCTTCACCCCCAAAAATAAAGTATTTTTTTATTGCCACATGTGTTTCCATGAAAAAATTTTACATTGTGTAAAAAGAGTTCTTCACAATAAATAAATAAATAACATCAAACTTTCTTTTAAGAACTGTTCACTGAAAGGTTCTTTCCAGAACCCCAAACAATTCTTCAAAAGCATCACTCTAAATATAATAATAATGGAACTTTTTTTTTTTTTGAAGAGTGTAGAACATTTCCATTGCACAAAAAGCTCTTTATCCACCTTTTTCTTGCCATAAAAATGGGCGCGGTGTAGTTATGCCATAGAAGAACCATTTTTGGTTCCTCAAAAAACCTTTCAGTGAAAAGTAAAATGGAGAACATTTTAAAAACCTAAAGAACCTTGAAATGTGCTATGTATGTTAAAGGATCTTCATGGAACCATCAATGCCAATGAAGAACCTTTATTTTTTTGAGTGATAGTAAAGGGTTCTTTTAAGAACTGTTCTCTGAAATGTTCTTTGGGGCACCCAAAATGATTTTTCTGTGGCTTCACCATGAAACAACCTTTTTGGAAACTCAATTTCTTTAAGAGTGTTGGGTGAACTATACTTTTAAAAAAGCAAAATATCATTAGCACCACTGACTGACAACGTCCGCATCGCCAATAGTTTGCATACCGCTTTTTGTAGTTGCGACAAGGTAATTTAAGCTGATTTATGCACTTGCACTAGATTGTTCTTGTCTTGGAGAATTTATCATCTGAAGATGCGGAAAACTCATGAATATTTCCACCACTCTGGAATGCTAATAGTCTTCAGACTTCATAATGATCGAGAGCGAAGTCATTTATTTGCGAACTTCAGAGCAGATGCACCTGCGCAATGTGTTTTTTGGAGGAATTCCTAGAGGGTGAAGCATCAGGCTATTGGAACGTTTCGTGGTTTGGGGAAGCTGCGCATCGGAGGCCCGTGGAGGGAGGTGTGATTTTTAAAAGTCGCCTCTTTCATTCAGAAAAATGTCCGGCGGCTGGCCAGGTTCAAACACTTGTACAAACACGCCATCTCCTTCGCTCGTTTCCAGCTCTGTCAGCCCTTCCCGCTGGGTTCAGTTTCCACTGAAGAAGCCCAGTCACATCCAGAGCGTCTTTTGACACTGGTATTTGTCTAGTAGTCTATTTGTTTAGTCTAGTCAAGGAACTGCTTTGTTGCCAGCTGCTAGGATCGTGATTGTGCCGTAACTAAGCTGCGATCTCAGGGGCGTGCGTGCGCACCTTGGTGTGAGGTAGTGACTTTATGGCCGGGTGTGTTTTGTGTGACTGACTTGGAAGCAGACCTCAACAGCCCTCACACCTGTTGCTGCTGTTTTACTGCCATTTAAATCCAGCTGTGTGTTTTAAGGGTAATTACAACTAACAGGTACCCTCTCCAAACCGTTACTTGAACCTCATGGCATTAGCACAGAACCGCACACAGCCTGACAGGCGTCCAATTAAACTAAGCTGTTTTCCACAGAAACTGCTTCTGTGTAATATCAGCGAAACAAATTCTGTCTGGCTCTTAACGAAGAGAAGGTGAATCCAAAAGTGCGGATTTGGTGAAATGCAAAAGCACTGGGCCAAGCTTGTCACTTTTGTGAGTTTTGTGATTGCCACAAGGGAGCGCTTATGCTACACAGAATCATCTGATAAGATTCACTAAAACGCATGCACAGTTTGATCCATTTTAAACTCTGTGTTTATGAAATAATCTGAGGTATTTTTATGTGGCCAAATGACAAGTAAAACTTCATTTTGCAAATGGCACCAGTAAATGTTGTTGGGATGCTTTAGGGAGAGTTGACATACACCATCATGTTTGCAGTTTTTTTGCAGTAATAGTATGTGTGTGTGAGATATGAAAATATTATATGTAAAGTGCTGTGTGGAATGGTTGCAGTTTTGCTTTTATTTACTTATATATTAATATGCCGCAAGCATAAACTGGGTGAGATTGGTGCCTCACCTCTTCTGGGAAGGGTGGTGCCATCTGGAGTGAAGGGGTGTAGCATGTTTCTCTTGTGGGAAACTGTGTGAGTGTTTGTTACTTTCGGACATCTGTGAGCAGTGGACTGTCTTGTCATTTAGTGGGCCTGCCATATCTGACCTTTGACCTGTAGACAGCCATTAACATACACAGCTGTGGAGAACACACATAGAAGACACAACCCATAAATAAATAAATAGATAAATAAATAAATAAAAAAAACTTTTCCATAAAATTTTTCCATAAAAATACAATAGGGAGCAAAAGTCTCAGACCATAGTTATTTTTCATTGAAATCAGAAAAAATAAAAATAAAAATAAAAATAGTTTTTGGTTTTTCTAATATTCTAAAATTCAAATAAATATTATTATTTTCAAATTAATTTTTTCTTTCTTTTATTTTTTGTCCATACAGTGAAAATCAATTTATTCATTAAGAAAACTATTTTATCCAAACTGAGAAATACAGAAGTTAATGGTGTCAGATTGTTTCACTATTTAAATTTCAAAGTATAACCTTTTGTATTTTGATTTTACTTCTTCACCAAACATTTTTCATTAAAATAGGGAGCAAAAATCCTGACATTTAAACCTGAAAAAAAGTTTTTGGTTTTTCCATTATTCTTTAATTCAAATAAATATTTTCATTTTTTCAACTTTTTAAAAAAATGTAAACTATAGTGATGTGTTGCAAATATAGAAGATCTAAGTTTTTGACTTCTTTAAGTACTTTATAATGTAGTGCTTCATGTGCAAAGGGAACAGTTATTTAGCACGAGCTGCAGTTAGTGTGGTCACTGAGTTTTGCCACATGAGCAGAATATGAGCAAAAATATTGATAAACCGCATTTCACAGCAGTTATTCTGCACACTTGTTTTTCGCACTATAAATAAAAAAGACAGAACTCTAATTTGAATTCTTCTGACATCTAAATCTCTGCTATCTGCTTAGCACATTTGACTGGGCATGTATAATGGGCCCTTACTGGCCGGTGGAGCGGGACAGACTTAGTCATAGTTACTAAAGGAATCCCTTAACTCGAAAAACACCCCCTCCCCCACCAGACGAACCTCACCACATTGCCTGCGCAGAATCAGAGCTATTTAATCGGTCTAATTATTCAGTTTTCTCATAGAATGGCTCTTGGCCTGCTTGGAACAGATTCTGTCTGGGTTTTCAATTGAATTGGCCACGCTGGACTGAATTGGCTTTGAGCAAAAGGTGCAGGAAACATAAAGGGCCTATCCTCTGAATATTCCTGCAACTCACTGAGCCGCTCTGTGCAGACAGAGAGCTCTCAAAGTGCTGCCTAAAACATCCCACCCCTGTTATGACATTTACGCTAATGAGAGGAGATAAAGCTATGAATTACGCCTCCTCCAAGCCTCTTGTAGTATGCTGAATGCAAAAGGAAGAAAGAAAATTAGCCAAAGTAAGCATGAAATTGTTTTTTAAAAACTGAGAATTGACACGGATTAAAAATGTCCTCTGAATATATTTACAATCTGATTTTAATGATGATTACATACTTAAATTACACGCTTAAATTAAAATAGGTGTATTTTTGTACACATCCTGGTAATTACTTAACTATGTATGCTTATAAAGGCAAGGAATGTGATATATACATTGAAAATAAAAGCAGAATCTGTTTCTGTCCGAGTTGATTTCAAAATAAACTGCTTCCTGAAAAGTAATGACCTGGAACAACATTTTTTAGCCTCCCTTTCATTTTATATTAACGTAGCACAGAACATTTCACCCCACTAATGTAGCACAGTAGGTGGGGCAGCGACATATCATAGGTGTAACGGGTGATGAGATTTAAGATAAAGCTTTTTATCTGCCAGGGAGCACCTCAACTCATTTAGCGTGTGCACACTGGCTAAACTTTAAACAGGAACGTATAGGAGTCTGCGATTTACACCACTTTGATCTTCAAAGAAAAACACGGGATTTACGTGCATTGAACCTGGCTGCGTTAAGGCGTCTATTGTTTCAGACCAAGTCTTATTATTGGCATTTATTATACGGGGCTGTGACATCCGCTCTCTGTGGCCACATTCATTAACAGTGTTTTGGTGTCTCGTTTCACGCGTCTCTCTGCGAATGGGCAAAACAGGAAATGAACTCTGTGAAATAGGTCAAATTGAAGTTCCTGTTTCACCTCACTCAGCTCTGTCTGGTTTGTGTTTGCTGCTCAGGGGCCAATGAAATGCCCAAGTGAAGCTTTAATGTTCTGCATGAGAATTAAATTATATCTGCTATACCTTTAAATAAACAGAGGGCAGACTTCGTTAAAAGCTAGTTCACCAAGAAAATAAATATCCTGTCATCATTTACTCATCCACATGTCATTTCAACAAGTTTGCATTTCTCTTTTGATGATATTTTAGAAAATACTTTAGTACAAACATATGTTTTAGTACATACCATGAACCATAAAGGGTTCCATGCATTGACCATCGTTTAGTGGACAAAACACATTCTTCAAAATGTCTTCTTTTGTGTTCCTCAGATGAAAGAAAGCAGGTTTAGAATGACATGAGCGTGAAAATTTATATTTTAGATTGAACTTCCCTTTTAAAAGCACATTCGTTTTTAGGTGGTGCCAACGTGACCTGTAAATCGGTGCATTATATACATGGTTTCACTTCTTTTTGTATGCCGTTTGACTTGAATAGCAAAACCTGTTTACTAATCTGAGGATTAAAACTAATTTGGATCATGCACAAGGAAGTGTTTTTTTAATGCAAGCAGGTTGACGTTCTTCCACTGACTGCAAGGCCTTTGTTAAAACTCTGGACTTGTGGTTAGAGTAAAAGCGTGACAGCTCATTGTGAAAAAGTGTGTGATGACCTTGTAACCTCTCCCCAGATAAACAGAAGATGACTTCTTTGTACACATGCCAGTCTTCCTTAGAAAGTACTTAGCGCTAGAGTAAAATCTGCAAGATGACACTGCACATTGCCTAATCCGAATTTGTGCATATGATCTCATGAAAGGGCTGTAAATACAGCCTTACGTGCATGCCACACACGTACACAACAGACACGTGTACCATAAAAAGTAAACATACCGGCTAGGAGTGAGACACACCCATGCACACTTGTGGCCTAATGTGCTGCAGACACAAAGTACATGGAGAACAGTAGGCTTCATGAGTTTTGGTAAAAAAAGGGGTGTTTCCTGAGCGATCGTGTTTGTTTGGGGAAGTGTGGTTGGTGCAGTATAGTTGACCTAGATATAGTTTTGAACGTGCAACCATGTCTGTTCCTCCCCCCAGCTGAGCTCTGCAGGTGCTGCGAGTCAGAAAGTCTTTGCCTGGATGTGCTCCAACTCTGTGACTTGGAAAGAGACTCTTAGGTGTCGGTGTAGAGGGGGCATTAAATGTTTGAACACGGTGCTAACAGCCTGCTCAAGTATCTGAGTGGTCTCTGTGGTTATTCAAATGTTTCCATGGTTACTTCTCACCCAATCGGATGACTTTGAATCCATTCTGACCCTCTGAGCTGCGGGCTGAAGGTTCCTGTTTGTAGAGCAGGTTTGATTCCTGCCCCCCTGGGGCAGAAGTTTTCGGCTGTGGCCTTGGATCGGTTATTTAGTGCAGTTTTAACCCTCCTCCTGCACCCATTTTAATTAAAGCATTTGTCAACAGAACAATAAAACTTGTTCTCCATTGTTTGTTAGGCAGCTGAAGATCCAGCATGGGGAGATTATGAGGTCTGTTTAAGTTCATTCCAGCACCTATAACATTTTATTTGGAGACAAAATAAGCTAGGCTAATGTTCCTGTAAACATCTCTCTGAACTTTTCCTCTGAAGTGCCATGCCCCATATCACACATTGATTTGATATCAGTAGTCGTCAAAACGACTGAATCAAAACCAAAATGTAACACTCCCACGGTCATCTGACTTCACATCTGTTGTGTCTGATTAAAACGTAGCGCCTTTGATCAGTTGTTTACGACAGACTTGAAAGAGACTGCAGAGCAAGGGAAAAAGGAACAACTCTCAAATTCAGTCTGAAACTGATTCAAAGTACGTACAGATCAGAGGATGAAAAAAGGCAGTACAGCAGCTCCCAATTTAATAAACACTGTTAGGTCTGAATTGAGGCTTCTCTGACAAATATTGTCTTTGGAAGAGCTCCAGCTTTTTTCCTTAGATGAATCCGTGCCAAATGAAAACTCCTCCAGCCCAGAGTATTCTCTAGAGCCCTGAGTGTTGTTATGGAAAGTGGTGCGGGGAAGAATGCCCTCGCCGTACCCTGTTGAGGTGGATACTATAATTAATTTTCTGCAAAACCAGCATTAAAAGACAGAAAAAAAGAACACTTTGTTTGACAGGGATTTAAACTTCTTGAGCCAACTTGTAAACAGAAACAGAGCCTGCTGCCTGGATTTCTCTGTCATGGAAACTCAACCTGCTTGTCAACCCTCTAGTGTCGCTAAATAGTTATTAGAATAAATGTGCGTGTTATTGCAGTGATAATATCGACAGTGGTTGTTCACTTCTTTAGGCCTTTTGTCCTTCAATCCAGCCAAGAAATATAATTCTGATATCAGGAGCGCTTTTAAAAATCTGGTTTTGATCAGAAAGGCATGTAATGACTGAGTCTTTGGGATTAGATTGGTGGTAAGTTTTTCTATAATGTTTTGTTTTGTTTTCCTCTGTTTGGCTTATGCCCTTTGATAAGGGTGAAGAAGTGTGCTTTCTACCAAGCAAATGTAGCATGTGCAATGCCATCATATTGGGGTGTTGTCATTTAGCATCACAAAACACGTAATTTACTAACTCAAGCATAGCATAGCATACATTTCTGCATGCTCCATGTTTGTGCAGCTGCCTGCAAGACAAAGGCCAAGATGGAAAAAGTGCATCCGTTTCAATTTTCCTGTCTGTGCCATCTGGTAGCTGAGGTGAGGTTCTGGTTTATGGGTAGCCTCATGCACCATTTAGGGGCTGTTTGGAAGAGAAGAGGAGGAAGAGAGTATGCATCAGTGAAAGGACCATGTCCACCCTGCCTTTAACTCGGTCATTACCAGCATATGGCTAGTGGCTGTTGTGGCGCTCTGTGTCCACATGCTCTCTGCCATCTATTATGAATGCAGCCATTATGAGTGATTGTGAAGGCCAGGCAACCCAGCTGGAGCTAGACTGTCATTCAAGATCTGTAATTTATTGGCTTGAAAATCCTGCAGTTAATTCCACTGGATGAGAATTTTGGAATGTTTGGATGAGGAAACAGATATCCACTGGGTGGGAATGAAGAGCATTTTTGGTTCAGTGGACCTGATGATCCACTTGCAAACTTTATTTCCAGTTTAACCTGTTGTAGGATGCAAACCACCACTCATCCAATCATCTTGACTCCCTGTAGTCAAGTCAATCTAAGCACATTGATTAAACTTAGCGAGACATCCTGTTGCTGAATTTTGGCATTTAAAATTGCGATAAGAGCATGGATGCCGCTGTCCCAGTCCACTGCTGGACAGTGAAATGTGGTCTTACTTTATATTCTTGTATTTTAGATGAACCAGACATTCAGGAGACCTTAGTGACCCAGCTTCATTCATGCATCTATCATAGCAAGACAACCTTCATCCCCAAAACTAACCTATTTTTTCCCTCACTGATTCAGCCACCTTCTCTAAGATAGAAAGAAATGCTAGAATAAAGGAGCTTGCCAAACTTTGGTGGATCTAGCAGGCTAAGCGATCCAATGTGATCCATCTATCCATCCATTTGTCAGTCCATCAAAGCAAGATATTATAGAGAAGATGCACCGAACATCTTGACAATATCCCCAAGAAAAACCTAATTTCCGCTCATTGAATCAGCCATCTTCAATAAAGTAGTCCAATTTTATCCAACCTTCCATCCATCCATCAGTCCATCCTTAAAACAAATGTGGTTTTCAAGCAACATTTCCAGCCATCTGCAGGTAATACTTAGAAGAAAGGAGCTTGACAACTTTTGGTGGATCTAGCAGGACACACAGACTTGACCTTACACCAGACCAATGTAAGATGAAAAACGGGCAGTAGGAACAGGACAATATAAAAGTCTTCTGCTCAGATGCAAAAACTCCTTGATGATAATGACAACAGGAACCAATATTCACAAAGATCTCAGATCTGCTGGGTTCCTTGCTGCAGAAACATTGAAGTCCAACATGCCTGTAACGTAAAGGTCAGCTGTAGGATTGTAGAATGAAACGATAACAGTAATATTATACAATGTGAATGCATTCGTCATGTTGTCAGTCTGAGCAAAATAAATGAATTTGAGGTTTTGCTTGGAACATGGCAATTAATGGAGATGGGAGAATGAAGTTGGGAGAAAAAGTGGGAGTGCAAAAGCATCTGTCCTGAGGTCTTGTGGTAAACCATTCCACACCAGCACTCAACAGCACTCTGGCTGCTGGGCTGGACAATAGAAGATCGTGTTACAAGCCAAGCTTGATGCTCATGAAATCTTTAGCTGAGGCTGCTGTAGTGCACGCAAGCCACGTGTTTCAGAGTTTATTAATAAATCAGTTTCTTGCCATGATGGGTGTCGTGGCTAGTTTGTTTGTAAGGGTGTTTACACCTTCTCATAAACCGCAATATCACTCATTGCCTCACAAGCACGTCGTAAGTTTCACTACTGGTTGAGTAAGGTGTAAAGAGCTGAACAGAAAAAGCAGGATTTTCAGTTTTTCTTTACTCAGCTGGATTCCCCACCCACAGTTTGACCTAACATCTCTTGAGTCAAGTCTTCCATTGTATAGAAGCTGGATTTAGGATTGAAACATCAGAATGAGAATTAATGTGCTCGTTAAAAGGACCCTGGCGCTGTGTGCACTGGTCCATA
Source organism: Onychostoma macrolepis (assembly GCF_012432095.1). NCBI lineage: Eukaryota > Metazoa > Chordata > Actinopteri > Cypriniformes > Cyprinidae > Onychostoma > Onychostoma macrolepis. The sequence continues at coordinate 23,147,610 of NC_081158.1, read as the reverse complement.
GACCAAGTCCCTGCTCTCCAAAAAGGGAGGTGTTTTTGTTTGTTGACAGTACAGTGTTTGACTCAGTGTTGTTCTAGAAGAAAGTCAAGACGTGCTTCCATCTATGAACCAATGTTTCTCTTTCAGAAAGTGGCAGCTTATAGTGCAACATAAAAACATCGACTGCTCGATTGTGTTTTTGTAGTTCTGCTAAAATGGTCCAGTGTCTCAGTTCAACACAAAGTAAGTTTGTAAGGAGAGAAAAGGGTTAAGGCCTCTGAATTTAAAAACACACATGGCTTTCATCAAGCCATTAGAGATTTGTAGAGGTGGTGAGATTAAATCTGGAACTTGTGATATTCCTTGCAGAAAAAAATCACTTGGCCTGTTGTGGTTTGTCACGCAGATACACTTTGAGGTCTAGCAGTAATATTATTGCCACCTTGCCTTGCCAATGCCTGATCAACAGCAATGCCTTGTGAACACATTTCACAACGAAAGCAGTGAATACAGTATAATATTCAATTAGGGCTGTACACTTTTGCACCAGGGTGTGGATTTGCCATCCTTCATACAGTATGTTTGAGAAAGATCTTCTCAGGGACCTTGTTGACAGAACGTTGAGAGTGAAGGATATGCTTGCTTTCTCCGTTACACCTGCTTGGCACATTGGCTGCAGTTTGATGTAATTTTTATGTACTTTGCATTGAGTCATTTCTCTCAGTTAAGTCCTTTTGAGGGGGCTCTGTTTGTTTAAGACTTTAGTGTGTATTAAAGGGAGCGTTTAACATTTTTACGTGCTAGCACAACAAATGAAGGTAATTACTTATTAACAAAAATGGCCTGGCTCAATTCCAAATGATAGGCACGCTATACTTATTTTTGTTTTGTTACCCACCATGGGTTTGCAATGCTCGAAAACATACACGCCCACTCAGGGCATGTCTGAACTTGTTGTGATACTAGTTTCGTCCAGGCAGGCAGGAGGGGGCAGTGTTGACTCTCTGGCCCTCTGACTGAGCTCAATCGGAGAAGACGAAGTTAGCCGGGGTGGAGTTATATCTCAAGATATGTGGAGTTTCCCCATGCAGCTTTGCATGTCTGTCATTGACCAGTCTATGAGAGGGAAAAAAATTCTATCCCTTAAGGATTTAAAAACCAAAATCGCCATTACCAAGGGTTTGTTGCACTCAGCTCTTGTTTAAAAGAAGATTGCACTGACACCTGGTTCGCTGTCATAAGCTCTTTGCCATGAGCCCTTATGCCTATGTGTGTGTTTCTTTGTGCTCATGCAGAGAGATAAAGTGATGTGTTTTGTTCAGCTTAGTTTGAAATGAGGGATGAATCTAAGTCATCCACAGCAGCACTTGTAGTTTGATTGGCATGCTAAGAGCCCAGTAATGGAAATGATAATCTTTTGTAACATGGGGGCTCCACTCAAGGGATCAAATGGTTGTTGGTTTGAATCCCAGGTAGGATAATAAAATATTTGGCCCTTAGGCAAGGCAGCTGCAGGTACTAGTTGGTGTGCTTTGAGAAATACTTAGATTTTTACATTTTAGTAGTAGTAGTTATTTCCTCATTGCTGGGATGTTGTGGGTGTTTGCCAGGGCATATGCTGTTGCTAAATTGTTCTGTGCTATTTAGAATGTTAATATGGGGTTGCCAGGGTTGTACAAAATTTAATTGGCCACAGTCAACAGGAAGTTTATTTTTATTAAATTTGACAAAATATATGAACTCTAAATACACGTTTCTGTCATTCTATTGCTTTATCTGTTGGTTTGTTGTTTTCTTTGCAAAGCCTGTACACTTTTAAAACTCAAAGCTTTGAAAACATTTTTGTAATCAATGATTTAAGCAGACATTCAAAATTTAGCTTGACAAAATTTGCCTTCTAGTTCAATGAGCAGTTTTTTTTGCTTAAAGTATTATCTTTATTTGTGTATTTACTTGCATTGAAGTCATTTTTACTTGCTTATATTCAAATAAAGTTGTAATTCTAGCCAGTTTACTACTTCAGGTCAAATTCAGTTCAAATTTGGAACTGAATTGGGTTTTAAGATACATTCAATTTAATTCTGAATGACACACAACCCTGGTGGTTGCTACAGTAGGTGTTTTTTTCCTCTTCTCCTCAAGCCACATGATTTGAGGTAAAATTCATGTCTGTAGCATTGAGGCTGGTTCAAATTCCAAACCATTTGTATGAACAATAGTATATGTTCACCTTATCGAGCATCACTAATGATGAAGACCCACGCAAAGTGCTTAACCAACGGCTAAAGTTTAATAAAAAATTAAGGGGGAAAATGCAAAGCTTGTACACAGTCACTGTTTATTTATCTCTATTTATTTTATAATACTGCGTAGGCTTATCTCACGGGGGAAGACATTAGTAGCCCATGATCCCACACAAAAAATTCCAAGGCGAGACAAGACAGAAAAAAGAAGAATGTGTTGGAAAGAAAGAGAGACCAGTGGCCCACCCATGAAAAGATGTCCCCAGAGCCCAGTATAGGAAAATTACAGTGTGTGAGACTGGCACTGTGGGGCCCAAGAGGTGGGCAGATGTAGTGTTTTGTGGGTGAGACGGTCCCATAGTCTCTTTACCACTGTTAAACTGTCAGACCAGGGCCGTCTAGCCGCCTCTGTGGCCTTTTGCCAGACTCTGACACATCGGATTAAAGAATGGATTCATTTAGTGTGTCACTGGTCATGCTTTTCCATGCCCTCAGATTTATCCTCGCATGTACTGAGCATGTACCAAAAGGGAAAAATGTGCGTTTACAAGCCTCAACGTGTGAGTCATGGACTGGGCTGCATCAGGCTGGGTCTCCATGCAAACTGCAGCACCAATGTTTCCCCTCACAGGGATTTTAGATCCCCATCCCAGAATCCATTCACCTAATTATTTCATGGAGTTTTTACTCTGTCATTTGTATTTCACACTGACAGAGTGTTTTTATGGAACGCATATTTATGAATCAGATGCGGTATGATATTACCCATGGCTTAGTTTAATGTCGAAGCTTAATTTTTCAACAGAGGGAGGGAGAGACAACCCAGAGCTCTCTCTGCTGCTGCTTGGCTTCCTTCATATTAATACTAGAGGGGTAATCCAAGAGGTCTCAAAAAATAAAGAAGTGGAAAAGGCTTTAACGTGCCATGTAAACTTTGAAGAGAAGGAATTGAGTAATTATGTCTGTTCTCCTGCCGTTTTTCTGTTTATAACTGAGCGGAAACCAAAGGCTTAGCCCTAATTGTGTGGTTAGTTTATTTTATTTGTGTTACTATGCTGCTCTTTCATGTTTCCGATTAGCTTCACTCTCTCTCTCTGTCTCTCTCTCAACACGCCACTTTTCTTAATATTTGCACATTTTGCTTCTAGCAAAAAGAGACACTTCTTGGCTTCCATTATGGTATTTTGATGCTTAAAAGTAATAATGAAAAGCACTAGAAGGGCCTCTCCCTCCATAAATTCAGCATGGGATCCGTATGTTATGTCAGCATCACACTCTCCGCTCCATATTGTTTTTGACTGCGCTCCAGAGTGCTTCAGCGCCTGCGGCCCGGGGCTCCTGCAGTGTTCTTGATGAATTAGACAGAAATGTGGCGTGATGTAGCTCAAGGTCTGGGTCGTGCTGACACACTCACCTGCACGGACTCCGTTTCACTGTGCCATAATGGTGTGAGGCTTCAGGTAGCTGATGGATGCTGGGTGGATCCTACTTTTATATGGAGGGATTTTGGTGAAGTCATTAAGATGACTTTTTATTACCAAATGGACTTGATGAGAGACTAAATTTGGGCATGGCTAAGTTGACGCATCACTGAGCCCTGCCTTAAAAATCGAACTGTCCTACGTTTAAATTTAATTGCACAGAAATTTTCCAAACATTGAGTAAAATGCTGTTGCCTAGGCACTTACACTCCTGTTTTACTGTCATAACGCTCATGCACAAACAAAGGACATAGTTGAGTCAATAGTGAGAGTTCATAGTGAGTTTCTGTACAATAACGTTATCAAGGATATCTCTTTTCAGAATTCAGGTTTTTTTTTGCTATACAATTTCTTTATAGAAAGCGCCAAATAAAAATGGTTTGCAATGCAACACTACGTTCCAACAATAACATGTGTGTAGTTTTAACCAATTTATGAGCAAATTGTCTTGAAAATTAGACTGTTCACAGAGATCTCCAGTTTCTTCCTATGGGATATTATGTCAGGCATGTGAGAGAGTGTCTGAGTGCATGCTGAGAGCCATGACAGGACAGCAGTGGTATCCCACAATTCAGTGTGATGGCCACTGTGATTTTATGGTGCAGTCGAGCAGCCTTCAGACAGTGGTTACCCTCCCTGTATAAGTGTTTGCCTCTGTATCTGGTTTTGCAGATGCTGTGTGTATTCTGAAGTCACTGCTGACAGATTACAAAATATTAGATCAAATAGTGTGTAAAGCATTCTTTTTCTACACAAAACCATCAGTGTTCTCCAAGATGCCACTGATATATATTGGATGAGTTGTTGTGGTGGAGTCAGGGATCAGTTTTGGATGCCTGTTGGGCAGTTTGAGCGCTGGTTTTCGTTGCACTGTGCCCCAGTGGAGCGTGAATCACTTGCACTGAGTCAGCAGCAGACCTGTCTGCTGAGGAAAGTAAGCAGCTCAAGTTTCTTGCTGCCCTGACTCTGTTTTGCTTCTTTTTTCACACTGTCTGTTCTTTTCTCACATATGCATCCCAAAGTGTCAAAGTGCTGTCATGTGAAATATTGGTGTTACATTTCCAAAGCGATTTAGAAAAGAGGAGCAAAAGCAATGCGTTAAAAGGCCAACAATATTCGTAATGTGTAATTTCAGGTTTTTTAGATTAGGAAGCAATGAACACTAAAGTAGGAAGCCAGCTTTTTGTAGTACAGTCATTGTCGTAATTATTCAAGTCACTTATTTGTATGGTGTGGTACAAAACTGTATTAAAACACAATTAAGCCTTTAGAGACTATAACAAAACTGAATAAGCTTGAGCTATTACACATGCATATATTTAGCCCATGCATGCGCAAAAGTTAATTAGCAAATATGGCCAAGTCAAAGGAGCTATCAATAAAGCTATAGAGAATAAATTGTTTTATTACCTGTGGCTACAAGAAGATTTCCAAAATGCTAAAAGTTTCTAGAGACACATCTGGCAGCCTTATTCTTAAGTTTAAAATGTGTTTTACCAGAAAACCTTTTAGGGCGTTGAAGAAAAGGCACAATATCATCAAGGGGAATAAAATGTTTGATCAGAGCAGCTGAGAAAAAACCCTCAATTTACTGCCAAAGACTTGCAAGATGACCCGATGAAAGGAGGAAAAAAATATTTCAATAAAGAGTATAAGAACACTAGACAAGCATGGCCTTGATGTCAGGACACCTCGATGAATGTCACTCTTGACCAAGAAGAACACAAAAGGCCTACTTGAATATGCTAAAATTGTTGAGTTCTGAAACAATGTTTTGTGGAGTGATGTGTCCAAACTGGAACTTTTTGGACTCGTGGATCAGCGTCTGATAAGCGTCTTTTGTCTGGTGCAAAAAGGGCAAAGCATATGAGCAGAAGAACACCATATGGTCAAACATGAAAGTGGACTAGTCTGTTATGGGTGTGCTTTGCTGTTGCAGGAAGAGGAATATGAACTATATGACTATATGAAGGACATCATGGATTCTTTGAAAAATCAGGTCATTTTGGCAAAGATCATGATTCCTGCAGGTCAGCTATCCCAAAGTATACATCCAAATCTAACGAAGTTGGTTCAGGGATTGGTTGTATAATGTTCTTGAATGGCCTGTTCAGTCTTCAGATTCAAATCTCATTGAAAATATCTGGTGGAATTTGAAGAAAGCAGTGGCAACGTGAAAACCAAAAACCATTAGTGATCTGGAATAGGCCAAGATTGCAGTGGAGAGGTGACAGAAGCTTCTAAACACTTGGAGGCTATAAAGAAGGAAAGATTCTGCTCAAAATTTAAATGACAAAATTTTGGTTGAATAATTTTGTACATGAATGTTTAGAGCCACTTAGATTTAAAAAAAAAATTTCATTAACTTTACTTTCTCAAAATCTCTCAAATGTGCATTAATAAACTTTCTATAGTAGTTTACTGATGCCTTTGTTGAATTGTTTTCATAAAATTAAATTCTCAGCAGCAAAATATCTTGCAGGTCATTGAATATTTTGAATGAATGAATGAATGAATGAGGCATTTATAATTAATTATAATTCATTTGCATTGCAACTGTATATATAATATTGTTATTGTTAATAATAATAATAATATGAAATGAAATTATAATAGTTTATTCTTTGTATATTTCACAACACTACACACAAAACTTAGAAGCATTGTGATTTTTTTTTTTTTCTTATATTTTTGTTTTGGTGGTTAAATGTGAGCAATATTCCACACATGTGTCTGAGTTTTGGAAAAGAACAACACTTTAGACATCCTAGATGCAATTCTGATGGTAAATTTTCCACTGGGGGAAAAAAAAAAGCTGTTAGAGAACGCACAAGTCACAACAGATGTTTTCTTTAGTAGACGATTTGTATGTCTTAGATTTGAATCACTGAAGTCACTTACATCACAGAGGACCGATTATTGTTCTTCTAGTTTGATTGAATCTTTGTATTATGTTGCATTTCCTTATAAAGTTACACTATATAAAGCCAACTGGCAGGTAGTTATGTTTTGTTTACATGCCAAACCCAATTTTTTACTACTACTTAATTTTGGAGAAAGTGTGTAAGTGAGAAAGTGAGTCATAGCTTGATTTAACCATATTTTTTGTGTGTTTCTGTATCTGATTGTTTGTTGGTTTGTCCGACAGTGGGTGTGGAGACACAAATGCTCTACAGATGTGGACTGCCTCTCTATCTCTTTGTAAAAATATATATATTTTTTGTAATTTTTCTGGCTCTTCCCCCTCCCTCTCATTCCTCCACTACTGTTGGGCATTTCTCAACTGAAAGATCACAATACATGGAAAGAGGACATACTTCCCTTTGCTGTTAGTCATTAATGTCCTGCTTTGAAGTTGTCTCTGGGCTGGTTCAAACGAGCACGGCACTGTCTCTAGTGTATGAGGATCAAGGCAGTCGGATCAGAGCAGTCTTTGACCATGTCCCCCGACATAAAAAACAAATGTGGCTGAGGGTGAATGAAATAAGAGAGCTTAAGTGCAAACACACGCTCGCGCAGCTCTGCGATGCTCAGGATGTCTGAGAGAAGGGCACATGCCAGAGCTCAGGAGGTCACTGCTATGCTACGTTTGAGCATCTGTTTACTACGTTCCTCACAGTTACTGCTGTTCTCTCAGCTGTACTTGGGGAAGAAAGTTTACTCTCTCAAGTACAGAAACAGTCTAGATAAAATCATGCATTGAAGAGCTCAGGTGGGTTTAGTTGCCATCAATTTGAAAGAGACATGTTTTCCCTGAAGTCCACTTATAATAAACAGTCATTTAGTTTATCATGACTAATTTTTAGAACAGCCTTTTTTGCCACTGTACCTTTTTAAATATTTCACTTCATCTTTTGTATTGACTTCAGATGACTTGACTTGACAGGTTCATAAAACAATCCCAGGTTAAATGTGTTGCTCAAACTGTCAAGACTGAAATGATTAGGGAGATTGTTAACACTGAACTTTACCTGCTCTTTTCTGATGTTCAAATCCTTCAGAATGATGTGCAGAGCTGTCGGCCTGTCATTATTCATGTCGCCCATGTCTTAAATTTTGGGCTGTTCATCATACTGTTCATCTATTGTATGACTTCAGAAGACTGGCAATATATTGTACAAGTCGTATGGACTACTTTTATGGTGTTTTTGCACCTTTTTTCAAGCTTGTAATTAAAAGAGTTAAAGTATTAAAGTATACTTAAAGTATAGCAGAAGTAGTGACGGATCTTTTCTTCTGGATTACAGAAAAAGACAAAAATGTATGTTGGGGTTCAGTTCAAAGGGGTTGAGTTTAAGCAGACTAAATGAGAAATCTGGCATATGGCACCTGAGATAAATTTGACATTTTACAAAAGATTGAGTTGCAAGATCCAAAAAAAAAAAAAACTTTAATCCAACTTTAAACATTTCCTTTTGTGTTTAACTAAAAAGAGATCAGGGAGTTTGTTAATATCCTAACAATGAGTCTTTCATAAGAATGTGCAGAGTTGTAGGTGCTACACATAATTGGGAACAGCATAAGTTTCGGAAGACTTTCGCATTGTTAATGTTTGTTGTTCTGAGATTTAGGAAATAATCTACAATATCCTACTTCCTCATCACCTCACTTTGACTGAGCAGACCAAGTTTCTCAGCATACAGTGGACGTTGTTGATCTAAATGTGTACAGTCATGCATTTTTGTATGAGTCAATGGGTCATATTTGGCGATTTGTTTCAATAAATGATATTTTTTTGGAGGAATTGTTGAGATCTGAAAGTTACGGTGTATTTTTATTATTCTGCCTCTTTAATATGTCAGATTCCTAAGTTATTAAAACAAAAATAACTTGTGGTGCACTACATCTAATACATGGCATCTGGGGCTCACAAATTTCTTATTGATGTGTAATTGTTACTTTCGCTCTAAAGAAGTGTAAATATCAGAAAATCTGATGAAAGCCTTTTTGACTTAAACCATGGTTTATATGTAACATGCAGGGGTTGACTCAGAGTACAGCAAACATTGTTTAACTTATGTGTTTTGGTGAGCATAAATTTAGTCTCAGAGCGGGCCAGGAGGCTCATAAAGGCCTACCGCCACTCTCTGCCTGCACTACGGCCTAGATATAGTAGATTTATATCTGTGGTATAAAAAGTATTGAGAAGTTATCTACATTGTGCCTTTTGAGGGTTTCGGCAGTGATTTTGTCTTGGTTTTTAAGCTTTTTGGCTAATTTTCCTGCCCTACCCTTGCTATTTTGATGCATGTCCCGCTGTTCCGTTACAATAAACATTCTCCATTTCCATTTAGCATTTGTCTAGTTCATACGCACTTGTCCCTCTGACACTAAACATTGTTGTCTCTGAGGAATGTGCAGTGGAATTTTTATCGAATGCTTTGGTGACATCATGCTGCTGTTATCCGGTGACCTCAGAAGGACATTTTTAATACATAGTTTAAGCTTCTAGAACCTTTTGAAGTCAGAGAAGATGCAAAAGGCCACATGCATGACATGCACAATATTTGTGGCGTCTTTGAAGAAAGCAAGCAGGCCTCTATGATCTTTGTGACAAAAGGCATGTTTAGATGACAAAAGCTCTCGTGGAGACATTTATTTTCGCTGATTGTCAGACTGTTCAGCCTTTGTCAGCTTTCTTGCATTTGTTGGGCATATATCATTGCCCACATCAGATACACATTGACATCTAGCAATGTCTTTTTGGTTTTTTAAACCAGCCTCTTTTAGATTTAAGTCACAGCAACATGTTACACATTAGTGATTTGTAAAACTACAAATTTTTAAGGTTTACTTGTTGCTGGGTTGCCTGAAGTACTTGTATTGCTGTGTTTTTAGCTGGTGTTATGTAAGACTCGTTTTTGCATTTAAACACAAGATGGAATGTAATGCTAGGGTAAATGTACCTATTAAGCTCACCAAAATCTACATTGAGACATTTTCAGTGCACAAGATATTGGTTTCAGTACAAAAAGTTGTGTTAAAATAAAATATTAATCTCTCACACAAAAATATTTTATTTTATTTTAAATGACAAAAGCATTTCAATTAAGATATACATCATTAAATTAAAAAAGTCTGGCTGTGGTTGTACCCTTTAAGCACACCCCTGTTCGCATTAAGCTCACATCATGTTTTATTAAAATTTCTTGTTTATTTTAAGGAACATTTTTTAAAGAATAATTGTAAAAAATTTACAAAAAATTCAAAAAAAAATTTTTTGAAGGTACAAAGTCATAATATTATGGATGCAAAAGTACAAGCCAGTAATGCCTGTGAAGTAATATGTTAGCATAGCACACGATCGTATACAGCTAGTCAGCTAACTGTGTTCTGTAGCATCTGCTACTAGTTGCTAAAACTATCTTTTGGATCTAACTGTAATTATTTCCCACATCCAAGCTCCAGGTTATAATACGCAAAAGTCTAAACATTAATCTCTTAATTTTACAGTAAGCAGTGAAACTTACCCAAAATAAAAAACGCACATTTAAGGGGCTCCTCTTTTGGTGAAAGCTTTCAGACAGCTTTCAAAATGGCCGCCAGACAGCATGAACACATGGAGAGCAGTGAACACTCAGTGTGCAATGATCTGATTGACTTGAAATTACAGGAGGTATGTAGTAACAAACACATCAATTGGTTAAGACATCAAGTTTGATAATACATTATTTTTTCTTTTGATAATCTGAGCTCAAATATGGAAGTGTGCGTAATGGGTACGTGAGCTTAATAGGTACACTTACTCTAATTGTTAAAGCTAATAAACTAGTCAGCTTCCCATGGACTTGTTTATTGTTGAGTAACAATGGATGGGTCATTCATCCACATAGTTCTACATAGTAGGTGGCAGCATAAATGAATTTAAATCACTTGACGGACTCCATTTGAAAAATGCTTTCCCAGAACATGGGAGGAGAGAACAGGCGCAGAGATGGAGGGATGCATTTGGCCATTCAGGAAGCTTATTGTAGTCTAGAACGGCAGCAAACTATCCATTAATCTCACTGGCATTTCAACTACATGCCTGCACGTTGATCACATCCTTCTTGGCTCTACATGGGAATGTCTAGTCAACACTTCCGTATGATCTAATAACCTGATCTGGACTGAAGAAGGGGAGAGACGGGAGATGAAGTGAGAGGTACAATTCAAACATCCCTCTCGTTCTCCTCCTGTCTCGCTGAGAGAGGCGGGTTGTGAGACAGGCCCTAAGGTGATCTTGTGGCTTCAATATTCTCCTCTCATGAAGCCGATGTCTGCGTGCCTCTTCTGTCTCGTCTCATCCGCTGGAATCCAATTTCTTCTGCCAGACTTTTATATGACCCAAGTTATGACAACAATGTGTATAGGATCTGATCTGGATTAAGAAATACTTAAGTAAAAAATTCTATTATAGGAATAAAGGTAACCTTTTTAGTATAGGGACCAATTCTCTCTACTAACTAGTTGCTTATTAACATGCCTATTATTAACATATTGCCTGATTATTAGTACTCATAAAGCACATATTCTGCATGACCATATTCTACATCCCTAATCCTACCCAATACTTATTTTGTGAAGTAAAGCTGGAAAAGACAGGCTAAAAAGGACATAAGGAAGTGAATAAAAAATAAAGTTAAAATACTAAGGAAAAAGTCATGCAAAAATTAATTTAGGACTGAATTTAATTCAAACTTAATTGCAGTTTTTGTGCTCCATACATAGTAGTATTTGTTGTACTGCCTTTAATTTGTGCTGATTTTAGAAGGGAAATTACACTGTTAGACATTTCTGTAATTTCCACAGTTATTTACTGTATATCACCCAGTGTAATACTGCAAATTCCTTTTACAGTAAATTACTGTAATACCCTTTGCATCATGGGAATTTTCTGTGACGTCAGACCCCACATACAGAGATTTACTGTATTTTTCAAAATTGCTGTATTTACTGTAACGGTCTCTTTGGCGCCATTATACTGAGGTCGTTTTATTTTCCTCATTTCTTACATTTGGATTGACACAATTTGCCCTACACCATGTCTACAACGCCGCAACAGCTTGGGACTGACTACACTGGACGTGTTACATCGCTTGTATGTTTATCTGTGTGTTTGTGTCAGATTTTTGCACACCAGTTTAACCCATAGTAACATTTACTCGTCAACATGGCTGTTACAGAACTTTACTATGGTAAACTGTGCTGTCATTTCAAATGACTTTTGTCATCTTATTGAATTAAGTTACCGAATTAAAATAGTTTTAACGAGCAATGCTTATCTTATATTAACATTAGGTTAACTAATCTGAAATGTTAGTAGCTGTCCAGTAGCCTATTGAGAAAATAAAATCGTATGTTAGCTAGGTTAAACTAGTTTTATGGCTAGCTGCCTTTCTAGTTTTAGAATTAGTTTGTTATAGTTTTTAATGGAATTTAAGATTTACTGCATTCTTTTGTATTTGTGTTTTAAAGCCAACTGCAATGAAGCATCAAGAAAGACATGAGCAGGCCAGCCACCCTGAGACTGATAATTCATGGTAAGAGAACAACTATGGTTTTGAGAGATTTGTGTATTCTATATGAGGATTGCCTTTTAAAAGTGTACTATTTCTACTTCTTGTTTTTCAGAGAAGACATTTCTGTCAAAGTGGATGGTGAGCAAAGATGGTGGACACGTTTTGGAGCAGCACCTTGGTTTTGCAGTTAGCTGTGTATTCTTTGGCTGCTTGTCTTTTTTCCCCCATTATGTTTCTGTTGCCTAAAGATTCTTTGTGAGGATGAATCCAGAGGACACAACATAATGCACTGCAAAACGTCCTAAGACAGGAGAAATGGTGAAGTTGCACTGTTCCAGCATTGACATGGATCTTTGACATATAAAATCTAATGAAATCTATATTAAAATGAATGAAATCAAATACAGTTTGCTACTGTAAATCTTAATTACAGTAACTTACTGGCAACAGTGTTGCCAGTAAGTTTCTGTAAAAACCCTTTGAAATGTCTAACAGTGTACTGTATTACATTAATAAGAATAACAATCGGGAAATGGAAATTGCAGAAATAAGCAAAATGTTGTAAAACATTCAGACATATTGCAATAATGAAAAATTGGAATTTGAAACATTTGAAATTGTGAAATGTTTAACTGTAATGAAAAGAAACTAAAAAACATTTGTATCTATTGGTTTTAAATGAAATGTGACTAGATCATGATACTGTTAGACTTGCACTGAGATAAAGAAACATCCACTCATGGACGACCTGTTTGATTGTAAAGTGTGCATCAATTAAAGGAATCTGACTTTGCATGCAGGAGCAAGAGCCTCAGCCTGCCCACAGGATATGAGCAAATGAACCACAAGCGTCATCTTTTAGCTCACAAATTACAGCAGCCAGATTCAGGACACAGCACTGATGTTCAGATGAATTGTGTTTAATGTGTAGGGGGAAAAAATCACCAGCCCATTGAGCAATAGAACTGGGAGAAAGTTTACAATGTAAGCATAGTGCTGCATGTGTGAGGAATGCATCTGTGTGCATGTCAGACAGATAGAGACATAGTGTTAATTTACGAGTGTGTGTGTAAATTAGAGAGCACATGCATTGGTTTTCTGTGACCTCATCAGCACTCCCCCTCTGTGCCCATACAGGTCCATTTCTGGCCAAACGTATGTTAACAAGGTCGAGAAATTGCACGATTTGATAGCATATTTGATTAGGAGCCAGCAGTATCTCCCTCCCACTCCCGCTCATGTTTGCTGGACTTGGCAAGCGCAGTAAGCCACGAGAGTTAAACATTAACCCCTGCGGGATCCATGACCTAATCAGAGGACAAACTCAGCACCAAAGCAGCCACATAGCGCGTCCTGCTCGCAGCCACACTGTCTGACTAAGACCCCGTATCCTCAACAATGCTTCTTTATGGACAATCATAAATAAAGCCGGTTGATTTAGGCCCGTGTGTGTTTTTTTTCACAGCCTAAATCAACTGCTCCGAGGCAAATGCATGGAGGGACTTTTGGCAGACTGAAGGCCTTATGCTTCAGCGGTTTTTATTCCAGTTCAAACCTGAATGAAAAGGTTATGAGTGTGAGGGAAGCAAGACTGGGTGAGATGAGAATAGCACAGTTTGATCAAGGTTTATGTGCATTTTTCAAATGTGTTGTCACATTACCCGAGGCGACATTGACAAGTTATGCAAAAACAGAAGATGGGAATCTTTGCAGGGACTTACAATAAAGAGTCTGTCTGCTGGCCCAGTGTCGAAATGTGTGTCTATATCTGTCTGGAAAATGTCTTTATCACTTTAATTTTGCATAAATTAACATGCATTTTGGAATAACCTAACATATACATATACAACAATAAATTCATAAACACTTGTTTAATGCACTGCCAGAGTTTTTAGGGTTTTTCAGGGTCAATTTGTCATGCAATGTTTAAAAGATTTTTAGATAAGTCTTCCAGTAAAAAATATTTAAAACCAGTACACTACTAAAATTACTTCTGGAGTTCTTTACTGTAATTTTCAACCAGTCACTCTTTACATTAGCCAGCTAGATATGAATACTTTCATGACTTTGCAACAACAATGCTCAGTACATCAAATTATGCAAAGCATAAAAAGACATATTCATGATCAGAGAATATAAAACACAGTCACAATGAAGCACTGGGTTGATGGTGCAAGTGAAACATACTTTTCTGGCCCCAGGCTGCCATACTCTGCTTATTCAGATGACTGTGAGATGATTTATGCAATCTTGAAACTTTTGTTTTCATTTTAGTTTTCTTAATCAGCAGGAAAAAAAAGATCTGAATGTAAGAGAAATTGCATTGCCATCATAAACACGTGAGCTATTGTGGTTTATGATGTTGTAGTCAGCAAAACTTTGCGTGTGTTGCACCTTGCCTTGTATTTTTTATTAGCCACTGTTGCAATCCCTAAGTCCTGTGGAAAACATGAATGACGTGAATGTGCTGGGAAAAGGGGAACTCCAAGATGAGTTGGAGAACTTAGAGTATCAATCATGAATAGGATATGGCATAGGTGACAGACATGGTGGTCAGTGAGTCATTGCCTGTCACACTGCAGATGTGATCTTGAATGGTTGTTTTCACTGTGGCTCATTTTTTGTTTTTCACTTAAACCAAACAAAGCTAAATTTTGAGCACATCACATGTTAATGTGCAGTCTTGCACTTGGTAGATGTTTTAGATCAAACTGATGGCGGACACACCAGACAGAAAGAACTAATTTTTAGAAAGCAAACCAATTCATAAGCACAGATGGTATCTCTTGGGTCCTCTCCTAAAGCCAATGTTCTCCATTACACATTTTTATGTTCCATAATTGAAAACATAGGAGAAAAACACTCTTTTAACTGGTCTCATAATGAGCAAAATATCCGTTTATTGTTTCATTGTCCACTTAAGAACTAAAATATAAGTTTGCATTGTTTTATTCTGCAGAATTTGCACTTTTTTCTTAATATTGGCAATGATTATGGGTGCAGTGAATTGCTAGTTCAAGAAAGGTCATTTAATCTGGAATTATATGAATCAGCCATTACTAATCTGAAGGCATTAATAGACAAGCAGAAGTTGCATGTACTACACTTGTTCCTTTTTTCCACTCAGTATAGACGCCCTTGCTCTAAGCGGGAAAACTCATTGTGCTAGAGAAGTTCTAGGTAGGGTAGGCGATTTTGTAGATGTTAACAATAGCAAGCTAGCTGTGAAAGCATAAGATCCCACTCTCCCTGCAAATCACTCTCCAAAGCCATGCCTCCTCCAAAACACATGAACGTGCTCAGGCAGACCAGAGGCTAACCAGCGACACAATGAGAGACGGTGTTGGTGGAGGGTTGAATGCAATGCTGGCAGATTACCTCTTGTCTCATTCACCGGTGGGAAAACATTACAGTACAAAATACATAATATTAAAATAATAACATCCATTCTCACTCGGTCTGCAGTAGCGTAATGGACCAGGCTGATGACATTTGTGACCTTGGACCACAAAGCCACTCATAAAGGTCAATTTTGTGAAATTGATATTTATACATCATCTGAATAAATAAGCTTTCCATTGATGTATGGTTTGATAGGATAGGATAATATTTGACTGAGATACAACTATTTGAAAATCTGGGCCTGTATTCTTAAAGATTCTAAGAATCCTTTTAGAGAGCTCCTAATTTAGCTTAAAAATTTCTAACTAGGAGTCTTTGGCTGTAAAAGTGATTCAGGACCAATCTGAGAGTAACTCTGAGCGAGGAAAACGCAAAAACTTTTATCTCAGTGAGGAGGCGGGGTTGACCCCATTGCTAGCGATGACACAGTCTTTTGAAGACTGTAATTGGTTAGTTTTCCAAGAAGGAAACAAAAGAGCGCTTTTAAGAGTAGGGTTTATTATAAGCCTTCACTTTGAAATTACAGGCGTAATTTTTCCTGTTTTACCGTACTCTCTTTCTCTCACACACACATTATATATGTATATATATTCTTTATTTTTTATTTACCATGCTGTCATAACTTAATGTATTTTATAGGAAATGAACAGCGACACAATGAGGTTCTGAAAGTGCTGTAACAGACCCAAATCACCACTGCTGCAGAGTTGCATTTTTCCAGTTGCCAAATATGTTAATGTAGTTAATGTAGTGATTACGTCCATTTCTGGCACTATGGCATTTCTGCGCGGTGTCGGAGATGTTAGCTTGTCTCAAATAAGATCGTCACAAACATGATCCCTGAACGATCTAATGTGTAGCGTCTTATTAACTCACTGTCATGCATTGTGTGCAACACATCTCTTCTCCCTCTTCATGTTTAGTCCATTTTCTCCACTGCTAAAGACTCTTAAGCCTCTTAAAAGTCCTCATTCTTACTCCTAACAATTTTGGACCTTAAGACCTCTTTTAAGGGTTAAGATGCTTTCTGAATTACTTTTTTCTTTACTAGGATTTTTTCTTTAATTTTAAGAGGAAACACCCACATTTCTAAGATACTAGGAGCAACTCTAAGCACTAAAATTTTTCATGAATACGGGCCCTGGAATCTGAGGATGCAAAAAAAATCTAAATGTTGAGAAAATTTCCTTTAAAGTTGTCCAAATTAAGTTCTTAGCAATGCATATTACTAATCAAAAATGAAGTTTTGATATATTTATGGTAGGACATTTACAAAATATCTTCATGGAACATGATCTTAACTTAATATCCTAATGATTTTTGGCATAAAAGAAAAATCAATAATTTTGACTCATACAATGACTATTGCTACAGATATACCCGTGCTACTTGTGACTGGTTTTGTGGTCCAGGGTCACATTTTATGTCTGCACGAACAGGGTGCATGGAGGTTTGCAAATATCATAGCCCTCGGACCGAGGGATATGATTGGATGAACATTTTTGTTGTCCTACGCCTTCCACAGACAATATAAATACATTTAGATCACTTATCTTAGTGATTGCTATTGCGATCTAAAGAGGCTTTTAACCAGCATAACAATTTTTTTTTAACCAAATCACCTACCCTGCCTTTAAAAAGTCAAATAAACATGCACAGTTTAGTTCTTCTAAACCATCTTTTTTGTCTTCAAAATTCTAAAACTTCGGATCGTCCTGCTGTTAGGAGTCTCTAGTCATCAGGTAGTGAGTTGTCATCTTTTTCATTTCCTGTTGGGTCTCACTTTGAACTTCCTGTGTGAAGTGTATGTGAGTGCTTATTGCTTTTATTTGCATCAGTGGACTTTCACTCTTCTCACGAGCTTCATCTCGATATGACTATGTTGAAAAATGCAAATTGACTTCTTCAGCCATTTAGATCTTTTATGGATGCATGAAAGTCACGGGAGACAGTAGTTAAAAAGGCATGGAAGTTATCAAAAGTTACAACAAAGAAGACTGTAGGATGACACAAGATTTAAAAAAAAAATGCATGGCTTTGACATCTAGGAAATGAGACTTGTTGCCATGAGACAGTAGTGAGGCCTTTCACAGGGTTGTCCATCTTTAAATAAACGGAGCCCGTCTGAAACCAGTAGCTGTGTCTCTACAGGACTGCGAACTGGAGCCTCCTGTCTCTGACTTGACCACAAAGCCTAACCACCGCCCGTGCAGGATGACGCTGCCTCATGCTCCAACAACAATTAACTCCACTAAGCAGTGCATGAAAAGGAAAAAAAAGAACAAAACGAGCAAAATGGCCTTTATTTTCACAGATTGTGTTACAAAACAGTTGCAAAGGTTGATGGAAAAGTCACAATGGCTTCTTCTGTAGAGGAAACCTCAATTGGTCTGTAGGTTATGCCAACATTTATTGTGCATTCATCTCAAATTATGGGTATTTTAATTTCTGTAAATATCTTTTACAACCATTTGTAGTCATAATTTTGTGGATGAGTGTGAAGTTGCAAGTAACAACAAATACAGTCATGCCAAGATGAATTTTAAGAAAATACTCACTTTTTCAAGTGCAACATTTGTTAAGACTGTGCTCTGACTTATTTCCTATATACACTACCATTGAAGAGTTTGGGGTTGGTAAGAATACAGTAAAAAATTTACATTTTAAAATGTATTCCTATAATGGCAAAGCTGAATTTTAAGTCACATGATCCTTTGGAAATCACTCTAATATGCTGTAGAATTTTTTTTTTATTATCAGTGTTTAAAATTGTTGTGCTGCTAAATTTACTTACTATTTTTTTCCAGGATTTTTGGATGAATTGAAAGTTAAAAAGAACACATTTTAATTAAAATAGAAGTCTTTTGTAACATAAATATCTTTACTGTCAATTTTGATCAGTATAATTCATACTTCTTGAACAAAAGTATTATTATATTTTTTTAATCTTACTGAACATAAACTTCTGAACAGCAGTGTATTTGTTTTTACTTATTTTTTTGGCCAATAGGTTTCAGGTACATCAGAGGCATGATTTGTTGCTTATTAGTTTGTGATTGGTACTATATCAGGCAGATATCCAAACTGACAGGCATGGAATTATAACCACACAACTCTCATTGAATTTAAATGTGGTCTGATTACAAAGAATCCATTTTTATTCTGTATTTTCCCTTGATGGGTGTGGAATCAACTGATTCCTGTTTCCTCCTCCATCTTTGAGTCACGCTTTAGTCACGGGCCACCAACTTTCGGACCCGTTTTGCACAAGTTCACTGTTTACCTCTTCTGTTTTGATTGGGACTCCGCGTAGAATGACATCACCTACCAAACACAGATTCTGACATCCTGGACACTCAAAGAATGGAGGAGTTTGCACTACCACAGTATATTTACAGGGAGATGAGTTCATCGCTTTCCCTGTAATTGTTTGGAAACCGGAGTAGCCCTGCTGTCCACTTTGTGGCTTTGGTTACAGTTCAGGGAGGGCCTTTGTGAAGAATTTGCACAGTTCTGTTTGTGTTTAGGTGTGTGTGTGTAGTCAGTATGCGAAAGGGCGTGTGAGATTTAGAAATGTGTTGTGTATATGTGCTTTACGTGACGAATGGGCGAGAGCAAACGCTGTCATCAGCTCCGAGTGACTCCACCAGTCGACTCACGAGCACGGGCTGTGCCATTCTGACCATTAGCCGGTGACTAAACTCTCTCATTGAAAATCCACCGCACTTTCCCACTCACACCCTGCCATAAGACACTGTCCAACTGACCAACATCTTAAAGAAACAGCAGCGTTCTCACCGACGCTGGGCAAAGTCACGCTCATTTCTGCCCTACATTGTTCACTCTGCACCTCTGTTGAACTTAGTTGGCATATAGGCACTGTTCCAACTTCTAATAGATGCAAGCTGTCAGCTGCCAGTAGAAAATTACCCATGAATTTATGGCTTAACTGCGTCCGAGGCATGCTTGTGTTTATTTTATTTTGCATAGCTGCGAATCATTAACTCACTGTGGCAAAGGATTTCATTTGTGTCATGATAATTGCTTCATATGTAATTCTTGTCAAGCAATCCACTGGTTAAGTAAGTGTACAAACATTCAAATGTGTACTGACAAATGAATTTGATTAATTAAAAAAAATATCTAAACATCCTTAAAGTAAAATTATGAAAGATATTAAGATTTAAGAATATACACTGCACTTTAAAGTTTTATGGCCAATAAGATTTTTTGGATTTTGAAGGAAGCTTTATGCTCACCAAAGCTGCATTTATTTAATCAAACATACAGTGAAATGGCTAATATTGTGAAATATTATTGCAATTTAAAATAGCTGTTTTCTATTTTAGTATATTTTAAAATGTAAGCTGAATTTTCAGCAGCCATTACTCCAGTCTTGAGTGTCACATGATCCTTCAGAAATCATTCTGATATGCTGATTTAGTGCTCGAGAAACATTTGTGAAAATCGTTGTGCTGCTTTATATTTTAACGAAAACTATTATACAATAGACATTTGATGAATAGAAAGTTTAAAAGAACAGAATTAATTTGATTTCTTTGATGTCATTACTTTCACTTTTGATAAATGTAATAAATTAGGCATTTCTTACCTCATAGGTAAATATATTTTGTATTTAAGCATATATTTTACACATTTTGTGTGTGTGTGTGTGTGTGTGTGTGTGTGTGTGTGTGTGTGTGTTTTACCAAACCAAACAATATTTTTTTGAAGTTAAGATATAAATGTTTTATATTTTTGTTTTAATTTCACTATGGTACACATTTTATTTATTTATATTTTTATTTTTCATTATTGGTGCTCTTTGCACAAAATTTTACACTGAGAATTTTCCCTAAGTTGTAAATAAAAGATCCTGTGAGTAAAAATAGGCTTAATATAATAGTATTATTTCCACTATTATAGTATTAGAAAGATTAAAATGAGTTGACCTTTGTACCACGGCAATTATTGAGCATTTAGAAAATGGACACTCATCATCTGGAAAAGGTGAGCCTCACCTCTAACGATTTCATTTGAAGGAATGAGGAATTAAAGAGATAAAGGAGGGTGTGGGAAATGCCAGAGTACCTTCATTATGTTACTCTGCAGACTGTCTCTAATGGCAGATAAAGGCATCTGAAGCAGAAGGTAGAACCTCATTTTAGCACGTCACCGGGCTGGAAAGTCCAGTAGAGCAAGTCATTCAATTAACTAAGCCAAAACAGCAAAGGCAACGCCCAGAGAGCGCACCGTGCCAAGGGCACAGCCCAATCGCTCATTCATTTTGTAGCATTATGGGACTGGAAAGATTTGTTTATGAGGAATCAATGGGTTTTTTTGCATACAAAGAAAACCTGAATCTATCAGGTGCTTCAAGTGTCTCCTGTCTGTCTGTAATTCATTTAGTTTCATTTTCTTGTGCTGATAGCATTAGAGCAGTACTGAAACTTAAAATTCCAAAGAGGTGAAAGTCATATGTGGCAAGCAAATATAGTTACTTTATAGTCCTTTATCTAATCACAGTTTCTGCATTTATGTGCGTAATTAAGTTTTAAGCATCGGTTTTATCAGCTATAGTTATGATAGCATAACAGCAAGGACGCCACTAAAGTTGAGTTTCGCTTCTGATATCACATGTGACATTTGTGTAAAAATGCTCCAAATACTAACAGGGCCTTAGATTGATCATCTGTAAGACACTTCGAGAAAAACTGCAAAGCCCCTCAAGCTCCCTGACAGAACTGGGTGATTCTTGATTTCTCTTTTCACATACTTTTTTTTGCATACTTGTACCATGAAAACTTGGCGTCCAGCCCTGCTACGCTATGTGCTAAGATCATTTGGGGTAAAGCAATGCTGACGGGCCGCTTGCTTCATCTTCGGTACCGAATGAAGGGATTGCCTGCTGCACGCTCGGCCTATACTTTTCCCCGTCTTTAATCAGGCATTACGTAGTGCCATAGTGTGGTCTGTGGTTTCAGCTCAGATTTTAAGTCTCAACTATTCTGTGGAAATAAAACACCCGGATTTGCCAGTGCTAAATATGTCTGGAAGTAACCAAGACTGGCTGAAAATAGAGTGGCTAGGGTATCATTATCATTAATAAAGAATAAATCTGTCATCTGATAACATCTGAAAACAGGCAGCGTTTTAGGGGTTCCAGTGACTTGCAGTGGTGTAATTGCAGCGTGAGCAGTGCTTCTGAATGAGCAGTCAGCTATTTTCGGCACTTATGCCCTGTGTTACTTTTAAGAGCTCTCTGATTCTACTTTTGGCTGATGGTTTTGCAATTGCATGGATTTCCTTACACATGCTTTTAATATCTTGGTATTATGTCTATATCTTTTTCTTTACATATACCAGTGCAGGAACCTAAACTCAAATAAAAATTGTCATTTATTTACCTACATATTGTAACAAACCTTTATTTAGACGCAGAAATTTGAACACAAAAACAGACATTTTTATTAATATGTCGGTTGCTGTTTTCTGTGTGGTTACAGTGAATGGGGACAGAGGTTTTCTAACTTCACATGACTCAAAAGCACCATAAAAGTATTATAAAAAGGTCCATATGGCTTGCAAACAAGCTTCTGAAGATTGTGAGTTAAACTTGAGAGTCAGATCAGTCTGATTCATGAATAAATCATTCAGTCAGTTTTGTGAACTGATTCGTTTACAAAGCACACCAGAAAACCACCTTTGTGAATACATTTGTTACTTCAGATGTTCTTCAAAAACCTGTAGAAAAGCCACTTGCGTGTTTACATGACCACATAAGACTCATTCTCTGGCAGAAACCCAGATGTGCTAAAGTGCTTTCTCTTAATCCTTGAAACTGCGAAAAGAAAACATTGTTCATTTTTACATGATATTTAAGAATGCATATAAAACAAACCCTTCAATAAACCATTTTCCTTAGTGCAGAGTAAACTTCGTCAGTGAGTTGAACTTGAGAATTGGTCTGACTCATGAACAAATCATTTAAACAGGTTTTGTGACCTACAGCAACCATTTGTTAGAAAAGATCTTCAGTTCATTCAGGACTCATAAACTCAATAAAAGATTGTTCATGTGAAGATTTCCACACACAAAGCTATCATATAGCTTCAGATGACGAGTTAAACTTGAGAATCAGATCAGTCTGAACAAATCATTCATATCTTCAATACAGTAAAATAACTTAATAGCTGCGGATCATAATAGACTTTGAGTGTGTGAAATTTTATTGGACACTGCTGCAAACTGGATGGTGTCAAGTTCTAGTGCTTCAGTTTTCAATAAATAATAAATCAATTACTTGTATAGCTGCTCTACATTTTTGTTTCCTTTTTCATGTTTGAAAGCTTCTCCGTTTGTGTTCCCACGATTGTCACTCAGTCATATGGGTTTGGTACAACATGCGAGTGAGTAAATGATGACTAGAAGCAGCATTTGTGGCATCTTTGGGCGTTTATCCATCTTTTGTGCTTTGAGTAACAGGATTAACGAGTCCTCTTCTCTGAATTTCAAATCTGGAGTGGTTGCCATGGCATCTTGATGACCAGTCAACAAACATAGTAGCCAATTTAGCCATTCCCCTTTTCTCATCTTTCTTTTTTTTTTCTTTTTTTTTTTTTTTTTGTTGTGGAAAGTTCCAACCACTCTTTTCTCCACCCTCCTCTAATGGCACCCTTGAGAAGATGGACACCCATAAAGGTCTTCCATGCGGTCAATTATCTTCAGAATCAAGGCACTGTGAAATGAGAGAGAAGTAAGACTGTCACTGGATCTTAGGTCATTATGGGATGTCCTTGCTGTCACATTAAAGTCATACGTGAACTTCTGATGTTCACCGCCCACTTCATAAGACTGCTTTTTGGTTTGAAGGCTGGAACATTAATGACTCATCATTAGAAAAATCATGTAGGACTGTCTCTGTATTTAGACAGTATGGCTGTAGGTCAGACATGAAAGTCAACTATCATCTGATGTACGACTAGTACTATGTTGCTAATATAACCTGGTTAAGTCCCCAGACCCCAATCGGAGCTTTATCTTTTAGCAATCTGCACATTTAAAATGTACAGTCTTTACACATTTAAGGGAATAATAGTCTATCTCTTATTCTTGAATCTCGAATAAGACTTTCCTGTCCTCATACCACCTTCTTCTGATTAGAAATGGGAAGCAGCAAATTGTAGTTTGTGGCCATGGCATAAACTAAAGTGTGTTGCCAAAAAGGAACAAGTCTGTGTAGTAAGGCACTACGATAGTAGAAAAATAAATCCAAGGATAGGACTATATATGCTACCTTTACTGCGTTCAACATTGAAAATAATTGCAAAAGATGATGCATTCCAGAATACAGTGCAATCCACAATAATCATATTTTACCTATTTTGCTATACATTTATGCATTTTATTGTCATGCCATTACTTTAGCAACATGCAAATAACCAACTCTACTAGTGCAACAGCCGGTTTCGTGAAGTTCTTGAAATCCCATTGATTGACTGATTTTGAGCGATAATTTACAAACCTTTAAAGACAAACCTATTGTCAGCTGTGAGGTTTTATAATCAGCCCGTGTTATTTCATCTTATTTTTTTAAAACTGTCATGTGCAACAGCCGAATTGCATGTGAAAAACAACATTACCCATGATTCTGACAAGAAATCCCCAATTAAAGAATCATGCCAAAAGAACACTTTAGGGAAATGTGCATATTTTGCAATCAACTTTGAATCTTTAAATCAGCAGTTTTATATTTATCCATTGTTTTTTCCAATGTTCCATGGGATTATATTACTTTCCCTCATTAAAACTGTTAAGTGCACAATCTTTTTGCTTCAGATCAAAGTTTGCAATGTTGTGATTCACCTCCAAGCTGGTTGATTTTGTTCATGGCTTATAACTCTTAAACAAAGCCTTTTTTTAAAAAAATTCCTATGGGAAAAATATTTCGGAAACCAAGGCTGTTAAAAAGTTGCACTCTATTGAAAGCCTATGTAGAGTGTTCCAAAATGTTGCCTATGTACTAGACAGCGAGGCATCTCTCAAGATTTTGGAACAGAGCTTATATTTTTCAGTGGTGAAGCAGCAGATAAAGGCGTAGTACTTAATGTATGGTTTACCTCACAAACTTTGGCTGTGCACAGAGACATGCCCCCATTTGCCCCGCACCGCTCACAAGAGCAGTAATCTTATCTGGGCCTCTGGTCTCCTGTGGTCTGTTTGCATGCAGAGCGAGCCTGTATCTGCTAAATGCACTTCCCCTAGTTTGGGGAAAAGTCAACTCCTCCAGTCAGCATTGCATGACTCCTAAGGTTTACTGTCTGTTATTTGCCTGGTTTAATGCAGGTGTGTGCTCCAAGTATAATCATAAAATCATTTAGAGTCTCCTCTCTGTCTGCAACCTTGGCCCAGACGGAAGAGTGTCATGATAATAACAGCCAGCAAATATTTTATGTCAGTTGTAAACTGGAATCATGCAGTTTTTCTGTTAATGGGTGCTATCCCCATTTTTAAATACGATAGGGAAAACCTTTTTTTTTTTTTCTTTGGGGCTGTAGGGGTGGGGGAAACATTCTGGCTTGATCCACTAATATTTATTATTAATAATTCTGAACGCATGTGCAGGACACGTGTAGAGTCCTGTAACTGTAGCTGTAGATTAGTGCTATGTAGAGTGCAATCTGCAGAAGAATATGTGCCACAAAAAGATGTGCTTACACTGTGCAAACAAACAAACTCAGGAGCCTTCAGATGCGTTTACCAGGCAAGGACAGAAAGGCTCAATAAGCTTTATTTTACAACATCTTAAAGACAACATCCAACCCTCGTTCTGCATCCAAGTATAATCAAAGGGTATTTACACAGGGATCACAATGTAATACAGACTCAAAAGTTGATCATTCCTCGCACGTCTACCAAAAAACAAGACATGCTTGGCTTTTTCTGCCTAACCCCTTTCTGTCATGTGCGTGAGTACTGGCTAATTCAGGTTTTATCACTTGCACAAACTGTCAGTGTACTGGCATGAGGCCAGTGTTTTATACATCTATATGCCATTAATGTGCTGTTCAAGTGATAAGGATTTTATGGCTACCCTGTGTGGAATGTACCCACTACAGGAAACATCCTGGTCCTTTGCCCGGTTTCTGTTCCAGTTACCACATGTCAGCATAATAAGTATTATTTGCTTCTAGATATTATGAGATCTAATCTCTGTGTCACGTATAATGGATCTGAGCAAGCACTCATGTTTGCAAAGGATCTGTTCAGAGACACTTTTTTGAAGCTGGTATTCTTCATAATAACCATGCTGAAAGAATGAAATGCTTTTATACGAATACTGTTTTACAGTATTATCAGTCTGACGTGAGTCAAATAGATCCCGTATACATATTGGATGTGACTGGGTAACAGTTTATTTTACAGTTTTCATGTTACATATATTACATAGGGCTGTCAATTTAAGGTGTTACGCAGAGCTCATGGCGTAAGGTGCTAAAAAACAGCGAGACCTGACACCCATGGCCATTGTCTCTGTTGTATTAGTGTTGCTAATGTAATAGGCTTCTTGTGTCAAGTCAGGTCTGTGTGCATCACAACTTTTTTGTTTTATTTTGTGTTTTCCTGTTGACTGAGGTGTACTATTACACTGTAAGTACAGCATATGGTAGTTTTAGGGGGGAGTCCCACGGGAAAAACAGATTTGAAGAAGTCAAAGCTTTGTTCTGAAGCGTAGCGGAAGCTTCAGGAGGAAGGAACAGTGGAATCAAAAAATATTACCTCAGGCTGTGTACCTACAGTAAATCACTTTACTGGCTCAGTGACATTGACGCTTTGCACCAGACTTCTCTCTGTGAACACCTACACATTTTTTTCACGCAGCAACTGTGCAGCTATGTTTTTGTTCTTTTCTTTTTTTAGTAAGAAATGCACCTTTCATGTGAAATGCACAATCGCATGAGATGTACCTGTTGCACCCAAACACAAGGGTAATAAAAAAGATGTTTGGCAATGAGATGGCTAGAAAACCTGAAGAAAGTAAAAAAAAAAAAAAAAAAAAGTTTAGAAAGCTAACCACCATAATTTTAAAACGCTAGCACAAAAAGAGCAGTAGACCAGCAGGACCGAGTAATAAAAGTAGAGCCTTGTATTTAAATCTAACAGCAATGATTTTATACTTAATATTATACTAGTATTGTAAATGTCAGTCACTGAGCAAATAATATAATTTTTTTTTTTTAAAACTACAGTTTTACACACAATAGATCATGCAATTTACAGCTTTTATATTGCATCTATACATAAACTGTAGGTTTTAACCTCCTAGATTCTATAGCATTGGTTCTTGGTGGTCTTGTATTTTTACCTGCTTTATTCTGCTTTTTTAGCACCTTACGCCATGAGCTCTGCATAACACCTTAAATTGACAGCCCTATTTTATTTTTAAATAAGTGACAAATATGTGTGTATTCAAAATTGCACAAACGAGAGAAAGGAAGTTTTCTTTGAATGGCAACTTATAGTCCATCTGGTTGCTTCAGATTTGGAATAGGTTATAAGTAATGCACACTTTTTATGAACATCCTGCTTAACATCTGCTTTTTGTCCCTGTATTTTTATTTTTGGGTGAATTAATCCTTGAAGAGAGAGATCCTAAAGCATTTTAGACTCATTCTGGTCTCAGCATCTAAAGTTTAGATACTAGGAAATTTCTTTAGAGAAAAGGGAGAAAAACTGCAAAATAAAACTCCTTGGCATTTTACTCATTGTTTTTCCCTCTCTTCTTTGTTTTTCCCTCTCTGCTTGTATCTCTCTTCACGTGAGGCTCCAGTCATCCTGCTGTAACACAGCTTAATTGAATTAGTGGGAGTTTATAAGCTGCTCTTGAGCCCTCTGAAAGAGACCCTCCATAAACAGGAACGCTGCCCTTTCATCTGATGCTTTTTTGGAATATTCTTGTCCCCCATATTGCCCCGGGCTTTGGCTGGACCCTCAGCACAGAGTCTGCTGCCTGTCTCTAATTTAGCTCTCCAAAAAACCAGGGATAAAGCCAAGAGCAGCCAGAGTCAGCTGTATGTGGAACGCCAATTCATCTGTTCGACTCAACACAATCCAGATATCGAAAGGAGACAAGGCTTTGGTTTTGACGGTTTGGTTCGGAGAGCTCTGCGGCGTGTTTGGCACCAAAGGGCCGCATCCCTGCTGACACAGAGAAAACCATGGCCATAAAATCAAAGCAGCCAAACAGGCCCTCTTCTGTTGTGTTTTGAAATGTTGTGTGATTTATTTGTCTTTGTAAGCAAGGCCTCTTTACTCCCCGCTTGTCTTTCACCCCATCTACATTGCTCCAGTTATGTTTGTTTGCTTAGCGCCCTCCCTGTGAAGTCTTTTCAGCTGGTGTATTTTTGGGTTTCAAGCTCTGTTGGATTTTATTTTCAGAGGGTAAATGGGACATTTTTAGCTCCTCCCGCTCACAGTGCATCTTTAAATACAGCTTAGACCGGACAAGAGGTTGAGAGTAAAATACTATCCATTCAAGGATTGTAGATCCGACTGCTCAGGTATGATCTTGGTGCAATATTGCTTTAGCACCCTTTAGTATAGTAAGCTTGCAGCAATATTTTTCACCATCGTTTTTGAAAAAGGAGGTTCTTAGTTCTTGGACGCATTCTGTATTTTTCCACTCTAGATCCTCAAGTGAACCCCGTGAGTGTAAAAGGGAAACATGTTGTCATATTGCATCTGCTGACATAAAACTGCACCTAGTAAATCTGGAGGAGAGATGCATATTCGATTAAATCCCTTTTTTCCTCCACTGTTGCACTTAATACTGTACATAAGATAAAAATGTCGGTCTTGTCAAATAGTACCAGCTGTAATGGCCATTACTTTATTTGCCACTGGTCACATGACAAAACTGAGCTACAGTAGCCTTCCCTGAGTCCGAATATGTCAACTTGCCTACAGTATAGTTGGCGAAAAGCTGTACGTAAGTAGTATATTAAAAATCCTCGTATTCATAAAACCATAGGTGAAAAGCACCCAGATGAACTAGCCTACTACCTCTGTTGAAATTCTTTACTACCCCATGAGGCCATGGGAGAGGAGTTGTGAATGGCAATTAAATGACGCAAATGACAGCACGGCAGATTTTGTTTCATTTTGTTCAGGTTTAATTCATACTAGACATATTTATACTATTTAGGACATATGTTTTAATGTTTATGAAGTTTGTTCCTTGTTGCTCAGACTTTGTGCAATTTTGCACGCACCTATAATCTGTTATATAGTCTGTTATTTAGACTTCCCAAAAAATAGAATTGGTACAATTTCAGTTGGACTAAAGCGTCATGACATTCAAAAAAAACTGAGTTATTACTTTATGCCGACTGAAATCAAACTTTTAAAGTATATGCATCTCGCGCGCACATTTATTAAACTGGTAATACATTTAGGCTCAGTTGGTCATGCTTTCAAAAGACAATAAGGTTAAAGGGCCCTTACTTCTGTGTACCACATTTTAAATGTTTAAATGCATTCCTCCAGATTTCGCTCGAAAAATCAATGTATAATATGAAAAAAGTTTATAGAAGTCATCTGGCCTGGTTGTAACCATCCATAGCAACCCTTCGGTGATTTATGGCTTTACACAAGAATGAGAAACAGTCACTGCATCAACAAGTAGTTATGTTGACTCTGTACGCACTTCATTGATTGAGAAGTGAATTCGGTTGCAGAATGCGGTTGTCACTCCTGTAAATAACCAATTTTGTGTTTACAGGATGGAGTTAAGCACTCAGAAGAAGAGTGACAACCGTATTTATCAGAAGTGTATAAAGTACATGGACTGTTGCACTTTAGTTGCACTTTCACTCTGTGGTATTTCAGCTCAGAAACAAGCAGCAAAGAAATTTGCATCGTCATGAAAATGTAGGATGAAGTATAATGATTTGATGAAAGTCTGATTTACGCCAGCGCTTGGAAATATGACGGCACTTTTCCCTTTGGCTTTTAGAAGTAGAGAAAAACATTTGCAATTTTCTCTGGTGTGAAACATCCAAAGGAAACAATGGCCTCCCTGGGCGACAAGCCTCTTCAAAGGTCATGTGGTTCACCTCAGACTGCGACAGGATGAGAGGCTAAGGTAATTGGCCGTCCATCACCCAGCCTTTCCGCCACAGTCTCTCTGAACAAGTGCAAACATGTCCGTAAACAAAGGCAACAAAGCCCAGACTTGTCCAGCGTTGAGACCCTGTAGAGTTGATTGATCGCCTTCCTGTTGTTGTGTTGTTTGTGTAAGGCCGAGGAATTTTTATGTGGCGTTTGTAATTATTAGTATCACCGATCGTCGGATCCAGTGTCACGATTATGTGGTTCCAAATGATAATGATATTTCATTCGTAACCATAATAGTGGAGATTTGATGTATCGGATTAAGCCTCCATGTGTTTCCTGAGGTCGAAATTCAGTTAAGTCAGAGAGAAACAAGAACTAAAGAAGGAACGATTCATATTGAGAGAACTGGAGAGCGAGGTGAACTTCACTCTTTCACTCGATACGCTCAAGGTTTTTCTAGCGCCGGAGTTTGATTTGAGGCTGTTGGCGTTTAGCCTGAAGGGGATTTTTTTCCTCTTCCTCTCTCTCTCTCCCTCTCTCTTTCATAATGAGTTTGCTTCTCTATTCGCCAATGCCAAGACATTCCACAAGCTGGTAGTATTTTTGTTCCTTTGGCAGCTAACCCCATGTTCTTCCACGCAATGAAAAGGGAGACTGTGGTTTCATATATCTGGTCTCTATTCAGGGACATTCATCTATTTACTCAGCCAGACCGCAGAGAAAAAAAAAACACCACCTCTATTTGCTATGTGAATCCTACGCTCAAGCCATGAATGACATTAGCTGCACCTCCCTGGGCTGAACCGTAATTACGACTTGATATCGCCCCAGCCCGCAGATAAGGTAGATTTCAGAGTGGAATGCCTTCGTCATTCTGACAGACACTACGGTTGCGGATCTCCTCTCCGACGGTCTGATATTCCTAGGATGTTGTCAGGAATACAGTGCCCTGCATTTCCAAAAGAGGGCAGCACTCTGCACTGGAGATCCATCACAGCATCCGCTCAGGTCAAGAAATGTGAGAGAACACTTCTGACTTGAGTGCTTTGATGTTTGAAATCAGTAGGGTAAATTCCTGCAAGCTGCATGTGTAAAACAAAAATGAATTGATTAGCGTGCCCAAATGCTCTGGAAGTGTTTTCAAGAAGCAATCTCAAAGTCAATGAGTCTATGAATCATGCAAAACTCATTGCTGCAGTGTTACGTTATTAAATTTTGTTATAAAAATGGATCTTCTATGACATTTCTGTGAGAACATCCTTTTGGAAGGTTTATTTTTAAAATCACTTTATGAAGTACATTTTTGAAGTATCCTTCATGACTTTTTCTTGTTGGATTTTTAGTAAAGTGGCAAAGTGCAGTCATCCTGGTAAGTTTCAGTTTTAGTTTCTGGAAATGCAAATATTTACAAAGTGAATATGTATTTAGAAAGCCTTGAAGACATTTGAAGTTAAACACACCACACCCAAGCCTGTTATATATCATTATCATGATATAGGCTATAAAATGTCAAAGGTCATTTTGTTTAGCCTATATTTGAGTAGGTTCCACTATGCCTGAACACACACGCTCTCTCTTCTTCAAATAATTTTAGTAGTAAATATGGTAGAGCAGGTCTAGTCAGTCTGATATGATGTCTTCCCACGAATATGCCATGTGCGTGTGCCGTACACAAGCGCGTCTTTCCCAACACTGTTATTAGTGCCCTCTAAACATTCTCCACATCAAAGGTGAAATGACAGTCAAAATTACACAGGTATTTTAGCAATTTTTAGATTGAGAGAGAAATGTTACCAGTGAATAGTGCCTTTATTCATTTTGAATGAATACGCTATGATGTTCTTGATTGTTTTAAATTTTTTTTTTTATTGTAGTTTTTATGGCCTGTAATAACTAAAAAGTTTAAACAAAATATCATTGTACCCACATTTAACTAAATTAATTTTTAATATATGTGGTCATCCAAAAAATGGCAAATTGATTACAAAGGCTTATTTTTAGTGTCTATGCTTTAATGTATTGATGTGCTTTAACTTTTAGACAAAACCCTCTCAGAGAAGTTGTCTTAACATTTTAAAGCAGCTATGTTTGCAAACGGATGTACCACGTAATTGACATAATGCCACAAATGATGTAGATTGTTTCATTTGTATTCAAAACATTACTTTATAACTGTGTGTGTTGAGTTAAAAATGGTGCCACTTTTAAAAACATGTCTTGAGACTATTGCATTTGTTTTTGAGCACAAGAATGCATGCAAATTCATCAAAGAAATGTCCTATTGGTGTCAAGTGAACCTGTAACCTGCCTAATTATATACAACTTCCTTGAGACCTAATAGTCTGCTAGTTGTTCAAACAACCGTCTTACTTGCTGACTTTGAAAATGTGTAGTTTTACACATTCATAGACAGTGATTATCCTTCCCATTTTTATCATTCAGCAACGACTGACTGCCATGGGCCGTTGCACAGTGCTGGGCGTGACATTTGAGCTGTGGTTAAGCAGTGAGACAGACATCAGTGGTTTCTTTTAGATGTAGGTGTTCGCCAGGCTTTGCAGACTTTGTCTGCGGCTGCCGTAGGCGAAGGCCTTCTGTGGTGGGAGATGTGTCTGCATTTTAAAAGGCTCCCTGTGTGTTTGTGCAGCAAGCAGAGTAATCAGATAACCCAAGGCAAAGTTGTTCTTTTTATGCCAATCTGGAGCCACATAGTCCTACTCTTTTCCCAATCCGACGTTGTGCTTTAAAGGGAGCAGTTATCTTCAAACAAGATTTGAAGGTACAAGATACAGGCAGCAGACTGAGTGGCTTCTGGGATGTGGGTCAATTCTAAACTAGTAGTTGAAACAGCAAACATAAATAAAGAGTTAAATAGTTTTACATTACTCATACATTCCAAATCCATCAAAACACAAAGAGTCAGTCAAGCTTAAAAAAATGCACCATAAAAATAGTTCAGTGGAATTATTATTCAGTAAAAATCTCCTTTGCCGTTGCTCTGAATTCTTATTTATGCTCTTGTTTTTGAATATGAGAACCAAAGAAATTTCACATTATTGACTCAAAATGACACATTTGCATTTTCAGGTCGCTTTTGTTAATTTTTTGGAGCTTGACAGCTGCCATTCACTTACATTGTATTTAAAATAGTAGCGTGGACATTTTGCTAAACATCACCAAAGTAAAAACAAAAAAACAAAACCTTATGGGTTTGGAACGACATCGGTGTAAGTAAATGTAAAGTACATTTTCTTGAGTATCTTTATTCTACATCTCTTTTTACTCCTACTTGTGACATTTTACAGAGCTAGCATCCAGCGTTTCAGTTCACCCTGCGTAGGAGGTTGCAGTAAAGTGTTAAGTTAATTAGCACATGTGCTGTTCAAACTAGAATGTGAGTCTTGAGCTGCTGAACTTGAGTTATTTGAAACTGCATGAAGGAGCAAAAGACCCAAAGTTTTCCTAATGGCTTCTAATTTGAGCACAGCACTTAATTTGAGAGTCAGTGTAAGACGTAGGATGGCTAAACTAGATTTCACACAAGAGTACGAACTTACGAACCACTGATTAGTGTGTGTCATCAGGCGCTTGTGTTTGTTAGTGACCTCTGATGTGGGTGTAGAGATCTGAGCCTGCAATAGTGGGTGTAAAAAATATACTACTTTATTTAACCCCTACACTTTTTCTTTTGATATTAATCAACTTCCCTTGAGTAGATTAAAATACTCACTCAGCCGTTTAGTCTTCAGACAGATACAGTCATACTGAAACCCCATATTTGTTAAATGCTAGTGTAATTACAAGTCAGCTGACCTGACCTCTCATCTGAGAGCTTTCTCCTGGTTTCACCAACATTAACTGGATTGGTGAGATTCAATGTGAAATCAGACAAGATCAGCTTGAGGTTGAGAGGCCCTCTGTAGAAAAAAAAACATCTAACTGCTGCTTTTTTTAGTGCTGTAGCCACATAAAAATGTATTTATATATTTATTTTTATTTATTTATGAATGGTATATTAACTGTGTGTATATTTATTTATTGTTTATAAAGGGTATTATATAGTGAGACAGTACAGAGTATATAGTACTCTAGTATAGAGTAAATAGTCATTTATTTGTTTGTTTACTTGCTTATAAAAGGTGTTAAGAGTATTTATTTATTTGAACAAAATCAATACAGCATGGCAACATTAATTAAAGCATAACTTTATTAGCAACATATGTAATATCTATCTTTTCTTTTTTTAAATTCATAATTGTTGTAAACCTGCTTAAAATCAAAAAATATTTTGTTGTTTTTAGATGATTTAAAATTAGACAAATGTAAAATGATTTAAAATTAGTAAAAGTGCAAGCCAGCCAAGATAATCATAAGCTTCCTCTAAACTTTTCTTGAGGGCTTTCTCCCGAGGGTTTTAAGTAAAAAGGATAAGAAAACATTTACCCTTTGGTGATTCACACAGGTCAGATACACTCTGCCCTTCGGGCGCTTGTCCCTCTCTAAGCAGTAGCGGTTTGTCACCTCAGAGACTGCTTGTTAATTCCTACGAGAGGGGCAGCTTGACCCTTGAAAGGTCCTCTGACCTGAGCTGTCCTCTGAGCTGAAACTGTATCTAACATGCTGCAGTAACTCTGGAAAGTAAAGCCAAACTGTGTGAAACCATAGATACACAGGTTTAAATTAGGATGCTTGACTTGACGGGCCTGTTATCTGCATCGTTGTCATCTGACCAGATGTTATCTGTACTATTATGAGTAGCCATACCTCATGCATTAGATTCAGTTTGAGAATTGGCATTAATTTAGCTGGCTTGACTCATTTAGGATGTACTTGAGTTATTTTACACTGGGAGAACAAAGTTTTGTGCAGCTCTAATTGGCTGCACTGTGGTGAAAATGATCCTGACCCAAGACAGCACTGACATTCAGCAGTGAAAATAGGAAATTGGTGCCTGAAATGACTTGAGGGCTATGTAGTCACATCCAAACTAGTTTTTAATGAGGCAAGGTAAACACACAACACTGCTGTGGGTGGTTGCTACGGTATTTACAGTTTTAGGGTGTTTTTACACCTAGTTCATTTGAGCCCTCCAAACGCTCTCGGAGTGGTTCAGCTCGTACATGTGAACAAACCAAGTGATCTCAGACCCCCCTAAAAGGACCCAAAAGTGAGTCCATTTGTGGTTGACTTCCTCGTGATTTGTGAAAGCAGTCAGGTCCTGGTCTGCTTTGTATTTATTTATTTTTTTTGGTATGGATCAACACAGTAATGCTTGAAGTTGAACTAAACAGTTAATTATTCTATGTTTTAAGTATATGTATAGTTTAAGATTATTATTATATAATTTACAGGTGTATTTTTCAGACATTTACGTCTGTCATTAAATTTTTCAAATAAATAAATAGATAAACAAATTGTTAACGAACAATACAAAACAATTTTGTTGTTGTCTGTGTAATATATGCACTGTAAAAAATCCAATTAACAAAATGTTGGAAGGGCAAAAATATTTAAGTTGAACTAATTTTATTGTTTGGGTTTAGTTGAGAAGACACTTGGCATAGTTGAATAATAACAGCTCTGTACATGGAAATGATATACCGTGAGCCTCAAACACCATTGTTTCTTCCTTCTTGTGTAAATCTCGTGAATAAAAAAGACCACTGAAAAACACCGACTGTGACGTAACAGTAGGGATCACTAATAGTTACTCCCCCAAAATTTGCATATACCCGCCCATGTTCTAGGCCAGCCACCAGCCGAATCAGAAGTTCTGCAGGTATTGTGAAGAAACACGCGAGGACAACATCGAAAATGGCAGATCATGGAAATAAATGTTATGGTCCAGGCTGTGCAGGGGATGTGAAGTGCAGGGATGGGTAAATCAGAAAGGCACGGAAAGCAAATAACGCGTTGTAATAAAATAACGCGAGCCACTAAAGGGACATGGTTAGCGCCTTGCTAGCGGTAGACTGTTACATCGCAGTACATAAGATTTCACTTACCACATAAACAGAGTAAGGAGAGATGACTGAGGATGATGGCGAATGATTTACAGATCCTGAGCACCACTGACAAGCATCTGATCTTGTAAAATGTGTGGTAAGTACTGCCGCTCCATTGTATAAACGGAGTACGAGTGATCGCAAATCTCAAAAGTGAAACTAAAAAGCCATCGTGCATTTGAAAGCAGTTTCAATGCCCAACATATTAATAGCGGCTCCCTGATGCCCACATTTTATTTACAGCATAATTACCCAACGATATAACTGCGCAAGAAAGTATTGAAATATATATTTTCCCTGTGTTTCCTTCCTGTAAGCTACTGAAATGAGTAATCAGCCAATCAGAGCAGAGCTCAACATTGAGCCGCACTGTGAAACAGCCAATCAGAGCAGAGCTGAACATTATTATTCATGACTCTTCCAAATAAGCCAATAACAGACCGTTTCATTCTAGGGAGAAATCCTAGGGTTGTAAATGGACATGTAAAACTGTTTCTGGAGAATTTTTGCCCTTACCTAAGCCACATACCTTCTATGTAGATATCAGAGAACAATTTAAAATATTGTATAAATGCATTCTATTGCACCTTTAGGTCTGCACAAATATATATTAAAAACATTATGGTTATTTTCAAATCCAATCAACATTCAGAATGCTAAATGTTGACTAAACTAATAAAAACAAATCCAGCCAACACTGAGATCATTCTGCACGTGCACGCGCCTGAGTGACTTCGCGGGAGAAACAGTGCCGCCATCTTGTCATGCTTACGCGTCAGGTTATTTTTTTAGACTAAATGTAACTAAAAAATCATGCAACATATTAGATTTTTTTGAGTGGACATTTAGAAAGTGTTTTACGAATTGTATATCCGAAGAAAAGTGGATATTTAAGTGTATGCCAAGTTCAGGCATCAAGTAACGTTAAGTCGAGTGGCACTGAATAAATATTTGTAACTTTAACCGAAATCTGTGAAATGTGTAACTTAATGTAAACCACAGCGCTCATTTGAAGTTAACATGGGCGTGTTGAATGGGTTTTTGCATGTGTAAACTTTTGCAATTGTCCCGTGAAGTAAAAAGACGACATTAAACATGACCAAAAACAAGCCATGGTGAAATGTTGCTCTTTTCAAATGGGGCGGATTAATGTTACACAGCGTTTTTAGCGACGACACCACTGGTATTTATCTACAACAAGCAGGACTGTTATATTTTGATATTATTTTTATGCTATTTAAGGTGACTTAGCCCTATAATATGAAATGTACATGTTCTATTACAAATCCAGTCAGCATCAATGCTCCCTGTT
Organism: Onychostoma macrolepis; assembly: GCF_012432095.1. Lineage (NCBI taxonomy): Eukaryota > Metazoa > Chordata > Actinopteri > Cypriniformes > Cyprinidae > Onychostoma > Onychostoma macrolepis. The sequence continues at coordinate 23,110,572 of NC_081158.1, read as the reverse complement.
GTGCAATGCATTGTGGAATGGATTTGTACCAAAAAATAAAATAAAATAAAATAAAATGGTTGCAATTTCTGTTTCGTCACAAATTTAATTAACTGATATTGATACATTGTAAATGATTTAAAAGGCATCATTTCATTTTTTAACTTAAAATGTACTTTTCTTTCCCCATCAGGGTGTGGCCAAAGGTTTCATTGGTGCTTTGTCATCATTGCAAGATTTCAGATGCAACCCAGTCAGTTCTTCCAAAGCACCAAACACTGGCTCGTGACCAGACCGCTCCACTGCAACTACATGTGTATACCTTCAAGACTAGGAGTTTATTGTTTTCATTCCAGGTAATATGTGTAAATGTTTAGAGTTTTTACTACAATTATAATATGCTTTACTGTTCTCAGTGGCATCTACACTAATATTAGTCTGTTTCATTCTTATTCCGAGGTGAATGTAGCCACCCAGATCCAGTCCATATCCAGACCAGATGGTGGATCAGCACCTAGAGATGACTTCTACAGCCCTGAATGTCAGCGGAGGCCATGTCAGCTAGATGAGCCCCAGAGACAGATCCCCTCCGAAGACCTCGTTGGCCATCGGGACAAGACCACGGGAACCAGACTAGTCCTCTGCTCAATCTGACCTGTGTTGCAGCCTAGAATTAAACCACACCATGCTAGTTTCGTCTGGCCCCCGACTGACCCTGGTTTTCTACTCAATCTCTATCACCGTTGGAGTTTTGGGTCCTTGCCGCTGTCGCCTTTGGCTTGCTTATTTGGGGACGCTTGGCTGATCGCACAGACATTGTTTGAAGAGAGCTGAACTGGATGATGTCATCACTGAATCACCAATGAACTGACTTTAACTGGAAAAATGACTTGTTATTGTCCTCTTGCATTATTGACAAACTATTTCCTGTTTGATTCTGTAAAGCTGCTTTGACACAATCAGTATTGTATAAAGCACTATGTAAATAAAGGTGACTTGATTTTATATACTGTAACACTTACATTTATGTACTATAACACCTGGTTAATTTTTTTTTTTTTTTTTAAAGGGAGCTTTAAAGGGATAGTGCACCCAAAAATGAAAATTTGCTGTTAATTTACTGACTGTCAGGCCATCCAAGATGTAGGTGACTTTTATTCTTTAAGCCTGTATGTTTAGTCTGTATGAAAAATGTTATAAATGTAGATTGATATTAAATAAAGGCTATTATGTGTTGTAATGTGTGTGTTTTTAGTGATTGATAAACACCAGTTAATAATTTGTAATAATTTTGTTAAACTATAAAAATATATGTTTATGTAGTTCCTCAGCAATTTCTTATGATGCCCAAATAATAAATCTTAGTTGAGGTAACATATAAAAAAAAAATATGGAGTAAATTATAAAATTTTAATTGACATAACTTGCTGTAGTTTTCTAAATGTTTGACCAATTAAAACATTTTAGTTGAATGGACTGTAAAACTAGTTCAGTAAAGATTGAGTCAACTGAAAAATAACAATTCAGATAACACTTTGAAGTAAAAAATTGACTGAACGTAAAATTTCTGTGGAACTAGTTACTAAATAATAATTAGTTGAACCTGCTTGAAATTTTTTACAGTGTGGCTAGTTGTGTACATGGAGGCAAAGAACCACCCGACGCGCAGCGGAGGTCTAGCATTCTGCCCGTTTTAAATCACAGGGGTTAAATGGTGCAGTAAGATCATGTTTATTTAAATGCATGAATTACAGCATTGATTTTAATTCATTATCAAACGATCGAAAGAGAGAAAGAGAGAGAAAACTGAAAGTTTGTGTGTGCATTACCTGCGTGAGTTTGGTTAATTCTTAAACAGTGATTTTTATCCCCTCTTTGCAAAGAAATATAATGTAGCGATTCAGTATCGAAGCTATTTTATTAATAAAAGTCGTGCAGTAGAGTTGACAAAGTTTCTGTGCTCCTGAATGTTTCTGTGTGTGCACTGCGTGATCTCTGTATGAGAGTGACTTGTGTGTGTGTGTGTGTGTGCACGTGCATCAAAGCATCATAGATGCACAAAGCACATAAATAGGCCTAGAATAGAATGTTGATTGAACTAACTTGAACCTGTGCATTCAGTGGTTACACAGCTCTGTGGAATACTTGATTCTGATTGGACAGTCACCACATTCCAAGCTATGTTATTCCCTGATAACAACTGTCTGAGTAACACAGACTCATCCAAGTAACTGCAGTCAGCGCTATTCGCTTGCTGGGAAATGTTTTTCTTCGTGGAAGCTTTGCGTTTGGTTGGCTGATAAAATAGCACAAAAAAAACACAGAAAAATGTCACTATCTTATTTGAGTAAAAAGGAAGTTGCGTGAACCTTATAAATAATTGTCACGTGTCTGCCTGTCTTAGTTCCCGTCTGTCCTTATTTGGTTTAGTTCCATTCCTTGTTAATTAATTATCTGTCATTGTCCCCACCTGAGTTGAATTACGTTGTTTGCTCTTTTGTTCCCTTTCCTTTAAAAGTCCTCAGTTCTCCCTTTGTGTTTGTCCGTTCTTATAAGTTAATAAATGGGAAAAAGTGCGTTGAAGGCGTTTCGTTCTCTTGCCTTTCATTTATATTCATTTTATTTTATGCCACAACCACAACCCGTAACAGAAGAACGGACCGATAACAGAGTAATGGAGTTCGTGGATGCTGTCGCTGCCCTAGCCCTCCTGGATCTCCCCTTTTATAAGTTCACATGGGAGTTTTGTGAGCTTGCTGCGACAACTACATTGGCGGACTCCACCATCATCGAGATGTTCCGGCTCGGGGTCACTTTCCACCGTCCCGTGGACCTCCCAGACACCACGGGATTGAGTTGGAGAGAGGCCATTCTTCGGTGTCTGGGAAGCGTCCGGGCCCGAGCCGGAACCAACTCGTCAGCCGTGGCTCTCCCTCGTCCGCCATCATCCCCGACTCCTCCTCACCAGCCGCCGTCCGCGGCCCACGAATTCCCGCCGCCGTCCGCGGCCACGGCAAGCCCGCCGACACGGAATGCGGCAAGCCCGCCAAGTAGTACGGCAAGCCCGCCGACATGGAATGTGGCAAGCCCGCCAAGAAGTATGGCAAGCCCGCTGGTCCCGTCCAGCCCGCCTGTGCCTCCGCTGGTCCCGTCCAGCCCGCCTGTGCCTCCGCTGGTCCCGTCCAGCCCGCCTGTGCCTCCGCTGGTCCCGTCCAGCCGCCTGTGCCTCCGCTGGTCCCGTCCAGCCCGCCTGTGCCTCCGCTGGTCCCGTCCAGCCCGCCTGTGCCTCCGCTGGTCCCGTCCAGCTCGCCTGTGCCTCCGCTGGTTCCGTCCAGCTCCGCGCTTCCAGAGCGCCCCCAGGTGTCCGCACTCGAGCACCCTCAAGAGTCTCCTCTGGTTCCGCCCAGCTCCGCGCTGCCCGAGCACCCCAAGAGTCTCCGCTGGTTCCGCCCAGCTCGCCTGTGCCTCCGCTGGTTCCGTCCAGCTCTGCGCTGCCAGTGCGCCCCCAGGTGTCCGCGCTGCCCGAGCACCCCAAGAGTCTCCGCTGGTTCCGCCCAGCTCTGCGCTGCCAGTGCGCCCCCAGGTGTCCGCACTCGAGCACCCTCAAGAGTCTCCTCTGGTTCCGCCCAGCTCCGCGCTGCCCGAGCACCCCCAAGAGTCTCCGCTGGTTCCGTCCAGCTCTGCGCTGCCAGTGCGCCCCCAGGTGTCCGCACTTCCGGAGCACCCTCAAGAGTCTCCTCTGGTTCCGCCCAGCTCCGCTCTGCCCGAGCGCCCCCAAAGTTCCACGCAAAGACAAAAAACCCCTGAATTCACCTTTAAAATTTTGGGGGGGGGGGGCTATTCCCCGGTGAATTCTGCTCCGTCTTGGGCGCCCAAACTCCCGGATCCACCATGGTCGTCCAAGCCTCCTGCTCTGTCCTGGGCTCCCCAAGCTCCCTGCTCCGCCATGGCTCCCTGACTCACCATGGCCTTCCGAGCATCCTGACCCGCCATAGCCTCTAAGAATCTCCTGTTCCGCCCTGGATGCCTCCTCTGTATCCCTGTCTTGCACTGGCGTCCAGGGCGCCCACCCCCCCTCTCAGGTGGTACAGTTACGGCGCGGGACGCACCTACCGGGAGGGGGAGGTACTGTCACGTGTCTGCCTGTCTGAGTTCCCGTCTGTCCTTATTTGGTTTAGTTCCTTTCCTTGTTAGTTAATTATCTGTCATTGTCCCCACCTGAGTTGAATTACGTTGTTTGCTCTTTTGTTCCCTTTCCTTTAAAAGTCCTCAGTTCTCCCTTCGTGTTTGTCCGTTCTTATAAGTTAATAATGGGGGAAGTGTGTTGAAGCCGTTTCGTTCTCCTGCCTTTCATTTATATTCATTTTATGCCACAACCCATAACAATGTTCCCTTTTAATTTTAAACTTAACTGAAATGTGGTGTTAAGGCTCTGCCAATGTCTTGACCGATGACATGATCAGGGATTGCCAGCTTTCCTCACCCCCTTTCCCTGTCCACTTCATCTTCCAAATTTTACAGACTCCAGCATCCAATTGCTGCACACAAGCTGCGGTCTGAGTTCTTTTGAAGTTGTGGTGTGAACAAGAAAGTGTCTGAGATCACTTCAGTGCTGAAGAGGACCAAAAAAAAGAACTGGGTTCTCATTTGAGTTCACTATATGTAGACTGAGGTCACTTTCAGCTGCTTCTCTTTCTGGTTCACTTTAAGTGAACTGGGTTTGGCTCTTTTAAAACTATATGTGAAAACATCCTTAGTTTGTTGCTATGTGGTTTCTAACCTATTGGGTGATTGCTAGGGTGTTACTTACTGGCCCAACTCAAAAAAGGCTGTTCCTTAAGAAACCCCTGTGATTCAGGTTTCTTGACTTGGGACCTTCTACAGTTCAAGTTCATTGTACAGTATTTTGTCCATCCTACATGTCCTCCAGGTGAAAATAAATTCAGTCACTAAAGCTATACAGTTATACTGCAAAAATGCTGTAAAATGAGGATGCTGTCAAAAATGTCATAAATAGATTTTCTTTATCAATTAACTTCTATAAATTAAATCAACATTTGGTGTCACCATCCTTTGTGTTTAAAGCAGTTTTTGCCATAGGTGCACTTGTGCATAGTTTTTCAGGTAGCTTTGCAGGTAGGTTTCTTGAAGCATCTTGGAGACTCAAACAAAAATCACAATTATTACAATGAATGTAAACTGATATTTCCTTCTGACACACTACAGCAAAAGATAGAAATAACTGACTTAGCTGGTGAAAATACTGGTGTTCTAATCATTTTGGCCACCACTGTACCTGCGTGAGTATACACACACACACTCACTCACGTTTCTTTTAAAAGAGTAAGCACTTTTTTTTTTCTCTGTTACATCCACTTTTGCCTGTAAAATATAGGATTAGATGAATGAAAGGTAGTTGATCAGAACAGATAAAGCAAGTGAATGCACAAGGGAGGGGAAAATTTGGTTGACCCCACGAGTACAACACTGAGAGCAAACCAAAAACACACATGCATGTGAAGTTCACAGCACGACATTGAGCTTCGAGAGCCAGAACACAAAAAAAAAAAAAAAAAACCCAGCTGGCAAAGGTGACTGTTTACATCCTTCTTTTGGACACATTTTGGGCCAACTAAGACCGAATATCCGCCAGAGGTTGTTTCTCTGCCTGGCCGACACAGGTTTCTAGTTGAGCAGAGGACAGCCAAAACACATGACTGCTGGGCAAAGAGAGGCCGAGAAACGAAAAAAAGCACACTGAGGCTCATAAAACTCACTCAAATTAATAACAATGCGAAACAGATGGTACGTTGCATTTCCAAAATAAGATTGAGATTCACAAAGGTTTCATTCCCAACGGGAAGGCCAAATATGAGGTCATGTGCGGAGCTGTGCAAAATATCTATTAATAGGGCCAGCTGTAAACATTTTCTGATTTTACGATCCTTCTCCTCTCATTATCTGCAAGGTTGTTAAATTAGCCTTCAGCTAATTTTGTCCTGGAAATGTGGTGTTAGTTTGACAGGGCTGGAGGGAAGTTTGGCCGCTCCACACCTTATTGTTGCAGGCGTTGAGATTTGAGATTGCGGCTCCGCACATATCTAAGAGCTGATCTCAGAGAGCAGGACACTGTAATTACTCGCGAGCGAACGCAGCAAGTGTAAATAGAGGGTGGTGAAGACAAGAGCGAACCACCACTCAATCATCAGCGGCCTACGGTACGTGAGGTCATCTCTGGCATTCGTTTGTTTTGTGCCGTGATATCATCCTCCCCTTTATGAGGTGCAGGGAGATGCACAACTCAGGTCAGAAGTTGAGTGTTGCTGACCATCCCTGCCAGCTGTACGCCTGCCTACAGTTGTTCTGTACCTTAAAACTGGTTCAATCATTGTAGTAATAAATATAAATGACACCCACAAAGTATTTGGACACTTGAGAAATAATTAAAAATATATATCAAAAAAAGAGCACACTTTTCCTTCACAAAATGAAGTTTATTAGGTTTTAAAATATGAAGCAATTGATAGATAGTTGAAAATGAAGACAAAAAGTCTTGGACACTTTCTGCTTGTCAAATGTTGTGAAACGTATTCATATGATGAACTACACCATGAGGACACCTGTGGAAACTGACTTCATACATCCATGAGAAATGATCTTGAGACCAATTTATTCAAAATAATTAAAAATGTAGCTAAGAAAAGTATGTATATATATATATATATATATATATATATATATATATATATATATATATATATATATATATATATATATATATATATATATATATATTATTTCTATATTTGGGATATTTAATTTATGCAATCCTTGGCTGACATCTCAAATGTGAAGGCGTAAAGAAAAATCTGAAAAGTGAAGTTAGTTCCGAGGCTCTAGCATAATTTATTTGCAGATTTTATTTATTTTTTGGTATGTAATGCCATTTACTTTTTACTTTTTTAATTATTATTATTTATTTATTTATTTTTTATGTGACTGTGTGTCCATTGCTTCATCATTCATTGTCCAAATACTTTTTGGGGTCCCTGTACACTTTAAAAAGTGATAAGTTGACTTAACTTAAAAAAAATTGAGGAAACCCGTTGCCTTAAAATTTTTAAGTAAGTGATAATTAAAAAAATAAGTTAAGTGAATTGTCAAGTTCGCTTACATTTTTTTTTTTTAATTATTATTATTTACTTAATAATTTTAAGGCAACAGGTTTCCTAAATTTTTTTAAGTTAAGTCAACTTATCACTTTTTACAGTGTATATAATAATAATAATAATAATAATATGAAGTTATATATTGTTAATGCCTTCTAATAACATATTTAATTTTTTATATCTGATTTTCTCTTTCTTCGAGTCAAGCTGTATTACCAGTGTTGCCATGGCTGACATCTGAAATGTGAACGAGGTACAGAAAAATCCCCTTTTCTTGTGGAAATGCAAGTAGATGAAATGAATCCTTTGGTTGTTCAAATCTAATTTTATATTAAAAACCAAACTTGTATCTCTAGTTACTGCATAGGCCAAGCAAGGGCGTTGTCACTGGTGGTTTACAGCTGCACAAATGTGAAGCCCTCTGCTGTTTTTGTATTATAATTACTGATTTCATCAGCCTGCTATTAGTGTTTACCAAGGCTCATGTCATGGCAGGCTGCCAGTTCAAGAAGCTGCGTGTTGCTTAATCACTTATTGACCGGAGGAATACAAACCACTTAGATCTTCTCAGAAAGAGGTTTTGAGTATATTGATTCATCTGATGAAGGGGTGTGTTGTGTCAGTAACAGTGGTTTTCTCACTGATTTGACCACAAGCATGTTTGATTTTTAGTGGAAAGATGTTTGGGTAAAAAAAAACTGAACAAAAAAAACACTTATAATATGAATTGTTTTCTTTGGTGTAAGAAGCTGTGCGGGCATTAGTGATTTTTTTTCACCGTGCAAAGCATTTTATTATAAAACTTAAGGGTTATTATTTTATATGTTGAGACTTTATTATTGTTTTCATTTTTTATTTTCACTTTCATGAAAACTGTAAAATAACAGGGAAGTCAAGGGAAAATGTAGAGACCAAAAATGCTCAACACACTCTCTTCATTTATTCACATCCTGGGAGTTCTTCTGTATGCCGGACACTCCAATGTTTTCCTTTACTGTCTGATCCAAGACATAATAAAAATACTAATAAATTAAATTAAAAGACTAATAAGAAATAAAAATATATTTTTAGGAATTTACATTTTTTTCTATAAAAGGTTTATCAGACATTGTGTAACAAATTAAGTGAAGTGTGTAAAAAGTGTGATTGGTAGTGTACATCTCTTGCACAGTGTATAAAGGATGTAGTTGTCACAATGTTGATCTTTTATACATAGTAACTATTATTTTTTTCTAGTCCACAGTCCAATTAAACATGCCCTTAATTCAAAACTGATTATTCTTAAATTAGACTTTTTTTTTCCTTTTTTTTTTTCTAAGATACACTAAGATGCCAGAAATTGCTAAAGCTGTTGGATACACAAGTATTTTTTATTTTATTTTTTACTATTTATTGTAACGTTACACATTTTATTTTATTATTTACATTATTTAATTGGATTATAGGCCTAATTTGCAATGGTTTGAATTGTTTTTCTCTGCTGCCCCTTACATTTCTGCTGTCATTAATTGTTTTTATGTAACTTTAAGCTAACGTTTTTATATAACTTGCGGTTTATATAACTCTTCCACGGTTTAAATGTATAATTGTCTCATTGAGATAACATATAAGGTCTGGCGACATGCCCAGCTCCAGCTAGCCTCCCCTATATGTAGCTTATATGACACAGTAACATTTTCACCGGCGTGTCGTAATGTTAAACATGCGATAAAGTTTATTGTTGTAAAATAATTTCTCGTTCGCTCGTGCAAATTGCGCCCGCGGTGTGAGTTTCGTCATCTTCTATGCAGCCGTGATTTTTGAGCAGTAGGAGGACGGGGCTTTAGAAAGATCCTTGCGATTTAACCCTCGGGCCAAACTCACCTCTCCCTTCCCTTTCGCAAACATCAGCAGAAATATCAGTCTGACCAATGGCTCTTATTCTGGGTTGTGCTTTACGAGCAGAACACTCTGTACAAACACACTCTTACTCCAGCCTCAGCGCGCGCAAAGCCACTCTCAGTGGCTACAGTAAGTGGTGTGTTTTTCTTAATAGTTGTCTGATTGGACAAACCGTATGTCAGTATCTTGGCTTTTTTTCCCCTCTGCTCGGGACGTGTCCTTGTTTTTTTCTTTTTCTTTTTCTGAATTGAAGTAGGGCGCTCCGCAGGTCGTGTGTTAGAAACGCAGCAGCTTTACGCACAAACTTGTTGCACGTTGAGTTAAATAACCAAACTGCAAAAACGCTGTAAAAATTCACCGAAAATGCCCTGTATATTCCAAGGATAATGTACGAGCAGAATAAGTTCAACGTGACCACGTACGTTATCTCTAATAATCGCGATAAATATTTGAGGGTGTGTGTCTTTTGCAAGTCAACACGCGCGACCAAAACACTTTAAAGTCAAACAGCGTTTCGATTTGACACAGCGTGTTTTGAGTAATATAGTTGGACACATTGGGTTTATTAATATATTAAAACAAAACATACTGGGGTCAATTGTAGTATTTTGCAGTGCCAAGGTTTTTTGTTATGTTTTGTTTTATTTTTTAAAAGTGTCAGATTCAAATTCAACACAGAGCTTCTTTGCTATTTACATTTAATATGGAATATTACATGTAGCATATTATTTGAAGACAATCTAAAAGAGATCTGAAATGTGGAAACAGTTTAATAGCAGGTTAATCATATCATATGTATTACACTACATAAGAAAATCAATTTTATGAGCATGTCATGAGCAGCCTTGTTCAATATCACTAAATAAAAAAATTAAAAATAAATTTAAAAAGTGCGTGCAGTTTAAATTGAATAATTGTGCTTTTGTGGACAGGTGCTTGTGTGGGTTGAAAAAAAAAAAAACACTAAATCCCATAGGTTTCATTCTGCCACATACCAGTTTAGCACCAGAGAGTGATTTATTTATCAATTCTGTTATGATTTGTTTTAAAGTTATTTAGGTTTTTAGCACAGCTTATGGTCAGTTTGGGGCTTTTGCTAATGCAGGGTGTGAGAAGTGTATTTAAGTTTCCCCTAAGAGTGTGTTTTCATTCCAAATTGTTTCCTGCACAATATAATGAAAAGGAGTCAGGTGAAGGTGTTCATGTCATTATGTTTTAATCATCTCATTTATAAAGCAGTACACAATCCACATCAAATTTTTAATAGGCTCAGTTTGCAACCTTGCACAAATTTGTGGAGGGAAAAAAAAAAAACTATAAAAAGAAGTACATACAGAAAATGCACAAATGCCACTTTGGATAGTCATAAACAACAAAAAGCTTGACATAAATAAGTTAGTATAATTTCCTCAGTGTTTTTTTTTTTTTATCTTTTTTTTTTTTTCTTCTTTACAAAGCAGTACACACAGGTACACTTCAATGTTTTACACACATGCAGTGTAACGTCTTAATTTAATGTTTTGCCGGTTTTTACTTACTTTTTTTTTTTTGTCATAGTGCCATGTCATGTTCAACACGAAAGCCAAATATATTGTGGCAAAGAAGTGGCTTCATGGACTAACATTGTTCTTAATTGTATGGCCCAGTGTTAAAGAAAAAAAAAAAGAAATATATATTTATATATACATTATGCTACACAGAAATGAATAGAAAAAATATATATATAAAATTGACAAAAACAAGAAATAAGAAAATCAATTGGTCACTACAGTTGCACTTTTTTTTTTTTATGTGTACTCAGTAGGATTTGTAGTTCATGTGAATTTGCATCTTTATGGCAAAAAAAAAAAAAGAAATAATTTAAAAAAGAGAAAATAAAATTAGTGGAGTAACCCGGGGATATAATAATACTGTAAAAAAAAAAACATGAAAAACTTAATACCACACTAGGAGTCACAGTCCCTTCAGAGAAGAACACCACATGCCCAACATGCTGTAACTTTGGCTGGTAAAATCATATACAAGTACCAATAAACATGAATGGTATTAATGCAAATATCGAATCATTTTAATTTAGCCAGATCATAGAAGATGGAAAAAGTCTGTAATGCTTTACAAACAGTGACATTTGTGCAACTTAAAAAAAAATGTCCAAGGTTGTGCTGCTGCTGTTGAGCACAACACTGATACACATGAAGGTGTATTTCTGACTGTTAACATCCTGAGCCAGCCAAAACTGAGACAATGGGATTGTTAAACCTAATTAAAGGGAAATGGTGTGTGTTTGTGTGTGTGTGTGTGTGTGTGAGTGTGTTATATTTACTTTAAAAGGGTTCATTTTGGGGAGACGTTTGGAAAACTGCACAGCAATTCTTCAAGTCAAACGCACTCCATTTATACATGATTGTGTTATTTTTTTTTATCTTAATGTTACATTTAAATGTGCTACATATAAAATGAAAGTATATACATAGGTAGTAAAAGAACAAACGAAACTCCAATTGCACACTGCTACATTGTCTGCTTTTGAGGCAAATATATTCTTTCGAGTGCCAAAACTTTAGTGTAAAAATTCAGTGCTTATACAGCCTCTCCAAGGCTCGATTTGTAATTTTCAACCGCTGTCCCTGTTTACTTCATAAAGCTCTTGAAGTATTTGATGGAGAAAATAGTCTTCTTCATCTATCTCTGTAGGGAACAAGGGGGAAAAAAACTTGATTAGCAAAGGAAATAACATGTCGAACGCGCTTGCAAAAACTTCACAACGACAATAATGCATGAAAAAAACAATATTTGCGCGTAAACAAACGCCCATCTCCACTACGCGTTTAAAACAGGAGCGATAGCGCAGGACAGCGCGAATGAAAAGCGAGGAATTTTGCGCGCAAGTATATGCCTGCATTGTGAACCCAGACCCCCTCCTCCTCCCACGCGCACACCCTACAAGAGACCTGCTGACGTGTTACTACAATGTTATGCATTTGAGTCCCGTTTGACTCGACTGTCACTTGCGCGGTGACAGAACGTCTAAACGCGCGTTTGTTTTAAAAGGCCAAACCAACCGCTTTCCACACTGCGAACGCGTGGACTGTCCACGGTGGACAAGCACGCGTCAAGGAACGAACATTCCTAGCATTTTAGCGTACAACAATAAAACCGAGAGAACAATAATATATAATATAATATAATATAATATAATATATATATATATATATATATATATATATATATATATATATATATATATAAATAAACAAACATCAGCTATATTGAACGCGATCTTTTTAGCATTAAGTTAACACGCGTTTACATCAATGCGTAAAATAAGTCAGGCACTAGACAGCGCGCACGAAACTCACCTTGTTTACGTTTTGGGATCCGACTTGCTGGGCGCGTGCGAACTCGTCTCTGGACAGCGGTTCGCCTCGGTCGCTTGGACGTTGGCTCTTTTACTTTGGCAAGGAAGATCTATCGAAAGAATGAAGATGGTGTTAGAAAAGCGACTTCATTTGCGAGCAAGACCACGAAAGCAAGCCGTTTCAGCATTACGCACGATCGGGAGGGCAAACTGTTTGTCCCCCGAGATCTGCGCGCAAATAACGCAAAAGCACCGAGACTTCCGAAACATTTACCCTGATCCTCTGTCGACGGTCTTTTTCTCGGCGTGGTCAGCGCCGTTCGGCAATCCGAGCGACTCCCGTGCTCCGCGTTGTCAGAGTCCCCCTGTACGCTCGTTGTCAACAAATAGTCGTGGTTCCCGTTATGATCCACTGTCCCGGTCGAGGTATCCTGTTTTGCGTGAGGCGGTCTGGTGTAAAACTCCGGCACCTCTTTCGCGTCCACCTCCTGCCACTCGTAGTCGCCAGGCGCGAGCGGCTCGTTTTTGGCGAAGTCGTAATTCCATTTATCCTTGGACGCTTTCTCCATCTCCAGCATTTGCTCCTTGACGTCCCTCGCGAACTCTTCGCGATCCACGGAGCCGAAGAGGTTTCTGCAGACCGGCAGTTTGGCGTGATCCGCCTGCCTCGCGTCCACCCTCTCCAGCGTCGGGCTTCCATTGGAGACGCGCACTTTTGACATCTTGCACGTGAAAGTTCGTCCCGAGAATCGCAGTCGCAATCGAGCCAGACGCGGTCTAACTAAGAGCGATCCTTCTTCCCGAGAGAGCCGAGCGAGACGCAGAGCGCACGCATAACAAACGCGCGAATGCGTGCGGAAAGGCGAAGGCGCGTGGAAAACAAGTCATGAAAACAGCGCGCGACTCCGATGCCGTCTCGTAGTAATTCCGAAGAAAAACAGACGAGTCATTCGAGTAGGCGAGCACCCAATATGGCGATCGCAAGTAAACTGGCAGGGGAAAAAAAGATTGACAGCGAAGGCTATTTAAACAGAAGATGCTTCTCATTGGCCGGCGGAGCGCGGGGCCCGCCCATCAGTGAAAAACGATACAAATACTAGAGACTCGCGCTTCCCGCAGTCCCGTGTTGCCAGGTCCGCTTATTCTAAGCCAGCGACCCTGGTTTATGTGCGATTTGGTGTAAATGTTGTGATATGGCAGCTGTCGTGAACCCTGGGGCCCTCGAGATGATCTAAAATGAGACAACACAGTCAATAAAATGAGTGAAAGTGAGGGAAAAAAAAGGGAGGAAACAATTTAGTTCCTGGTTATTTGAGCTTAATCCTTTAAATATTGTTTCTTTTGAAGAAGAAACCATGAAGGTGACTTAATTTTAAAAGCGTGATTTGTAGACCAGCAAAAATCACGGAAATGATTGAAATGTTAAAATGCTGTTGACATTTCTTTGAGGGAAAATGCTAATTTATCAAGCTGTAAAATATTTCAGACTTTATTGCCAAGTATGTTTGCACACCAGGAATTTGTTTTAGGGTCACAAGCTTCCAGTATACAGGGACAACAGCACAGATATAATAAAAAAAATACAAATAAGATGTGAATAAAATACACATATGTAAATCAAATTTATTTAGAAAAATAAATTGAAAAAATTAAATAGATTGTTTGTACAGATGCGCTATGAATATCAATAGAAATAGAATAGAATAAGATGTAGGGATGTAGTAGAATGTAGGGTGGTAACAAATAAATACAAGGTTATTGCACATATTTTTATTGCATAATGGGGAAAACATTTACCTGTTTGTGAGGTAGATTGCCTGGGGGAAGAAAGTTTTTCTTTAAATTGAGTAAAACTATAAGTAAATTAATAAATTATAAAAATCCAGCAAATTATTGGACTTTAGATTCAAATATAGTTAGAAAAAGTTGTGAAAATTAAATTAGGGCTGTATGGCTTTCAAATATTGTGATGTAAATCTTTGTGTAAACCTTTTGCTAAGTATGAAACGTTTATGATGATCTGGCAACACAGCTGCAGATTAAGATTGTGGTTTGTCAATTGTCTGAATCAGCAACACTAAATGTGTCATCAAGGTGTTAAAAAGATAATAGCAAAACTTTATAATGTACATGTGACCATGTCATGAAGCTGTAATGCACATCACGGTGTGACGGAGACCGACGGGAACACGGGACACTCCTAAACCTCTGTGTGATTTGTTATCTCTCTGCCAAGCCTGAGGTCATAGTTGGCAGGCAGCTTATCTGTGGCAGACTTTGGCATTACCAGTAATAAGTAGCTGAAATGTTCCAGCACCCCCTTTAGACTTTCTTTTCAAGAGCATCTGTGTTGGTTTGAGCTCTGTGGAAAAGGTGAAATCTATGAATATCACAGGCCTATCTATATACAATCACACATTGATATGTTCACTGCTTTGTCCTCAGCAATGTGACATGATGCACTGATCTATATAAATCAGTGTATTATAGATGAGTGAATTGAAAACACAGACTTGAGCTAAATGCATAGAACTAAGTGACTGAACTACAGCAGTATTGTGAAGTCACAATTTTGGACATTTGTTAAAAGTTATTTATTGTTATAATTTATGTTCGTGATTATTGAAATGTCATCTTTGGCATGTCAACAGTTGTTTATGTTTATGCATGCATTGGATTCATTGTTTGTAGGAAAAGTCGCTGCAGTGCTGGAGACACACATGGCTTTACTGCCATCTAGTGGATGAAATTAACGATGCCCAGTAAAACTCCATGAAGTGTTAGAAAAAGCCCCTGAAGGTGTTTATTGCATGCGAGTATGGCATAAGTGGTCTGTAGCTGCAGTATTTGTTCTTTTTGCTCATTGAAGTCGTTTGTGTAATTGTTGATAATGTGAAGTGTATTGATGTAGAGTCCTGCTTCTGGATGAGCTGCTTCCTGCAGAGTTGAAAGCAGCCCTAAATGAAATGTAGGTATGAAGTATGAAATGTATATATATATATATAATTTATATATAGAGAGAGATATATAAAATAATTTTATATATATATATATATATATATATATATATTTATTTATAGAAATATATACATTTTGTTTTAATATATTTTTATATATTGATGTTTTTGTAATATTTTGTTTTAATTTTTATATATAATCAATTTAAAATAATAATAATATATAAATCAATGTCAATTAATTTATATATATATATTTATAGAAATTAATTTTGTTTTAATATATTTTAATTTTTATATAGTTTCTTTGTAATATTTTGTTTTAATTTTTATATATAAACAATTGTAATATTTATTTATATATAAATCAATGTTAATTCATTTTTATATATACATTTATAATTTTTTACATTGAATACATTTCTATAAACATATATATATATATACATATATTTATAGAAATTAATTTTGTTTTAATATATTTTTATTTTTATGTATTGGGTTTTTGTAATATTTTGTTTTAATTTTTATATATAATCAATCAATTTTAATAATTTTTAATATATAAATCAATGTCAATACATTTTTATATATAAATGTAAAAAATTTTTACTACACATTGAATATATATATATATATATATATAGATAGATAGATAGATAGATATTTATTTTTTATAGAAATTAATTTTGTTTTATATTTTTATTTTTATGTATTGGTTTTTTGTAATATGTTGTTTAATTTTTTATAATCAATCAATTTTAATTAATTAGTTATATATAAATCAATGTCAATTAACTTTTTAAATATATACATTTATTAATTTTTACGTATTGAATACATTTATATATATATATAAATTTATTTTGTTTTAATATTTTTCTTTATTTTTATATATTGATGTTTTTTGTAATATTTTGTTTAAAATATTTGTATACTTAAATGTATTTTGTACTGAATACATTTATATAAAATAAGATATAAATTAAATGGATTATATAACATGTGAGGATCCTGCAGGTGGCAGATCGTTTATAGCCTTTTCTCACGGAAGATAGAATAATTAAATGTATCATTTTGATGGCGGATTGTAATCCAGAAAGGATTATGTGTTTATGAAACACATGTGAATGAAATTAAATTATATTCCAGTTTTAAATGTGCTTCTGATTACAGATAGCCTGGGCTTACACAAGATTTGTATTTTAAAGAGAACCGGTTGGAAGGGAGCATAGTTTGCTTTTTGGGTTAAAAGAATTTCTTAACATGACATTCGAATGGTATGACAATTAGAGATTAGACTCTACAGACTGTACACACTATACTCATTGTCACGCAATGCTGATGTTGTTAACATTAGTAATTTGAGAATAAAGTATAACAATAATAATAATTTGCACGGTTAGATATGATATGAGCTAACCGATCGTTAGATTTATTTACCATTGGTAGCGCGATTTATTGTATTGCTTTTTTCCTCACTTGGTCAGAACAAACGTGGCAGACTTGTTTGTTACTTGTTTAGATGGCAATATACTGTGAAAATTCTTATTTGGGTCATATATTCCAAGACGTAGGCTAGAATATGTGATTCCTGAGTACAGTATCCACACCTGTGCGGTGATCGACAGACTAACAAACATAGTACTCAAAACATTAGATTCATCTGCACTGGATGCCGTGCTGTGCCGGAGTACAACCCCACGCAGGGGAGATAATTCCGCACAGAGCTGCAATTCCAGGTTTTCAAACAGAGATGGCGACAAAACTTACAGACAGCTTTAAGTAATTTTAAATTAGCATTTTGTGTCTTAGAGGCTGGGACTTCTTTGGGTGCTGTCATCACTCTCCTCTTCACTGTTGTCTCACTACTTTGGTTACCGTTCCAGTCTCCAGCAATGCCAATGCTCCATGGCCAGTCCTGTCAGCCAAGGTCAAGTATTCCACCATCTCTGGTCTGCTCCTGTCAGCCACTCTTCTCCGGTTCCACTGCAATTGACTAATTGTGGCAATCTGGCTGGATTTGAACCAGGGACCTCTGGTGTTGTCTGCCAGTGCTCAGACCGCTGAGCCACAGATCTATACATGTGCTGGAACTTATACTTCACTACTTACCTGTGGTTTTTGCAACTAATGGCTGGAATGATTTATAAAGCGGCAGGTCTGGAGGTGTGGTGTAGAGGTAGCGTTTGCATGCGCATGCTCACAACAGGTTTGCACTCCAACAACTGGTTCGAGGCTCACCTACATCAGACATTCATATATCAGTCATTTATCTTTCAGTCATCAAATAATCACAAACATACACATAAATATAATTTATTTTATAGTTCCTACATGCAACACAATGCATTTACCACTATCATAAAACTCGTTTGTAAAACTCATCACAGTAAACGACAGCAAACACATGATTTTAATCAAAACATGTTCTGCTGCCTCCAGTTGTGCAAGAAAAAAAAAAGGTTAATATTGTGTGTCTGGCCAGATGGCTCACTAGTGTCCTGACTAAATCATTCTAGCATCATGAAGAGGACATCTTCTGGACACTCTTCTTCCTCAGCACCTCGTTCTGAACCTCTTCTGGAAACTGCTGAAGGTGACCCCGCACACAAGGCAAACAAAAGCGCTTGGTGTAGAACAGACTGCAGTCCTGTCAGAAAAAACAAAAAAACACAAGCTTATTGATATGTTGACATTGATTTCAATAAATATATATCATAATGATCCTGATGCTGCCACTGTTGTTCTTCACTACATACAAGCATAAAAGTATTGTTTAATCGATATCATCTTCACATTTTTCAACAATGGAAGAGATCAATGGATCATTTTTATACATTATTTCTTTCACCGAATCATTCAAAAAGGAGGGAAACCAATAGACTATTGGAGAGCCGTGTTTTTTTTTTTTTTTTAAATCAAAGCTACACGTACCGTTCCCACACACACCGTCTTACTGCACAGACAGCACTTGGATCCTAAAACCAGAAACTTTTCTCTCTCTGGGCTGAAGGGATCCTTCATGCCGTAACATTCCTCCAAGAGCCTGCGGGACAAACGACAAAGCACAAAAGCACATCTCAGTCACTGACAACACATCATGCAATTATTCAAGCACATACCACTGATCAGATATTTAAATCAAAGTACAGAGTGTTAAATGGCCAACTACAAACATGTACTAATGAGCTTTTAGCTCAGATATCAGCCTACAAGTCCTTTCTGTGTCTGCTGTGATAAGCACTGATTTCAGGAAACACATTTCACAGGTCAGATCATGGAAATACTGCAAATTGTTAGACGACAAAACAGAGCACAACTTTACAAAGATGATTTCACATACATAAATAGCATATTAAAGCAAGTATCTGTTTTAATGTTTCAAATAACATTTGAGAAAATAAAATGGGTCCAGAAATGGGTGAAATAATGTTCTATTGTCATATCAGATATTTAGGTTCAAATTAAACAACATACTTATTCTAACCTGTAGTTATTAAAATATATAAAAGAAAAAGTGAACATTTTATTATTATTTTTTAATTATTCAAATCGTCTCGCTGGCATGAGTAAAATCTAGTGGTTTTAAGGATAGTGGCAAAAACTAATAAAATAGTCTCTTTAAATGTCAAATCATCCTTGTACTAAATATGCTTAATTTTTTATATTTATTATATGTTTACAATATATTTCAAATATTGTTTCACTGAATGTTCAAGAGGGTGTCCCCTGTAAATCACAGTAAAATTGTATGATTATATATATTATGAAGCTACGGTCAAAATTCGTATTGCTTAATAAAAAGACATGGCTCTCAAATAGGCTTTTGATTTTCCTCCTTTTGAAATGATAAAAATTCCTACTGCTTAATAAAAACAAGCGATTGTAGCTTCATACGAAAGGTTTCGTGGTTTTGCTATAATACTATTATTATTATTAATAATAAAAACAAACAAATACTATTATCAAGCCCCTATAGTGCTTTGTGATGTGAATGTTCAATATTTTGCTGCATGGTGTCATTTGAAATCACTTCATTATAAGAGCACACAAACATCTAATGATCAAAAAGAAACGGTTTATACTAATTATGTACTTAATGGATTATTGAGAATAGTCCCAACCTTTACCAAATGTCACCAAAGTTACTCTGACAGAACACAAATTTACAGTGTCATTTTCCCATTTTTACTTTACAAATATTACAATTATTCACATTATGTCCACATGGCCTATTCGTTTATCGTTTACTCACCCTAATGTTGCAAACCTGTGTAACTGGAACACAAAATACAATATTTTGAAGAATGTTGATAACCAACAGTCTTGCCCTGCTGAAAAAACAATAGAACCCTGCCCAAGACACAATAGAAAATATAATGGTTTTAATGGGAATTGTATTGGTTTTAATGGAAACTAGAATGGTGTCTACTGGTGTGTGATGGATTCTATTGGTAGGATGTTAAATCCTATTGGAAAAATACCCAAAACACACTACAAAAAGGAATTTTGTAATAGTTTCACTGGAAAAAGCTAAAGGTTTATAATGGTATTTTAATGGAAACCATTAGAATTTCTGTGATGGTTTCTATTGTTTTTTTTAGCAGGGTGGTTACCACCGACACGTTTTATTAGATAGATAATCACTAAAGCTATACTAAAAACGCTCTTCATAGCATATAAACACCGTGCGCTATTTTGCAGTGTCACAAATACTGTTTGTACGTACACTATTGCTCTGGTGTTCGGCGGCTTCTGGCCGTAGAAGCTGTAAGGACTGCACAGTTCACACAGCTCGCAGGTGAAGACGCCGAGCGCGGACCCTTCGTTCAAATCCATTACTCTCGAGCTGCACAACCTTTACGTCCCATTCAAACACATCCTAACTGTTTGTTTTGAGTGAGCACGCGACCTGAGAGCGCGCCATGCTGCTGCGACATCACGACGGGGGGCCAAGAAGGACAGTCTCGGCGTTTCCGTTTTACACTTTACGCTTGCAGTACATCAGACTGGACAGAGGATGGCGCCAGAAATAAAACACGACCACGCCGCTCATTTCAGGCTGTTTTTAGAAACATTTTTCATTTACATTAGATTTCAATTCAAACTACAAACACCAGATGAGATCAGTCAGTAATTACGCACCCAAAAGCCACAACTAAAGATGAAATGATTCATTAAAAATTGCAACAGTCTACAACGCACTTTCTGATCAAGTCTTATGGATCGTCAACTCGTAGATTTTGCTCAAAATACGAAAATTAATTTTTCTTTAAAAAAAAAAAAAAAAACCTCAGTAAAACAATAATTTACCAATCAAATACAGGTAATAAGTCAGAACACATAACACATTTGTACAATAAAATTACAGTTGGAGTGCTATACAGTGTACAATAATATTTTTATACAAAAGATTTTACAAATGATGTTCAATGTACAAGCATTTGAAATGAGGTAACAAACAATCTGATTTATATGGCTCTCTCTCTATACATTTCATTCTGGCATTTAAACATATTAAAAATCACCCCTTATTCAGGATAGTCAACTATATATATTTTCCAGGTCCTAAATCTTGACTGCTGGTGCTTATTTGGCAGAGGCGGCTCGAGTTTAAAAGTGCAGAGCTAGGTCGACCGATCGGTAGCCACGCCCCTTGTAATCTCCAAAGCCCCGCCCTTCAAACTACATAGAAGGAGAGCAGCAGTGCATCATCTCTGTGTGGCCACATTTATCAAAAACAATACAAGGCAACTATGCTCTCGCACTATAAACACATGCTTGTGAAGCTAAATATGGCACTTTAATGGTCTACTGCCAGTTTACAGCGAGCCAATGCGTATATTATGAGTGCCATCTATTTACTGCACCTGTAATCCACTTTTTGGCAAATTTACAAAAGCATCTATAGCACTTTTCTACGGGACTATAGGCAATGACCTTATAAAGGTATGTGCCCGATTAAAGGTTAGTGCCTAGAATTACACCGGTTTTTCCCTATAATGTCCCGCCAGTGCTTGATGCGATAGCAGGTGCGCACCGTAAAGATGTTCCCGCTGGGCTTTTTTCCCCCTCTGAGCTGAGCGTCCTTTATCTCCTGTCCCGAACTCAGAGGGATCTCTCGAGTATGCTGAGAACGGTGACGTTTCGAAGTCAGTACATGTCCCTGTAGATCTCCTGCAGAAGTGGGTGGAGTGAAGCGTCCTCCGTCTTGTTGATCTCCTGGACCAACTCCGCGTGCTCCGTCACCAGCTGCCGCAGGTCGGCCAATTTCTGCAGCAGCTTAGGAAAGAGTAAGGCGTTGTCGGGGTGGTTGGACAACAGGTGGAGCCGCAGGGCGTGGATGATGCTCTCCTGGATGCGCTCGATCTGCGACGCGTCGCTCAGTCCTGGACGGTCTGTCGGTGGAGATCCAGAGAGAGAGACACTTCAAATTATTTAACTGATTCATGCCATTATTATCACTTATTAATCTGTGACCCTGAACCACAAAACCAGTCATAAGGATATATTTTTTTTAAAAATATGAATAAATAAGCTTTCCATTGATGTATGGTTTGTTATGATCGGACAATATTTGGCCGACATATGACTATTTGAAAACATGGAATCTGAGGGTGCAAAAAATCAAAATATTGAGAAAATCACCTTTAAAGTTGTCCAAATGAAGTCCTTAACAATGCATACTACTAATCAGAAATTAAGTTTTAATATATTTACGGTAGGAAATTTACAAAATGTCATCATGGAACATGATCTTTACTAAATATCTTAATGATTTTTGGCATAAAAGAAAAATCGATAATTTTGACGCATACAATGTGTTGTTGGCTATTTGCTATAAATATACCTGTGCTACTTATGACTGGTTTTGTGTTCCAAGGTCACATTTTGATATTAATACCGAACTTTTCAAATAAAGGACTTTCCTGTTCAATTGATATTGTGTCAAAAGTTGTATTAAACATCATGACGTCACTGCATGACAAATTTTGAGCAGTAGACTGTACAGTGTGTCCATGAATTATGTATTTTTTAGTTTTTGCTAACGCTGTGTCTCTTTAGCATATATATGTTGTAAGAAAACAGCAGCTCTCCCGGAAGCTGCGGTTTATGGAAGCATCTGCTCTCAGGTCTCTGCCGTACGGCAGCAGTTCCTCGGGCTGCTGCTAGAACCGGCGGGAGAGGAAACTGTGGTTATTTTTGCTAGCCCTCAAGAGAACAAAATCTCAATCTCACTCCGACCATTATTATATCATGCCTTTCAAAAGCTGCTGGCTGTGGGACTCCAGAGGTGACATAAAAACAACCTGAACCACAACTAACCTACTTAGAGTTCAGCAAAGGAGATAACATTAAAGGGATAGTTCACCCAAAATGAAAATTCTGTCATTAATTACTCACCTTCATGTCGTTCCAAACCCTTAAGCCCTTTGTTCATCTTCAGAACACAAATTAAGATATTTTTGATGAAATTTGAGAGCTTTCTGACTCTGCATAGACAGCAACACAACTTAAAATAGTCCATGTGACATCAGTGATTCTACCTAATGTTATGAAGCTACGAGAATAATTTTGTGCACAAAGCAAAAAAATAATGACTTTATTCAATAATTTCTTCTCTTCTCTTCTTTCTTTGCGTACAAAAAGTATTCTCGTAGCTTCATAAAATTAAGGTTGAACCACTGATGTCACATGGACTATTTTAACAATGTCCTTACTACGTTTAGTTGCGTTGCTGTCTATGCAAGGTCAGAAAGCGCTCAGATTTCATCAAAAATATCTTAATTTGTGTTCCGAAGATGAACGAAGGTCTTGCAGGTTTGGAACGACATGAGGGTGAGTAATTAATGACAGAATTTTCATTTTTAGGGTGAACTATCCCTTTAATATGGAGTAAGATGTTCATGAAACGCAAGAGTACTTCAGGTTAAATGTATGTATGTATGTACTTATACATTTAAAGCACCATTACTGTAGTAGTCTAATGGTCCTTTAAATTTGCATTCAAAAATAGGGGGTCTCCAAACTTTGATGCAAAAGACCCTAAATATAACCTTATATATAAATGAGCATGTATAAATGCAATTTAATCAAGCATTTTAAAATATTCCTTTTGTTTTTTTCTGCCTACTATTACATTAATGATAATAGATGTATGGACATAGCATTTATCCATGCATAAATAAATAAATTACTTTCCCCATTCTTAACAAATACCCTAAGATAACTTTTTAAAAAGATATATGATAAATACTTACTTATGATAAAAGTTTGACAAGCCTTAAAAATTTATATTTGGTCAAATATTGTTCTTCTCTAGCACCTCTGTATGACCCCCGGCCCCCAGTTTCAACACCCCAGCTCTAGTTGGAGTACAGCATGTAACCGCATGACATATCAATTTCATGTCAAGTATTTCATTCCTGAATAAAGCCAATTTTCAAAAGCTGCTAGTCACTGTTAAGTAGCGTTTCACTTAAATAATGCTTTCCAAATGTTTCCAAGACCGCCTCTATTTCACATCGCATGCTCTCTCTGCATCTCACCTCCGCAGCAGATGATGGCGGCCACAAACAGTGCCAGGTCGCTGTCGTCGAGCTCTAGGGCATTGAATCTCATGGCGAACTGAAATTTCGGCTCCATCATGTCGCTGAAGGGCTTGCGCAGGCTCTTCAGAAATTCGCGGGTGATGAAGCCTCCACCGCGAGCCACCAGCAGCCCGTCTTTGTTCATGCAGGAGGCCAGCAGGGCGAAGAGCGCCTCGTACACGCCGTATTTCAGCAGAGTCACCTGGTCGTTGAGGTCCAGGGTGGCGAAGCCAGGCACGGCCTTGGCGAACTCCGTCACCTCCGTGACCGTCGCCACCGAGGCGTACTGGCAGAACAGGAAGATCCGAGCCTCCACTTCTCTCTCCTGCAGAGTGGAGACGTCTCCGGATGCCACGTTGCCCAGCAGCTGGGTGAGTAGTTTCCGCTCGGCATGCTGGAGAGTGTCCATGTCGTGGATGACGAAGGGCTTCCATGAAGGATGGAGAGAGGACAGTCAGAGAACAAGTGTGCGTTCAGACCGTGCAACTCAAACTGAATAGCTTGTGCAATTAGTGCTCACTGTTTTCTTAATTAGCAATTGACACCCTGTCACTCAGTGTTGGGGAAGCTACTTTGAAACCGCAGCTTGCCAAGCTACTTCATTTAAAGTCATTAAAATACAGTCATTAATTAACTATTTTTGACACTAGTACACTACCAGTAAAAATTTTTGAACTGTAAGATTTTTCATGTTTTTTTAAAACAAGTCTTTTCTGCTCACCAAGCCTGCATTTATTTGATACAAACTACAGCAAAAACAGTAAAATTTTGAAATATTTTTACTATTTAAAATAACTGTTTTCTATTTGAATCTATTTTAAAATGTAATGAACAGCATTCATCTGAAATAGAAATCTTTTGTAACATTATAAATGTCTTTTATTGTCACTTTTGATCCATTTAAAGCATCCTTCTAAATAAAAGTATTAATTTCTATACCCCCTCCCCACCCACTACATAAATAGTGTATAATGTTACAAAAGCTTAATATTTCAGATAAATGGATCTTTCTACGCATAAAAGAGTCCTGAAAAAATTTACTTAAACGCTTTAGATATTGATAATTATAATAATAATAATAAAGGTTTCTTAAACAGCAAATCAGCATATTAGAATGATTTCTGAAGGATCATGTGATACTGAAGACTGGAGTAATGATGCAAAAAATTTAGCTTTGATCACAAGAATAAATTACATTTAAAATATATTAAAATAGAAAGCAGTTATTTTAAGTAGTAAAAATAATTTCACAATATTACTTCTTTTGCTGTATTTTTGTTTCAAACATGTATGAATTTCTTTCATCTGCTGAACACAAAAGAACAAATTTGTAAGAATGCTGATATTCACATAGTTTCAGTTTCCACCAACTTCCTTTGAATGGACAAAAAAACACATTGGAATTCAACAGGAACCAAAACTGTTTGGTTAGAAAAATTCTTCAAATAACAAATTTCAGTTCAAATTTCAAGGGGTACTTCATGTAATTATTTTAGGTCAAAGGGGGTTCAACTTTCAAAAACATTTGGGAACTCTCTGCTATAATGGACAGTGTTTAAACATTGCATCATTTTGCTCAGCTTTAAATTTGCATGAGCAATACAACATAAATTATGTGTCAGTGAGTGAGTCCTCAACACAGCAGTCGCTCACCGGAGTGCTGGTCTTGCCCGTGAGAAACACGCGTGCTTTGGCTTTGTTCATGTGGAAGTGTTTGAGGTAGGCTTCATGCATCTGTCTGGCCAGACTCTTTGTGTCCGGCTGCTGGGACTCGTGCTGCTCTTTCCCGCCGACGTCCTGCTCTGCTTTCAGCCTCTGCTTCTCAGATTGGGGTATCCGCCCAAAACGGATAGCTGTAAGACCCACACACACACACATACAGTATCAATGAAACCAAATGCAAGCTCATGCATGCTGCCACAGACAATGTACCGTATACAAACAAAACAAACACGTACTGTATACTGTATATGTTTAACAAAATGTTCATACTAGGGCTGATAAAAACAAAAAACAATAATCAAAAATAAATAAATAAATATATATATATATATATATACAGTATATATATATTAATATATATATACACGAATATATATATATACACACACATATTAATATATATATATATATATATATATATATATATATATATATATATATATATATATACACACACACACACACACACACACACACACACACATATATATATATATATATATATATTTTTTTTTTTTCTGCATTTTCTTTTTTTTTCTGCATTTTCCTCTTCTCTTGTTTCCTTCCTAATCTAGTTTTCTAATAAACTTGACATTGTATATTATGATTATTGTTGGCTTTTTAAAAGAAGTGCTTTTGTTCCTCTTTTGTGTTGCTTTCGATAAAATCTTCTGCTAAATGTTATGTGAAATGTTACATTAAATAAATAATTACTTAATATTACATAAATTACTTAAAATAGTTACTTAAAGGTCCCATGACATGCTGCTTTTTGGATGCTTTTATATAGGCCTAAGTGGTCCCTAATACTGTATCTGAAGTCTGTTTCCCACTACGAGCCAGTCCCACAATGAGCTTTTCTTAGGACGTGCCATTTCTGTGTCTGTAGCTTTAAATGCTAATGAGGAGGAGAGAGGCGGGGCAAGGTGGAGGGTGGGTATGTGGCCTTAACCAGCTTGCGCTACCATGCGCTACCATGCGCTAATGTTGACAGTGGATGTATCGCAATGGCTCGTAGACACACAGTCCTTCAAGCTTTTCAGTTTGACCCAGAATCTGATCCGGGTGGAGAAGCACCGGATGAAGAAGTTGCAACTCAGCGGCTACAGCAGGACGTCCCCGAATGGTTAGTTTAAAATATTGTGTCTGGATACGGTACTTTAGTTGGTTTGTTTATGTATGCTGTTACAGTTATTATCATGTAGCTAATGCTAGCCATAGGCTTAGATGAAGGAACTAAAAAAATACTTCGGTGTTCATTTGTACATCCAAACACTGAGCAACTATCGTGCTTCGCTCATTTGCAAGCCATCGAGGAAAAAAAAAATATTGCGCTCGCCTCGCACGGTAGTAGCTCATTTTCTCATGGGCGGACAAAGCAAAGAAAGGGGAGGTAACCTTTCCCCAAATGACGACATAAAGGGAAGATTCCAGATTGGGCATCTGAGCTTACATTTTCTCAAAGGCGAAGCAGGATACCCAGGGCTCGCTTTACACCTATCGCCATTTCTAGCCACTGGGGGACCATAGGCAGGCTAGGAGAACTCATATTAATGTTAAAAAACCTCATAAAGTGAAATTTTCATGCCATGGGACCTTTAAATAACTGAATGAATTAATTCATTGTTTGTTTTATTTCCACATCACTGAATAACAGTCTGCTGTGTTGCAACTGCATTGTCAATCTGTCTGAGAAAAAACTGCAGATAAAATACAAGAATGCGAAAAACAAACACTTTTTAACTGCTGGTCTGTGTGCAGATCCACACTCTAATTGCTTGGATTACAGGAAAATCCCCATAACTCAAATTTGGGTCAGGAGGTACTGATTGCGTTTATTTGGTTGCACTATTTTTAAATAATTAATCACGGTACATTAACGTATTGAATAGTCAGCCCCAGTATATACACAAACCAACAGTAGTAGAACTTTAGGTCAACACACTGCTGCCACTTCATCAGTACCGGGACAAAGGGCAGACGACGGTGGGGTTGGGAGTTGTATGGCGTGATATGATACAGATCTGCCTCTGAAGGGATTGTGCTAACAGCGGCACATGACATTAGCCCATTAACAGAAGAAGCTATCTTCGGTTTGGGTCAAAGTTTCATGAGAGAACGGGACGGCGTATCTTCCGTGTCGCCCGGTTCATCTCCGGTCATGTCGCTGTGTAAAGGTTGTTGTTCTCTGTTTTGATTTGAATTTAATTGTCCTGACCTTTAATTAGAGAACTAAATAAGTACGTGTTACAAATTATTATTGTCATAAAACAGAACACCATCTTGATTTCAGATAAAGCAATTAAAGATCTTAAATCATCAAGCCATAAACTGATTCTGTATAATCTAAATCATAGAGATATGCTCTTTTTGAAGCTCTTACCGTTGTGGGACATGCCCACTGCAAGGCACTTGCGGAAACGGCAGTATTGACATTTGTTGCGGTTCTTTTTCTGGATCTTGCAGTTGCGTTCGCACTTGTCGTACTCCAGTTTGAGTCGAATGGTTCTCCTGAAGAACCCCTGTGGAAAATTCATGAAAAAAAACACATGTAATGCAAGTTGACATGATCAATTAAAAAAAAAAAATCTATTTCTGCAGGTTTTATGAAGGTAAATTTAAGACTTAAGACATTTTAAAGACCTTTTAAAGACCAAGTAAAGAAAAAGTAAGGAATTAATTGAATGGGATACAATATATCAATGCCCTCAAAGTTTGAAAATACAACTTACAACCAGATCTCTATTAATTTTTAATTCATTTTCCAAAAATCTTGGAAAAGATTTGGATAGCTCTGCTCCAAACCACAAGAATTTGGACATAACTTTTACTGTACCTTCTGATCACACTGCAAAAAAAGTATTATCAGTATTTGTTTTGCTTTCCAGTGCAAATGTCCAAAGATCCTTAAATCAAGATACATTTACTTGAGAAGTAAAACGACACAAAACAAGAAGTCTTGTTTTATGAGAAATTGGTCAAAATAAACTTAATTTATAATTAAAACAAGAACAAATATCTGCTATAAAGGGCTAATTCACTGGGGAAAGTATAAACTCACTTAATTTAGTTTAATATCTCAGAAAAGAAGACTCCATTTAAGGATGTTTAGATTTTCGTACTGGAAAACAGACAAAAATACTGAGGAAACATTTAAGACTTTAAAACCTTTCAGGCTTTAATTTGTGGAAGGGTAAACTTGTTCTTGCACCACTTTGTAATATATTTATGTTTACATTTTGAATTGGTTGTATAAGAACTTTAGCCCCTAATTTCCAATACAGAGCAGAACCTCACAAGACCGTAATAAAATGACCTTGATAAACCGAACTCTAATTGCACATGTGATAAGAAGGCTGATTCGCAAGATAACAATATTTATTTCTCAAGAACACACAGTATCTATGAACAAACACAGATGTACAGCTAAGCTCAATGTAGCTCGCACAAAAGAGTTACAACTTACAGAAGCATTTCCATGCTTTGTTAATAAATGATAATATATGAAATAAATTATGCCTTTTGAGAAATGTTCTTCAGAGAAACGTACTTACAGACTTCAAAGCAAAAGAGAATCGTGCATAACCTGATGGTAAATGCTTTGTCAAAAATCAGTTACCGAGGTCTTGCGTAGGATGCTTGGGGAAAGGTGCACTGGGATTATTGCTGTTTACCAATCAGATAAAATCAAGTAAAAAAGCAAGAATGATAAAGTTGATGCAGTGAATGAAGGGCTATCAGAGCTTTGAAAAGTCTTCCCACACATATTCATCAGAATAGACACTGTGGACGGGTCCTGGTATGTGTACTAAGGGTCACGGTTACAGCACAGACATTCTGTGTCCCTCCAGGCGAGTTATTTAACTGGGAAAAGCAGAACACGTGCCTGACAATGGAAACAGGTATCAGACGAGAGCTTGGTCCCATGACAGACCGTCACGGATTGCTCCCAGCGCTAAAAACAGAAGCGATGACGCATCTCTACACACCGAACATACCATACGATAAAACCGGACTGAGGAAACGGCTCATCACAGTACAGCCAGCCCCTAAATATCAACCAAGGACAGACACACCTTCCATGCTGCCGATGCATTATTTCCTACTGCTCTTAAAAGCCTTAGGAAGTGAAGTTTAAAATATATTTGCATGCTGCAAATGACTCATTTATTCTTCCAGATTTATCTCAAAAGAAAACACAAACATAAATGTTAAAACTGTCGCGTGAAATTGCTTTTTAAAAGCAAATTACTAAACAACTAGGTGGCACTTTAAAATAAGCTTCTACAAATTAACATTAGTTAACACATTAGTTGGCGAGAAATAGCAATGAACAATTTTGCAGCATTTTATTAATTGGTTATTGGTAATTTCTCCACATACTAATAGAGTGCTGCATATTTACAGGCCAACCCGCAAGTACCTATCATCCTGGTTCCCTTGGCTTTTGGATTATTGCAGAAAAAAGGCTCTGTAACCAATAAAAGTTCATGATTCTTAAAAAAAATTTTAATCTTCACAAGCTTTATAAAAACAAAAAAACAAAAACACAACTTAATATATAAGTTAGTATAAATTCTGACAACTAAACACAATTGCCAGAAGAAACAAGTTAAAGTTAGGCTAGTAAGTGAAATATGAAAAATGTGCTGGGACCGTTCATTTGCATACCTAAATGGTTGACAGCTCTTAATGCAAAATCAACTGTAATTTTGTCATGACAACTCAAGTTTAGCATGGTAATATACATGGCATTGTTAATGTGTTTGGTTTTGGCGGAATAGATGTGCTACGCTGCTGCTGCTGCTGCGACAGAGCAAGTATTGAGACTTGCTACTGCTAATACATCCACAGACATGCTGTTGTGAGCATGTAAGAAACACTTCTGCTGCACAAATAAAACGTATTAAAATAACCCCCAAATATACCATACATGCAATCACCCCGTAGCAGATCTATACAGGTGGAGCTGGGGAAGGTGGAGGGTTTCTGAAGGGCGCTGCAACTGCCATAGCAAGCATTAGCCAAGTATTTGAAAGCTGAGCAGCAAGCTAATTGGCTGCTGATGTAAACAGAAACCAATCAGCTGCTCAATGTCAATTATGTCATTATGTCAGATTGAGATGGCCTGCGCCATCTAGAGTTTCATGACAGAACTTTGGATTAGTGTATAAAATTTCCATTTTAACTGAAAGTATAAACCTAGGGTAAGCGCTGCTGGTTTTAGAGCAAAATGCAAAACTGAGACATTTCATTCACTGACTTGCTTCACTCAGCAGCGCTATTTTTTTATTGCTATATTTAATGGGTCACACTATGTTCAGGGTTAGCACCAAACCAAATCTCCAGGTGCTCTCATGAGAACCAGACTGAAAAAATGTTGCATAACTTTAACATCACCGCCACTAAACCTCCAAGAAACATGTATATTTTTTTTAATACACAAACTGGAAAGTTTAAATTAGAACAGATAGCAAGAGTTACATTTAGCCACTTGTTGGCAACTGTGGGGTATTACTGATATATTTCATACTGAATACAACGTGAAAATATCCTGAGTTTGTGTTATTTTAAACAAATTCTATTATTATATGTATTATATTATTTGTATTACTTACAGTGTTCCAGGGGCCAAGGTTTTACATGGCCCATTACACGGTACACAAAACAACATGAGCACCCATAAGCAAAGATGGCGGATTTTAAATTGCGTACATATGGAAGCATCCTCCGTCAGCCAAGTGACAGCTGTTAAGATGAATGGTTTTTCTAGGTGTTACACACCTCAGAATACATTTGATGTGTAATAGACACTTTTTTTAGACCAATGAAATTTAAATGTGGGCGGAGCTAAAGGGCACAATGGCAAAAAAAAAAGAAAAAAAAAGTGAGACCAACAAAACGTCCTGTCCTTGTCGCAGATTTACATGCGAGTATCGCTTTTAGTGCTTGTTGCTTTATGATATCGTTCCTAGTTAGGACACTGTGTAAATGTCAAACTATATATTTAACTAAAATGAAATTTAGTTAAACTAGAGGCACGTGAAACTCAAAACCAGTGACCTGAACTGAATAAGGAACTAAGTCGGTACACACCGATACTGATAGTGTTCCTTTAAATTCTTGGAAATAGTTTTTAATTAGCATTTAATTTTGAAACAAGCTTAACTATAACTAGTAAGTAAAACTAATTATTTATAAAGCATATTTTAATTGGTCTCACCAAACTACAACGTGAAAGAGTGGTAAACCGCATTGGCAATAAACCTCGTTGTAATTGTCCTGGCTTAATTGCACCATAAGGGGTGCCAACGGTCAAAGTCTTCTCATGCTGGAGAAACACACATGGCACACGGCAATAACTGGGCTGGTAGTAGTTAACTTTAAAGGAACGAGAACGGCCGTGACCCAGGCTCAAGTCAGCTGGGGTGTGTTGTGTGCAGTTCTACTGATGAATTTGACATGCACCGCATGAAGCAACAGCTCTTGTAAACGCTTCACCTCACATGTACGAAGGGAGAACAAGCCTCGGGGGAACTCTCAGTCTTTTTGCAAGAGCAGCTATGAAAATACTACAGAAACTCATGTGCTTTCTGGTGTGTGCGCTCAAGTGTTTTCTGTCCCGGATAGGTTTGTGGTTATGAAAGTGTAACACAGTGCCTGCACTAATGCCAAGCAGGAAAAAGTTGAGGGCGTTTTGGTATTGACTCTTGGCACTCGTGTAAGAATTTTCCACTGTGCGCATTGCGTGCATGCTTACCTTGCACCCTTCGCAGGCGTGCACTCCGTAGTGGAAACCAGAGGCCCGGTCGGCGCAGACGCGACACTCAAGGGCCAGAGAACCAGAGGAGTTCTCATCCTGAACCGTGCTGGACGCAAACACTTCTGAGGATGGACTAGACGCTGGTGTTAAGACATCTACGAGACAAACACACCCATGGGCATATGCATATATTTACACTGACCCAACTTATTTTTTATGATTATTTTGGTAATACTTCAACATAGGGACCAGTTCTCACTATTAACTAGCTGCTTATTAGCATGCCTATTATTAACATATTGGCTGTTTATTAGTAATTGTAAAGCACATATTCTGCATGACCATATTCTTCATCGCTAATATTACCCAATACCTAAACTTAACAGCTACCTTACTATTAATAAGCAGCAAATTAGGAGTTTATTGAGGCAAAAGTCATAGTTAATGGTTTGTTAATGGTGAGAGTTGGACCTTAAAATAAAGTGTGAGCATTATTTTTATTTTTTACACAACATGAAAAAATAACATACAATTTTTAAAGGCACAAATGTAATTTTTACAAATTGTATAATATACATAATTTGAAGAACTAATTTTAAGTTAAAACTGACAAGTGTGTCCAAACTTGTTTATATACCATAAGATGAATGCAATGAATGCAAAGGTTTAATTCTTTACCTTTACAGCGTTAATTTAAGCTTTTTAAGGGGCCTGATTGGTTAGGATTGTGTGTGTCCGTATGCTCTACCTAAGCCAGTTGAGCTGTCTGCTGCTGTGCTGTTGCTCTGGTAGTCCAGCACGTGAAGGGAGTTGAAGGTATCGTCACTGAGGGACTGTGAGATGTCCTCCAGCACCTCCATGTCACCAATGAGCTCTCCACACAGAGGGCTGTCCAGAATTGGATCGCCCAGCGGGGACAAGGGACTGTACAGGCTCGGCATGTCTACCATGGCGCTGGACCACGGCAAGCTTTGAATCATTCATCAGTCTGCAGACAAAACAATTGCAAGAAAAGAAGACTGAGTCAAGAAAACGTTTCATATCTTTTAAAAGAGCAAAACACAATACACATATTACACTGGGTTTAAATGCAGATGCAAAAAAATTTTTTTTTTTTTTTTTGACGTTTGTGAGAATAAAAACAATTAACAATGGTTAATTTTTTTAAAGACTTGTTGTTTTCCCATTATTATTATTATTGGATCATTTTACATAGTTTTGCATCGACTTTTTATCATGTACATTGAAATAAAAAAGATAGTTGTTTTATTTAAAAAATGTTTTTTTTTCTTTTTTGTATTAGTATACTAAAATTACACAAAACAGACCAGTCATCATAAATCCCTTTGCATATGTAAAGCTTCATAATTTTTATTTCAGATTAATGCCCTGATATCAATGCATAAAAATAAAGAAATAAAAGCAGTTATTTTATTTTATTATTATTTTAAAAGTAATTTATTTTAATGGTTATTTTTTTTAAATTAATTTTATCATTTTAAACAGCACTGTTTGATTGTGATGATAAAAAAGGAAAATCAATATCTACTTGGTATGCAACCTGCAGCCTGGGCTCTGTGAAACAGTGACTAGAAGAAGTTCCATTCAGAGCAATGCTAAACAAGTGGCATTATTAACATGTTCAGGGGGGGGGGGTTGCCAAGGAAACCCCAGGCACAGATATGGCAGCATTTTATTTAGACATGAAGGGAGTGTTTCAAAGGCTTTGGCCTGTTTCATCACAGGAATGTGATCTCATTCGTCCTGCCATGTGAACTTAAAGAGAACGACCAAAGACCAAGTGCTCCATCGACTATGGTGATCTGAAGATTGGGTGTAAAAGATATGTCAGTGTAAAATCAAATTGGTTTAAATTTATACATGTTTCAAAGAAATCGTGAGTGGTGTTGTTATGCGGCTGCTAAGTAGTTTCAAGGGGTTGCAGGGCAGTTATTCTGATGCGCTTCATTTGCTTGATATCACAGTATCATTCACTCACACACTACGGCCGGATGGTCCAAGTGCGAGCAGGAGATAAAAATCCTCTGCAAAAGAATTAAGCACTCAAATGGATTCAGACGTTCTCGAGGGAATTTTTATGGCAGCTCAAGGGGTCTTGTGGACAACGGTTCAAATGCCATTCCACTCAACCCTTTAATTTCTTACAGCAGTCACATGGAGAAGGCTAACCAATGCCAGACTCAGCATTCAAATCCCTTCTGCAACAGATCGCTGTTTTTGGAGGAAACAACAATAGACTTTACCTTCAAGGGACAAACACAGCCAATCTAAAAGAAAAAAAGAAAACACTTTTGTTGCAGTACTGCCCATGCTAAAAAGCTGACAAAATCTGCACTAACATTGACTACCGACGGTAGACAAGATGTTCTTGCCGAATCCCGTCATAAATCAGCTCTTGGCAGAGAATCCCAGTTTCCAGCTCTGTCTGTGAGAGGAAGCCATCCAGCTTTCTAAAGTTATACCTGATCTCTCTGCTCTGTAGATTCAGCCGAAGCAGAACAGCAAAAAACTTACCCGGCTGTTCACATCTGTTTGTCTCCAGCTGTTGCAGCTGAAACCTGAAACCTGAGCTCAGCGTGATCCTTCGGTTAACGCACGCAGCCGTCCGCTATCTCAGAACTGTACGACAATAATTCCTGACTCACACCTGATTCTGCTTGTGACACAACGTGCACAGACAAGTGAAGCAACAAGTGTTCCTATTGGAGAAACATACTGACTGCCATAATGACTGCATATTAGTTACTACTGTACACTGCAAAAAAAAATTATTTAGTAAAGCATGCTTAAAATTGACTTGAGAAGCAAAACTGCATCTAAATATTCTTGAAACAAGATAGATTTGCTTGATAATTAAAATCGCTTAAGGTAATAATACATTTTAATAACATTTTAACAAAACACCTTCAATTTTCTTCATCTGTTTTTGTCCTGTTTTCCAGTAAAAGTATATAACCACCCTTAAAATTGACTTGAGAAGCAAAAGTGCATCTAAATATCCTTAAAAGAAGATATATATATGAAAATTACAAATTTAGGAAATAAAAATCTAAGGATATGTATTTCTCATACTGGCTACAGAAGGATTATAGTATATTGATTGTATATTATTTAACACACTACAAATATAAATAAACAAACAAATAAATTTAAAAAAATGAACCTTTAATCCTTTTTTGGGTTTTGTTTTCCAGATAAAATATATAAACATGTTTAAAATTTACTTTAACATAAACCTCATGCGTACACAAATATTTTATAAAAAAATATCAATATTTTTGTATTTTTATGTAAATATTTATACAAATTTTATCTTTATATCTTATATACAGCTGTCTCAAGTAAATTTATTTGAACTTTTATTTAAATAAATACTTTACTAAAATGTACTTTTAATTTCATTTAATGAATATTTTTATAATTGTGTAAATAATTATGCAAATATTTCAAATTTACTTTTATTTATTTAAATGTAGTTTTAGATTATTTTTAGTAGAAACATGACTATTTATTTAGCTTGATTTATTTCATTTTGCAGTGCAAGAAGCCAGCCATTGACAGTAAACAAGATTACGCATGTACCATGCGTTTGAGTGAGGCTACATTTGTGTACCTACAGTAATTGTGTATTAGGGTGCGAGACAGAGAGCGATAAGCTGAAGCTACTATATTTATTCAGTGTAAACCCAGACACTCACATGGGCACACATACGCATGACTTGAGCCTCATGACAACGAGTGAGAGCCAAGCGAAGTGTAGGATAGACGCCAGTTTCTGCTGTAATGGAAATGTGCCCATGGAGACCGGCTGAGCCATTAACCAGCAAAACCAAACCTCACAGACGCTTCCAAACTACAATCAATTCTACACAAATATCTCAACGGATGCATAAGATTCAACACCTCCTTGTTCATAACAGATGTTATATAAATTGATGAGTGCAGATTACAAAACAAGAGTCGAACAATAACACAGAATCCTCAATGAGTCCTATTAAACAAACAGAACAAGACTGAGTCAGGCTGTGCAAAAATTGATATTTTTTTCATATTTTGCTGTAAAGAAAAATAATCAAAATATCCTTAAAACAAGATAAATCTGCATATGGTATCAAAATAACAACACATAAAAACACATAAAAAATTCTCAATCAAAATACATCTCTTGTGTCATTCAGCTTGTCAAGTAAATGTATCTTGTTTTAATTAAGATTAGAAATTGTTCCTGAAAAACTGCTTGGTAATAACATAATTTTTGCAGTGCAAGGTTTGCGTGTTTCTCATTCTGGCTAGAGAAGGACACACGCTCATAGCCTACGTGCTGAAGAGGAGGAGGCCTGTTGTGGAGGGTCACAGCTGACAGGACTGGGAAACCAATACAGGCTGATTTACCCCCTCCTTCCTGGTTGATCTTCACCGACTGTCTGGTCTGACCGTGTAGTAACAATACAGTAGTCCCAAGGGGTAGTTTAGAGCCACAAGAAGACAATGAATGTCAACATACTTAATCCTCTCTCAAAAACTTAGTACAAACAGGCCATACTGATCATGTGTTCCCCATCATTACTTCAGAACCAGCCTTGGACTCGCTGCGCAAGACAACAGACGTAAAGCAAACACATCTGTGTAGAAATTTCCACTGCATCAGCCAACTACCAATGACCAAGCAGAATCTCTACCCACCGGACAGAAACAACAGAATTGAAGTATAAAGATTAATCTGTGACCACAGACCACGTGTGAGTTTATTTTTGAAAGAAATACTGATTCAGCGTATGATAAAATGCACGTCTTCCTAGCAGCATGTGCAACGGATAAATCTCTCCAGTTTGGATGTGGGTCAAAACCACTTGGCAAAAATAAAGACAAGTCTATTTGCTCAGTGTCGGTGAAAGGTCAATGACATGACTTTTTATTTTTTTTGGATCTACTGATTATTCAAGATGCATTAAAATGCATTAAAGCACAACTTAAACACTTACATTTTAATATTTTTGGTGGGTAAAAAGTATAATTACAACTTATCCTGATATCATAAAGAAGAAATAAATCTTTATGAAAATAATTGAACTTAAATTCTTAAAAATTATTTGCATTTATTTATTACTAATTAAATAATTATTTATTTATTTATTTATTAAATAATAATAATAGTTGTTGTTGTTGTTATTATTATTGTAAGGTTGTAAAATCTAACATGGTACGACTCTCCAAAATCGTAATTATGTTTCTGAATTAATAAAAACAACAACAAAACCTTGAAAAATATATTTAAAAATCTTTTTGAAAATAATGATCAAAATGTATACACTCGCATGCATAAAGAGTGTAACGGAATTAGTTTTCTTAAAAATGCTAAAAAGCTTTTCAAAACGTAAATAATAAAAATGTCTTTAAAACTAAATGTTTAAAATCACTCGTTTGCCACTGATTAAAATATAGATACAAAAAAGCAGCACAAAAACAATTGGTGTCAAAACATATCCTTGCATAAAAGAGAACTACTTCACCTTTCACAATGGCTGTGAGGCTTTGTTTAAAGTGCACAGCACAATTACAAACCGGGTTCGAATCATCACCTAAGCGCAGAGCAAAGCAGAATGAAATCAGTGCTTACCAGATCACGATTCACGATTCTGCTCTGCCAGCTGCCAATAAATACACGCACCCCTTTCAGGACCAAAGTCCGAATCCGCACACACACACACCCTGCATGCCTGCTTCTCTCCGTTCAGAAGTTGGGCTGGCGTTACAGCAACAAACAGACGCCGCAGTGAGCTGAATGCATCAGATAAGAGAACCTTAATATCTGGATGGATACATTTATAGCCTAATCAAAACCGCTGGGATTTCAACAATAGAACAGGAATGTCTTCATTCCACACGCCCAGGAAACATCCTGTCTGTTTAGTACATTCAGCCTACAGAGAGACAGCTCAGTATTAAGTCAAGGCAGACGGCTTCATATGGACTATGAAATGCAAACATGGGGCAACTGAAGCAGGTGCATCCATGTAGGCCAGATGTTTTTCTATCATTTAACCTGCTGATACAGTCATGGACAAAATCTGTGTCTGTGTTACGACAAACTAAACATGACAATCATGACTTCATAAATCTGCATTAATCTAATCTTACAGATGATATATGATAATCAAAAGTGTTTCACAAAGCCAATATGGCGAAAGAAACTTGGCCACAGAGATAAGATAACGAAACAGGCTATAAAATTACTTAATTTTAAGGGAGCAACTTTCAAAGATGCCTAAAAGTGTATTAGGGCTCCTGTATACACACACTATATTATGAATCAGATTTCTAAGATGGATCAAATGACTAAAGTAAAATGTGAATATCACATTATTTAAAATATAATTTAGCTGTTCATAAACTGACAAACCTCAAACCTCATCTCGAATGAGACTCTCAGAGCCCACGCAATGGCGTACTGGGAAAAACGTAACAGGAGCGAATGGACAAGCCCATGTGGCCCTGTATAGTCACTGATATGTGGGCAACAAAAGCTGTGCTAAACACCGCCGGTTTCTCATTTAGTTGCACATCAGAGAATTATCAATGAATGAATTCTTCAAGATGAGGGGCAGTGAGCAAGTGGGACTAACTTAAGTAAAAGATGTTAAAAAGGGGGTCGCATATCCGTTTCTAGAAATAAAATAAACAGTATCTGAAATAAAACAAGATATATAAACAACAACTTTTTACTGGAAAACTACCTGAAATCTACATTTTACTAAACATTAACTAAAGTTAAAAATAGGGCTGTCGATTGATTAAAATCTTTAATCTAGTGAATTACACAATATTAGATTAGATGAATGAATCACACATCAGATTTGGCTGAGATATTACCCACAAAAGATAAATTTAAAGCCATTATTGTGTTACATGTGAAAATAATGAAATACATATTTTAAAAAAGTAGCTTTAGAAAGTTTTTTTTCTTCTATTTTTCCTTCTTCGTTTTATTTTTATTTTTGGGTGAGCTATCGCTTTATTTTTTATTATTGATATGGATTTTTTTCCCCTGATTTTTTATTAATATGAGATAATTTTTTACTATTATTTAGGCTACTCTTTATGAAAGGGCCATTGAATCATTGATTCACCCGATTAGTTCAACTTTTGAAATTGTGCGTTGCTTGGAGAAGCACAACAGCTCTGCTGTGGCTTTAATAGGTAATATTTGTGTTAGCAAAAACAGACAATATTGTGTCTAAAATATACCAGTATTAAAGGTGCTGTATGTAGGATTGACACCTAGCGGTTGAACTAGGTATTGTGGTCCAAATTCAAAATATTGGAGACGTTTTTTTTCACTCGGCCCCTCCTCCTCAGACTTGACGCACAGGCAGGTTGCCAGATTAACGACAGCAACAGGAACGAGCGCACACGCTGATGAATGAAATTAAATAAACTGCGTTTTCCGCCAACTGGCAACCGAGGTGCCGAAATACAATCGGGTAAACTGGCAGTGGGCGGGTTTCACAAACCATAACAAACACAGACATTCCGGACCGGTGTTCTGAAGATTTGTGCTACCTCCCATTAAAAAGATAGGTAGCACAAATCGATAGCGAAAAATGCTACCTATCAGATTGTGCTACCAGCATCTTATTCATGTGGTTTGAGGCTTTTTTTAATGTCCATACCTACCCCTACCCTAAACTTACCCTTAAAACAATGCAAATATATTATTTGTAGCACAATCTGATAGGTAGCATGTTTTGTCGGTACACCAGAATGCACATTTTCAAAGGAGAATAACTGACTGTAGCATTGTTTTTCAGATAAACAAGTATGTTAACTTAGCAGGTTTCTTAAATATCTGCAAACATATTATGGTATTTTTATGCTTTAGTAGAGTCAAAATCCTACATACAGCACCTTTAATTTCTTTTTTATTGGACTGTTGTATAAAATCAGTATCACATTCCCCTCGTGCTATTTGGGAAAAAACAGCACTTGTGTGATATTGCTTAACTATATCATAAATATAAATATGAGACAAAGACTCTTCAATCAATAAAATTCAATCTCTTGAATTTTAAGGGTATATATCTGCATTCTAAAGGCTACATCAGGCTTGCCCTGCATTATGTTCTTCACCAATCATCTCTGTGTGTGTGTGTGTGTGTGTGTATGTATATATATATATATATATATATATATATATATTCATATAATATGAATACAAACTATAGTAGTATAGCAATGGTACTAAAAAAAACAGTTGCACAGGTCTTACAAAAACTCAAATTTTCTAGTCAAATGTACCGTGTAACTGACATATTCCTCATAAAATCCTTTAAATTTACAAACTGTAATTGAAAATGAAGGCAATATTTTTATAACAAACATTAAATTTGACTGGTAAATATTATATTAAATGTAATACTAAAGCACTTTTATGTTCTTGGTCCTTAAATAGTTACAAAGGTTAAACCAAGGTAACTTGCAAACTACTTGATATTTTCGACGGCTAAGTGTGAGATTCATTCCTTCATTCATAGTTACATTAGAATTTTGAATTCTAAATTCTAAATAAAATTGAACTCCATTTATTATTCTGTTCTAAATTGAATACTAAATAACAGAATTCAACTGAGTTTAACTATTATAAGAGTATTTTTTTAATGATATTATAAATGATACACGAATGTGCATAATTATGTTAGTTAAAATCACATTAACTTTAGTGTGCAAAGTTATATAGCAAAGCATATATAGATTAAAAAAAAACTGAATCGGCAAGCTTTAAAGATCGACCGAGTGCATGTAACTTAAGCGTATACCACAGACGCTGTAAAGTTTCGCTTTGATTGCAGCAAGAGTTTAAATCTTGATAAACTATAGCAAACGCATGTACTATTCTTTACAGAGTATGTGATAAGACTCTCGCTGTGAAAATAGCACAGACATGTGTTCTTATGTGAATGTTTACTTTGCTCCAGTTAAAAGCCTACGATTACAGTAATTACGGCCATAAAACCGGATAAAACATGATCATAATGTTACACAAGCGCTTTGTTTACAAGAGCTGCGCGTCTACCTCCCAATCCCAGGCCGCCATGCAGGCAGGAATAAAACACACGGGCTCTGTGACACTGCCAACACTCAGCTCGGTGGTGCGAGGGAGGCTGTAGTACTCCTCAAACGTCCTATTTAAAATTCACCGCAGCCACTGCTGTCAAACCGCTCTGACAGCAGTCGAGCTCGCTCGTTCCGGATGCGACAGCGCACACCTCCTGACACACCTATGGATTCGGCCAATCGGCGCAGGCTTTTAGACGGAAAGCCACGCCCACCGATTTAAGGTCGCGTTGCTGGGCAACAGATCTTAATGAGATGATGGTATTATTTTATGCCCCTGAATAATATCTCGCCATGTTACTTACCGTAATACAAGTCATTATAAAATAATTAATATTACGTATGTTGTCTTAAAGTCTGTTTAGTTACCTATTCATATAGCGCCCTATTCAGTATTTTAAGAGATAATACAATGTCACAATAACGTACCTTTGCTGC
This sequence comes from Onychostoma macrolepis, assembly GCF_012432095.1. Taxonomy (NCBI): domain Eukaryota; kingdom Metazoa; phylum Chordata; class Actinopteri; order Cypriniformes; family Cyprinidae; genus Onychostoma; species Onychostoma macrolepis. The sequence continues at coordinate 23,068,579 of NC_081158.1, read as the reverse complement.
CACCTACCTGTATGTGTATTGGACATAACATTATAAATCTATTTTAATGGTTTTTACTATGGTCTACTATGTACCTTCATTTAAATTATTCATTTGGTACAATACACTTATTGTGTACATATATGTTTTTACATTGTACTTATATTTAAAAATACCTTTTTTATGTAATTACATCTGTAATTAATTTATGTTGTTGCATTTGTAACTACGCTATTGTCTGTTGTCATAAATACTATTTTTAGTATTTATTTATTTATTTTTTAGTTTCTGAAAACCTCTGGCCTAATGCCACTGTAGGATAAAACGGCCAGATTTTCTAATGTTTTTATTCATTCATTAACATTTGTAGGTCATTTTATGTATTATAATTCATTTAAAACCCATCCGCACTGATATTACAGTTTTATTGCACAGAGGCTTATTATTGTAATAGTGTGTGTTTAAAAAAAAAAAAAAAGCTCTTGAGGACTTAAAAGGAAAAACTGGTGCGGTCTCAAGCGAATAATATTAAACCCTTATCCTCTGTAATGTGCATAACAAAGTAGTTTAGTAAGACTAACGGTGCTGCACTCCCCCAGGTAATGCTGACATAATAAGAATGCACACCACCTGTTTCCAAAGAAACAAAACTTTTTCAAGGTGACATGGCCGTCACATTCTGTCCACCCTTGCTGCTATTCCTCTCCTGTGAGTGCCAGTCTAGGGGCGCTCCTGTGGAGATCTGCCAGGCAGTGCCCATAAATTGTGCAGCAGTGAAAGGTCAGCCTGCCTACAGCACTGTAGTTGTTAACATCGGCTAATGGCCGTCTGGAGCCATGGCCATGTTTTATTTACAATACAAGCTACCCTGGCAGAAGCACTCTGTCTGCCTCTGCACTACATCTTTAATAACAAACAAACGAAATAACACAAGGCCGTATAGTTTACTCACATCCTTGTGAAGGAAATACTCTACATTTAATGTGGATCTGTCACTGAATGACAGAAATTGTAATCTTAAAGAGAAATATCACTTCAAATTAAAATTTGTAATTTCACCTTCATGTTATTCCGAAGAAATACAACTTCCTTCTAAAGAACACAAAAGAGAAATCTGGAAGAATATTGTCCACTCTATCAGAATTTTCATTTTTGAGTGAACTATTCCTTCCTCATTTATTACGAGATTATTTTGCCTTTTTACATTATGAACGTCAATATCATGCTTGAGGCAAAGAATAAAAAAAAACAAGCAATCTTTGAAATATCAAACTGTTTTATTCCCGTTTAAAGTATTACACACCTGTGCTGTATCCTCATGCAGCTATAAATGGTAAGATCATCATAATTAGAATCTTGGGAAACTAAAACATTTAAGAAGCGAAAGGAAATCACTCTTCAAAGAGTGGATGAACTGTGTCTGGTGATGTTTTGCTGCCCTTCAGGGAAGGCAGTAGGTTGTATAGTTATCTCCTGATGGGGCAAAAACACAACCCTGAAACCACACAACCTACTACCTCACCCTGTACGAACATCATTGCTGAATATTCCACAACAACAAAACGACACATTTTTACCTTTTGAATTCTAATCATTAATGCAGTATATTTTTTTATTAGTATAGAAATTTATATAGAAATTGTTTTGAAGTTTTACTGTTCTTGTTAGCTTTGAACCCACCTACATGCTTCTGAATTCCTTAGTTTAGTCTTTTGTTTCTTCCACAAATATTGACTACATTGATTTTTGTTCAATCAAAATCAGTCATGACTGTAATGTCCTAACTGAAGACTTTGCTATTTAATGAAAAGAAATAAGCCCTTAAATATGCCCCACTCAAACCTTCTATTTCAGAAGAAAATATGCCAATACAAGAAAGATGAGAGATTTCAAGGATGTTTCAGAATAAATGATGTTCAACAGTATCAGTCTCTTGTAAAATTTGTCATTTTTTTTAATTGCCATGCTATCGTCACTCTCTGCGTATACTGTCCTCTTTATGGATTCACGTGAATGCTTGACCAACATGTGATGCAGCAAAATCAAAGCTGCATTACTGCATTTCTAACACAAATTTCAGAAGTGTTTTTTTGGTAACGCTGACAGTATGGCATGAACCATGTTTTTAAATTATTTTATTGTAAATATCTGATAAACATTTAAGACTGCATCAAGCATACCTTAGATAAACACATTAATGCTGGAACCTGGAAGTGTAATTTTTTCTTTCCTGTTGACGTCCTCCATGTGACATGTTCTGAAGCGATGGCACTACGGTCACTTCGGGAAAGACAGTAAGTTGTATAGTTATCTGACAGCAAGGGTTAAACCCTCAAACTATACAACCTACTACCTCACCCCAAACGACAGTCTCTCTCTTCCTCTTCCTGCAACAGCTGCTTCCATTTCCTGTTTTACCTTCTCTAACAAAATGCCTAATGACTGCACAGTATCACAAATCACATGACAGTAACAGACAGCATTAGGTATCACAGATACCTAATATGTGAAATGAAGTGTAAATTTGTGGGCTAAAACTGTTTTTCATACAACACTCTTTGCTGTGCACCAAATACAGCCCCCTATCACCTCTATCTCCAAAGCTTCAGTCAGGGATCCTTCAAAATCATCAAGGTCACCAACATGACAAAGGTAGACAGTCACCTTCTGGGTTTGCCATCTGTGAAAGAATGAGAGAGAGAGGATTATTGAGGCACGAAATTCTCACACTCAAGTTAGTACATCAGCTCCATGTCCTGTTTGACTTGTGTCATCTGTTGTGCTGTATGTCTGTCTACTGTTGACCCTGACAGTATACAGGGGTGCATGAGCGGATTAGGACGGGTGTGTGTGTGGTCAGACCGGCAGGGTTCAGCGTGAGTGAGTAAGGCTGTGGGCAGCAGTGTGGTTTACCTCAGACAAGGAGGAGGCTCACACACACATTGCTGACTCACACAGGCCACGAACCTCACAGGGGTGAGTGGTTACACACACATATTTTCAGGTTAAGATATTAGGATAAAAGATATTCGTTACCCTTTCACAATTCGTTTTCTTGTTATAAGCATAAACTATATTTGAAATTAAAAAATACCTGAAAATAAATTTGTCAACAAGAAAAATAGTAAATGGTAATACATACACACACACACACACTCACATATATGTATACATATATATATATAGGATTATTACAAATTTCAAACAAAAGAAAAAATAAATGTAAAATGAAGAGATAATATTGAAAAAAATATGTTTGTGTTTGCAACAATAATTGCATGAATCTTGGTATAGACAATCAGATTTTCTTTCGATTAAAACTCTAGATGCACTTTAGATCATCTCAAGTTCAAGTTCATGCAGCTCAAGTGCTGCTGTCATTAAAGCAAAAGGTGGACAAACCAAATACTAAAACAATTTTATATTAATGTCATATTTCTCAACTTCTTACCCAAAGTATGATAACATATTGTGTTAACATGACAATATATTTTGTAATGTGACATTTTCTATTAAATAAAACGTAACCATAAAAGTACTTTTACTAGTGTCATCAAACATTTCTAACACATCACCCTTCATCTAAAGCAGGTCCATTTACAGCAGAGCTGGGATCGTACTCCAAAAGAGACAGAGATGCACAGAAATGATGTGAGATCAGATGATACTTTCACTCAGAATCAATCCATTAAAATTGTTGTTATTCTGAAACTCCATACACCGAGTCGATTTCTGAACACTGTTTCCTAAAAGCAATGATTTATTGAGTGGTTTCAAATATATTTCTCTAAACCACCCAAGCAATTTGCACTCATTTGATTACTAGCGTCTTAAGAACATCAGCAGAGTATTAGAAACATTGCTACTGATAAAAGCAGTCAGGTTGTAGTTTACATTAGTGGTGAAACAAACCATAGATCGTTACGCTCTTGAATTACTGGAACTTTTAAGAGCTGGTGGAGTAGCTAACAGCCATAAGGTGGCGCTGATGCCATATTCCCTCAGTTTTTCACCCTTCAGTGACAATAGGCCCATTATACAGAAAGGCTGCTAAACATAGCGATTCTTATTTCCTTTAATCATCGTTTGACTTTTAGGTGTACAACTCATTTACACTTTGTTTATATCCCTATTTGTGCAGTGTCAATACTGCAGGTACAAACAAGTTACACGACAAAGAAACCTGTCGCACGGTCTTTGAAGCAACATTTTGTGTTACATGATTTAAGAACTGTTGATTGACAGAATAAAGCTTTGGCTGTTTTATCGCTCCCGAAGCAAAGCCATCTTCTGTGTTTGTATTATATGTTTGTTCAAACAAAATCAGTGAAAGAAAAAAAGAAAGAAAAAAAGACCTCATGTGACTTGCCGGAGGGGGAGAGATATCCCAGACTGATTACAACAGAGCGTGAATACAATGTCTGTAATGGACTTTGAGCTTGAACTTTAAACCGCAGATTAAACGAGTGATCGGTATCATAATATTATTCTGCTTTGTCTGGGCAGGCGTTTATGAAGAATTGAGCTAAACATTTCGTTCTGATAGAAAAACCTAAATGCAGGGAATATACATTATACACCAACACAATCACACAACAGCACACAAGCCTTTGCTAAAACTGCAAGCGGCTCTTGGTCTCAAGACTTGCCCATGACATCATCTTAGTGTTGAACAATTACTCAGCTCCACCCCACCTTTTGTCACCTGCCAATCATGTCTGGCTCCTATTGTGTCCTTGGGAAACAAGTTAGTTGAGAACTTCTATCCCCAAATGACCCCACAGTCCTCCACTCCTTTCCCTTTTAACTTCACTATAGAGTCTATAGGAGTGTACTGGCTTAGGATCTTTATTATACAGAAATGTAGAAAAAACGTGCCTGTCTACTTCTGCAATCATAAGCAATAATTAAAAACATGTGTAGTGGATAAAAAAAATCATAATAGTTTATTTAGAGTTATGCATACAGATTCATTTAAAAACATTTTCGTATTATGCTGTCTTTTTTTTTTTTACTATGTAATGTGTAAATTCTCTACACTTTGCTGTGAGTCTGCCATAACATACAGACATTAATGAATGAAATATAAATGTAAAATATGAAAAACACCAAAAAAAGGATAAATTTATCTTTCATCTATCTTCGTTTTAAAAAGAAATAGATCAAACGGTAACACAAAAATATGAGCAATACTGCAAACAATATTTCTAATATTTAGAAGACGTTTGTGTCCATGAAAATCATAAAAAATATCTAATCTAAATCTCTAAAACACGGTAAGAACTTTTTAAAGTTATTTAGTTTAATCCTGATGTTAAAGCATAATCGTTTTCAGATTAAGTTGACTACTGATAATGAAACGCAAATGTTCTCTGAGAAAAAAACACGTTTAAATGGTTAAAACATTTTAAAATACTGAAGACAAACATTCCGATATGCGAAGGGTCCGTCAGCTTTTTGCTGTTATTTGTTGTATTTGTATAATTGTATTTGCCTCCAAACTTCTACCAAAAAAAAAAAGATGTGCGATTTAATAATACACATTCATACTGCATTTGGACCATTACACAATTTGAAATATTTAAAAATACACAAACTAATATTCAACAAATAACATAACCTGGCTTGAGACATCTCACAATATCATATATGTAAAGTAATTCATGAATTCATTTCATAAGTATTGCCTTTTTAGTGCAAATCATGTTAAGCTGTTCAATTCCATACAGCCATCAGAAAAAAAAAAAATCATAAAATGACTTTAAAAAAAAAACATACGCAAATATTTAAGTGAAATTTATTATAATCTATGAGGCTTTTAATTGTTTTGATCGCTTTGTCACATCCTTCATTAAATTCCACCCTTGGAACTTCACCCGAAATTAACTAATTATCAATTCACAGTGTGTAGCTGTTAAAATACACCTCGAAACAGAATGAAGGAGACATCTTTAGTCTAGACTGTGTGTGTGTGAGAGTACACAAGTATCTTTTGAAAGGGGTGGGGGTGGGGGGGTCTACACCCTTAACTATTACAGACACACACACTGAGGCGTGGGAACTCTATTCAGGGCTGAATCAGAGGTCTATTATGGAGCACATGGCTGCAAGTGTGTCTGGGTGTGTGTGAGAGAGTGTGTGTACGTCTGTACGTGACAGCGAGGGCGGGTGTCTCAGTTAGTGCACACATGCTCGCTGCTTTTCGGCATATCTGGGAATGCCTCGCCACAGTTTTACATACATGCAATTCTATTTTCATGACAAAATTTTTGAAAAAAAGATCCCAGAAAATCCTTAAAACTATAAATAAATAAATAACGCAACAAAATTTACGATGCAAGCTACTCAGCATTTGTGTCAAAACCATGAATATTTTCATACAAAAAAAAAAAAAAGAAAAGAAAAAATCTTTGGTACAAATGAGAAAAAGTGGTACGTTTATCTTGAAAATCTCCGTTCCTATGCCAACCCCCCTCTTCTTTCTTTAGATGATGCCACCTGCTCTGTTCTTTACACTATACATCATCTCTGGAACACTTCATTCACAACCAAAAAAGGGGTGGGGGAGGGCACTGCCAACCAACGTGCATTTTCTGTGCCAACACACTTCATCAGCACTGCCCCTGGTGTTCTCACTCGTACTACTAAACAGCCTGCTATGAGCCAAAATCATTCGTTTGAGCGAAGAAACAACTGTTTACTTTTATGCCTGTAAATTCTACATGATATGAACTGATCAAACACAATGCTATTTTATGTAAATGGTTCTTAAATATCACACAGGGGTCAGCTGGTAAATTCTGATTTGGTAAATGCGATTTTACCTATAAATTATTTACTTTTAAGAAAGCCATAAGAGAGTTTTTACGTGTGTGTGTGTGTGTGTGTGTGTGTGTGTGAGAGAGAGAGAGAGGCAGTGTGTGTGTGTGTGTGTGTGTGTGTGTGAGAGTGTGTGTGAGACAGAAAAAAGAACACTGGGGTGGTCATTTATTTTCTAAAAAAGAAAAATTCAAAAGACATCTTTACGTAATATGTATTTCTTAAATAAAAGAGTTAAAATAATACATAAATCGTTCAGATTGAGCAAATGCCTTCTTTATAAAAACAACTAATATGTATATTCATAGGTTAAAATTTGTATAAATCGCAGAAATTGTTCTCTGCTGATTTCAAATGAAATACGGTCATGTTCGATCAATTTAAATATGTGTACATTTAAACAATGATATATTTGAGTCAAAATGACATGAATGAGAGTTGAATTTTACATTTACATCAAAACTATTGAAATAAAGCAACCTAAAAAAAAGCTACAGAAAAAATAAAATCCGAGAACAACTCTAATTGAAACATTTACATGATTAACACAAAGTACTGTCACGTATATTCGAGTTTTAAGGCATAACTGCGCAAACTAATCTCAGAAGTGGCATATATTATGCTTCTGTCCATAAGCGTCCATGTTACAATTCAATAATATTATGAAAACGATAAAAAATATTAATCGCAATGAACAGTTCGTAAGATAAATGACAATACAACATGATAATCAAACACAAGGCCCAAATAGCTGATGTCCATTCACTACATTGATGTGTTCCAGTAAACACACACCAAAAGCATCAGAAAATAACAGGGTTAATTCGTAAAAACCTTTTTCTGATAACATGATTTAAAACTCTCACTCACAAAAACATTAACCCCAAAACTATGCACAGTGGAAGGTCGACTTCCTCACTACAGAGGCACATCATATTTGTTGGGCGCTGATATGAACTGCCTTTACATACCCCCTACGCCATTTTCTTCAGGAATTGTACTGTTTATAAAACGCTTTTTTTCGTATAAACCATAAAACCATAACAGGAATATTTCACACACATTCTAAAGACACAAAAATCAAGAAATACATCAGAGAAACGAAAAACAAACGAAATATGTCCAAATACCACATAAAACTCAAATATTCGCAACTTACCCGATAACATTGACATGTGCCTGTAGATAGAAACATTCCAGGACAAGTGCTGAAGGCCTTTTCTACTCACTTCACCAGCCCTGTGTTGAAGGAGAGTGAGAGAGAGAGAGACAGAGAGAGAAGGAGAAGAAGAGGCAGTGAGCTTTCCACAGCAGGCACAAGGACCGAAGGAGGTAGGCCGGGGGGCCAAGCCAATCCTCCCACCCCAGCTGCGTGTCTCCAGCGCTCGGCTACCCGTCTGCCTGCGGTCCCTTGGTCCGGGACGACTGGGCTCTGGCCACAATAGCAACCCGAGACGCGTGTGTCGGTCCGTCTTGCAGTTAACAAGTCTTTGAATGAGGAATGTTAGCAAACAGACAAACAGAGTGTCCGCTGCATGTTAATGTCCCAGCCAGTCCGATCGCAGCGTTGGCCCAGGCGTATGAATAATTCAGGAGCTTGAAACCGAGCCCCCTCCCCTTTTTACCCCCCCCATGACTGAAATGCCTTCAGTGGCTGAAGAGCGCCAGAGGAGTGAGAGAGTGTTGTGAGAGAGATAGAGAAGAAAAGTATTTCAAATCTTAGCTTCAAACATTTCTATTCAGCCGAACGTGCACAACAGCACGAGCACACGGTCGCCACAAACTTCTTGCATTTCATCGTGCAACATATTTCTTTCTTACGATCGAAGGCATCTTTCACTCATTGCCTTTTTATGTCTTTTGTTTGGAATTGGCACCTGTCCCAGAAAAAGCTCCGACACCGCACCGCCCTCCCGCTCTCCTTTCAGAGAGAGGGAAAGAGAGCGAGAAAGAAGAACTGTATGTGTGTGTATGAGAGAGGGAGGGCAAAAGAGAGAGAGAGAGAGAGAGGTGGTGCTAAAGTGATAGAAATCCAGGCGCCTCCCTTCTCCGAGACACGCAACAAGCAGGGAGAATACAGCCATTTTCAAAGCTCAGCAACGGAAAGGATCCGTTAACCCCTGGCGAGGATGAGAAATGCCACACACCTCCGGATGCTGTAAATGCTCCGATCGAAAGCGTCTCGAGGTGATGAAAATGCAGAAGAACACACCGCCAAGGTTTAGAGAAGTGGTGGAAAAGACGCACTGGAAAAACTGAAGTGGCAGAGAAGCAGCTTGAGCCAATCGGTTGTGCTACAGGGTTAAAATCCTGTGAGTAGTAGAAATCCCTCCTTCTCTTGGCACAGACTGGGTGAAGGGGAGGAGACTGAACTGTGGAAACAGCGGTAGAGGCTTTTTTTTCATTTCTATCTGCACAGAGAGAGAGAGAGAGAGAGAGAGAGAGGAATTAGAGAAGAGGAGAGGAGAGAGGGAAAACTGAAGTGGAGGGAAAAAAGTTGATGATGAAACCGAGAGGCAGTGGAGTACGTGAGCAATCTTTTTTTTTTTTTTTGAATCACCGCTCCAGCCAGTGAGCGAGAGCTCAAGTAGGGAGGGAGGGAGGGAGGGCTGAAGAGAGGAGGGAAGCGTGACACAGACTCCGGTTCACCCGGAGAGTGCACACAAACATACGCTCACACCCGTTACGAACCATTCAAACACAATTTACCAAACGCGCAGGCGCTCCGCCGCCAAGACCAAACTCGATCCTTGAAGCTGTCCTCTGGCTCGAAAGCACTGAATAGCTATACAAGCAATCACAAACGAAAAACCGTTAAAAGAGTCAGCAGTTCAAAGATGACCATACCATGATGGAGGGTTCTGGGAAAAGTGGAGCATGCAAATGTTGGGGTGTCTTTGTACATCCTACTGTCCCGAGAAGCATCAGGCGTATGGGTGAGACGGTCTGGAGGTGAAACATCTGTCGCAATTTGCAGGGAGATTTCATCTGCAGTGACCGCACACACACACACACACACACACACACACGTTCACATACACACACACTGCAGCCATGGCCTACCTGAGAATCCGCCTGGTGCAGGAATAATTAGCGAAGCACACCGCCAATCATGTTTTTCGATCTTTTGGGGTGCACCTCCGTCTCGCCTCCCATTTGAACCAGAATTCAATAACTTGTAAGGAAGTCCGGTGGAAAAACTCAATATTTCGTTATTCTGTGGTTTATTTTACCAACAATCCTTTGTGCGGCTATTGCGTGCTCTTGTAAACATGCCAGTACTGTCGAGTGCAAAACTTTTTTTGGGGTTAATCAATCCGGCGATTAAATACAAGTTCAAACACATGATCTCTCTATTGCGAACAAGCCCAAAGAGAAAGCAAAAACACATACCAAAACGTGCTAGTGTGGGGCCTGCGCCTGCTTCTGTTCCTCGGACTGTATCACAAACCTTTTCTGCGTTTAGCGAACTAAAGAGTTGATAAAAGCATGCTCGTCGACCAGCGAACATGGCTGCATAGAGGGTGCTGCTGCTCATCAGGCTGTCACACGCAGATCCACACACACACACACACACACACACACACACACTCACACTGACGTGGAGGAGGGACCGAAAGCACCCGGTCCGCCCAGATTTCCTTGCCTCGTTCTCGGCCTCCTCTTTCTGGCTCCCTCATGGCACTGACCTCTCATTACACACATACACACACACACACCAACTCTCTCACACACACATACTTAGTTCCTACATACCGCACACCACACCCTCGATTCAACACCAAATCTGGGCCGAGTCGCACCCGTATAAAACCGTTACAGCTAAATCAAATTCCAAGTGCTCACCCCCTTTTTTTTCGAGTCTGATTCCCTAATGGCAACAGGTCGCGCTCTGGCACAAGGTACGACGCGCCCACGTCACATTGCGCCACGTCTGTCGGCCAATCACGAAGGCGGCACACCTCACACGAGAAAAATTGCGCTTCTCATTTTCTTATAACACATTATCTTCTTTATTTCTCATTCTCTTTAGCTGATTCTCAGGCGTTCATTTTCTTGCTTGTTTACTATAGGACCTGCGAGCAGGGAGTCGGGACTTGGAGCACGTGTTGTGTTGTACATTGCATTAAAGTTCATTTGAGGATACAATTTTGGTTTTGGGTCGGCTGCCAACTCCCAAACAGTGAGCTGTTCTGTAAGGCCCCATCCTTCACAAGGCTCAGAGACTATGATCAAACGCCAATCAAAACAAACTCTTTATGGTACTTTTCAGGGCTCAACCTCAGAGCACTTTAATGCACCATCGCTGAGATCATTTTAAAAAGACTCTCATGTGATTTGAAAAGTGTGTATGTGTTCTGGGGTTAAAGTTACCAAAGAGCGATAACGGCTATAGTGAGTCTTAAAAAGGTTAAAAAGCACAGCGGGCTGGTCACTTTTTCCACATTTAATAAGTGCATCCAATGTGATTTTTAGATATATAACAAAAAACTTTAGCCTATCTTTTGATGACATTACATCAATCGAATATCAAAACTGAAGCAAAGAGAACAAAATGGTCTCCAAACATCACTTCATGTGTCAAAAAATACCTTACTAAATACTAAAATGCACATTTTAACCCTATCAGATCTAAATGTACGATTGAAGAGGATGTCAAAAGCACAAACTAAAATAATGAATTAAACGAACATTAACAAGCCATTCACAAGATCACAGATCCTAATAATTGTCTGTAGGACCTTTAGAGTATATTTTCTTTTCCTCCCAAATGAACATCAGGGTTTCCAGCACAATCAACTAGAACAACTTAAAAAAGCATCCTAAGGAATTTGCAGCCATGTGTTGCACATCTCTGAGCTGCAATTTTCCACCCATAATTATGCTTTTGTGGAGAGGGCAATGAGTAAAAACTAATAACATGAGCTTCTTTAACCTGCAATTTTTCATCAGTGAAGAGAAAAAAAACAAACAGACAAAGACAACAGTGTCTCAATATAGACAACATAACACTCCCATGAAGCAAAAAATTAATTAAAACACAACAAGACAAGCCTGGCACAGATTAAAGAAGTGAGAGGCATTTCAATCCTAGTTGGTGGCCTAGTTCATCAGATGAGAATTGGAGATCCACAGATCTGAAATGTCTATCAGCATCTAAATCTTTCACAAAAGATCTAAGAGTTTACATATTTAGAGAGAAAAATTAACATTTAATAAAAACATGCCCACATACACATGACCAAATGAATTTGTGAAGGCACAGTGTATGTGTAGAAGATATTTAAGCCAATTAAGCAGTATTTTACACAACATGACAGAAAACAAAACAGCTGGGAAATGATCAACAAAATAGCAAGATCTGATCGGCCAAATTTTTTTTTTGCTTGGGACGCATAGGAAACGTCATATTTTCAGACACCCTTTTCCTCCGGCGCAGAGGTAGCAGTGAGCTTGCAGCGGTGGTGGTCTCTCCTGGGCCCCCGTGGGCACGTGTCTACAGGATTCCTCAATTACAGAGGTGAAATCTGAGGTCAGCCTCTGTAGAGAGAGGAACAAAGGGCACGACCCACAGGTCAGAAGTGCTAGACTGGGAGCAGGCTGGTCCCCATTGAGAGGGAGGGTGCTGTTTGCTTTGTGTAGGTAAAGAGTACTAAAACACAGACAAACAGAGATTAAGAGGTGAGCCCCTTAGGACTGTCACTCAGAGGGCCCCTCCATCAACTCCGATTAACTCCCTTGACCTCTGCCTGCCGTCAGAAGACGCTTAATGACCCTTACGGCTCACCGCGCCACTGACAGAAACATGAGCGGAGCACTGGCAACTGATTGACACCAACTGACAATAATGATAATAATAATAATAGTTTAAAAGATTTATTAATTTAAAGACAAAATTCCGCATAAGATTAGAATAGTCTATAAAGAATTGTACTAGTTGTTTTTTATATTTAAAGAATTAAAAGCAGCAAAAAAACAACTTAAAAATTATTATATTTTAAACTATTTAATATTTGAATATTTTTTAACAAAAATAAAATAAATGAGAATGAAATAAAAAAGATGACTCTTCACTGTTACTGTCCGAAATGAAAGTGTCTTTCAAACTATAACACACTAATAATAATAATAATAATACAAATTGTGCTACTTTTAAATGAGAGTTATGATGGATTACATTAAAGAAATAAAAACAGAAAATTTACAACATGTTTTAACTGATTCTGTGGGTGTGATTCAATTTTACCACAAACTTGGAAGATGCCATAATTACAAACACACACACACACACACACACACACACACACACACACACCTACCTTGTTCTTGCTCTGAGAAAATTTGCCATGTGAAATATATTTATGTTTCCTGTTGTCCTTGTCCTGTCAGTTAATATGAGGGCAACTGTTTCTCTCTTAGTAGTAAAAGTGTAGATGACATTTATTAATCATAAACCCAAGCTACTGGTATGGTATGGTTTAAGAATTTCCCATCCCTGTCCTACCACTGCAAACTAAAGCATTTTAAAGAATCTGCAATTCTACAGAAAAAAGAAAATTATCTTTCAAAACAGCTTTTTATAGAGCAGTAATAGTACCATCATTTGAAGCATCACTGAAGCAACAATATCACAAGGTAAAAAATTATTTTGTGTCCACGAGGAAAAAAAGTTCAAGAGCTCAATAATTCCAGATGAAATCAGTAAGGATTAGCGTCAATGTTTCGGATCCATCGGGATACGACTGCATAATTTCGCAAGGGTGGGGCAGCTGTGCTACAGTACAGTAAAGGTCTGAAATCACAAAATGGAGGACAGTTAGACAACATGGCGGTCACCTCTGATAAGAGCATGCGCCTATGTCCACGCAGTCAGGATGAAGCTCACTGCGTGTAATTTTGCATATAGCTGTATTATAAATAAAACAATCATATTTTGGTGTAACAAGTGTTGATATTTTGTAACGAAAGAAACTGTGCGGTGTGATTGTTATGGCTCTGCAAAACAGTAGGCATAACCTTGAACGTGTGTGTTCTGAGTGCCAAGCCATTACATCGACGGTCAGCACTGCTTAAAAAAAAGGCTGCAAGGAAGAATATTTTTAAAACAAATAAATGAATATATAGTAAAAACAAAAAAATCTAAGTAAAAGTCAGGGGAAAAAAGGCAGAAGATAAAAAAGCATTGGTCTGATCTGGGTTTGCATGCAAGTTACTTTCTACACGGTGTGATCTTCTATCTGACCACTATTAAGATGACAATCACAAATCATTAAAAGATCACGATTGTGGGGAAAAAAGGTATGAACCATATTTATTTTGAGAGATGTTAAAAAGAATGAGAGACATTAATATTAGATGATTTGTGAGACTTCAGGCAAATTTGAGAAAAAAACTAAGAATGTTTTTTTAATGCATTTATAGAAATACATTTTTTAAAAGTGCTATGATGTGAAAATTATTTTATGATACTAAATTCTGCGAACAATTGCTTTGTAGTAGCAATAAAATAAAATGGTTGTTTCCCATCATTTTAATTTATGGGATTTATTTATTTTTGGTTATTTATTGCAGATACATTTACTGTAATTTAGTAGTGTGAACACTGTTATTTATAAGATAATACAAATGAATAAAATAAGTAAACGGCACATTAGGCATTGCAAACAGAGATGCAAACCGACCACAATAGGACGAGGGCTGAATGACATTTCAATATGGATAATGAAAAATGCAAATGTCACTGTTTTTTTTTCTAACATATGTTAAAAAAAATTGCATAAGTGGTATTTCATATTTATTATTATTTACATAAAAAGAGAAAACATCTTCAGTTTCCAAACAAAGAAACAGAACGACAGAAATCTATTGAGACCAAAAAGTGTCTGATGCAATGTAACTTAACTTTCTGTCGAAAGAAAAAAGGAAAGACCATATAGATTTCACCCACTTCTTGAATGATATAAAAACTGTACAATTTATGTTCTCATTTAAAAAGTTTAACAAACCACCTGAACTTGATTTGTCCTCCTTTTTCTTTTACCGGCAGTGGAGATTCAACAAAGCCAGAAGTTTGTTCGTATTAGCAATTACATTAATTCACCATTTATTTGAAAAGGCAGAAGCGCTAAAAAAATATTTTAAAATTAAAATATTCCTAACACACTTCTGTATTAGAACAATGGATACTTTGAATGAAAAATGGGTTTAATACAGTGAAAAATATGCTTGAATGGCTCTTCTGTCTCTTATTTGCTAAAAACAAGAGACATTTCAGCAATGCATATTTTATTTTAAATCACTGTGTAATTGGGTTGTGGATTTCAGGTTTAAACAGGAATAATACAACAATAATTCTATTTAAATGCTCTTTTTTTTCTTAAACTTTTCTTACATGCTATTTTTATATATTAATTTTATTAGGCGTTGATTTCTTCATTAAATGGCATTGCAGTATTAAAAATAAACTTTATTCTAATGAATAGTAATGAATATAAATGCATGGTTATAAAATCTGTTAACACATACCTGAAAAAATTCTTTATTTTTAAATCAGTGCAAAAACATCTGTTGGGATTTTTGAGATTTACACTTACATGATACAGTTACTAAACTACTGAGCTTGGCAGTTTTTAAGAAATAAGGAAGTTAAGTGCTGTTATGTGTTACTTTTGTATTATTCTGCAAAAAAGTCAAGCAGTACTACAGTAACATTAATTAGGAACGAGTTGATCATGTCTCAATTTAATGGTTAAAAAGAAATTCATTTAACAAGAGTTTTTTGACTTCACTTGTGAATTTATCTGTATCTGATAGCTGGAAATACAATGAAACATTTTAAAAGCTACTTTACTCTAAAAGTAACTCACCTTTAAAAAATTCAGTCGTGTGGGGAAAAAGGGACAAAAAAAAAAAAAAAAAAAAAAAGGATCAGCAGGACAGACTTTCTCCGTATCCACTTCACAAGAGCTCACTCGCATGGCCGCTAACTGCCGCATGCTCCAATCTCCAGAACTTTCTGCTGAGCACTTTGTGTTTGGAGAGATGAGCAGGATTCGGTGGCACTTTGATTAACTCTGAAACTACCAAAAACTATCAGACCATTTCAAAATAAAAAACACAAGCTAAAAAGCACAACTGAAAATTAACAGGTGCACTGTTTTTAAGAAGACATACGCAGCTCACAGAACCAAATATATCACTTCAAGCTGTAGGGGAAAGGGCTTAAACCAAAAAAGTCATTATTCTAACAAATGACTAGCAAATATTTAACCACAAATTAACTCCAGCCCTCGGGTATACCGAAATGTGAGATTCTAAATAAGTTTTAAACAGTGTTAAATTATAAATGACTTCTGATGCATTCAAACATTTTAAGAGAGGGAAAGCTGTTTGAAGCTTCATACAACAAACCTTCAATCTTTAAACTGCATGCTCAAATTAATTGCTATGTCCGTATCCAAATATTTCTCCAGCACGCAGCGCAGGCATCATTCAGTGCCGTTTACTCCCTCCTAAATAACCTCTGATGCATGTTAACTCTCATCTCCACTCCAAACGGCCTGTCCATTCTGGTTTGCTTCTAATAATACATTTTAACACACCAGTCCTCCTTTATTTTCCTGAGTGCTGGAGAGCTGTGTGTGTGTGTGTGTGTCTGTGTGTGTACGAGGGGAATGGGGACAGTTCTGGCTCTTAAAAGCCAGCACAGACTGCTTTTGCATGTGCCACGTCACTTTGCCTCAGAGTGGACGAGACCTCCAGGATTTGCCCCAGCTGAGCCTTCTACACCCAGTCAACCCTCTTACCCCGCAACCACCAATGACCGGAGCATGGGATGTGCTGGATGACGCTCTGATATCATCACACCCTCTGGATAATGAAATTCTTTACATAAATGTTTTTTTACTCCTGATTTACTCTCTATATTAAATAAAGAGATAACTGAAGCATGGTTTTAATAATGGCAAGGCCATGAAATAAACTTTCCAGTGTAATTTCCTTTTTTAATTGAGCTCAGCTTCAGACTAAATTTAGTCACTATGCAGTTGTTAAATTTTAGAGCATAAACACATCATCTGAGCCAGACTAGCATTTGTAGATGATCTTAGTTACACACATTTTAGTTTTAATTAACACAGCATAAAAAAATCCCTTAGTACTGGGTCATCTATAATTTCTCAATCATTCCTGAAGGACCATGAAACGATGGCCTAGAGGTCAGCTTGCTCTCTCGGGAATGCCAATCTCTGCCTAGGTCATCATCGCAAGTCTATAATAACATCCAATTTTTAGAAGAACCACACAGAATGTGGCACTTGTCATTGCTGGCGTTCAAGGACATTATCCTGGTTAAAATTCATTTTAAAAGGATGATTATAGGTCAGTGGAGGCTCATTATCGCAAACGTATTATCTTGTCATGGTTTTTCTTCTTATTTTTTGTTCCATTAATTGTCTGCGCGTGAGTGTTCTCCCAATGGGAATCCCAACCTTTAATAGGCTGAGGTGAACATGGTGCAATATCGGCCCGGTGGCTGCAAGGCAACGTCTGCCGTCATCGCTCTAGTTCCAAGGCCCGTGTCGACTGAGGCCCGACAGACACGCACGCTCAAGTGCCACACGCTCTGCTCGTCATCTACCGACAGCATTAAAGGGCTGTGTGGAATTTTCAAATCATAATTACATCGCAAATGGCGAACAGAGTGAGTTACGCAGCACTGGAACATTATCTGATCTATAGCTACGAATTGTGTTATCCTTATATAATGAAACTCTAATGAGACAAATTCACTTAAATTTGATCTGGAATGGAATAAGATAAGATTTTATTGTCCCCAGAAGGAAAATACACGTCTTTTAAAGTTTATTTATTCATTTTGCTATAAAGTTTTATGGGTGTGAGCTTCTAAGACTGAAAGTCACTGTCCATTCCCTCCATGGGGGTTTCTCCACTCAGCCCGGTAGAGTTTGGTGTGGTTGGGGGTGAGGGGCTATAGATGCCAGCGGTCATGAGCGTGCAGGCTATAACAAAAGCAGTCTTTATGTAGCATGCATGCTGATCCAGCAGCCCACATTTTGTGCTGCAATTCACACGTCCAGCTCAGAGGGGACAATAACGGGCCACAAGAGAGTTGCAGAGATTTACTACTGCCTTCCTGCGGCCACACTAAAAACATTGTCAAAAGCACAAATGCACGCACTGTAAAAATGTCAGAAAAGCTAACAGTGCTAATAGAGATTCTCTTATGTGGTTAATCTAAATAAATGATTACTTACTATTGCTTAATGACTGATTATATTAGACAAAACTAATAAAATTATTTTAAGGGTAAGATCAAATCAAATATCAATCAGGGAACAACTGTCTATTTTCACTTTTTACTGTGCATGATATATCAGATGGTCATGAGTGATATACAAGACTGAAATGGAGACATTTTGTTAAAACATTAGCTTCTGACTAACAATAAGTCAATAAATAAATAAAAGTATTTTAAAAATTGCAGCGTCATGTCTCTTGATAAAGATAAAAAGTATGGCTATGGCATTGTTGTGCTACCAGAGGACTTCATATTTAAAGCACATTTGAGCTACACATGCTCATGATGACACAGCATTACTGCAATTTTTACTATGCAAGACATATGTATCTAAAATATATATATATATATATATATATATATATATATATATATAGACAAACACGAAATTCTTTCCAAAGCAATATGTTTAAAACTAGGTTCAAACAGTAATATTATTAACATGTTTAAGTTCTTATAAAGAAATAGTTCACCCAAAAATATCATCATTTAATCATTGTCATACATATGAATTTGTGTACACTGTAGAACACAAAAAGGGAACTTTTGAAGAATATTGATGCTTCTCTCATTCTCTCATGTCAAGCTCCAAAAAAGTCAAAATGCACCACAGAATCTTCTTGGAATGACTTTATGAGAGGAACTGACTGAAATTAAAGTCATTATTCACTGAAATATTTATTAAAACCTGCCTCACAGCTGTAGTTATAATTTAGTTTCACATTATGGAAAAAAGCAGCTTGGCCATTCTGCTGTAAATAACTCGATTTAAATTACCCAGAAAAAAGAAACTCAAATGACATTACACTGAGCAAATAATGACAGAATTGTAATTTTTAGGTGAACTATTTCTTTAATTCAACTAAAGGAATGCACCTAAACTGGTACTTGTTATAAATAAACATGCATTTACACAAAAACTGTAATTCTTAAAAATGCCCCCTCCCACCCACAAATCAAGGAGCTTGTGACACGTGAGAAACTTTTGTCATGTGTAAACTTTCTCTGTATGTGTGCATGTATGCACGAGTGTGACATATGGAAAATACAGAGTTAAAGCTCTTGAGGATTGGGCCATGAGCTCACTCTAGGATTAATTATGAAGACCTGGGACTTCTGGTTCTGTCTATGTGTGCGCGTCTAAGAAGCTATGTGTCAGCACTGTAGCCATTCAAACTGCTTACAAACAACAGTCCTGAATAGGCTCCATTTAATCAGGTATGCTCTGTGTTTTTCTGCCTCAGTGTGCAGATTTACAGACACACGCATGCACGGGCTAAATAAGCATGTTCAAGTGTGATAATCAAATTATTGTTGGTGTTTGCTTGAGGGTTACCAGGGGCCTCTCTTCAATCTTATTCCCAGCTTAGAATTAATCACTCACCAGACATCTGAGGTGTTGCTACGCACACACGCACACACATACACATACACACACTCACACGCATGCACAAACACATTCCCAGGGAGACGGGCAGAGTTTATCATGACAACCAAGGAAGGGCAAAAGAAGGTTGAGAGACAGGAGAGAAAGGAGAATAAGAGGAGAGAGGGTTCCTCGGCATGTTAGCTTGGTCTCTATTGACCTGTAAACCTTTGTGACTGGAACAAATGCAAATGGCGCTGACTTGCTCACACAAAATACTAAAGGGCTATTCAAATGAGCCACTGCCAACAATACAACATTGGCCTACCCATGGAGCAGCCCTCGTCTGGAGCTGGGCCTTCAAACTCAACACTAACAACAGTCTAATGAAAAACAAAACAGGTCTATGAGAGTTTCAGTGGATGTTTGTTTAAAAAAAACTTTCAGCATTTCTCTTTTTTTTCTGCATTTATTGTTCATGTCATGACTCTCATTTAAGAATTAAACAAACTCAAGCCAACGGTCAAGCCAAAGTTGCTGTGTCGGGGTGTTCAAACAAAGAACAACGTTTTAATAGCGTCACAGAGTCAAAATGTACACTTTTTGGGGAAATCTACAATTAGTTTTCTTATAGTTATCAGATTATTGCCACATCCAAGTAAACACAGCTTTAAAGGTGCAATAGAATAAATTGATACAGTATTTTAAATTGTTCTCTGATATCTACATAGAAGGTATGTGGCTTAGGTAAGGGCAAAAAATCTCCAGAAACGATTTTACATGTCCATTTACAACCCTAGGATTTCTCCCTAGAATGAAACGGTCTGTTATCGGCTTATTTGGAAGGGTCATGAATAATAATGAGCTCTGCTCTGATTGGCTGTTTCACAGTGCTGCTCAATGTTGAGCTCTGCTCTGATTGGCTGTTTCACAGTGCTGCTCAATGTTGAGCTCTGCTCTGATTGGCTGTTTCACAGTGTGGCTCATTTCAATAACTCACAGCAAGAAGGAAACACAGGGAGGAAAATATATATTTAAATACTTTCTCTCGCAGTTACATCGTCGGGTAATTATACTGTATATAAAATGCGGGTATCAGGGAGCCGTTTTTAATACGCGAGGCGTTGAAACTGGTTTTGAACAATCGATCGATCGCGTTATAGTTTCACTTTCAAGATATGCAATAGCACGAACTATGTTTATACTATGGAGCGGCAGTACTTACCACACATTTTACAAGATCAGGGGCCGGTTGCATGAAAGTCCTTAAGTAATTTGATTTAGGGTTATCCCTGAGGGGAAAAAATTCCCTGAGGTAAGGGATATCTTTAAGAGCGTTGCAACAAACGTCTTAAGCGTTTCACGGTAGTTCCTGGCAACATACGGCAATGGGCGCTGCGGTTGCTATAGTTACTATATCTCACAATGTTAAATGTAAATGTTAACAAACGTGAAAATTAACCCATGTTTTGAAGCTGCAAACACGCAGAGTTGTAAATGTGAACAGGTGGATCGACAAGAAGATAATGCATTATAAAAATCTAAACAGTTAAGGCATACATTACATTTATATTGTTATTTAATTAATGTAGGCTAATAATTGATTAATAATAATTGTTTAAATTAATACAATAACTGATACAACTCATTCGTTTTCTTAAAAAATATATAAAATTTTTGTTTTGTGAAAACCTGTAAGTCAGTGGTTCCCAAACTGGGGGGTGCGTAGTTATGATAAAGGCTAGTGTACATCCAGTCATCCGATATTTATAGGGATGCACCGAAATTTCAAAAGAGAAAAACGGTCCAATGAGCCGAAAATATCTGCCGCGCCGCCCTGCAGTATTTAGCGCGCACTTTCTCTCTCTCTCTAATCACTGCCGTCGTGACACTCCGCTGAATATTCCGCTCTATGAATGTTTGCAAAGCAAAGTCCGCTCAAATAACACGCCAACAGAATATTTCTATGTATACTTTTTGCAATAGCGCTATTGTGATGTAACATGCTGTAGTACAGCTGTACTGCACAACGGTGGTAAAATGACTCCACCCTCTCGTGACGCTATGCTCTGCTCACATGCTCTGATAATAATAGCTTTGTAGGACTATAAAAAAAGTTATATCCGATTCTGTTTCATAGAACTGAATAAAAATAATATATTGATTAATATTTAATATTAATAGGCTATATTTTCTGTCCAATTTTATTGTGTTACTTTCAATAAACGTGGTTATTTTATTGGCTTGTGATTTTTAAATTCAGTATCATTAAAATTGAGTTAAATTAAAAAGTCTTACAAAAATGACTTATATTAATAATATTATTATAATATTATTTAATAAAATAATAAATAATTATTACAAAGCAGTTTTGGTTTCGGCCATTGATGTCACCTCTGATTCAACAACGAGGCTTCAGTTTAAGTCCAAGGCTTTGGCTGCATTTTGTATTGGAGTGGAAAAGGACTACCCATTGCTGGGCAGGAGAGCCCTGGCAATACTCCTTCCCTTTGCCACATCCTACCTATGTGAGATAGGGTTTTCTGCAGTTGCCTCAATCAAGACAAAATACAGATCAAAGCTGGACATTGAAAATGAGCTAAGAGTGGCAGTCTCACAGCTGCATCCCCGATTTGAGAGGATCTGCAGCACAAAGCAAGCCCACCCCAGTCACTGAAAAGACTGTGGGACTAGTAAGAATAAGTCTAAATCCTGCAGTTCAAAAATGTTCATTTTTGAACTGCAGTTTGAGAAAATCTGTTGAAAACAATGAATACTGTTACATAGTTAAAAATAATAATAATAATAATAAATAAATGTTGAAGCTGCATGCTTTACTTGTAATGCTTCTACTCTAAAAGTGACTTATTTAGATTTTTATATATTTTTTTTTTTTTCAGTAAGTTGTCACACACTGAATTTGTGTTAATTACCATTAATGAATTACAATGTTTCAAACAAATCCTCCTGGAGGTGTGTTTATATGTATGTGTGGGGCTGGGCCTTCATTTTTTTTATTCTGCAAAAGGGGGGCCCGGAAGAAAAAGTTTGGGAACCACTGCTGTAAGTCATGCATTTTACAGTCATTTTACAGTTTAATATGTTACCACAGTCATTGCCCTACTATGCTTATGATATTTTGTTTGTGCAGGTCTTAAAAAATGTCTTAAGTCTTACATTTGAGCTTAAAAATCTTAAAAATACTGAGATTAAGATGACTTAAGGGAGCTGTTTTGGTCCCTTCAATTTATCAAGGTGAAATAGTTACTAAGGACTTTGTAGCAACGCTTAAGGGAACACTTAGATAATTAAGGGGAATATTTAATGACAGCCTTAAGATTCCTTTAAGTTGACCCTTAGGATTTTTCTTGCAACCTAAGTTTCACTAAGGGTTCCCTTAACCTTATAACTAAGGGATTTCTTAGCTTAAGGGCTTTCATGCAACCGGGCCCAGATGCTTGTCAGTGGTGCTCAGGATCTGTAAATCATTCGCCATCATCCTCATCTCTCCTTCCTCTGTTTATGTGGTAAGTGAAATCTTATGTACTGCAATGTAACAGGCTACAGCTAGCAAGGAGCTAACCATGTCCCTTTAGTGGCTCGCGTTATTTTAGTAGAATGCGTTATTTGCTTTCTGTGCCTTTCTGAATAAAGACACCAACTCATCCCTGCACTTCACATCCCCTGCACAGCCTGGACCATAACATTTATTTCCATGGTCTGCCATTTTCGCTGTTGTCCGCGCCTGTTTATTTACAATAATCACCTTTATTTATATAGCGCTTTTACAATACAGATTGTGTCAAAGCACTTAACAGTATCAAATTGGAGGACAGAGTGTCTGTAATGTATAATGATAAGATTAAAATATTACAATACCTGCAGAACTTCTGATTCGGCTGGCCTTGAACAAGGGCGTGTATATGCAAATGTTGGGGGCGTAACTATTAGTGATCCCTACTGTTGCGTAACAGTCGGTGTTATGTTCTGATTCGCCTGTTTTTATTCACGAGATTTACATAAGGAGGAGGAAACTATGGTGTTTGAGGCTCACGGTATGTCATTTGCATGTACAGAGCTGTTATTATTTAGCTATGCCAAGGTAAAGACAGTTGTTCATTCTATGGCACCTTTAAACATGTTTTTGCTTCTCAGTTCTTTGAAAGATTAATTGACGCAGCCATTTCTAAATTTTTTGTTGTGAATGCACAAAAGGTAATCCATCATAGAATAACAAATGGAACTGCTTAAGGTGGACACAATGGTCACTTGAATGTGGCAAGGGAGGATCTTTACCAATAAAGAGCTGGAAGGAGCTTTATTCCACTGGATGGGCAGATTCTTGTCAGCTCTTGTCAGATGTCACAATCAACAGAGTTTTAAAGACAAAAATTAGAAAGTTTACTACTACTACTGCAGAACCTGAATAAAAATTACATTACTTCGTAACAAACAAAAACTCTTTGCTCTTGAAAAAGAGAAACCTATAAGCAAAGGAAGTGTGATATGTAAGACAAATGCCGCTGTGACAAACAACATCCTTCATTTGTCATTATAACTAGCGGGAAGGTGGAAGACGACGCATGAACAAGTCCTACAGGTCATATAATGTCAGTCAAATAAAAATCACATTAGTCATAGTCTGACGGTGAGCTGAGGTAAATCATTTTAAAACACCATTAGGCACAAGCAGCTCACTTGCTGATAAAAATATTTATGCCTCTGCAACTTCTGAGATTTATTACATGCCAAACAAAAAGTTTATGTAATAACATTTTATGCATGGCTATGATCTCTAACAATGAAATAACTCAAGGACACTGTTCCGCTGAAGCCGGATGATTTTATTACTACGTAAAATAATGTCAGGAATTCTGACTCTCATTATCATTATGCAAACTAAACAGTCCTAATTTGGTCTATGTCAGTGCAAATTCGTGATTTGCTGTAGTTGGGAAGAAGTTTGGATGTAACAATGGCTAAATTGGAAGCTTTTGCTATGATATGAAATTGATATGAAGTTCTGATTCCATTAACCCGCACCTACCGAGAGCAGATGGAGTAGCTCACAGTCACACAGATTGGGTTCTTACGTTACAGCTGGACGGAGCAGAACAGAACACATGCATTTTTCAAAGTTGCAATATTTTTAACTTGTCACAGTGTCTTAAAACACGGCACTCGTGGTGCAAGATACTGAAAAAACAGTGTGATATGACAAAACAGCCAAAACAGTTGTCCGTCTGCATGTGTTAATATATTTTAGATATATTTTTTTCATTAATTTATATTCATGGACAAAAACAATAACACGTCTTGTATAAACAGAACCTAAGTTTACCTTGACGAACTTTGTTGCAAAATGAGGACTGTAAGTGATTTTCATTTAATTATATGGAAACAAAAATATAATTATATTACAAATATATATTTATGCATAAAATGTACATGTATCTATATGTATTTGAATTTGAATTAGTCTTCACTTGGTGGCTTTTTTCAGCAAATATTGATAAATGCCATAATTTCAGTTAATTCTACCTATTAATTATATTATTCATTATTGATTAAATTAACTATATACATGTACTGTATGTGTAACAATTCTGATGTGTTATATAAATGCATTTATTATGCAGCTACTTAAATAAATAAATGGACATGAAATATTGATTTGTGTTTAATAATTTCATTATGTGAGACTGCAAAGAAATACGACACATGAAACTAGCACATTTGTGTAGGAAATTGGGTGGATGGGTCAATTACTGTATACAGTTTAGCGGTCATTATCCAAAAAAAAAAAAAGATTCATGAATCAAATAATCCTAAAAGTATTCCACCATGTGGATATTCTGTTTATCACTATTTATCTGTTAATGTGTCGCTCAAAGAAAACTCTGTATTCTGTACACACAGGAAATGACTGCAAAGACTGGGATGAAACCAGCCATGACAGTGTCACGCTGGTCATGTTTATGCCACACATTACCCCTACAAAAAAAAGAAAAAAAAAAGCTTTTTAAGCTTGTGTAAGCACAAGACTCTTTGCTAGAGACGAGAAACATTTCTGCAAAAATGACATTAAGTACTAACAGAGGGAGCATCAGGACACGCAAGAAAACATCTGGACGACACCTGTAAACGGCACATGACCTGAGAGTATATCCACACTGCAGGAGACAAGGAAATGGGTCTAATGTGTGAAAGAGACCGTTAGGTGATTGAGTGATAAAGTGCATCTTCATAAACCAGCTGTTTCAAGTGTCATCCCCCTCTCTCTTTTTCTCCACTGCACAATACATGCACCGGGGATATTGAAACATGTGAAGCAAACATCCTAATACTTATCTGATTGCATACAAAGTTTGGGAGCATTGAGTCTTGAGTAAATACAATTATTTGGGAGGTACTGAGATGTTTTGCAAAAGTAAAAGTTCAGAAAGACAATGTTTTCATTCATGTCATACTAATTTCATGCACTTGGAAATCCATGTAAAAACAAACATGTCTACCTACACAGTGATGAACCGATTTAGAGAAAGACAGCCACAAAGAAGCCAAAAACCAACCCTGCAGATCAGCAGGATAAATCATGCTTGATCAGTGTGGTTATGAACACAGGCACGCTGAAGTGATCATTTTCAGACAATCTGGATACTGCGACTCTTTCATCCCAAATCTGCCTCTAATTTCAGTCAAACTGATGCAATGGGAGACTAACAGGTCAATCCTCATCATTTTTCTGCTCTGCCCACCATAGAAATAAGCTCTCAAAGACGTGCCCTAGATTTGAACAACCCCACTGTCTGATGAAAGATTTGATCTGCGTATGATGTTCTGCACATGTAATCAAGTATCAGAACATTTAGGATTATGCAATACATATCATGTACATTCTAATTTGGAAAGGACATGTCTAGAGTACCTGATACCTTCTTACTTCACTAAACGATCAACATAAAACGTTCACAGAAGATGAATAGAAAGGCCTCCCACACAGAATTCACATTTCAAAGAGACCACACAAATACTGCAAGCCTGCAGACTGGCTGCAGTGTGCATTCAAGACGATGATTATACCAAATCTTCAAATACTGTAAAATAATTCTTATTGTAAAAGAAACTTTGGAACATTTAAGTCAAATTTAAATATGTGTACGTCCAGAATATTTCCAATGCAACAAAACAGTTAGGTAAAACATGCCTATTTTTAAGCGACTTTGGATAAAAGCATGTGATAAGTGAAATAAATGTAAATGAAAAAATTGTGAATTTTATACAAATGTATTTAATTAATGCTAAATATGAAAACTGGCTTGTTGTGGCATGGAGTGGCACTGCAAATGTGTGTTGTTGGTCACTTTAGTTTGTCAAATTGTTTCTCACCTGCGTGGTTCTGCAACACACATGTCTGTCAGTGTTGTCCAAAGTCCCCGAACCTGTGAACAACAAATCATAGCCTATGAGCATTCACTAAAATTCAATAAAATGCACAAACACTTTAATTCATTTTAAAAACTGTCCATAAGCTCATCTGTGCTGTGCATATGAATCCAAAACTGTCGTGAACAGCACAGCATTTTCATGGGTCACGACCCAGCTCAGTTGAGCCTGGAATGTAAAACCGAACCAGAGGAAGCAGAAAAGAACCCTGCAGGGGATTGTTTCATTTGCTCGCAGGATTCATTAAGTCATTTTTGACTCAGGATCTCAGCTTCTGCTCACTGTAAGCCCAAAAATTAGATGTTTTCTTGGCAGAAGCAAAAAAACCTAAGTTCAGCCAAAACAGACAATACAGCAGTATAAGGAGCTAAAACACATGCCAGATTGCAGAAGGGCGATTCAGAGCTGAGGCCCTGGCTTTCTCCCCCTCTCTAGAACGATCCACAGTGGAAAGAAAAGCCTTCTCCCTGTCCTCAAATGAACTCAAACATGAGCTTCCTGTTAGACCCTGGGAGGAAACACCCAGCACAGCAACCTCACACTAACAGAGGAAGGCCTTCACTGCCGAATTCTTCTCTGCCTGCGAAATTAGGTCAAGTACTTAAGAGCTCCTCGCTCATACCCACAAGTTCCTTCTCTAAAACGAACGCACGCACACACGCCGACATACATAAATCACACACACGACCTCAGTTCCCCCATGCATATGCGCTCACAAAATGCGTCACCTGACGTCTCCCTGCATGACAGGTAAAACACAACCCCGTGACTGCAGAATGTGTGTCAGTCTGACTGTCCTCTGCTGCACTCGGAATCTGAGCAGCTTAGGCACATCCCCCTGTGCTCTATAATGTTCCCGACTCCTGTCGGACACGCATTGCTCTAACGGCTCTTCCTCACATCTGTGCAACCTTTTAGTGCCAGCTTCAGACAGGCTACAGGCTAAAAGCTCAGGACACGCCCCTGACCTCAGCTGACACTACAGGCCACTCAAATCATCCGGCCGCTTGTATCTGAGAGCCACACAAAAGCAAGGATTGATTGTGTGTATGTGTCAGGTTAGACGAGGCGCCTCCCCTCCCTGTGGTGATTGCATTTTAAATTTCAAATGATGTATGCTTTTTTTCGAAGGGTTAACTGAGGTAAACCGGCTTGGATGCGGGCCAGCGACGAGACAGATGAATTTATGACTCTGTCGGCGCAAAAAGCGCGTAGGATTGTTCGCCTCTTTGTAATCTTGAAGGGCTTGGTTGGCTTTGCTCAATTATCTGGCGATTTTCAAAGCGTTTTAGCAAAAGATGGCGGTAACGAGCCGTCATCATTATCAAATCGTTTCGAAAGGCCAAGCGAAACACTCCGATTACAGTACTGAGTCCAGGTCATGTTGACACATTACATGTTTGGCCTTCTGTCTCTGCTGAAATGCAGCAAGAGAAAAAGGAGAGAGTGCACTGAAAAACTTGAGGCCGAGCACAAAAGCAGAGGAGGGATGGAGAAAAAAAAAATAAAAAGGCTGAGAGAAAAAGAATATGACAATACCATACGCCAAATTTCTGTCATCTGTTGCAGAGAGTTTGGGGAGACATTCCTGTGGGATTGACAGTTTGGCGTGGCTGTAGCACCAGGGGCCAGTCATGGAAAGACACTTCCAGCGTGCACACACACTTTATGAACTCAGCAAGACCTACGGAATGCGATCTGGCCTCGGTCGTGCGCTCTCAGCTTCGGCCTGGCCTGAGCCTTCCTGCCTTGGGTTACGTAGCTCTGTGTTCGACGGCGGTTTGGTTATTTCCCCGACAGGAGATATAAATGAAAAGATATTTTTGGCAAGATAACTCCAGTGCTGAGTGACAACATTAAGACAACTGGAAACAGATTGCTGAAATGACTGATGACCTTTTTCTTTTCTTTCTTTGTTTTTTTTTTTTTGTTGTTGTTTTGAAGTGCTGACATCATCTGCATTCTGAATGTCTCCTTCTCTCTCAGAAGGTATATAGCTAGAAAAGTGACTGTGGAAAAAATTTAAATATACAGGCCCTTCAAAATAATGAATGCTGTTGTTTACAGTGCGCGTTGGGTCACATTAAGAGGCACGCATATGTAAAACATCTGACTGAGGTTTTATGTAAAACCTCAGAAATACCTAAAACATCTCCATGCATTAAAAAAATTTGATTTTCTGCTTAGTTTTAGAGGCTATTTCTATTTATTAAAAATGCAAACAAGCAACGATAAGGACAACTAAAGCACATCTGAATTTCTCTAATGCACTTGGTCTGCCAAAATTACCACTGACAACTAATTCAAAACACGTATAACAAATGGAGGAATAAATCTGGCGGTGATAAAATTGTGCTTTCAAAATATATTTAAAGTTGTTTATGTTCCTATTGAGCAAAAAAATAAAAAGTTTGTGCTTATTTCAGTTTAGCAACTGATTCACAGAAGGAAATTAGAGCATAAGCAGGCCATATTAACCTGGGTTGGTAATCGCATAGTCAGCATAACAAATCTCAAAGGATGTTAGTTAACATGTTATAGCATGTGTGTGTGACACACAGAGTGGTTAACAACCAGAAGTAAAGCCTCACAGACAGATAATGAGATGCACAAATCAATGCACTTTCAAATCCAATAATACATTACAAAACACATATGCACAATAAAGCATTATGCACGCATGAAACTGTAGTTTACATTATTCAGTAGGCTTCATTATTCAACATCTCTCTGATGTACTTGCACAAAACAGTACACAGATATCAATAATCTCACTTTTGGCATATAACAGTAGATTATTTTCACAATAAATTATTTTTGCTTACTCTGGAAAAAAAGAAAAAGAAAATCTAGATAAAATCGTACCAGATAAAAGGTGGACGTACATTCCATCTCTGTGTTGAGTCCGAAAGAGATTTTCGCCATTTCAAGCCCCACTGTAACACAGACACACACAGTCTAACATAACACATCAGAATAAGCTCTATTCTCACTGGCTGTAAAAAATAAAAAATAAAAAAAACATATGCAACAATAGCAATATGCATTTAGAGAAATAAAACCTTGTAAAGTAACTTGCATGTATTTCGATAACTGCATTATCATCAACTCTAAAAGGGGCATATTGTCTGAGGACTTTGTTTATGCCTGATACAAGTCAAGGAAGCCAACTAATATATTAGAGCATGAATTTTCAGTACAAAGAGGTTGCAGAATATTTTATTTGAGTAATAATAATATCAGTTGAGATTAATTTATTAATTTCACTATGTTGCATGACACACCGTCGACAACCTCAGCCCAGTTTGATATAGACTGGATGAAATAGGTCTGTAAAAAATGCATAAGTCTGGGCAGGAATATTTTAGTGAGCAGCCCCATTTACGAAATACACACACTAGATTTCTTTTTCTTTTAAATGAGAAGACCAGAGAAGTCTCAGGCTGCCTTCAATAACAGAGAAGAATCTACACAAACCCAAATAAGAGAGCAGCACGATCGATTTTTTGAAAAGCATGAACAAAAACCTCTGGCCATGAAAAACTGACCTCCTTTCTATCTCTAATGTGTCTATAACTCCATTATTCTCCTCGACATGCACTAATAAAATGAGTTATTCCTCGTTTAATTCATTCGAGTGCGTGCTCGACAGATATTTTACATTTGATGCCAAGAAAATAAGCTGTGAAAACTAGGCTACAGTTCAATAATGCCCCATATTGCCGGCTTCGTATGATTGGCGCATGTAATTTCAAGCGTAACCGCGAAATAAAAACAATAAAGACAAAAAACGACCTACGGGACCAACTAAAACATGATAACGGAAAACTTACATTATTTACGCCCGCGTTTCATCCGCTTCTTAGCTTCATCGGGATTAATTCGTGCTCCTTTAGCTGTCGTTAGAAACGGCCAACGGCAAAATAAACAAACAAAAGAAACTTGACGGGAGTCGTTGGGTAAACCACGACGACCGGTTTTATTATTCAAGTTCAGGCTGAAATTTTCTGTCGTGCGGACACTTTAACGAGGTAAACACACGACCGTTAATACAGTCTGTCTGCGAGCAAACTATCAAAACCTTCTCATCTAACGTTACACACACACACAAAAAAACAAAAAAAAAACCATGACGACACACTGCGTCTTTTAAGGGTAACGTTAGTTTGTCTTTTTTATAATGATCAAGAAGAGATGTTCATCCTCCCAACGGCCACCGGACCGGACCAACAGCCTCACACTACCGTGAACTAGATCACACAAGTTCAACTAAGGTGAACTGTGATTCACACACACACACACACACACACACGCGAGAGCGCGCGCACCGACCGTTACACAAGAGCCAGACAGCAGCCGCTGACCTATCTAATATCAGCACAAAATAACACACTGTTTACTCTTATTCACATTGGATATATAACGGTGGTGGCTGTGGGCTTTTTTTTTTATTCACGGGCCCGTCGTGCTCGGCCCGTTCTGCAGATTAACAGCTCGACGAGTCCGTTTTCAAACCGACGACAAATCTGAGGTAAAAAAAAAAAAAAAACATAAAAAAAGAAAATAAAGAAAAAGTTTACACTTGAGAAGTTTGTAATGGTTGATCTCAGAAAAAGAAACAACGTAGCTAAATAAAAGTAAAGTAAATAAAAACGTGGTTTGATAATATCATTGATGTTTGATTTTTATTTTTTTTTTAAATAAGGAAGAGGGTGTTAGGAATTATATTTGCTCATTTGCTGATCCCTGAAATAAGACATAACGTTACTACCTGTTGCCTTCCCGCTTTATGTAGAATTAATAAAATATGTTAAAGTACCATTTATTATAAATGTCTACATGTGAAATATTTAAAAGCGTTTAGCCATTCTATAAAGTTTTTCATAAATGTTTGTAGATGTCCCGGGTCTTGTAATCGTTTAACCCATTTAATCCCAACATTTTCCCAACTGAGTGAGCACAAGTATTTTACTTCTTGGATAGTACAATGAAATAAACTTAACTAAAAAAAAGAAGAAGAAAGAAAGAATAAAAAATAAACCGCTAGTAACAGTATATCCCTGGTTGTAAGTGTAAACAGTTGCTCAAAGAGACGCAACAGAATGTTACAAAAATAAAGTAAGATCATTTATTTATTTATTTTTACTGTAAGACACTGTGGTAATATTAATATGAGGTTTTTTTTGTTTGTTTTTTTGGCTTTTACTTTGTTTCATTTAATGTGACAATATTTAAAAACACAAAGTCTAGTCAGTCAGTTACTTATTAAAAATGTGACCACTGATATGCTTACCATCATGATTTTTATGAGACATTTATATGAGAATAATAGACCCTTTAAATATTATATGTATCAATTATAGTAGCTGTATCTGTATTAAGACATGTTTTATAGAGCCTTGACATCATCTTTCAGAAGGGCAAACTGGCATTAAACAGCTTCAGTCATGCAGTTACACGAACAATATTAAAATACACTTTCATTCATAGTTTAAAAAACAACTTTTTGTCACAAACAGAGCATTAAATGGGTTAAGTGAGAAGGACTTCAGGCTATCATGTGATATGATGTTAAACCTGTGTGTGTGTGCTATCAAAGGCATTTTGAAGGGCATTTTCATCAGGTTTTGGCTAACAATGTGTGATGTGAGTCATGCATTCACTCATTCATTATTTAAGGATGCCTTCACATACTAAATTGCAACATGAATATTACGAATTTGTGTCTGGATGTTCGGTATAATTACAGAACGTGTTAAAAGTTTTAACAGAAAAAAACTTTAACTTACAATACTGTAAACTCTGTTAAGAAAAAAAAAAACTTTAGAACAAAAGTCAATCAAAATTCTAATTTACCCCTATTATTGGCTCTCAGAGACCATTAGTGTGATTTTTTTCCTGTGGTTCATGGTCAGGAATAACAATTTCACAATAAAACGTATTTCTAAATGCACTCTAAACCTACTCATATGGAAATATTTTACAAAGCCACTTAAAACAGTCATACTGTTTTATCGGCTACAGATAGAAGTTTTGTTTCAAAAAAGGCAATATTTCTCCAATAAAATGTGCATAAAATAAAATATAAAATAATATCTAAAAACCTCACTCAGCTAGAAAATGTTATTAAAGAAGAAAAGGAAATCAAGTAAAAGCTTTGATCACACCCCTATTTAGTTATTATTCCTTTTTATACATAGAAATGTAGGCAAAAAAGGATAGGGCTGACATAAATAACATCAGTGCATCTTTTTAACACTAAAATATTAGTTTTGATACAGGATGGTGTTGACAGGTATGATGGCTAAAGATATATTTCAGAACTAATTACCTTGCATTGTTCCCCTCTGGGCTCAAAAATCAGATATACATACTGAAGTCATTGCTTCACTCTCGGCCGGTGGTTAAAGTAGAAGTAGAGGAACACACTCAATGAACCTAGGTTCATCCATACACACGCAGCTAATCAGATTAAAGGGCCAAATTGTGTCCTATGTGTGAACGCGCGTGTGTTTATGTCCTACACAAAGCGGCCTCATGGGAATTAACATGAGATGGTGGCAAGCAGATTATAACGAAAGGGTTGTTGAGTTCACATGGCATCACATGTTCGCATGAAACTTATTCTTGTCTCCAGCATTACATGGCTCTCATATTAAATAAATAAATATATGCAAGAAAAAAGGGTAGATATTAATGCTAGCATGTGCTTAAAATTTGTGAACCAGAAAGTCAAGGAGAGATTTGGTTATATGACATTTAATACACACAATTTTAAGGCTTTGTGCTGGTTAGAAATGGCTTTCTCAGGCAACCGATTAGCTTGAAAATAGTTGGCCGGAACGCTTTTAGGTCGAACAATTCAAAGTGATTACACTTGCATTTATAAGATAAAAACGGTACGCCAAATAGAGTCATCATGTAACAAACTGCATGCGATCGTCTGACGCATGTCAATCACAGTGAAACACAGCGAGAGGCCCACTCAATGTAGAGACGTCGCTCCTGCAGTGCACCGGCTGCACCTTTTGTCTTTCAGCTAATCACAAATTCAGACCCGGCATCACTTGCATACTAAACAACCCCAAATGCTTCGGTCATACACAAGTCAGCTCAAGAGAAGCCTGCTGCTAATTGTTTTTTGTGCCCCTGACTGAAATGTGGCACTATTCAATAGAACTAAAGGGCGTAATGATCTTCAGCGGCCTTTAATGCAGAACTTTCTCCATGCCTCGCACCGCCAGTGTGTGAGTGTGTATGAGTGTACAGAGCATTGAGCCCTGGGCTGTGCTAATTTGCAATCAGACACTCTCTTTGAGTTCTGTCTCTATGCCCCCAGACAGTGTAAATGGCAGCTGAGACAAAGCTCCCATTCTCTCCATGCAGGCCCTCATAGTTTTATTTCAGGCCAGTGCTCTCAGACAGAGGGCATTCTGGGAAAGCCA
This sequence comes from Onychostoma macrolepis, assembly GCF_012432095.1. Lineage (NCBI taxonomy): Eukaryota > Metazoa > Chordata > Actinopteri > Cypriniformes > Cyprinidae > Onychostoma > Onychostoma macrolepis. The sequence goes on along the minus strand of NC_081158.1, from coordinate 23,034,204 downwards.
AGAGATGGCAGTGGCAAAGGGGGCGGGACGCTGAGAGAGTGCGAGAGAGAAAGGCACGCTGCAATGGCCCCCTACCTCCCTCTACGACCGGCGTCCATGGGCACGCTGCAGTACCACACCCACAACACTTGCACTCTGCCAGTGTCTCACCGTTACGAGAACAAACATCAATTTCATTTCATAGTTGTAGAATTACATCACGATTATTCAAAGACTAAATAAGGAGAAAAATTGTCATTGCCACTGAATTAAACATCTCTCTATCTATCGGTCTTTTTATCATGATTAGTGCAAAGATGATGCCATTGCCTTGAATACAAACTCTTTCTTTGATTGTTGATAAACTTTTTATTTTCTGTTATATCTATTTATTTATCTAAATGTTCATATGAATCTACTTAGAATTTTTATTTATCTATGTATCTATATATCTATGCATCTATCTATCTATCTATCTATCTATCTATCTATCTATCCTTCGAAAGGGTCAGTAAGATTAAAAAAAAAATCACTTTTAAAAGGATATATAATCTAGTAAGGATATATAATTATTGTGCAATGCCATCAATGTCAATGTCATCACCTTGAATCTTTCTATGATTGTTAAAATTCCGTTTTGTTATCTATTTATCTACTGTATTTATGAAGTTTTCCTTTAAGAAATTATTTCTATTTCGCAAGGATTCATTCAATTCATAAAAAGTGACAGTAAACATGTTTATAATGTTAAACAATAGTTCTATTTCAAGTAATTTTTTTTTTTCATCAATTAATTCTGAAAAAAAAAAAGTACCTCACTTTACAAAATGTTAAGCAGCACAACTGTTTTCAACACTGACAATAATAAAGAATGTTTCAATAATTGCGGCCTTGTGAAGCTTGAGAGACAAAAACATTACAAAATCTTACCAACCCCAAACTTTTGAATACTAATGTACATACGGAGTAAAAAGGGAGTGCTAAATTGTTGCTGAGTCATGGATTTTGGAACAAAAACACATGCCTGGGGTTTCAGAAATGCAGGTCTATTATATGAGATACCTTTACTTTGTTTTCAAGAGCCAAGACAATGCCTGTCACAGCCCCGCAACCCAAGGCTACAAGTAAATGATTACCGAGAAGCGAGCCGTGTCCTCAGAAAGGGGTCACAAGCTTGAGGCAACGAGAGAACGATAAAACCCAGAGCACACCTACGACTTTATCACAAAACCAGATAACATCCATAACATATCCTCAACGCTGACACCTATTTCTTCACAGTAAATCAAGTGCCCAATGTGAAAAATCTGACTACTGACTCCACATGGCCTCTTTGTCTGAGGTGAAGTGAAAAACGGTGGGCCCAGTTAAGGCCGACAGCTGAGTGTATCACTTTACATTAAGAGTGATTTCTTCTGGTGTTGGCGCTTTGATATGCTTTCGGTTCAGCTCTTAAAACGTATAGAATCCCTTTGGCTCTACAAGAGTTCAGAAGATGTTTCTTTTACAACTGCTTATTCTGGACATCGAGCAACATAATCACATGAAACAGTTAAGAATTAGTTCATATTTGCATCATCTTGGTCCGATTCCCAGAAACAGATTAACCTTAGTCCTATACTAAACTGCATTGTCAACAGTGATTCTCCATAGAAAATCCCTTTTATTCTGAGATTTGGCTTAATCTGTGCCTGAAAAATTACACATTTAAGACATATATCACTACACTGTGAGCTCTGAGGCTCTGAAAGCGAGGCATTTCTTCTTTTGAAGGATTTATTTACATGTGCTCGATTGCCCTAGAGCCCTTCGTTTCAAACCCAAATGTGGAAAAACAACAATTTGGTTAAAATATTACGATGGTAGCAGGTTCCCACAATCAGCCTGATGCGGCTCCAATATTAATACTAAGCAATTCTCAGAATGACAGAAATACACTACAGACTTTTTTTTTGCCAACAAAATCACTTGTAATTACGAAATTGAAGAAACCGAATAGGTTAAAAAGGTCAGTGAGAAAAAGGTGATATTGGCGTAATTGGCACACAACATGGTGTGATCGAGAGTACTTTGACCTTGGTGTAACCCTGCCTTGGAAAGCCTAGCACTGGCAGCGGTGTAGTGAAGTTACTGTGTGTGCTGCCCCGTCTCTCTCTGGCTCCACATGATGACAAAACAGCTATTGTCACGGCATACCGCAAGAACAATTGTCTTCTTATGCCTCTCACAGAGAGTCAGAAGACAGTGGCAAAAGTTTAACATTGCAAACACAATTAAATCGGAAACCTTTCGCTCAGTGGCCCATTATAGTGAGACAGGGTTTTGTGTAAGGTGGCTGGTCGTGGCGGCAGGGTACTGAAAGGAAAAAGGCCCTAGAGATCACCTTTTTCAACAATAAGGACCCTTTAGTGTTTAGTCTCAAGTGGAGACCTTGAACTCCTGAAAACCATGGAGGTCAGCAATCAAAAAGGGGTTAAAATCCCACCATGTTTTGGATGCTGGCTTCACCATCAAGATTTTTTATTTTTTTTTGTCCACCAGCTCCAAATCAGCATAAACCAACTAGAAAATTAATGTCCAATTTGGTCTTTTCAACAGCAACGACTGAGAATTTAACTACAGAGCAGAGAATTGAGTGCACTTTGCTATTGCTCCTCCCCATACACACACACACACACACACACACAAAATGACATCACCACACATCTGTTGTCCCAACAGGCATTCATCACATGGGCACCAAAACGACAAGCCTCTCTTTTTTACCCATCTTACAGTATTTCCATCCCTCTCTCTCATTCTCTGCACTGACCTGTGGCTTTTCTCTACCTCATCCTGCATTCACAAGCACACACATTGTGGAATTGGGTAATAACTTTCATTAGAAGTCAATTAGCCGTTTAGGTGACCCTTCAGTCCACCCATGTGATTACACACAGACCCCATCAACCAGGTCAGTACTAATACAGCGAGGCTGTTGTTAAAAAAAAAAAAAAAAAGACATAAAAAGATTGACTCACAGGAAAAATCCATTGTTCAGTCTCTTTTTCTCTGGACCTCTTGTTCTATCCAAAGTATTCGAGTTATCTCACATTTTTCACTTTTTCCTTGCTGCTGTGAATAACAATAACATCCAGTCTAGAAAAATCCCAAGGTCAAACCGCTAGTGCCCTTTGGCCCTCAAACCAGAGGTCCCTGTAATATTTTCAAAATGACATTTATATGTATCACTACCACAAAATGCCTTGATACAGTATGCATAACTAACATCTTTTCAAATAATACTATCCTACGCCATCTTTTGCAAAATTTAAGAATCCCAAGTGAGATCTAAAAACGTAACCACATCAATTGATCGTGGCACAATGAATTGTAGACAATGAATGCTGTTTTAACGCCCCATGCAATGTGATTTTTCTGACCTCGTATTCTAAAAAATGGCGGGCTTTGGGTCCGAGCCAGGCAGTTTTGATTCAGCTTTAAATCGACAGTGAATAAGTTTATACTTCTGAGGGCGGGATACAAGATGGCGGGAGCAGTGAGGTGCAGTTCTCATTTAGGGAGGCAGTACATTTCTTCATCTTTTGTGATTAGGCAGTCAAGTAGAGCCCCCTTGTGGGCATTCATCAAAACTGCTCTGACCAGAGGATGTATGCTAAACCTGAGGTAGGGACTTCACTTTGATGGAGGGACAGACAGAGTGGATATCCTTACACCAGTGATTGGAGGAAGTCTAGTCTGAAAACTGGTAGGAGGGGATCATTCTGTGGAGCTCTGCCTCCCTCTACTGGTATGTTTCAATATTGAGCTTTCACGTAATCCACACTACTATAAAATTAGTTTTCCAAGCAAATAAAAAAATGTAATGTATGCTTGTAATAATATAAGCAACTGGTACAATTTGGGGATTTTTATAAAATACATAATGTAAAAAAGAAAGCAGTTTATTTTTATTTATTAATGAAAGAAACTCAATATGCTGTCGTTTGATAACTATCAAACCACACTGTCACTACTCCAGCTGTTTCTGCATCTGTTTGTGGGTAGACGTACCAGCATCTGGTTTATGTTTTGAGTGAGAAAGAACAATAAAAAAAAGAATACATTCTGGAATAACTTATAGGAAATTGTGTGATTTACACAGACATTTATAAGCAACACATTAATGAAAGTATGCCGTTTTTTTTCTTCTTTTGCGTGCATCATTTTTATTTTTTTTAAACGGACTGTAATTGGGAAGACATGTCTCTAAAACATATTTCCGTACACGTGTTTACAATTTTCTTTTGTCAGTTCTGAGGATTTAGCTGAGCATCATAATCATGTGATCAAATTCAACTGCGATAGAGCATCATGTGGTCAAAATCAACTGTGATTTACCAACTTGTTGATCGCACGCACTTGGACTGTGTCACAGGGTGCAACAGAGAAAAAAAATCTAGAAAGTAACTGCAGATGAAGAACTGAAAACCAACAGCCCTGAAGGGAGGTGGGGTATATTGATGTCCACTTTCCATTCCTTGCACTACAGAACAAGAGTGCTAAACAAGCCTTTTCCGTCTCAGCTGGTATTTTTAAGGGCCTCTCGAGCAAACGGGTCACTGACAAAATGCAATGAGACAATGATATTCCCCCAAGACGAGGAAAATTGTCCTCTTTTCCTCTACAATCTTGATGAAGTAAATGAAAAGAAACAGATTCCATTGTGTAACCTTCCAAACTATGAGAGCACAGCTAAAGTGCAGTTTTGGCTAGAAAGCTCTGTGGTCAAAAACACTAACAAAAGCATCTGATGGGGTGTTTTTTTCTCTTCCCTTTGGGTTCCTCCCTTCCATTCTCTTTGAATATCATCCATAATTTTCTCTTGGCTGCAAATTTTTATAGGAACATGGTCTTTATCTACAAGTGGCCTGGAACATGGGTTCGAATAGAAGATTTCAATTATATCTGCCATTCTTTTGGCTTGTGCATGTATATAACAAAAATAAAATAAAATAAAAACTCAATACATCATCAAGAAAGGATTAACATTTCCTTTAAGAGGGGAAGAAAGAGGATGTTTCAAGTGCAAATTGTGCTACTCATAAGTCATAACTAATCAAAGGGAGGTATATTCTTATAATGCATCATCTCCAACATCCATTTTCCCAAATACAGCTGGATTTGCTTCATCGAACACCATGTCAAGCGAAATGGCTGGCTAAGCTGGAGGACATACCTAAAGAAACACACATAACAAGGTCTTGCAAATCATGAAAAAGGTCAACTGCAACCATCGTGCTCCCCAGCAGCACTGTTCATTTCAGGACTGAAATGCATAGTGACATTCAAAATGGTAATGGATGCCAGATTAATTAAATTAATCGAAAACAAAACTAAATAGCATTCTGGTTTGAGTTTCCATCCCATTAGCAAAACCTGAGATCTGCTGCAACCATCAAATACAAACAGAAGCAGAAACTCTGAATAGGCTGTGCACTTTGATCTCTGCACTAGCCAAAGACAGAGGCTCATAAACATGTCCACCCTTTGAAGCTTATGATATTGTACAGCTAACTCCCCACCTTCTTTCTATCCTGTCCAACGTTCTCTGCCTTAAAGCAAACAAGCTCTTGTTTGCACAGAGCATCTTTAACAAGAGACAGTAAATCTGTTTGCTTTCCTTCACCAATCAGCCCCCATCACCCAGCAGCATTTAACTTGATGTTTTCCAATATGAGCAAACACATTTGTTGTTTTTACATACCTTCTCTATGAATTTATTTTATTTTTATTTTTAGCACATGGCTGACTACATGTACATCAACTTATTGGGCTGTCTGACATGAGAGAAGAACGCACTTTTACCAATTGCCACTAGAGGGAGCAGGTTTTCATTCAGAATGGACAACGAGTTTCTGTTGTTTGCATGCTCTGAATATCTGGTTGTAGGTTTGATTGTTGAAAGTTGCACTGTGTACGATGCATATAATAAAGGAAACAATGGCACTAAGTTAAAGTAGTGATTGTCATAATGCAGTAAATTAATGGGTAGCTCACCCAAAAATGAAATCTCTTTCATAATTCACTTACCTTTATATTTGGTTCCATACCGGTATGACGTTCTTTGTTCTGTGGAACACAAAATAAAACTTTAAAGCTGCTTGAACTTAACTGACTTTTAAAATGACTTATTTTGCTGGTGAGCAATCTTGGACCAACAACAATCCAGCTAGACTACCTAATGACCAGCTACTGAGCATCTAAAACCAGCTAGAAACCATGTTAGCATCTAAAAAATGGATTTTCCAGAACAGTCTGTAACTTGCCAGATTATTGCTTAGTTGTATAGGCCTACAGCCGACACAATATTCAACTATTTTTTAGGAGAGTCGAAGTTTAAAGGAAATTTCTTGTCAGCCTCGCGAACCAGATCTGATTTGGCGCCACAAGGACAGGAACATCGCCTTTTAGCGGACATTTTTAAACAAAACACTGCACTGATACACACGTGACAGGTAAATGCGAGATAAAGCGATAAATAATGACATACTTGTACTTATTATTAAGCACGTTTTGTCGACCGCCGAGTCGGATCCTAAAATAAAGCGCTCTAGCGGCCACCTAAGTTACTGTTGCTATGGTTTCCGCGTCGCAACGTGACCTTTTCTTTTCTCTATCGCCTACTTAGCGCGATTTTGTAGCTACTTGTAATCCAACTTATGAACCTTTTTAACGTATACATGTTATAACAAGAATAGATCTATACGTTTGAATGTAGAATTGAGTTGAGAAGGTTCAAACCTTAATTAGGGGGCTCAGACCTCCCCAAACCCCCTCATAATTCGCACCCTCGTTACATAGCTCCGATTGGTGACCCATGCATGCCATCTACAGTGATGAGAGAAGCTACATGCATCATTTACTGAAAGGAATTGTAGTCTGCCAACGCAGAACACTTTATGACTGAGCTTTCACTTTTTGTGTCCTACAAAAAGTAAACAAGGTCTTCCCAACAGACCGTGCGACTATTATTATTCTTAAAAGAAGCGGTTTCGATTCAGATTTCTGTCCATGTCTCATCAATCTCTCTGACATTGAGCGCAATATATCACAAATAGGCGGAGATGTCACTCAACCGTGCCCGTAAAGGTGGGCGGACTGGAGTGTCCCCCCCTCTGCCAATGGCAAAGCACCGACACGAGACCCAAAATCCCTAAAATCAGCCGTCAGCCCGCGGCAGGGAGCACACTCTGAATTAGCCTGTATCGCGCAGGAGATGACGGATCGTGTCTCCGCGCCTGCAGCTCACCGAGCAGCAGCGTAACTTCACGACAAATCCTCAGAAGTTCGCTTTCTCCGCGCGCTCTCTTCAATGTCACCATGCGCAGCATCTCATCCTGCGGTGCACTGCTGTCAGTCTACTACCCCCAGATCTTCCTCATCCTCACCAGCGGCAGCTACCTGTAGGTTTGAACTACTGCTTTCATTTTTATTCTGACCTTTAATATCCCGTCGGGGTTTTTGGCACAACAGTCAAGCGCAATTAATGTTAAATGAAAGGTATTATGGTTATTGCAAACAAATCATTATTTCCACACATGTTGGAAATGCCATTATTTAGTGCACCTGCTGTGTTACACGATGAGACTGAGCATGTGCATGTTCTTTAATTATGTTTTAAGCCATTCTGTGCTTGAGAAAGAAGCAAATGCTGAATTGCGCATAATAAGGAGCCATTCAGCACATATTACTTAAAATATTTTATTAAAAAAGGCAATAAATGTATCAGAATCCATTCACTGTAAAAATGTGTACTCATTTATAAAAATAATTAAAATTGTGCGGTAAAAGCATGTTAATTAACAGTGTAATTAACACACTAAATGTAATTTTCTGTAAAATTGTGGTTTTCAGAAGTAAACAGTATTAATTACCATACTTATCGCCTATCACAATCTATTACATTCAACACATTGTTCTTTTACTTTAAAACGTCGAAGTTAATTTAAAAAAAAAAAAGTATGGCTAGGTGTACAGAGTAAATTCCCACAAATGTTATTATCTTAAATAGTTATGTTTATTGGTTTTGGTAACAGTTATGCATGATTAGTTTATGTTTATTGCATTTGAAGTGTCCTGTGTTGCACTGATGGTGTTTGTTTTTTTGTGTTGTGCAATGCATGTTTATTAGCCATTGCTGGTGAAAAGGCAAGTTTTGATGAATTTTTAGTCATTATCTGCCTTTACCACCTGCATTATTATGGCGTTTAATAGTAGGCTATATTTTGAGATACAAAACAGATTTTAGTAGTTTAAGAAGGTTATATCAGTTAGTTACACAATAGTTATAAACTTTACATTAAACTATACAGGCAGCAAAACACCTCCCAAAACAGTAAGTTCTTACGGCAATTAATTATTCAAATGAGCAGATTTCCAGTTATATACTATTCATACCACCCAGTTATAGGCTAAACTTGTCATGCCAGTACAAACCAGTTCATTCAGTCAAAACTGATGAGATTAGCTTTCATTCATTTGCTGTGAGAGTGTGAGGATAATGTTTTACTCGTTACAACATCATGTTCTGATCTCAAACACTTGTAATTGGAAAACCGCATTTGGAAAAAAAACAGAGGGTGAGATGGGTGAGATGTGGCTGGAAAAGAGTGAACCTTTTATTTGCACTAAAGTTCAGACTGTGGAGAAATTACTGAGCCACACATTTCAAACGTATGTGTAGTCTATAAATGTACTTTAAATAGATTCTGGTCAGAAGTGGTCATCATTACTTAAAGCTTTGACTTACATTTTGTTCTCTGATTCTTAGTTCATTTGGTAGCCTGTAGAGTAGACTATTTAAACCCCAAAATGTTCTCTATGGATTTTCCTCAGACCAGACCTATGAAGACCAAAGAAATCTGCTGAATTCCATTAAAAAAAGCCATTTAAAGTTTCCCTGTATTCAGATGCTATTAAATAACATTCTTGTTACAAGAACAAGAATGCTAAGCTGTTATTATGACTGATGAATGGACACTCTAGTTTTGGTAGCTCCTCTCGAGCATGGCTTTCTTGGCTCAAATGTGTTTATTCCAAATTTGTATCAAGACATTAGTTGTATTGCTCTAAAATAGGACTTCATCTTGCAATCATTAGTACTAATATCCCCCACTGTGTCAGGAATAGTTTAATCCATTAAAATAGCTCAATATATTTCTGGATCGTGTTATCTAAATTGTGAGTCAATAGACTAACACTGGGCTTCACTTTGTTTAAGAACAGCAGAACAGCCGGCTTGATTTACAAGAGTAATCCACATTTGTGTGTGGTTTCACTTTATGGGCTGTATTATTCTGTGATCGCATTGTTGTAAATGGTTTTGGTCTGTAGAATAGTCTACGGTTGGCCTTCTGATTTGTTTAGACATTATTTGGGACCCCTTTGTATTTTAAATCAAGTTCAGTTCCACGCTTGCCTGTAAAAGCTTTGATTCATGAACTTTGAGTTGTTTGTTGTTCTGTTTTAAATGAGTCATGAGATGCTCTTAAATTCTTTCATTATAGTACAGGCAATCCTTTAAATGTTTCCTGTGGTGTATTGAAAAAGATGGAAATGTCTGTGAGGAAACTGTCTGGCAGTGTGCAGTTAAATCATCAGGGTATTTGAAGGGTTTATACAAACCTTTTAGAAGCATTATAAATATATCTTCTAAAACGCTAAGCATCTTAAATAGTTGCGGTCCAGTAACCAAGAAATGAAATGCTGAAGAGATTTCAGGTGAGAATTCTATCATTTACTCATTCTCTCATGTTGTTCTTTCTTTTGGAAAACACAAAACATGATATTTTAAAGAATGTTTGAACTGCTTTTGTTCATGCAGTGTAAGTCAATGGGGTCCAAAGCAGCATTGGACCCCATTGATTTTTTTTAGTTATACAGGTTTGCAACGACATGAGGTGAGTAAATGATGACAGAATTTCCATTTTTGGGTGAACTGTCCCAATTTCTTGAATACCTGGTCTACATCAGCTGTTGACATCAGTGTATCTGGTCTCCTCCAAAGGGCTTTGTCTTCAGTCGTGGCTTTGGGCGCGAACATCATCTGCAACAAGATCCCGGGCCTGGCCCCCCGACAGCGCGCCATCTGCCAGAGCCGCCCAGATGCCATCATCATCATTGGGGAGGGTGCTCAGCTGGGCATCAACGAATGCCAGTATCAGTTTCGCTACGGACGGTGGAACTGCTCTGCCCTTGGCGAGAGGACCGTCTTTGGGCAAGAGCTGAGAGTAGGTCAGTAGGTGCAGCCCCGTGAGCTGTGCTTGTGTGTGTGTGTGTGTGTGTGTGTGTGTGTGTGTGTGTGCACGTGTTGCTTTGGCAGCGATTTGTTTCCATGAGAGTGTGGCCCTGCGAAACAAGTGAGACGACAAGAGGTTAAAGTGACGCATAATTACTTTTTTAAAAATCTTTCAACGAAACATTTGCACAGTTACAAACATACACAAATGACACCAGTGACTTTGTGAGAACCCCAACCAGGAGAGCACACAGTAATAGGGTTTTTTAATACAGCACTCCCATATAAATTGCCTTTCAGTCAGAAATGTTTTGTTGCGGTCAGGGTGCGGTGCGAGGCTGTGTTTAATCCAGTGGTCCTGGTAACAATCACTCTTTTGGGGGTTAGTTGGCTCTACACAACATAATCTTGTTTCTTTTGTTCAAGGAAATGTATGTTTCTCAGCTGTGGCGTGCTCTATAGGTGCATATATGGGTCCTAATGTCTATGAAGCTTTTTATGTTTTGTTGTGCAAATTGCTTGTGTGAGTGAAAGAAAGAAAAGCCATTGTATTGTTAAACTGTAGCAGAAAAGTTGAGTTTCATATTGCAATATCTAGGAATGGATGGAATCTACAGACTCAATTTCTGCACCAATTTTGACTCTAAAATTGATTTAAACAGAAAGCTGAGTGTGCTATACTTTTATTGGTAGCTAAAAGCGTAATCAAATTAACTAAAATATTTAACAAACAAACGTATAAGAAGCATTACACACTATACCTACAGCAGAGAAAATCTTCTAAAATGCTTTGCTTTTTATCTGATTTCATCATTCTCAAAATTGAATTTTCGAATGGGCATTTTAGGATTAATCGTAGTTTATTTAATAGCCATTGTGAACTTTACTAAAAGGCCAATGGGTTTTCCCACAAAATCCGTAAGAATAACAGTAGTTAAAATTCACCAGTAGATCCAGGCACGCATTATTTGTCAAATTATACAAAGACTTTGTAGCATTCGGATCTCTTGGCTGAAGGGAAATATCCTGTGCTCAGTCAAACCTGATGATCAGTTATAGGACTTTGGCTTTAGCTATGAGAAAAACCACAACACTAATGGTCTTTTCCATTTTGCAGGATGGAGAGGGTAATCACTGTTGCCTTTACAAGATTCACTGCCAGCATATCTTGATGAGGGATATTATCCTAAAAAAAAGAAAACAACAGCAATTTCATATTTATTTACTGCTTATACTGTAAACGCAAATCGGTGTACACTAAAATACTGCGGTATTATTGGCAGACCTTGATGATTAATCTTCATTTAAAATCTGGGAACAAGATCTGACTCTAATTGCAAATGTAATGACCAGAGTTCCAACTCTTCACAACATGGCGCCCATAACCAACATTTTTGGGAAAAATAAATAAATAAATAATAAGAGAGCAAATAGAAAAATGGAATAATAATGAAAATAATTAAAAAAAATCATTATGTTTTAAGAAAGGTTTTACACAAAACACAAAAAGACCAACATGAAGTCATCAGCTGCAAACCTAAACCATTCAGAAATCCATTCAGCATAGAACAAGCCATTGGACAAACCACTGCAACAGTTTGTTTTTAATTAAAAGTGAAACGCTTAGATTCGGTTGTTAATTAATGCATTAGTATAGAGATAACAGTATAGACATCTTCGTAGCGGTCAGTCCATTCTTCCTAACCTCTTTTCATAAAGGCCGACCAGCAGGGGTCAGTTTAGTCTCCTTACATCAATCTTGAGATCAAGAGTGCTCAGTCCTGGAGATTTACTTCCCTGCAGAGTTTAGTTCCATCAGTAATCAAACAAACATGAACCAGTTATTCATTTCTTAGGGTTAAAAATTACAGTCAGGTGTGTTTTTGCTGCTTCACATTGGAAGTTAGACCCTGCTAGTAAATGGAGTTGCTACACTGTTGAGTGGGAAATCTAACAAAGATGCACTCACTGGCATGGACTTTGGGATGTCAATGGTGTCAAATCATCTCAGAGGTTCTACTCTCTTCTTCCTAGGTAGCAAGGAGGCTGCATTTACCTACGCCGTCACAGCAGCAGGTGTTGCCCATGCTGTGACAGCAGCCTGCAGTCAGGGCAACCTGAGCCACTGCGGCTGTGATAGAGAAAAGCAGGGCTATCACGACCAGGAAGAGGGTTGGAAATGGGGCGGCTGCTCGGCAGATGTCAAATACGGAGTGGAGTTCTCCAGACGCTTTGTGGACGCCCGAGAGATTAAAAAAAATGCAAGGAGACTAATGAACCTGCACAATAACGAAGCAGGAAGAAAGGTATGGAAGAAAAGTTGTATAGAGTAATATACATATACACATACAGGTGCATCTCATTTTTTTTGTTACTTATTTCAAAAAGTGAAACTTTCATATATTCTAGATTCATTACATGTAAAGTAAAACAGTTCAAAAGTTTTTTGTTTTAATTTTGATGATTAGAGCTTACAGCTCATGAAAGTCAAAAATCCAGTATCTCAAAATATTAGAATATTTACATTTCATTAATTGTTTCAATTTCATTAAATGACCATCCCTACAGTATAAATTCCGGGTATCTTTTGTTCTTTGAAACCACAATAATGGGGAAGACTGCTGACTTGGCAATGGTCCAGAAGACAATCATTGACACCATCCACAAAGAGGGTAAGTCACAGAAGGTCATTACTGAAAGGAGTGGCTGTTCACAGAGTGCTGTATCAAAGCATATTAAATGCAAAGTTGACTGGAAGGAAGAAATTGGGTAGGAAAAGGTGCACAAGCAACAGGGATGACCGCAAGCTTGAGAATATTGTCAAGCAAAGTCGATTCAAACACTTGGGAGAGCTTCATAAGGAGTGGACTGAAGCTGGAGTCAGTGCACCAAGAGTCACCACACTCAGACGCCTTCAGGAAAAGGGATAACAAGCCACTTCTGAAACAGAAACCACGTCAGAAGCATCTTACCTGGGCTAAGGAGAAAAAGAACTGGACTGTTGCTCAGTGGTCCAAAGTCCTCTTTTCAGATAAAAGTAAATTTTGCATTTCATTTGGAAATCAAGGTCTGGAGTCTGGATGAAGACTGGAGAGGCACAGAATCCAAGCTGCTTGAAGTCCAGTGTGAAGTTTCCAAAGTCAGCGATGATTTGGGGTACCGTGACGTCTGCTGGTGTTGGTCCATTGTGTTTTATCAAGTCCAAAGTCAATGCAGCTGTCAACCAGGAGATTTTGAAGCACTTTATGCTTCCATCTGCTGACAAGCTTTATGGAGATGCTGATTTCCTTTTCCAGCAGGACTTTAGCACCTGCATACAATGCCAAAACCACTTTCAAGTGGTTTGCTGACCATGATATTACTGTGCTTGATTGGCCAGCCAACATGCCTGACCTGAACCCCATATGGAATCTATGGGATATTTTCAAGAGAAAGATGAGAAACAGTCGATCCAATAATCCAGACGAGCTGAAGGCTCAATAGTGCCTCAGCAGTGCCACAGGCTGATCGCTTCCATGCCACACCTCACTGATGCTGGAATTTACTTTACATGAAATGAATCTAGAATACATGAAAGTTTCACTTTTTGAAACAAGTTACAAAAAATAATGAACTTTTTCACAATATTACATTTTTTGAGATGCACCTGTATATATATACAAAATTTAATTAAATAATTACCATGTATTCATGCGATTTAGTTAATAGAAACCATGAATTGTGATACACTGCTTTTAAATAGAGGGATTAAAGACTTAAGGGGCAAAAACAGGAACATTATTACTGAATCTCAAATCCTTCTCATTGAAGGGGAATATTAACATTTAACTAAATGGGTAAATGTCAACTATCACATATTGCTGTCTGTTGAACATATCAGTAACACATCAAACAGCCAAATAGTTCTGCTTTTAACTCAAATGTAACCATATACATAAATGGGGACTTGAGAATTATGGACATTTCTCCCATTCTTTGATGTGGCCCTTCGGAAGGTAGAGAAAATTACAGGGTATGATTTGGCTAAAACATATTTTTTCCTCTCAGTTTTGACAGATATCTGGCATCGCACATTGAAACATTGCTCAGGACGTATTGAATAATGGGTTTTGGTTCAAATTGCTGAAAACAGTCAAAATAAAATGTCAAGAATTTTCCTTACCCGTCAGCTGCATGAATTCACTCGCACCACAGCTTCAGAGGCCTCTGATGAAGTCATGCCCATTGTAAAATACTATGCGAGTATTACTAGGAAATAAAAACCAGATAAACCACATTTTTTTAAAAAGTGAAATATAATATCTTTCAGGATTGTTACAACATACATACATACATATATACATAGCATGATGTTTTAGTAAAGGTCTGAGCATTGCAAATAAATAAAATGTAGTTTAAAAATGTTAAAAAAATTATTATATTACCAATGTAATAAATTTTTAATTGATGTCTGAATATTGTAAAAATAAATTTAATAAAGCAATATATATATTTACTTAAAACTTTATATTTTAAGTTTTAAAAATTATATTTTACATTACACACAATACTGCACAAAATTACAAATAAAAGTAATAAAACAATGCATATATTTATTTCATTTTATAAGTCAAATTAGTGTTAGGAAGCGATTAATCGCATCCAAAATAAAAGTTTTTGTTTATATAATATATGTGTGTGTGTGTGTATATATATATTTATTTAATATATTTAGTATATATATATATATATATATATATATATATAAATATATAAAAGACACACACAAACAGTATATATTTTGAAAATATTTATATGTATTCACATGTCTATATTTATATTCATATAATTTATATAAGTATTTTTAATATATAAACATTACATATTTTTCTTGAATATATACATGCACGCGTGTATTTATATATACAGTATATACACAGTACACACACATATATTATATACACAAAATCCTTTATTTTGTATGCGATTAATCACGTTTAACTGTTGCCCAATACAATATATACATGACCTTTCATTTCCAAAACAAAGCACAATCATTTGGTAACGCTGGGTTTTTCTCTACTGTTGCAGGTTCTAGAGGAACGGATGAAGCTGGAATGTAAATGTCATGGCGTCTCTGGCTCATGTACCACAAAAACCTGTTGGACGACTCTGCCGAAATTCAGAGAGATTGGCTACATCCTTAAGGAGCGTTATGCCACTGCGGTCGAGGTGGAGGCCGTGAGGGCCACGCGTTTTCGACAACCGTCTTTCCTGCGTCTCAAGCAGTCCCGTGGGTACATAAAGCCCACCGACACAGACTTGGTTTACTTGGAGCGCTCGCCCAACTATTGCGAGGAGGATGCTGCGACGGGGAGCGCAGGAACGAGAGGGCGGCTGTGTAATCACACGTCCCCTCACACGGACGGCTGCAACCTGATGTGCTGTGGCCGGGGCCACAATACCCATCAGTACACACGTGTGTGGCAGTGCAACTGCAAGTTCCAGTGGTGCTGCTTCGTTAAGTGTAACACCTGCAGTGAAAAGACAGAGGTGTTTACCTGTAAATGAGCGAGTAGTTGAGTTAAAAGGACAAGAAAGAAAGGCGAGAGGCCAATGGAAAGAAACAGGAAGTGTTTGAAACAGAAATGGAAGTGGCTTCGTTTTGCACATCAGGCAGTCTTTATGCAAGAAAGCCCCGTTGAAGGAGACTGGGATGAATAATGAAGATGCCAGAACTTCAGAGGAAAATGCACTGACCTCAGACTGACTTTTTGTGAATTCATGCAAACATATGGACGCTACATATGCAGTGCAAGGCTTTTGTAGATCTCAGATTCTCACAGACAGCTGGGGCCTGTCCTGAGGACCACATATTGACTCAATACTCCTATCGGACAGTCTAAACTGCCCACAAAAGTAATCTTTTTCAAATTAAGGCAAGAAGAACTTGTAAAATGTCCCACCAGCTGAGCCCCTATGGGAGTTCAAGAGGAGAAACGTGCTGCAACTTTGCAACTCTGGAAACGCTGGAAAGCTTCAGTCACACTGTATCTGTTTGAACACTGAAAAGCATGACCTTTTTCCTTCTCTTTGGAGAAAAGTCTGAATATGTTCATACTGTTGATGTCTCATAATGGTACACAGAAGTATGAACTTCTAATATCATTGCTACTGATCTGTTGCTTCCAAAACTCAACCCCAAACAGTATAGGACATTGCGTATGTAGCTATGAGCTTCTTTTGCAGTTTACATATGAAGAAAAGTGGTCAACTCATTTCTACACTTTAGAAACCATCATTTTGGTGAATACGTTGCCAATTGCTGCACTGGTGGGCTTTAAGTAAACAAAAACCGTTTGTGTTTTTATGAGAGAAGCTTCCTTAGTCATCTAAAGACTTGGCCATGTATGCTGCAATGCTCTAAACGTGAGTGTGTAAACGTGTGGGAACGAAAGAGAGAGAGAGCTTTTACATACTTAATAGAAATGTGACCCACCACCGTTTTGAGTGACCAAACCATTCCCACGAGTGCCAGAGACATGGGATTCCACATCACTGCTCCGGCGTGCACAAGGTCTAGTTATATTCCGCCTGAGCCAATGGACCATACAGCTATGGGTCTGAAAACGGTTAAAAGGTCACTGGAAATATTTTGAGTAGCAGTTTTTTAAAATCTAAATTGTTTATATGAGTTATATGGCTGGTAAATTTGTTAAAATATATTTTTTTATGTAGAGAATATGGCACTTTATGTCAGGTATATTCAGAGTAATTATTGATACTGTTTTTTTCATCATGTTTTTATCGTTTAATTACCGGTCTACAGTTTTTGTCCTGGTTTAATTATGTAAGCTTTTTTTTTTTTAATGACTTTTCCTGAATTCAAGTTTGATATGAAACCATCTCATCTCCTTGTTGCCTGGATGTATTTATAATTTTTTGGCAATAATTTACACTAAAATCACTAGATAAATAAATGAATCAAACAGTTTGGATCAAATACATCAAACTGTGGTCATTTGAATTCATCTTATTACTAAGCAAAATGATGCCATGTTGTTAAATGCACATCGACATCTCGTAAAGTTCCCAGAAGTACCGAATGGCTCATAGTTGTGGGTGTAGATACTGCGAAACGCTGATCTCGGAGTGACACAGAGCTGTTCCCGCCTGGGTTTGAATAGGCATCCGACCTGGCTCATTCATTCACCCGCCGTATGCTCTCTGCCCCTCTGGTCTTTTTCCTGTGGGTGAAAAGCATTGCAGGCAGCCACCGAAGCAGAAGTAAACTGGACCTGTTTTGTTAGCCGTCTGAACTGCTGGGTACCGGAACCGCGTAAGCTCCCAACACTATACCCCGGATTGAGAGAAAAGTCAACCCCGATTGTTTCGCACAAACATTTTGTCATTAAAAAATATGAGGCAGAAAAAACAGGGTGTGGTGGGGAGAGCAGAGGCCTGGGGTATTAATGCTACGGGGGGGTGTGTGTATGTGTGGACCACTCAGCTCATTCCAGAATGGGACGGGGCGAGATGTGATTCTGCAAGCTAATACTTCTGGTCTGATTCACGTAGGACAAACGAAGGGCAGAACTAGATGATCACGAGAGCAAAAAAGCGGTGTGGGATAGACAGAGGGAGAGAAAGACCTGATGACTGATTTCTGGTCTGTATGAGAGAGGTTGCTTTTCTAATTAGGCTGGACAGTATACAATCACAATCAACAAGAATACAGGGACACACTTCCTAAAATAGAAAACCAGCTAGTTATGTGTGTAAAGACCAATTTATACTGGGTTTTTTTTTTTTTCATAAAGTATGCAGAGTATACATTATATTGTAAAGAATACATGTTGCTTACAAAATTTAATTATTTGATTTATACTTTGTATCAAGTTAATGGTGTAGGTTTTCTACTCGATATTAAATTATAAGAGAATTTTGTATGTATGACAGTAAAGGCTTTTACATTGATACAAAAAAAATATATAAATACACTGATGTAACAAATTCTGTTATTTCTTTTGAACTTTCTATTCATCAAAGAATCCTGGAAAAAAATATGCATCAGTTTCCACAAAAATATTAAGCAGCTCAGCTGTTCATAATAATAATAAGAAATGTTTCTTGATCACCAAATCAGCATATTAGAATGATTTCTGAAGGATCATGTGACACTGAAGACTGGAGTAATGATGCTGAGAATTCAGCTTTGCCATCACAGGAATTAATTACGATTAATTTTAAGATATATTAAAATAGAAAGCAGTTATTTTAAATTGCAATAATATTTCAACATATTATTGTTTTTTATCAAATAAATGTAGTGACTGGTCTCTTTCAAAAACATTAAAACTGAACCCAAACTTTTAAATAGTTATGCATACTTTTAAAAGAAATGTTCTAATTTTCAAAACAATCTAGCCGTTTTGAAAACTTTTCAGTATTGCGTGATCTCGGTGTAGTTTGTCAAAGCGTAGTTTGTCAAAGCTTGTTGCCTGTAATGGGATCTGCAGTTGTGCAGGCTACAGATTCACACAAAACACAAGTGTGGAACTGCTATATTGGTTTCAAATTAAAACAAAAAAAAGGATATTACAAAACGTACACACAGGTAATTGCGTTGTGTTATTTTATTATAATAAATGCACTAAATTAAAGTTAGATAGACAGCCCTATCATACAGCAATCTCCATCTACCAAGCTACACGGGAAGTTTGTTCAAATAATAGGAGAATTTTTGAAATTGCACAGCTTTGTAAACAAACCTGATTTAAAGCACAGAATCTTAAGTCAGCTTTCAAAAAGAAGGATCCGAGTCTCACGGCTATTCAGAGATGAACTTTACGTGTACAGATCAAGAGGCGGCCTGGTCTCTATAAAATGCACTGAATTAGGGATTAACCTCTACTCCCTGTTGGTCACCAGTCTCTTTAGTGGCTGAAAAGCCAGGAAGACACGGTTCTCCTTGTTTCATAGGATTTGAATCCCATTTTGGGGGGGTTTGGAATCAAAGACCACTAAATGCATCACAGACATCAGCATGAGTCCTCTCAGATAAGCTCCTCTGATTGATTTCCTCTTGTGTGGAGAACACAAAGCCCAGACCACCCCCTTGTGCTGCCAACTACTGATTGGATATTTAATGACCCCAGTGTGTTGTGGGCGTTTTAAGCCATCACCAGAGTGTAATATAGCATGGTAAAGGGGTGTGGGCATGCCGGGATAGCAGTCTCTCAGCTCTACTTAATCAACTATGGGTCCTTCTTTAGGGGCCTGAGCAGTAGACTGCCATCCCTTTCTTCCACTCTGAAGCCCATTTCTCTGAGCATCGTGTCGTCTGCCACACCTCGTCTCCGAAGACCTTGTATCAGCTTCTGATTCTCTAGGTTGTGTTCCAGAATGTTCCGGATGGCAAACACACCCCACTGGCTTATGACTGGAAAAAAATATTAAGGAAAGTTATTGTTTTGCTATGTGGGTGTTCTTGTTGGTTTAATGCCAAAAAAGCACACCAAAAAGTATTCATGATATTCTGGTCTCTATATATTGTCACGGCCGGCTCGCAAGCTTAACAATGTGACTTCGCCAATTTTATCATCCATCGGGATGCAAATTCAATCACTGTCAAAGTTTATACTTAGGGCATGGATGCACAATATATTGGTAGATCAGTATATCACGTAATTGTTTATCAAAATTTTGCCCATAACAGAATTGAAGCTAGCAACACCAGGTCCAGCAGCCACGCTAAACAGTAAGCAACAACGACAACTTCCTGAAACGGTCAGGAAACAGCATCCGGGAGGACACAAGCTCAGCTTAGCGGCTCATCCCCTAGTGAAAGAGCAGCTGGCGCTGTGCCCTGCTCTCTCTAATACAGACCGGCAGTGGTCGCTAGAGAATGAAAGCTTTTTTTTTTAACAACAGTACCAGCATCAGTCAAGGATCCTTTGGAAACACAGCTGCAATACATCAGATTGTCGTGTTATCAATGAACCGTTTCATATGGAATAGAGTTGGCAGGATGCAGGTCAACACTATAAAAATACAAAATGTCACTTCATTTTATCCAAGTGGTGATTTTCCACCCAGGATTTCAATCAAGTTTTCCAGAAAGTGTTGCACATCTATAAAACTGACTTCTGTCATCACCACAAAATTACTCATATATGCAATACCTACATTTAGCTTCATAAACTATTATGACTAGATATTTCACACAAGGAGACTGGTGAGTGAGGATTGCAAAATGATCGTGAGTCAGCCCAACAGTTCCACCTCTCTACAGGGGACGTTGCTAGGTGGAGGGACATGAAACCATTGGGCAAGACGCTGGCTTTGCTCTAATAACATCTCAACTGCGTTTCCAACTCTGAACAAGCCACCAATCATTCAAACATCAAACACTGCGGTAAAACCTCCATTAGTAATGGAATTTAAGGGGCTATTACAATGCTATTCACACTTTAGATAGCAATATCTTTGCATTTTTTGTGGCGGTTTTCACAAAACCAGAAAAGCCTCATTAAACACACCACAAAAGCACAGAGTGAATGGAATCACGACCAAGGATACAGGGGTTGTTGCTGTCGATGCTGCAGTTGTCCAGAATGAGAGCTATACCGTCCAGTTCTCTTACCTATAGGAGACAAATGGAAAAAACAAGGAAAATGGTATTTAACAGGGACATTGTGAGCCAGACTGGTCAGAAAACAATTACTTTCCATGGAGGAAAGTCCATGCGGTTGAGCTCTGGTTTGGCGCAGTCATACGAGTTTGCGCTGGTTTTCGTCACATGCAGTTTCTAACTATGCCATACATTACCCTGAGTATGTATCGTAACCCAAGAGCTACAGCGGTTGCCCTTTAACCACCCTGGTTCCTTTAAAAAAAAAAAATTAATAAGAAAGAGGAGACACTAGCCCTGACAATTTTCTGCTGCTAATGACTAACATGGCGTTTGATTGAGAAAGTAGTGCTAGCAATAAAACGAAGGGAAACTTATGTAACCGTACGCTTCGGCCACAAAATTAGTTTTGTTTGGCTATCCTCGGATGTAGTGGACTACTGCAGAGGCAGCATTTTAAGGCATCAGCACTTCTGATCCTACACTTAACTGTACTGCCACCTAAGATACTTTCTTGTTGCAAAGCAAACACTGAAAAAAATCCAAAACAGACAAGGGGAGACAAACATATATTGCGTTAAAAACAGCAGAGTATCAATGAAAACAGTTCAGTTTAAAGTTAATATTTTTATAATAGTAATATATTTGTGTTTAACATATTGTTATGCTTATCTGAATGAGCTATTAGCAGTGGCAACATAACACTAAACTCTGTTGAAATCAATTGTTGGTAGCCTCTCTAGTTTGTTTTGTGCGAGAAGTGCTATTGTGTGGTGCTGTCCAAATTAGTAATTTAAGAGGTGGCCTAGAGACGCAGCATTTTAAAAGTTAACCACGTTTTAACTCACGCGTGAGACGCAAGCACAACTATCAAACACCCGTCTGGTTTACATAGAAAAGTAATGGAAAAGCAGTGCAGTGGAATGCAAAAATGCATTCTGAGTGAACGGCCCATTAGAAAGCAGCAAGGTTTTTGGTCAGAAAGTGAGGGTGCAGGCTGGGGGAGACTTGCTATTGTTTTTTGACCTTTGACCTCTCAGTTGTGTGCCTTGACCCTATTTAAGAAGGCCGGTACTAGGTTCTCCTCTGTGCTGATTGAAGGGGACAGACCTGAAAGCCTGAAAATCCCTCCATCGCAGGAGGCTGCTTACAAGAGAATTAATTAAAAAGAAAAAAAAAGTAGAAAGGGAACAAAGTGGGAAAAGATCTGGGGAAGAAATGAGATGATACAAGCATGAAATTCAGAATGGTTCTCGAGTCTTTATCTACCAGCGTTAATCCCCTGATTAGTTTTCAAGGAGGGAGCTTCCACAAACAAAAAGCCCAGGCCTGAGTTGACGGACAGAGAGAAAGCCTCTAAACCACAGTATTGTTAATGTGTTTACCACGACTGGGTTGTGCCGTCCGATGATCAGAGTTGGCTGCAAACTCTATGGTGTTAGTTTCGTCATTCATTGCCAACACATTCCTTCACATTCCAACAAGTCATAGAAATCGCAGGAGAGGAAGTTTAAAAGGATTTCCAAGAATTTTGCTAACTACTTCCTTCCCTTGGCAATCACACTGACTATTTCAGTTTTTCTTACCCATCAATCAGTTCTCTTTTACTGATGAATTTCAAGCAAGGTGCAGTCATGCGAAGCTACATATTCTTCAACCAGTCTCGAATATCATCAATTTTTACCATGATTTACAATGATTTACCAAAACATCTTGTCAGGCATATTTAGAAGAATAGATGACTTTAAAAACTCTATTTAAGGAACATTGCAGAAACTAATTAAAAAACTAAAACTAATTGTAATTTTGAATCTTTGCCACTATCCTTCAAACCACTAGGTTTTACCCATTTGTCAGCAAGAATTGTTTAATCCTTACACACACACAAACACACACACGTATATATGTATACAGTATGTAGGTCAGGATAAGCATATTGTTTGATTTTTGCAAAAGTATATCAGTGTTATGCTGAATGACACTGGAACATTTTATTTTCACAAAAGTTATTTGAAACATTAAAGCAGTCAATTTCATTTAATATCCTTTCTATACATGTAGGCCTATACAAAATCAATTTGGAAATTTAATTTGACAACAATATAAGACAATATTGTCTTTGACCCACAAAGTATATTAAGTCTGTTTTGAAAATATGTTTTGCATACATCTCTAAAATGTGACTGCACCTTTCATATCTGCAAAATCTCATATTTACACACACACTCTCTCACACATACATTAACTTCTAGGAGTTACTGTGTGCAGTACCTTGTCCTGGTTGACAACGTGGCCATGACATAGGTTCCCAATGAGTCGAATGAGATGAGCTTTGAAACTGAGGGCAGGATGGGTGTCAGCGCCCCCTGGCCTTGTCAAGGAGAAATCGTGAGCTGCGGTGAACACATTTTTACTGCTTTTGCCCAGTAAGTGGACCTCTTTCAAGAGATCTGGAGATGACAAAGATGGACATACGAGATGAGAGTGAGAGAGAGACAAAGAGAGTGAGACATGCATGCTGGCATAACTGTCATTAATGTGTGACAGGAGAGTCTGGGAAGAATGAAGATTGTGTCTGTCTGCAGTGAGCTGTGACCTGTCAAAGGTTTCGGTTGCATACAGCACCTTACTGAAACGGGTGCTTTGTGTTTTAAATAGAAAAGGTGAAAAAAAGCATATAGAGGTGTGTGATTTGATTTTTCAGTTTAGTTAATCATCTGCAAGTCAGACAGTATGAGGGATAGCAAGCTCAGCCCCATATTTTCAAGACAAGAGGCTTTTTACAGAGTGATTATGCAGCTGTACCAAAACAAATATTTAGCATTTTCAATTCATGGCAAAGACTTGATAATTTCCTATGGTTTTTGTGTATTCTCATTAAGAATGCATTAGGATTTTTATCTCCAACAAAAGCAAAAGCATTACGCCACATTTCTCCACATTTACCGACTGTTGTGCTCAAAAGGTCAGAGTGATCCTGCAGGGCCATAAACTCCTTCCAGTCAGAGGTCATTTCACAAAGGATGTCCAAAAGCCTGATAACAACCATAGCCTCCTGCAAATGTACAACAATACCAGGCTTAGAACATCTTCTATAAAATGTACAGTAACTTTAATGTCCGTCAGAATATATTATATATTATAAAATGTAATTTATTCCTGTATTTGCAAAGCTGAAGCTTTTTCAGCATCCATTACTCCAATCTTTAGTGTCACATGATACTCCAGAAATCATTCCAATATGCTGATTTGATTTGAAGAAAGTATTACCAGTAGTCTCTTAATGTCCAATATCAACAGACACTGATAAAAACATGCATAACATTGCATAACTATACAGTATGATCCCAATATTCTGGCTATTGCATACTAACATGAACAGGTACAATACGAGCACTGCAGATGAAGCTGACCTGGTCATCTGATGATTCAGAGCTCAGAGTGAGAACAGCTCTGCAGTGATCAGTGAAGCAGGAAGCCAGGAACTGAGCTGCGCTCAGAGGTATTAAACAGTTCTCCTCCTCAACAACACCAAGCTGTGCTAATATCAGCTCCAACAGCGTGAGCCTGTTAGTATACAATTACATTCACAGAATAATCTATATCAAAACATGCAATATAATTTAGAAAGATACATTTATTCCTGTGGCCCAAGTTACTGTGCTTTAATAGTGATACTCAGGCTCTGTTCCAAACCCTAGTGAGCTGTCTTAATGTCTACACAGAGAATTACCTTTTAAGGAAGCATTCTAACCAAAATGGAACCTCATTGGCCCAGACAGAATTATTTAATTTAAATATTTTTGATAGGCAATAATGCACTGAAAGGCATAAGTACAAAAGTGTAGTGAAAAATTGTAAAATTTTATTATATTATACTAAGTGACTATTTAAATATTTTATAGAATCCATCCACCAACTTGGACAACTTTTTTTTACTCAGTTCCTCAATGGCTTATCTATGAATGTTACATTAGATTTTTAGGTATTTAAAAAAATTATTTAAAAATGCCTACTATTTGGAACAGCCAATGATGCCTAAAAATGCTGTCTAGTTAGGCAGCTCACTTTAATTTGGGTAACATTTTACAATAAGGTCTCATTTGTTACCATTAGGTAATGCAATATTTAACATGAATGACCAATATATTCTTTAAGCATTTATTAACCTTTATGTTTTTAATGATTAACATTACCTAAAATGAATAAATGCCATATAATATTGTGCATTGTTAGTTTGTAAAATAACATAGTTAACTAAAGTTAACAAATGAAACCTCATCGTAAAGTGTTACCAGAGTTTGTAACAAAGCCTTAAATAAACACTGAATGAAATCATAAAAAAAGTCAAAACTCAGTATTGTAATGTATTAACCTAGATGTAAGTACATCTCATCTTTGTGCAATTGATTTTAAATAATTGAGAGTTTTTACCTTTCCTCATTGGTCATTTTGGTGTAAATCTTCCTAACGAGCTCTGACGACTTGAGAAAGTGTTGTGTGACAATAAAGACCCTGTAAGACGAGTAATATATGAGAAATGGGCTTCAGTGGGGTAAAAAAATAGGCCTAAATAACAGATGTGCTTGTTTTGTTTGTTTCAATTAAAACACAAATCTTACGTCCATTCCACTTCAGGCAACGTCCTGCACAAGTCCATGATCTTCAGGGTCAATTTAAGCTGCTGTGAGTCTTTAACTAGCTGCTCTGTTTTGTGTTCATCCAGACAAGTGTGGATCACCATACATGTGTATGAAACAGCTTTCTCATCTGCAAGCTCCAAAAGGTCCCTTGAAAGAGATAGAAGTGGCTACAAAACCGCACCAGTACAGGGCTTTACAAATCAGTGGCATTTTACAAAATGAAGACCGAACACATTTTTGACTGGCATCGTAAGAAATGCACCATTGATGCATAACCATAAATTCACTCACCAGAAGATGTGCGGGAAACCACACTCCCAGATGTCATCTTTGCAAAGTTGGTTTCCAACGGCAATGTTACCAAGAAACTGAATCCCACATCGAAGTGCTGCCAAAGGAGAGAGTCATACATTGATTTATCTACCCGTTACCCTCCATACAGCTGAAACACTTGAAACTCACCGTCATAAATGTCATTTGAACCTCCTGATGAAATCTTGAGGAGTCTGGCCAAAATCTCAAAAGATAGCTTGATAGAGCCTAGATCTCTGTGAAGATATAAATGCTTTTGTTTTTCTGGTTTTTAAAGCTCACAGGCCACAGTCATATTCATGTACTAATGATTACTAATAATACTAATGATTATAATGTTATAAACAATGTCCATAAGTCTGAGACCACTTAAAAAAATATGAGAACTACTGGGGGTGGGGGGGTGGGGTATATATGGTAACTACATGAGTTAAGGCTCAGTTTAGGGGTAAGTTCGGGGTTTGAAATTACTCAGTTATTGCAATTGCTATGATAAGTATAGTATGTACATAATATACATGCAGAATAGGACTGTATAATAAAGCTATGCCTACATTTTTTTATGATTCTGCATTATGTCTAGGCTACTAATCACACAAGTTTTACACGAACTTCAGTTCATACAGCTTGTGTGCTGCTGTCATGGGGAACATAATAAATTAAATGTTTATATAATATAATCATAGACACAACAATATTATATAACATATATTAAGGCACTACAATTGCTACAATTTCAACATTTTACTCACATATTTATGCCAAGGATATACTTTGAAATTATACACGCTATAATTACAAATGCAAACTCGAGACATTTGTATTAGTAATCTCAGACTTTCTGGGCACTGAACACTACCTCAGACAGCACTGGTTTTGAGAGCACTGCACACAGGCATTTCTGTGCGCTCTGAAACACTCTGCGGTAAGTTTAAGGCATAGAGATGCTTCTTCTTGTGAATCCATCCTCTCAGTCAAATGCTCAACATCCACAGAAAGTCTTGACAACACTGCAAAGAGGTTTCCAAGAGCCTCCCTGTCAACACTGGCTCTGAAACAAAACAGAAACAAACTGTCAGTCTATTTTCAATTAGATGAATATGTGTGGCAGTTCATGCATCCTGACATTTTCTTTAACAACTAATGCATTTGTGAGAAAATTGATTCATGTGAAAGTACACAGTATTCAAAAACTAATAGTGTTATATGTGATTATTAAAACGCTAAAGACTTGCGTTAAACAGCTCTTTAAACTGTATCGAAATACGCAACACATACTCTGCTGACTCACACTGTACATTTCCACACATTTCTGTTCATTTTGTAAAGTGGAAAATGTGTAGTACCTGAACTGCTCATCCCGTAAAGCTTTCGTCGCAGTTTGCAAAGTTGTGAGATGCGTGTTTGTAAGTTTTTCTGTGGCTATTTGACAGAGCGCGCTGTTTATGTTCCGCATGCTGTCACTGGAGGCTGCCATCAACACACGCGCGCACATAAACAGACCTTTACTTCCGCCTGCCTGCTAGACCGGATTTCAAAATAAAAGGCCGTGAACTTGAATTTACGTGAGCGTTTTAATAAATATAACCTAATTCTTTAAAAATTTATTTGATACTGGTAATGGTTATATTTTTTGTTTATTATTTAAAGTCTATAAACTATATTTGAAAGACACAATGAGCTTCTTAATTTTGTGACCCTCTGAAATCCGAGATATTTTCTTAATATAAACAAGTAATAACCGTGGTAATTACAATTTATTAATAAAACAAAATTTTTGCCACAATTCGCTGAATATTAATTGAATAGATTTCAATTGTTACACACATTCAAGGAGGTCAAGACCTATAAGGTGGAACAGGCGAAAATCACCCTCCATTGAATACATTATAATCACTCTGCTAAGGAACAGAACAAATAGTAACCATGGCATTATACAACGAATCCAAAGTCACATCCATTTATTTTTGAGTTTTGATTGTATGCCATCGCTTGTGTGACACTCTGCAAAGGTTACATTGATTAAATCTGATCTTGAGAGTACAGATCGAATGTTTGTGATAATGCCTAAGCATTATTACATGATGTAACTTTCTTGCTGTCCCCATTCAAGGATGAAATCATCCAGACCATTATAAGCTAGGCCATCTGACACCCATTCATCTGAATCAAACGTTCAAAGGACTTCGACATCAATCGTTCCAGTTTTTTTTTTTTTTTTTATAAACAAGATGTGGGGACAAGTGCTCCAGCTGAAACAACAAAAGGCCCGAGTTCCCCTTTGAATCCTCAGAAGTGCCAGAGTATTTTGGGTCATTGGCTTTCCATTCTGCGGTTCATCTCGTGTTTTTTCTGGCCTTGGATATGCACTGAAGGAAGTTGGTCTTGCATGAAGAATATAATTACAGGTGGTTTTGTATCAGACATATATCCTCGGGTTAAGGGTGGACCCACTGCTAATACATAAATGGGGTAGTGCCGCTACCAGACCCTAAAACAGAGTCGTCGATCATGAGAGACAGAAGCCAACTGAAAGCATCTACTGTGCTTAATGGCTTACAGGGCCAGCCGAAAATGTTCCGCTCCACCACTCCAAATGTATCTGGTGTCCTTGAGCAGATTGAGCAGATAAATATGTGCTAAATCAATGATCACTCTGCACGGCAGCTAAACGCTTGCAGAAATACGATAGAAGTTGGGATGTGTGTTGCTCTAATATGGTTCTCATAAAACACTTCCTCGTGGGAAGCAGCTGAGTGCAGAGAAGTATTGCTTTCACAATGACAAACTTGCAGGAGACACTTTATAATATATCCTGCCATGGTTTCACTCCAGAAGAAGGCTCATTCTACAATAATTTCAATGTTGAAAGAGTTGGATAGAAAATATTGTGGACATTATTGTCTTGAACAGGACGTAAAGTGTTACATTAAATGTTACATAAACCTTGAGAGAACTTCATTTGAAACCATTTCTTTTTCTCTCATTTTTGACTGACAGGAGTTCCTTGTAGTATTTGTAACAAATCCATTTACTTTGAGAAGCTTTTTTGACATTTTGGCCTATTGCCAAATAACAACCACCAATATGCTGTCTCATCAAAATGTCCACCCCAGTTTCTGGGATTTAAAGTACAGCATGATAGTGAGTGATGCTTGCGAATGAAATTTCATCCTTTGTATATTCCAGGTGCACTTTATTAATCTTACTGTGAGTTATTCTTCTGTGTTTGTTTCCTTTTTTTATTTAGACCCCTGAAATACTGCGAGTGATGACATGTTGACCGTTACAAGGTGATGCTTCAGACACGTAGAGGCATCCGCCATATTGGAACAGTCAAAGTGGTAAAAATCAATGTGTTTTCCACAATGCTACAACACTGCACAGTCTCGGGTTGTAAAAACCGCCAAGATTTTAATTCTCACAGAGTAGGATAACATTATAACTATGGTAACTTTTTGATGTTGTGTTAGCTAATGCCTTCGTCTTGTTGTATTGTGTTGGTTTAGCAAAATCATCTGCTGAAGTCTATTGCAGATGTAGATATATTCATACAGTCAACTTGCTCTCGAGTGTTCACAGACCAGCCTTTGACCGTTCCAATATAGCGGATGGCTTGCGTAGTGGCCCAAGCAGCCACTAATAAGGCATCTACATATCTTTGTGCGAAATGACAGATTTCTCTACTGTGACTTATGCTGGATTTCTCCAATCACTTATTCCACTTAAACCCCACCCCTTTCTTACAATTGACTCTGATTTGTATTTAGATCCGCCTCCATTCAATCAACAACTGATGGTTAGAACCAATCCATTTCACTCTGATATACCAGTCATTCTTGAGACACTGGACAAAACATGTCCAACAATTGTAACTGCTATTAGGTTTAAAAATAAAAAATGGGGATTAATAATAGAATGTATTTAACACAATTATCCCCTTCAATTTAGTTTTATCATTATTATGTGAAATTTATGACACTTATTGTCTTCTCACTACATCTAAAACAGTGTGTCCACAGAGAAGGGTTCAATCATTCATATGCTATAAAATGGTTAAAAATGTTTTGTTTTTTTAATGTTTTTGAAAAAGACCATGTTTTTTTCAGTGACACATGCATGTTTAATAAGGCTTCAAACTTTGAAGTATGAAGTTCAAATATGAAGTTCAAAGTTGTGTCCCCACTTTTTGTCAACACCGTCAGACATTCATTAAAATGTAATAAAATCAGGGAATATCAGGGGCAGCTGTCACTCTAAAGGACCCTCTTGCCACAGTCCTTCTCTGCAGAGTACATCACTGTCAGACAGGCTCTGGTCAGTTTTATAGTTTTAGAATATTTTAAATCCTAATGTTAATATTTCCTGTGTCACAACCATGATATGTCAACACCATCTTCCAATTTCTGAAGAAATTATTTGAAACATTTAGATCATTTTATTCTCCTGAAGCAGGCTCCATTAGCATCTAGCATCAACAGAAAAAAACAATATGGCTACTACATGAACTCCATTTGTTTTGTGAAATGCCAAATTTGTCAACACCGTCAGATGTCACCACTGTTAGATTTTGTGTTCCAGAAATACTTAAATGCGACTCTTGAATAAAAGCTTTATGAACAATAACATACTCAGTTTGTTTTAATACAGTAATTGATTGATTCAATGTATTAGATAGTTAAAAAGACAAAAAATTCAGGTTTTCGTCACCACCGTCAGATGTGTCACCTCCGTCAGAGGAATATTTTGATAATATTTCATTATGATATTTTATATTTGTTGTGGAATTGTTGGTCACATGTGAAAGTGTAATCTGTCTGCTAACATGAGAATGTGTTTTGAAATGTTAAAAACATCTTGAACGCTGTTAAAGATCAAGTTGAAATTATATTACACAGTTCAAGGTAAAAAGCACATTTTGTTAAAAAAAAAGAGAGAAAAGTTGGGAGGTTGCATCAAAGCATAGCTCAGTAGCTTAGTACATATAAGATACATAAATACATAAAGTACAAAGTCTTATTTTTAAAATTTTGCACCCTGTTTCGTCCCACTTCTCAAGAATGACTGTAGCAACTTCAGTTAAATTGCAGTTGAAGGCTATTTACTTTTCAGTTAACTTACAAGAGCCTAGAATATTGAAATACACATAATATCTAGATTAAATTATTAAAAGGCATACGGATACAATTTACTAGTACAGAAGTAGTGAAACAAGGGTTTAAGTATCGCATTTTATCTTTCCTCATCTCTGGACCTGACAATTCCTCTCGTCACAACCTCAAATCTCTAGACCCACAGGTAGAAACCCTCCAAACCGAAAGGGGAAAAGATCTGTATCTGGAAAAATCACGGCCACAACATTTTTTTTTTTTTACAAAGATCATTTACAGTCAGTCTGTTGATGACCACCCAAAACTAACAGAGAGAACCATTATTCATTCTTAACAGAAGCCTCAAAGCCACAAACTCAACTGTACTTTCTTGCTGGCCTCCATGGGTCTATAAATAGATTTCATGATTCCTTTCACGTTTTAGCACAAAATGGGGTGTCCTAAAATTGTTTCGACTTGGTCTGTCAAGTTAAAAACGTGATTAGAAAAATTAAAAAGTATGTTGATTGGATTCTCAGAATGACTTTTCGGATCCTGCCTCCTGATCCATAGGGCTGGGGGCGGGAAAGTGCTGAAAAAGTAGAATTTATATGTGTGGTTGGTTTTGGTCTCGGTTAACTTGAAACTGCAGCCCAGACCAAGCACCCCCTCTACTGACCAAACAAAGAATTCCACACAAAATTAACTGTGAAACAAGTGCATTATCTGAAGCAGTGGTTTCTTGACCTGGAGGCTGGAGCAAACATCTAAAATGAACTAAAATGATTTGAAACAAGACAAAAATAAGCTAAAACAACGAATGATCAAAATGTAAGCTGACATCATATTTTAATAGTTTAATTTGTTGCCTCAACAACTTGAAGTTGACCGTGATCAAATTTCCTGGTTATGCCATGTTCTAAAATATTTTATTGGGTGAGAAATTGCTTTTAGTAGGTAAAAAAATGACTAGACTAGTCATGTAAATGCTGTTAAACATTCAGATAATGAATGCTAAGACTTTGGAATTTGAATGATTAATATTATTATTAATGAATATATTGCCACTACTAGTTTCTGTATACACAAAAGACTTCATTACAACAGAAGAACCAGAAATATCTTGAGGGGCCTTTAAATATTTTCTTTGCCAACAGGAAAACTTGAAATGTAGAACCGTTTATTTAAAGAGTTAAAGCATCTGTTTGACTACTGCTATCAAACAGTTAAACGCCTCCTGAATCTATTTTTACTATTAATTTTGTGCATATTACATGATAAAAAGCTGATTACTATGTACATAAACAATAAAATAAGACTTCGACCTGCAGCCAAACTTAAACACACACAGCAAACCAGCTGTACAAAACATGTATAATCTAATCTATTATAGATATACAGATTTAGGAACCCTGTTCTTCCTCTTCTTGTGTTGGTGATGGGTTGTAACCATTTCCTTTTTCTGGGCTGATGCCTGTTTGAACCTTAGCAATGAACTCTGTGCTGGTGAGGGCCTGGCCCTGTCTGGGGCAGGTGGGCTTTACTGGCAGATGCTCAACTTTGTCTGTAAATGAGCAGACAAGTAAAAAATCAATGATTATAAAAGCCAGTTATGAATGTGTAGATTCCCTATTCACATCTGCATCTTACCTCCTGGTGTGATAGGCTTCATGAGGCGGTTAAGCTGAATTGTCCAGTGTTTCAGCATCTGAGTGGTAGTAACCTGATTCACCAATTCTCTCTGTATAGAAATACATAGAATATGGCATGGGGTCAAAAGTATGATCACTTAAAGTAATAGGGCATGATTTGAGGCATCATTGACAGAATGTAGCACAAATGGCCCTTTTTCGTTAGTCCCACACCTCTGTATTATGCTGACCACTCTCCTCTGGTTGCTGGATGTTGGGTAGTGTTGCAGTGGAAGTCGATTCATGGACAGGTGCCTCCTTTTATAATAAAAGGTGTTCGTTAATGAACTACTAAACAAGTTGTAATTAGAACAGGGGCGGTCCAGTCAAGCAATGCTTGCATTAAATGTTCATGACTTCAGTCAATTATAAAAAAGGCATTTACATGAAGAAATCCTTAATAATCCTTATTATTATTTCAATCCTTTGGTCCCAATCTCATTCACACTTCTCCATTTTCAAACTTGTTGTAATGTGATACAGAGTGTGTTATGACACTGTTCAAAAATTTGCTCATCTTGTATTGAACCCAGAATATTCTTTTAAATCAGTACTACAGGTCATCACACAGGTCTTGATGGACACATTTTGTTTGACTGGAGACATTGTGTCCAAACAGAACCATTAATTCTACTAATGTGGACAAAAACCAACCAGTTGATTGAAAAAGAACAGACAGCCTCTTGATGCTTGTATGTATTTGTTTTGCCAAAAAGTATTTAACCAACCCTATAAAACATCCTCTCCCTTTACTATCTTTATTTCTCCACACATTTGTCTCTCACCTCTGTGTTGTGTTGACTGCTCTCTTCTGTTTGCTGACTGATGGGAGGTGTTGTGGTGTAAGAGTCCTCCTGACTCCTCACAGCAAGGGTTAACAGCTGACTTTGATGGAGGACAAGCTCTGCAAGTTTCTTCTGCTCCTCTGCAAGTTGCCTGCAAATATAATGAAAGAAATTAGAGTGTCCTTGTTTGTTGGCAAAGGTATCAATAAAATGAAATAATATGAAATTTGCTGTACCTCTCCAGTTCCTGTCGGATTCTGTCTTCTTCTAAACGGGCGTGAATCTGAGCATTGAGCGCCTCCTCCAGTTTAACTTGTGTGAGCTCTAATTCGTGGATCCTTTTCTTCTGCTGCTGTACCTCCTTCTCCATCTGAGTCAACGTAGCTGTCATCTTCTCTTTGGCCTACATAATTAGCAACTTAATCAGTATTGTTTCTAATGCTCTAACATTACAATGTCCCGTCTTAAGGACTAATATTTATATCGTTCAAATGTGTTTAAGCCGTTTTAAAGAAACAGAATAATATAAAAAAAATATTTAAAAAATTCTCTCTCTGTCTCACCTCTTTAGCTTCTTCAAGTTGTCTCTCCAGATCTCTCTGTACTGCCTGCTGTTTCTCTCGCTCCCGTTTCTCTTCCTCTTTACGCTTTGCTTCCACCTCTCTCTGTTTCTAGGGACAAACAAAAACACACACTCATACATAATTTTAAGACAAATGAACACAAGCTATGTCTGGAATTAAACTTTTTACTGAATACTGCACGGTACATACCCTATACCAACTACTTTTTAAAAATAATATGTGAAACAGAACACATTACGTAACCACAAACATATAAAATGGTTTATGATTGTCATGTGGCATGTTTATTATGAGACTGCTGTTCAGTTATGAATACGGTTTTGTATTTTGTATATTTGATCCTATTTTGTATAATAATCTCTTAACTCTTGATGATAAAAGCATATACTGAGTCAAGAAAAAGATCATGCTTTTACTTTAGGTTCATGCATCTGATTGGAAATGGAAAGTCAAGTTTGATTCAAAGGCTCTCTAATGACCAAAGCTGCTTGTTTTTAAACTTTCTTTTTTAACTAAAATATAGCAGATTTATTTTACATGGTTAATTAACTATATTATTATATGATACACTACAATCAGAATTAAAGGGGACATCGGATGCCCATTTTCCACAAGTTGGTATGATTCTTCAGGGTCTTCACTAATTGTCTGTAACATACTTTGGTTAAAATTCTTCAGTGGTCATCTAAAACAACACTCTTTTTTCCCCGTCAAAAACAGCTCTGCTCACAGCGACCTGTTTCGGTGCATGTCTCCCCTCTCTTCCATGAGACGTGAACACACATGAATATCCGTATATGGCTCAGAGGTGGTCTTATTCAAATTGCTAGCTATCTACATAGAAACCAGCTGCAAACTGAAACAGCTCACTGGATGACAGTTTCAGACTCTGACAGCCCATAACTAATTGGCTGTGTGTTTTCTTTTCAGCTTTTCGGAGCTGGCAGACATGCTAGAAACCTAACTAAATGCAAAAAAAGCTAAAATTCCATCCAATATCCCATTTAATACTTCACAATATCATGCAACTGCTTTATTCAAAGTGCTGTTTTCAGTCAATGAATTTGTCATAGTAATGCAAGTGCATGAATGTGTTAACACTATTTTAAAAAACGGATATAGTGTGATAACACATTTTAATTGAAGCAGAATGCTTAGAAAAATCTGCTGTAAGTTTGACAAGGCTACTTGTTTTCAAACCTTTTTACTGATTACTTTTTTAATGTAATGTTTTAATTTAAATACTTGCATTAATTTAATTAGTCAACCTTCAGCCCTCTTAGAAGTTTGCAGAGGCCCCCTGGTTGAGAACCACTGCTATATTATATACTGCACATTTTAGGACATGTAGGAAGATCAAAATTTGCATACTGTGCACAGTACACAAACTGTATACTGTAGATACAGTAAGATTAATATGGAAGCATGCTATTTCGAACATTTCCCTTTTGCCCTGTTCCCCCATCAGTTACTTGAATGATGCATTCGATGTGTTGCTCCAAGTTCTCCGTCTCCCCTTGCTGCTCTGGAGGAGAGTGCTGCGGCGCCTCAACTGCAATGGGTTCACTGTGGCTGCTCTGGTTGCTCTGGCTTATCTGAAGGGTTTCTCTCTGCTTGCGTCTGCTCAATTTCAGCTCCTGATGGAGAGAGCTCTTCCCTTCAGCCCTCAATCTCAATGCTGTCTGCATGGCTATGAAACGAGACATCATCGTTCAAGAAACCAGGACACTTAGACAAGAAAGTAGCGGTGTTATATAGTATGCGTGGCCCTTACCTTGTACCCAGTCTATTCTCTGCTTCACGTTTGAGGCACTCATCTCATAGGTCCTGACGGGAGTCGTCACACAGAACAGGCAGCGTCGCCCTTCTTTATCGGGGAGATTCTGAGTGTAAGGATGAGAAATGGGAATGTTATGAGGCCTAATGCATTGATGATTTTTATTTTACAATGGAATACAGTTATTGTTGATCAACCTCCACCACACTGCTCTCCTCCAGCAGGATCTCTCCTTTCTTTTCCTTCAGGTCCTCATTGACATAGTATATCACACTATTGGGCTTTAAAACAAACCAACGTTCCTGCCAGTTCCTGCGAACGTGCCCCTTCTTTAACAGGTAGCCCTGATGGATAAAGCAAATAAGACACAGATTGAATGAGACTAAAAAACATAGTAAATGATTATTACACAATGCAGGAAGGACTATTCTGCTAAGAATCAAATATAGGCTGATGTTAAGTGTAAGTATTATGTAGTGTCGGTTGAGTTGCAGATTATTTGTATTAATTTACTCACGGATTCCCATGAGCTTACACATAATGCAGCATCAACCTAGTGCGCTTCAAGCAAAGCATCAGTCACCTTCTTGATAATGTTGTGGTACATCTCCATGAAAACATCGTCCACAGCGAGACTGAAGGCCTCCTTACGCTCAACATGCAAAAGCTGGCCAGCACTCAAATGCTCCAGGAACTCCCACACTGACATGCCATCCTGAAGAGCGGCATTCTGGGACAAAATTTCCTCCAGTAACGTCCCGTCCCACTCCAGGCTCATTGCACTGGAGATTTTCTTCAGCAGGTACTCTAACTAAATTAATAGAAGCAAAAGAGCATTCATTACTTTTGGTTGGCACATTGACATCTGCAACATATTAGCTGTTAGAGCAAGTGCATTGGTAAGATGTTTGAATCTAAAGTCTATTTTAAGATACTTATTGATGAATCTCACAAAAAAATTGTTATTATTATTATTATTATTAAATTACCATTACTCCCACTAATAAAATTAAATAAAATTAAATTGGGATATAGTGTGGATATAGATATTTTATTTTGTTATTTTAGTCAAATAAAATACAATTTAAATGTAAAATAAAATGAATTAAAATAAAGTGTATTTAAATGTGATCTTATTACACCTTTTATTTGTTAAAATGTAACCTATTTATATGACAAATATGTTTTTATCATGAGATTCACCCGTACAAAGTGATCGTAAAACCTCGCTTCATTTGTTATATGTTAAAGAAAACCCAATGAGGGCAAGGTGAGAGAATACAGATGACAAAAAACAAGAAATGCAAGTTACAACATCTTAGATTTGGTTACTTGATTAAAAAAAAATGCACTTTTGACTAGTGTTATCATCAGGAAATCACCCCATCTATATGAAGTTCCATTCCTCGTGTCACTTCCTTCCTTGAAACAAAAAAGCAACACCATACTGTAGCTTCAGACCACTTCAACTTTGTCTGAATAACCAACTTTTAGATTCTCACGTTTACAGTTTAGCTTAAAGTGTCAACTCTCACTTAAACACCATAAAACGGCTAAATTAAAAAAATGAAGAACAGACTGAACTTATTAGTGTGGACTCTAACCAACCGTGTGGAAGTCTAACCAGCATTAGATGGTGTCCAGTCTCTGAATGCTTTAATCTGATATTGTTTACTTTTATATACATAGTTTGAGGAGATATACATATTAACATTTTATTAATTTCGGCCAGAGTCTGGTTATATTGTATCATTTCAGCTATGGTTATTTGCAAGTATGTCTTATCGCTGCATCTGCCCCTCTTTCTCTCTCTCACTTACCTCCGGCTGAATGATGACTAATGGGTAACGGTCTTCAGAGAGTAGGTTGAACAGACAGAAGAGTTTGAAGCAGTCTTTTTGTGAACACAGGCCCTGCTGAATGCTGGGTTTGCAGTTCTTCTTTGATGTCAAAGTCCAGCACAGTTCATCAAAGGTTTCCTTACTGAACGTCCCCTCTGTGGCCTGTAAATTAACAAAACACTATTAACAGCCAAAAGAGCATCACCTAACACTGTTTTCAGTCTATGGCTTTGTGTGGAACACAAAAGCAGAAATATTACAAATATACTGTACTTTAAGGGAAAATTTGCATCCTTTTTGATGCTTAAAAGCTCAATTCATTGTAATTGCCTGGAAAAGAGCGACTAGAACATTCTTCAAACTTTCTCAGTTTGTGTTTCATGGCAGAAAGATAGTTCTGTGGATTTGGAACGACTTGAGGGTGAGTAAGCCCTTGTGAAAAAGATTGAATGTGCATTTGTAGTGTACTTTAAATCTTAAAATTATAACTGTACTTGCAGATAATATAATATTAAATGATGACAGAGAGTTTACAAGACCTTTGCCAGAATGTATTTGTTGAGGTAGGGCATGTAGCCCTGGTTGGACACTGGCCCATTGTTATTGTCCTTAAAGTGCTCCTCTAATGCCACAGGATCATGAGGAATATTCAGCGCCGTATAGAGATTGTGTGAGAGAACCTAGTGGAGAAACACACACACACACGTTATGTTTTATATCTTGGTAGCTGCAATGACAGATAATCAAGACCACACACAAGAGGTCAGAAAGCAGCCTAATGTGTTAGATACAGCTGAGCTACCGGTTATCTTAAAGTGACCCCAAAAGGATGTACATTCTTAAAAAATTCAATGAAACATCAGACCGAATGGCATTTATTTTGAAGACAGCATGAGCACATATTTAAAGCAAAATATTTCAGGAAAAAAGTTTGTAAATTATACGATCAGCAGGTGTACGGTTAGTCAAAAACACTTTCTGGTCAAACATTCATAGAAGAACATAATGCATATTCAATGTTAATTCGTGGTTACTACGCTACGATATCTGTGTGAACTGGAGGGGAACTGATTTGATACAGTACATCCACTAAAAATCACAGAGATACACGCTGGGTAGAAGTAATTGCAAAAATGGCCGAGAAAAGTGAAGTTAGCTCTTTGAAAAGGCCTGACCTGCTGCCATTTAGTCACTACAGCTGTGAGAAATAGAATTTAAAAGCCATTTTAAAGGGACGTTGTGCTGATATCATATGACACACAATCAGCAGAATGACTTTTTTATCATGTGCAATAAGTTTTACACAAAAATTTGCTGGCAATTGCAAAAACGCTTTGTGTAAGATCTAACAAGTCTGGACGCATGTCTGTTCATGCTGAAATTTGAAGCAAAGGGCCGACCCGGGACATGTTTAAACAGGAGAAAGACTGTCAAAGCTGTCCGCATGCTGACTGTATCTTTTGGAATTTCTTTTCAAGCTCACTAACAAGTGATGCTCTTACATTCCCCCAATATTCACTAAACAAATGGCACAGAGAAATAAGCTTTAAGACTATCTTGAAATCATTTATTACTGCATCAGTGTGTACTCAACCATATTTTGGTGACAAATAACTACCAAAATTGAGCTAAATCTGACATAAACAATATTTGTTTATTTTAATTGTAGAAATGCTGTATTTTGTTTCTCTTGGGGTTGGGGTGTGAGCCAGTGTTATGCTATAGTATTTTATTACTAGTTCAGTATGAAAACAATTTATATCTATGGAATGTCCCCAGTTAGATAACGTGTGTGTATGTGTGTGCGTTTGATACAGTATGACTATTTGGACTTTTGCTCCTTTCTTTGCAACAGTATCAATCTCTTGATAACAAATCATCACATTTACCCGTCAAGAACGTAGAAAACATTATTACACTGTACATAAGAAATACAAAAGTAACCAATGTAGTGTATAGTTAAGGAAAAAAACACTTGAACACATTGAAACACGTAAAGTCAACGGTACACAGGTGGTCTGACCTTCAGTTGCGACTTGGACACTTTTCCGCTCTGCTCTACATCAAGAGACGTGAACGCGTACCAGATGGACTTCAGGAGCTCGCTTTGTAGATCCATACCGCCAGTAATGACACATCCTGCTTACATTCTGAGACAGATACCGCTTTACATTGCGGAACTGAGACGCGCTGACTGTGTCTAAAAACCTTGCGAGCAGCCTACCTAGGCAGCATTGTGGGTAACACTGGCGCGTGCAACATAATGCGCATCGTAAACGCGTTCCAAGCACAGCTGTACCGCAACTAGAAACGCGTCTATGATGCCCAAAATGCTGTCTAGGTGGGCAGTTCGTTAGATTTTGACACACAACCTGAGTACCAAATAAAATGCATCAGCTGGGAGGGAACAGTCAGTGCTGGTCAACCTCATTTTAGAAACTGAGTAATGTGGAAGAATAAATAACGTCATGTTATTACGCGACAACGTGTTATTTAAACACAGCGTGTTATTTCTTGTGAATTTTGTTCTCCAAAAATATAAAATCTTCAAAAAAAGTCACTTCTTTTTGCAGTGCATAGGGCAGCATGTGAGTGAGGTTAACTAAGTGAGGTTGTTCTGTGGGTGTGAAAGCAATGAGTGGATGCACTTCTATCTCTGGTCAAGGTTCACTCATGCAGCTCAGGTGGGAGTGAATCTGCTAGTACTGCATGTTTGTTCAGTCTTACAAAGCTACTTTAAGAAGTCAGAGAGTTCTTAAACTGTACTCTGCAATATTGGCTTAATCATCTTAATTTATAAATATTCAGATACTGTTCTTGACTCATGGTCATCTATATGATAAAAGCAGCAAAAGTACATTAAAAGACCAGGGAATGTTTCCAAGTCCATCTATAAGAGCACCTCTGAGTTTTTCTTCCTCAAGACTATCTTGGCCAGTACATAAGAGGAAACTAACATGTGTGACAGACGTGTAAAAATAAAAATGTCTCTTTATAGTGCAGAAACTTCCTCCAAGTCTAAACATCAGTTATAACATCAGGTGACATCAGATACAACAGTCATTGAACTATAATGTTATAATGCCAAATGTCACTTTCAAACAGCATACAGTTAACTGACTTTGACTAAATATTTCTTGCAGAGCTTTGAATCTGATGGTCTGATATATAATGTAATATGAGCTGGCCTAGTTGGACTCCAGGTTCAGTTAATATACAGTTAATATTTTGTGCACCGTAAATGCATTCCAAGCAAAGAGGACTGGAAACCTGTCTGTGATGCCCAAAATGCTGTCTGGGTAGGCAGCCTGTTATATTTTGAGACACAATCTGAGTACAGAGTAAAATGCACCAGCTGGGAGGGGACAGTTACTGCTGGTGAACATAAATCCTCAGTTTAAACCGCAAGTAATGTGGAAGAATAAATAACGCCAGTGTTATAACATCAGGTGACATTATTGAACTATCATGTTGTAATGCCAAATGTCACATTCAAATCACATGCAGTTACCTGACTAATGATTTCTTGCAGAGCTCTGATATATAATATATCATTTAATACACAAACCCCAGACTGACAGCTGACATAGCTGGACTCCAGGTTCAGTACAAGTAGCCAAGTTGTTCAGTATAAATGTCAAAAGTCACATTCAAATAATGGACAATGAAGATTATAAGAACATCTTAAGGAAATAAAAAAAAATAACAGCTTTAAGATCTGTGTATAGGTGATGATAGTGTGCAATACATTATAGAATTATATTTTTATAATAATATTAATCTATTATATTTATGTGTTTGTAATGTGTGTGTGTGTGTGTGTGTGTGTATATATATATATATATATATATATATATATATATATACACAGTGCCCTCCAACAGTGAAGAACAGTGAAGACAAAATTGCTCTGTTGGCTGTGGAGTCAAGACATTTGC
This sequence comes from Onychostoma macrolepis, assembly GCF_012432095.1. Taxonomy (NCBI): domain Eukaryota; kingdom Metazoa; phylum Chordata; class Actinopteri; order Cypriniformes; family Cyprinidae; genus Onychostoma; species Onychostoma macrolepis. Next base: position 22,992,673 of record NC_081158.1, on the reverse strand, counting down.
AAATATGATGAAAAGATGAATATGAGACAAAACTACAGAATGTCACATTTTATTATTAGCCGTTTCAACACATACATGTTTTACCAAATAAAAAGAACAGCACTTTTAGAGTTCATCCCACTCATTGATGTGCGCATAAGTATTGGGACAGTTGAACATAAGGCAGATATAAAAGATTAAAAGCTATTATTTAGTTGCAGATCCCTTGCGCACAATCACAGCAGTGAGTCTGGGACCCATAGACATCACCAGACTCTTGGTCTCATCCTTTGAAATACTTTTCCCAGCCTTTAATGCAGCCAATTCCAATTGTTGCTTGTTTTGGGGAGTTTCTGCCTTTACTCTCCTCTTCAGCTGGTGAAATTCATGTTCAATCAGATTTAAATCTGGAGATTGACTTGGGCAGTCTAAGACTTTCCATTTCTTTGCCCTTATAAACTCCTTGACTGAACTGGCAGGGTGTTTTGGGTCATTGTCCTGATGCAATATGAAGCACTTCCCAATGAATCTGGTGGCATTTTCTTGAATATTGGTAGGCAAGATCGTTTTGTACCCTTCCAAATTCATTCTGCTATCATACATCAAGTCATCAGTAAAGATGAGAGGGTCTGTTCCAGAGGCAGCCATGCATGCCCATGCCATGACACCGCCTCCACCATGCTTTACAGATGAGGCTGTATGCTTGGGATCATTGCAGTTCCCTTTTTTTCTCCACATTTTTGCTTTCCCATCACTTCGATAAAGGTTCATCTTTGTCTCATCGGTCCATAAACACAGTTTGAAAACTCTTCTGGCTCACCTTTGTGCTTTTTTGCAAACTCTAGTCTTGCCTTTCTATTTTTGGAGCTGGTCAGAGGTTTATATCTTACTGTGTAGCATCTGTAATTCTGTGTCAAAGTCTCCTGAGGACAGTAGATTGTCAGAGCATCACCCCAGCTTTCTGGAAGTTGTTGGTGATTTTACAGACGTGTCTTTTAGGTTCATTTTCACAGCTTTTATGATTTGTCTGTCATCAACTACTGTTGTTTTCTCAGCCGATCAGGTTGTTGTTGGTTGCTGGTGTCGCTGGTGGTTTCCAAACTCTTGATTTCTCCATGCCCTTTGTTTTGCTATAGCTCTAATTGACTTCCTCTTTTCTTTTAGCATCCAAATTGCTTGCTTTTCTCTCAGAGTCAGCTCCCTCATCTTCATCCTGGTTTGTGTGTGTCGTCATCAAATGCAAGACTCAGAATGCAAAAGCCATTTTAAAGGGACGTTGTGCTGATATCATATGACACACAATCAGCAGAATGACTTTTTATCATGTGCAATAAGTTTTACACAAAAATTTGCTGGCAATTGCAAAACGCTTTGTGTAAGATCTAACAAGTCTGGACGCATGTCTGTTCATGCTGAAATTTGAAGCAAAGGGCCGACCGGGACATGTTTAAACAGGAGAAAGACTGTCAAAGCTGTCCGCATGCTGACTGTATCTTTTGAATTTCTTTTCAAGCTCACTAACAAGTGATGCTCTTACATTCCCCAATATTCACTAAACAAATGGCACAGAGAAATAAGCTTTAAGACTATCTTGAAATCATTTATTACTGCATCAGTGTGTACTCAACCATATTTTGGTGACAAATAACTACCAAAATTGAGCTAAATCTGACATAAACAATATTTGTTTATTTTAATTGTAGAAATGCTGTATTTTGTTTCTCTTGGGGTTGGGGTGTGAGCCAGTGTTATGCTATAGTATTTTATTACTAGTTCAGTATGAAAACAATTTATATCTATGGAATGTCCCCAGTTAGATAACGTGTGTGTATGTGTGTGCGTTTGATACAGTATGACTATTTGGACTTTTGCTCCTTTCTTTGCAACAGTATCAATCTCTTGATAACAAATCATCACATTTACCCGTCAAGAACGTAGAAAACATTATTACACTGTACATAAGAAATACAAAAGTAACCAATGTAGTGTATAGTTAAGGAAAAAAACACTTGAACACATTGAAACACGTAAAGTCAACGGTACACAGGTGGTCTGACCTTCAGTTGCGACTTGGACACTTTTCCGCTCTGCTCTACATCAAGAGACGTGAACGCGTACCAGATGGACTTCAGGAGCTCGCTTTGTAGATCCATACCGCCAGTAATGACACATCCTGCTTACATTCTGAGACAGATACCGCTTTACATTGCGGAACTGAGACGCGCTGACTGTGTCTAAAACCTTGCGAGCAGCCTACCTAGGCAGCATTGTGGGTAACACTGGCGCGTGCAACATAATGCGCATCGTAAACGCGTTCCAAGCACAGCTGTACCGCAACTAGAAACGCGTCTATGATGCCCAAAATGCTGTCTAGGTGGGCAGTTCGTTAGATTTTGACACACAACCTGAGTACCAAATAAAATGCATCAGCTGGGAGGGAACAGTCAGTGCTGGTCAACCTCATTTTAGAAACTGAGTAATGTGGAAGAATAAATAACGTCATGTTATTACGCGACAACGTGTTATTTAAACACAGCGTGTTATTTCTTGTGAATTTTGTTCTCCAAAAATATAAAATCTTCAAAAAAAGTCACTTCTTTTTGCAGTGCATAGGGCAGCATGTGAGTGAGGTTAACTAAGTGAGGTTGTTCTGTGGGTGTGAAAGCAATGAGTGGATGCACTTCTATCTCTGGTCAAGGTTCACTCATGCAGCTCAGGTGGGAGTGAATCTGCTAGTACTGCATGTTTGTTCAGTCTTACAAAGCTACTTTAAGAAGTCAGAGAGTTCTTAAACTGTACTCTGCAATATTGGCTTAATCATCTTAATTTATAAATATTCAGATACTGTTCTTGACTCATGGTCATCTATATGATAAAAGCAGCAAAAGTACATTAAAAGACCAGGGAATGTTTCCAAGTCCATCTATAAGAGCACCTCTGAGTTTTTCTTCCTCAAGACTATCTTGGCCAGTACATAAGAGGAAACTAACATGTGTGACAGACGTGTAAAAATAAAAATGTCTCTTTATAGTGCAGAAACTTCCTCCAAGTCTAAACATCAGTTATAACATCAGGTGACATCAGATACAACAGTCATTGAACTATAATGTTATAATGCCAAATGTCACTTTCAAACAGCATACAGTTAACTGACTTTGACTAAATATTTCTTGCAGAGCTTTGAATCTGATGGTCTGATATATAATGTAATATGAGCTGGCCTAGTTGGACTCCAGGTTCAGTTAATATACAGTTAATATTTTGTGCACCGTAAATGCATTCCAAGCAAAGAGGACTGGAAACCTGTCTGTGATGCCCAAAATGCTGTCTGGGTAGGCAGCCTGTTATATTTTGAGACACAATCTGAGTACAGAGTAAAATGCACCAGCTGGGAGGGGACAGTTACTGCTGGTGAACATAAATCCTCAGTTTAAACCGCAAGTAATGTGGAAGAATAAATAACGCCAGTGTTATAACATCAGGTGACATTATTGAACTATCATGTTGTAATGCCAAATGTCACATTCAAATCACATGCAGTTACCTGACTAATGATTTCTTGCAGAGCTCTGATATATAATATATCATTTAATACACAAACCCCTGACTGAGTAAAAGTGAAGCTCATTCGACAGCATTTGTGGCATAATGTTGGTTCCCACAAAGTTATATTCCACTTCCTGCTTTTTCTTATAAAAGGCTTGGATATAATGAGGCACTGAAAATGAAGTGAATCCACAAACGTTAAAATACTTACTGTTCCTATAGTATAGCCACAAGATGTAAAGAATATGCATGTTAATATGACTTTAGTGTGGGGAAAACAAACAAACAAATAAACAAACAAAAATAAAAATAAAAGTAGTAGTCCAATTTATATCAAATTGCACAACTTTGTTACCATGAAATGCAACACTGTAAAAATAAATAAAATGACTGTAAAGATTATGATTAAAACAACTTTTAGCTCCAATAATACACAAGTTTGATTAAATAAAGAATTTCAGCTTTTAAATTTTCCAAAGATTGGCCCCAATCACTTCCATTGTAAATGCCTCACTGTTACCTTTCATCATTTTCAAAAATAAGGTACGAGTCAAAATCATTTTTGTAGTAATCATTATTACATCACAAGTATACTAAGAAGAAACTCAAAAAGAAGTACTACGGCAAAAAGAGCTTGATGTTTCAAACAAATGATGAACCTGACTCAGTAGTTCAGACCAACAGATCGTCAGACACTATGTATTCAAGAGCTGGCTCATGTTCTTAGGAGAGATCTGGCCATATCTAGACATTATGTACCAAGAAGGATAAGAAGGTCAGATTGTGTCGTGCATAGATCATATCGTTTTTTCTTGAGTGTTCAGTCACACCTGCACTGATTAACATGTACATGCGTACATTCTCCCCCCAGATACAAACAACAAACAACACAGCCCGCCCTTGACACATCACAGACCCCCTCACTCCCTTTCTATCACAAACAGACACACATGCTTTCCAACAAGCTTGGGAAGGATAGTCACCCTTGGCAGGATGCATACTGTGGGCCTCTGATGTAATTCCCTCATGCTTCCTGTTGGTGCTTAACCCTGATACACCTCCCACATCCCAACGCTGCTTATAAATACAAAGAGAGGGATGCTGGCCCCATTAATATTTTGTGCACCGTAAATGCATTCCAAGCAAAGAGGACTGGAAACCTGTCTGTGATGCCCAAAATGCTGTCTGGGTAGGCAGCCTGTTATATTTTGAGACACAATCTGAGTACAGAGTAAAATGCACCAGCTGGGAGGGACAGTTACTGCTGGTGAACATAAATCCTCAGTTTAAACCGCAAGTAATGTGGAAGAATAAATAACGCCAGTGTTATAACATCAGGTGACATTATTGAACTATCATGTTGTAATGCCAAATGTCACATTCAAATCACATGCAGTTACCTGACTAATGATTTCTTGCAGAGCTCTGATATATAATATATCATTTAATACACAAACCCCAGACTGACAGCTGACATAGCTGGACTCCAGGTTCAGTACAAGTAGCCAAGTTGTTCAGTATAAATGTCAAAAGTCACATTCAAATAATGGACAATGAAGATTATAAGAACATCTTAAGGAAATAAAAAAATAACAGCTTTAAGATCTGTGTATAGGTGATGATAGTGTGCAATACATTATAGAATTATATTTTTATAATAATATTAATCTATTATATTTATGTGTTTGTAATGTGTGTGTGTGTGTGTGTGTGTGTATATATATATATATATATATATATATATATATATATATATATATATATATATATACAGTGCCCTCCAACAGTGAAGAACAGTGAAGACAAAATTGCTCTGTTGGCTGTGGAGTCAAGACATTTGCAAATATGATGAAAAGATGAATATGAGACAAAACTACAGAATGTCACATTTTATTATTAGCCGTTTCAACACATACATGTTTTACCAAATAAAAGAACAGCACTTTTAGAGTTCATCCCACTCATTGATGTGCATAAGTATTGGGACAGTTGAACATAAGGCAGATATAAAAGATTAAAAGCTATTATTTAGTTGCAGATCCCTTGCACAATCACAGCAGTGAGTCTGGGACCCATAGACATCACCAGACTCTTGGTCTCATCCTTTGAAATACTTTTCCCAGCCTTTAATGCAGCCAATTCCAATTGTTGCTTGTTTTGGGGAGTTTCTGCCTTTACTCTCCTCTTCAGCTGGTGAAATTCATGTTCAATCAGATTTAAATCTGGAGATTGACTTGGGCAGTCTAAGACTTTCCATTTCTTTGCCCTTATAAACTCCTTGACTGAACTGGCAGGGTGTTTTGGGTCATTGTCCTGATGCAATATGAAGCACTTCCCAATGAATCTGGTGGCATTTTCTTGAATATTGGTAGGCAAGATCGTTTTGTACCCTTCCAAATTCATTCTGCTATCATACATCAAGTCATCAGTAAAGATGAGAGGGTCTGTTCCAGAGGCAGCCATGCATGCCCATGCCATGACACCGCCTCCACCATGCTTTACAGATGAGGCTGTATGCTTGGGATCATTGCAGTTCCCTTTTTTTCTCCACATTTTTGCTTTCCCATCACTTCGATAAAGGTTCATCTTTGTCTCATCGGTCCATAAACACAGTTTGAAAACTCTTCTGGCTCACCTTTGTGCTTTTTTGCAAACTCTAGTCTTGCCTTTCTATTTTTGGAGCTGGTCAGAGGTTTATATCTTACTGTGTAGCATCTGTAATTCTGTGTCAAAGTCTCCTGAGGACAGTAGATTGTCAGAGCATCACCCCAGCTTTCTGGAAGTTGTTGGTGATTTTACAGACGTGTCTTTTAGGGTTCATTTTCACAGCTTTTATGATTTGTCTGTCATCAACTACTGTTGTTTTCTCAGCCGATCAGGTTGTTGTTGGTTGCTGGTGTCGCTGGTGGTTTCCAAACTCTTGATTTCTCCATGCCCTTTGTTTTTGCTATAGCTCTAATTGACTTCCTCTTTTCTTTTAGCATCCAAATTGCTTGCTTTTCTCTCAGAGTCAGCTCCCTCATCTTCATCCTGGTTTGTGTGTGTCGTCATCAAATGCAAGACTCAGAATGCAAAAGCAATGGATATAACTGATACGACATATTCCCTGCTTTTAATATCCGAAGAATTAATGCAACAGGACACAGCTGATCACTTAGAAAGACCTGCGAGGCAACTGTTCCAATACTTATGCTCACATCAGATAGAGGGATGAACTCTAAAAGTGCTGATCTTCTTAGCTGGTAAAACATCTATGTGATGAATCACCCAATAATAAAATGTGACATTCTGTAGTTTTGTCTCATATTCATCTTTTAATCATATTTGTAAATGTCTTGACTCCACAGCCAACAGAGCAATTGTGTCTTTACTGTTCCAATACTTTTGGAGGGCACTGTATATATACGGACATTATAATAATATAATATAATACACAAACCCCTGACTGAGTAAAAGTGAAGCTCATTCGACAGCATTTGTGGCATAATGTTGGTTCCCACAAAGTTATATTCCACTTCCTGCTTTTTCTTATAAAAAGGCTTGGATATAATGAGGCACTGAAAATGAAGTGAATCCACAAACGTTAAAATACTTACTGTTCCTATAGTATAGCCACAAGATGTAAAGAATATGCATGTTAATATGACTTTAGTGTGGGGAAAACAAAACAAACAAATAAACAAACAAAAATAAAAATAAAAAGTAGTAGTCCAATTTATATCAAATTGCACAACTTTGTTACCATGAAATGCAACACTGTAAAAATAAATAAAATGACTGTAAAGATTATGATTAAAACAACTTTTAGCTCCAATAATACACAAGTTTGATTAAATAAAGAATTTCAGCTTTTAAATTTTCCAAAGATTGGCCCCAATCACTTCCATTGTAAATGCCTCACTGTTACCTTTCATCATTTTCAAAAATAAGGTACGAGTCAAAATCATTTTGTAGTAATCATTATTACATCACAAGTATACTAAGAAGAAACTCAAAAGAAGTACTACGGCAAAAGAGCTTGATGTTTCAAACAAATGATGAACCTGACTCAGTAGTTCAGACCAACAGATCGTCAGACACTATGTATTCAAGAGCTGGCTCATGTTCTTAGGAGAGATCTGGCCATATCTAGACATTATGTACCAAGAAGGATAAGAAGGTCAGATTGTGTCGTGCATAGATCATATCGTTTTTTCTTGAGTGTTCAGTCACACCTGCACTGATTAACATGTACATGCGTACATTCTCCCCCCAGATACAAACAACAAACAACACAGCCCGCCCTTGACACATCACAGACCCCCCCTCACTCCCTTTCTATCACAAACAGACACACATGCTTTCCAACAAGCTTGGGAAGGATAGTCACCCTTGGCAGGATGCATACTGTGGGCCTCTGATGTAATTCCCTCATGCTTCCTGTTGGTGCTTAACCCTGATACACCTCCCACATCCCAACGCTGCTTATAAATACAAAAGAGAGGGATGCTGGCCCCATTAAGAGAGTCCGACTTCATTGACATGCACAAAATGTGCCTTTAAGTGGACGTCTGGCATGGATGCACCCTATTCTTGAGGAACTTCACTCTGACAAACTCAAAACCTAGCAGGTAAGGCTTAATAATCAACTTATACCAATAGACAGAAATGCATTTATTCAAATACACTTGAATAAATGCAGGACTTCAGTTAACATCAGTGCCGTCTGATATTATAGTGAAACTGATTAGGAATAAGTGGCTTCAGGATAAGGTTTTCCATTGTGTTTGTACTTATGGTTCTCAAATGAGCGGTAGACACAAACCTCCTTATTCATAAAGGAGACTGGATCCTCCCAACTTTTGGAAGGGTTTCTGATGTCAATGGGTTCAGTGATCTTAGTGCAGACCTGGAAGAGCTGGTCTATTGAGCAGGGAGTATACAGCCAGAGAAAGGGAGAAGGGCTCTTTTGGTCTGTTCGATCAGATTGTTCTGACACAGGGGAGGTGAGACCCTCTAAGTGTTCGCTTATCTAGCATCCTAGAAAAAGAGAGAAAGAAAATGAAACGTTGACAGCAGGTAGAAAATGTATGTATAATATGATGTGTACTTACATTTTCATTGGCAGCAGCAAATCGAAATGAATCTGAAAACTAATCAATCTGCTTTTCTTTTTTCTAACAGAGGAGATACAACACAAGCAGATTTTCACAGACAAACAAATCAGGCAATATGATGGACGAGTGTTTTCATGAAAATGATTACCACGTGTCACGACGTATCTACTCAAACCGGGTCTTTGACCAGGTTCATGAGAGACAAGCCCAAGAGATCCAGAGTTTACGAGAACGGCTGAGCAGAGCCTGCAGGTGAGTACATGAGAAGCACTTGATGTCATACCACCTAGTGTTTTCATCTTCATATTCATTCATATCAAATTAATTCTCCACAGATGCACTGATAAATGGGCTGTTCAGAAGATAAAGGGCTTCTGCCAATTCTGGATTGGCTCCTAAATACCCAGTCAAGCAATGGTTACCCGGTGATGTCGTTTCTGGGGTCACCACAGGACTAGTATGCTGTTTACAAGGTAAGATGCAATCTGTGAACAAAACCCCACAGTTTAGTATCAGCATGATGCCATTTCAACGTCATTGTTTGAATTTGTTGTACAGGTGTGGCTTATTCATTGCTGGCCTCTGTAGCACCAGTCTATGGACTCTACTCTGCTTTTTCCTATTCTTACATACTTTGTGCTGGGCACATCCAGACACATCTCTGTGGGTAGGTCTAAGGCTTTATTAATAAATCCTTTTAAAAAAACAATTAAAAGATGTGAGTCTACAGTACTGTTTACTTCATGCATACTACTTACTATTTTATGTGAAACAGTATACAATGTACAGTATGTAATGGTAAATGCATGTTTTATTCCATAAAATGGCATGCAGTTATCATCTTGTATATATATATATATATATATATATATATATATATATATATATATATATATATATATATATATATATATATATATATATATATATATATATATATATATATATATATATATATATATATATATATATATATATATATATATATATATATATATATATATATATATATATATATATATATATATATATATATATATATATATATATATATATATATATATATATATATATATATATATATATATATATATATATATATATATATATATATATATATATATATATATATATATATATATATATATATATATATATATATATATATATATATATATATATATATATATATATATATATATATATATATATATATATATATATATATATATATATATATATATATATATATATATATATATATATATATATATATATATATATATATATATATATATATATATATATATATATATATATATATATATATATATATATATATATATATATATATATATATATATATATATATATATATATATATATATATATATATATATATATATATATATATATATATATATATATATATATATATATATATATATATATATATATATATATATATATATATATATATATATATATATATATATATATATATATATATATATATATATATATATATATATATATATATATATATATATATATATATATATATATATATATATATATATATATATATATATATATATATATATATATATATATATATATATATATATATATATATATATATATATATATATATATATATATATATATATATATATATATATATATATATATATATATATATATATATATATATATATATATATATATATATATATATATATATATATATATATATATATATATATATATATATATATATATATATATATATATATATATATATATATATATATATATATATATATATATATATATATATATATATATATATATATATATATATATATATATATATATATATATATATATATATATATATATATATATATATATATATATATATATATATATATATATATATATATATATATATATATATATATATATATATATATATATATATATATATATATATATATATATATATATATATATATATATATATATATATATATATATATATATATATATATATATATATATATATATATATATATATATATATATATATATATATATATATATATATATATATATATATATATATATATATATATATATTGAATAAATGTGCAATGCTTTCTTAGCGTTCTCTTTGTCTCTATATCTCATTTAGGTCCATTCCCTGTCACCTGTCTGATGGTGGGCTCTGTAGTTTTGACTCCACAGCCAACAGAGCAATTGTGTCTTTACTGTTCCAATACTTTTGGAGGGCACTGTATATATACGGACATTATAATAATATAATATAATACACAAACCCCTGACTGAGTAAAAGTGAAGCTCATTCGACAGCATTTGTGGCATAATGTTGGTTCCCACAAAGTTATATTCCACTTCCTGCTTTTTCTTATAAAAAGGCTTGGATATAATGAGGCACTGAAAATGAAGTGAATCCACAAACGTTAAAATACTTACTGTTCCTATAGTATAGCCACAAGATGTAAAGAATATGCATGTTAATATGACTTTAGTGTGGGGGAAAACAAACAAACAAATAAACAAACAAAAATAAAAAATAAAAAAGTAGTAGTCCAATTTATATCAAATTGCACAACTTTGTTACCATGAAATGCAACACTGTAAAAATAAATAAAATGACTGTAAAGATTATGATTAAAACAACTTTTAGCTCCAATAATACACAAGTTTGATTAAATAAAGAATTTCAGCTTTTAAATTTTCCAAAGATTGGCCCCAATCACTTCCATTGTAAATGCCTCACTGTTACCTTTCATCATTTTCAAAAATAAGGTACGAGTCAAAATCATTTTTGTAGTAATCATTATTACATCACAAGTATACTAAGAAGAAACTCAAAAAGAAGTACTACGGCAAAAAGAGCTTGATGTTTCAAACAAATGATGAACCTGACTCAGTAGTTCAGACCAACAGATCGTCAGACACTATGTATTCAAGAGCTGGCTCATGTTCTTAGGAGAGATCTGGCCATATCTAGACATTATGTACCAAGAAGGATAAGAAGGTCAGATTGTGTCGTGCATAGATCATATCGTTTTTCTTGAGTGTTCAGTCACACCTGCACTGATTAACATGTACATGCGTACATTCTCCCCAGATACAAACAACAAACAACACAGCCCGCCCTTGACACATCACAGACCCCCCCTCACTCCCTTTCTATCACAAACAGACACACATGCTTTCCAACAAGCTTGGGAAGGATAGTCACCCTTGGCAGGATGCATACTGTGGGCCTCTGATGTAATTCCCTCATGCTTCCTGTTGGTGCTTAACCCTGATACACCTCCCACATCCCAACGCTGCTTATAAATACAAAAGAGAGGGATGCTGGCCCCATTAAGAGAGTCCGACTTCATTGACATGCACAAAATGTGCCTTTAAGTGGACGTCTGGCATGGATGCACCCTATTCTTGAGGAACTTCACTCTGACAAACTCAAAACCTAGCAGGTAAGGCTTAATAATCAACTTATACCAATAGACAAGAAATGCATTTATTCAAATACACTTGAATAAATGCAGGACTTCAGTTAACATCAGTGCCGTCTGATATTATAGTGAAACTGATTAGGAATAAGTGGCTTCAGGATAAGGTTTTCCATTGTGTTTGTACTTATGGTTCTCAAATGAGCGGTAGACACAAACCTCCTTATTCATAAAGGGAGACTGGATCCCCTCCCAACTTTTGGAAGGGTTTCTGATGTCAATGGGTTCAGTGATCTTAGTGCAGACCTGGAAGAGCTGGTCTATTGAGCAGGGAGTATACAGCCAGAGAAAGGGAGAAGGGCTCTTTTGGTCTGTTCGATCAGATTGTTCTGACACAGGGGAGGTGAGACCCTCTAAGTGTTCGCTTATCTAGCATCCTAGAAAAAGAGAGAAAGAAAATGAAACGTTGACAGCAGGTAGAAAATGTATGTATAATATGATGTGTACTTACATTTTCATTGGCAGCAGCAAATCGAAATGAATCTGAAAACTAATCAATCTGCTTTTCTTTTTTCTAACAGAGGAGATACAACACAAGCAGATTTTCACAGACAAACAAATCAGGCAATATGATGGACGAGTGTTTTCATGAAAATGATTACCACGTGTCACGACGTATCTACTCAAACCGGGTCTTTGACCAGGTTCATGAGAGACAAGCCCAAGAGATCCAGAGTTTACGAGAACGGCTGAGCAGAGCCTGCAGGTGAGTACATGAGAAGCACTTGATGTCATACCACCTAGTGTTTTCATCTTCATATTCATTCATATCAAATTAATTCTCCACAGATGCACTGATAAATGGGCTGTTCAGAAGATAAAGGGGCTTCTGCCAATTCTGGATTGGCTCCCTAAATACCCAGTCAAGCAATGGTTACCCGGTGATGTCGTTTCTGGGGTCACCACAGGACTAGTATGCTGTTTACAAGGTAAGATGCAATCTGTGAACAAAACCCCACAGTTTAGTATCAGCATGATGCCATTTCAACGTCATTGTTTGAATTTGTTGTACAGGTGTGGCTTATTCATTGCTGGCCTCTGTAGCACCAGTCTATGGACTCTACTCTGCGTTTTTTCCTATTCTTACATACTTTGTGCTGGGCACATCCAGACACATCTCTGTGGGTAGGTCTAAGGCTTTATTAATAAATCCTTTTAAAAAAAACAATTAAAAAGATGTGAGTCTACAGTACTGTTTACTTCATGCATACTACTTACTATTTTATGTGAAACAGTATACAATGTACAGTATGTAATGGTAAATGCATGTTTTATTCCATAAAAATGGCATGCAGTTATCATCTTGTATATATATATGGTTATTTTGTCATTTAATCCAATTTTATGTGGAAAATGTCTTGATTGTTTGAAATGCAATAAAATAATGATTCAGGGGAAAAAAAAAGATAATAATACTTTGGGTTTATTCATATGCATACAGTATTATAAGGATTTTGCAATGTTGTATACAAATATAGTAATCCGTGCAATTATTTCATGCACATAGAAAATGTCTAAATATTGAATAAATGTGCAATGCTTTCTTCGCGTTCTCTTTGTCTCTATATCTCATTTAGGTCCATTCCCTGTCACCTGTCTGATGGTGGGCTCTGTAGTTTTGACCTTAGCTCCTGATGAGCACTTTCTGCGTCCAGTGAACATCACAGGTGTGAATGAGACAGTGGCAGATGAAAGGTTAATGGAGGTTGATGTAGAAGCAAGAGAAGCCCAGAGAATCCTGGTGGCTTGTACCATGACGGTGTTGGTTGGATTATTCCAGGTAAAGTCACAACATTCACAATTAAAACCTGTGATAAAGATAAAATAAACAAGTTACACATTTTGTAATTGAAGTATTCCATGTTGAAAAAAAAAAAATCAGATTTATTTTTTGTCAATCAGCAGTGCATTGCTGCAACTCATTTGTTTTACTTAATCTCAGGTGGCTATGGGGCTGATGCAGGTGGGCTTTCTGGTCAGGTATCTCTCAGACCCACTAGTAGGAGGGTTCACCACTGCTGCTGCCTTTCATGTCTTCGTATCTCAGATTAAAACCATCGTGTCCGTTCCTATACAGAACCATAATGGATTCTTCTCCTTTGCTTATGTGAGTCTCTTATATCATTAATAGCTTTACAAAGACACATATATTTCTGTATATTGTAATGTGTGTGTGTGTGTTTCTGTATGTTTTAATAATTTTACAAGTGGTCTCAAAATGTTACTATATAGGCTGAGAACACTAGTAAGGGGGCTAAAACAAATAATATAATTTATTTTTATTTTTATTTTACATTTTTACTTGTGTGTTTTTACTTAAATGTAATAATAAGTACACTTTAAATGCATTTTTATATTACTATTATTATTCATTTTTCTTTTCCACATCTAGACTCTTATTGATTTAGGTAGGAACATCAACCAAACTAATATTGCGGACCTGATTGCTGGATTGCTAACAATCTGCATTGTTATGGCTGTGAAAGAGATCAACACAAAATTTCAGCATAAAATCCCAGTGCCGATTCCCATAGAAGTGATTGTGGTATGTACAGTTTTCCCACAATTCTCCCATACAGTCTTAAAAAACAAAAACAAACGAAGCCTGTAGGCCTCTGACACTGACATGATTTTTTTTTAAATAATGGCTGTCGTTACCTTTCACTCTTTCGAACTGATAGACAGTGATAGCTTCTGCAATCTCTCATGTGATGGACCTAAACTCCCAGTACGGCGCCAGCATTGTCCATAGCCTCCCCAGGGGGTAAGAGCACTTCCTGTGGCATTTCCTGCTTCCTGATGAGGGCTGGGTGCACATTCAGTCACTTTATATTGACATACTTTTATTATTGTCCCTGTAATGATTTTCAACAGAAATGTTATCTTTAGAACAATGACACTGACAGACAGTTTGGAATCCTTGTGCAATAATAATATAAAACAGCGTTATGTTAAAAACAATAGCAGCACACTACATCAGACACAACAGCATAAAACACTCACAGTACAAGTAGTGTACAAAACTGGTATGTGAACCTGTAATAACTATATGTCTGCTTGTGTTTCCACAGGTTTGCACCAGCACAAACACCAAATATAGCACTTATCGGGAATATTTTGGGCTCTAGTTTTTCCACAGCAGTGGTTGGTTATGCAGTAGCAGTCTCAGTGGCAAAAGTCTACGCAGCAAAATATGATTACACAGTCGACGGCAACCAGGTATACAAAAGTACTGTGTTAATGTGTCTGACACTGCAATTATGCTTTAGTCCAATGGCTAAATTAGCATAGTCAAATGGTTTGTGCTGAACACAATGCATTTTGTGCTTTGTAGGTGGCAAAACCAGCTGAGAACTGCAGCTTTAGTTGGTTTCTGGCAAGAAATGTGGGTGTTATTAACAAGTACTGAGGGAAGAGAAAAAGCAAGGGTGCTTATTTTAGTGTGAATTATTTATAATAAAGTATAATAAGGGTCAGATCAACATTCTCTGTGAACAAAGGAACTTCAGTCTGGTCTGTAGCTCATGATTTCTATCACAGATTTGCATGTGACGGTCATCTCTTTGACCATCAGTCTTGATTACTTGCCCCAAATTTGACAGTCTCCTACCTGAGTTGGAATTGTCAAAAAGTGTTCCTTTTGTTTCTTATTTTGCAAGCTGTTCTGTGAAAGAGGTTTATTGGTTAGCCTTTCTTCAGACAGGTTGGAGCTAGGGATCTGATTTACGACATCCTGTTTTCTTGGAATTTTGGCTCCTCATGTTTCGATGTTCTGATCGAATCTTAATTTGTCTGACTCGTTCTTATCCTACAACAGCAACTATTTTTTTTTTCTAAACCAGACAGTGGGGAGCTTTGGGGCATAGCTACATTTGTTTCATTTTGTTTTGTTCAATTTCTCATTTTGTTTAGTTTCTCGTTTGGTTTCACATTACGAGTTTTGTTTGGTTTTATTTCACATTTCGTTTCGCATTTTGTTTCATTTTTTGTTTTGTTTCATTTCTTGTTTCACTTTGCTTTGTTTTGTTTTGTTTTGTTAGCACAGCTACATTTTTAGGGCACAGCTACATTTGTTTTATTTAGTTTGGTTTCATTTCACGTTTCATGTTTTTTTTTCATTTCACATTTCGTTTTCATTTTTTTGCTTTGTTTCATTTGTTTTGCTTTGCTTTGTTTTGTTAGCACTTTAAACAAAACAAATCCTTGAAGATTCTAAAATTTATTTACATACTGATTTACGATTGGTTTTAAGGTCACTTTCACCTTCAAAAACCAAATGAATGCGAGTTTACAACAGAAGCTGGTATCATTAAATATAGACATTATATAAACCATGCAGTGTAGTTTTAGGGTACAGCTACATTTGTTTTATAAGCAGATCAAAATATATTTGCATACTGATTTGTGATTGGTCTTTAAAGCTAGGATTACATTTTTGTTCAGCGGATACCAAAAAGTGCATTACTGGTGTTTAATTGATACTTTTAAAGGCCACTTTACAGAACGAGTTTGAGTTTGCAGCAGCAGCTGATATCATTTCTAAACCCAGCAGAGCAGCATAGAGCTTTAGGACACAGCTACATTTGTTTCATACTGATTTGTTATTGGTATTAAAATCTATTTTTTGTTTATTTGTTTAGTAGATACAATAAAGAGTCACAACTGCATGATTAATTGATATAGACTGATTATAAACTGCCTGAACTGGTTTACAACACTTTTATTTCCATTAGGAGCTGATAGCTTTTGGTGTCAGCAATATTTTTGGAGGATGTTTCTCAAGCATTGTGGCCAGCACTGCATTGTCACGGACAGCAGTACAGGAAAGCACAGGGGGGAAGAGTCAGGTAAAATGCACATGCTCTAACTCCAGCACTTTTACAAGTGTGTGTGTGTGTGTAAATGCAATACTCCCTGTTTAACTGATCGCTCCTCTCACTATTGCAGGTTGCTGGTATCATCTCAGCTCTGATGGTGATGATAGTGATTTTGGCCCTTGGGCCATTTCTTCAGCCTTTGCAGAAGGTGAGGTGGAGGAGCCTAATGTTTTAATAGAGAACATTCATCATTCGACATTCGTCTTTCGCTATCAAAAATTCAAATACTTGCAATATTCATCATGCAACTCATGATGTTATCCCTCTCTGTCCCACAGTCAGTGCTGGCTGGTATTGTTATAGCCAACCTGAAGGGGATGTTCATGCAGATCTCTGAAGTGCCTGTACTCTGGAGACAGAACAGACCAGACTGTGTAAGTAACGTCACAAGACTGATAAATGAACAGAATGAGATGATTACTGGTAGCTTTTTGAAACATCAGATATGAAAGACTGTGTACAAGTATAACAAGTTTCTGTAAAACAGTCGTTTTTTGAGGTCATTATAACATTAATTAGTGTTCTGATTGCCTCAAGCAAATGGAATCATGTGAATCATTTTATTTGCATAAAAATTAGATTACACTCATTTGACATGAGTGCATATGAATCCTTATACTCCTGCAGCTCATCTGGATAGCTACGTGCCTGGCATCCATTGTGCTGGGTTTAGATGTGGGTCTGCTGGCTGGTCTGGTATTTGAGATGGGCACAGTGGTGGTCAGAACACAATTGTAAGTAGCACAGTTGTAAAGATTTTAAAGTGTGCTTCAGTGTAAAGTACACAAAACTGGTTAAATTGTTTTACTTGAACCAAAGCAAATTATTTCTTTATTTAATTTTGTTTTTTAGTAAGGTTTTGGTATATTTGTTGAGAAATGCCAACTGTGTGTTAATCTGAATTAGTGCAGCTTGAAACTCAAACTATGAGTGTAAATATTGTCAATAATAAGGGTATCATATTAATGTTAATCACATATATGCTTGTTTTGTAATATTTAACAGAATTCCAAGGAGTATAAAAGAATAAGCACTGTTAAACACAAATTGGACATAATGTAAATTAATTGTGAAACATAAATCATGGTGAACTTTGTTGTGAATATTAAACTCTTATTTCATTCAGCCCTTCTTGTGCCACCCTTGGAAATGTCCCAAATACTGATATCTACAAAAACATGAAGGACTACAAAAATGTAAGACACACATTTTCATGCTGTCAATAAACAGTTACTTGCCACAACATATGTAAACATCTATATAAATATTATACATGTTTTAAACTAACATGGTGTTTCCCAAAATTCTCAGATTGATGAAATTCCTGGAATAAAGATCTTCAAGTGCAACTCACCCATTTACTTTGCAAATATTGATTACTTCAAAGAGAAGTTGAGAGAAGAGGTGAGTTTACTGTAATTAGAAATTCTGAAAAGATAAACTATATGATTTGATTGGTTTGGGGGAAAAAAAACATGGTGCGCATATTAATTCTTACAGGTGGGGTTTGATGCAGTGCGGGTGTTCAAGAAAAGAAATAAAGCTTTGAAGAAGATTCACAAGCTCATTAAAAAAGGAAAACTACAAGCTACAGAGGTACGTCGTGCACAACAGAGTCTGCCACAGTCTTTGTAAATCACAAACATTTGAAACTTTTTGGAATGCTTCCAAGAAAATAACTTATTTTGATCACCAACCTGAGTTTATGACACCACATGCTGGCCTTTTCCATATCTGCTGTCCTTCACAGAATGGTTTGGTGCCAGTGGCCTCACTGGGAGTAGAAAACCAAGCCTTTGAAAAAGAGCAGGGTCCTGAGGTGGAGGAAGGGGCGTCTCAGTCAGACTCAGAGGTGAAGGTTCAGGTAGACTGGACGTCTGAGCTGCCTGTCAGTGTGTCAGTACCCAGGGTCCATATTCACAGCCTTGTAATGGAGTTTACTGCTGTCTCATTCCTGGACGTGGTAGCAGCCAAGTCCCTTAAACTGGTGCGCATATTGCTTTATCTTTATTGCTCTTTACTGAGTCATCGTTCCATTGCAATAATGTATAACCACAATATGATGGTGACCTTCATTTCGTTCCAAACCTGTATGACTTTCTGTCTTCCACAGAACACAAAAGAAGATATTTTGAAAAAAGCCTGTGTTTTATTTTCCATACAATGAAAGTCAATGGAGTCCAGTGTTGTTTTGAACCCCACTGACTTTCATTGTATTGTCTTCAAAATATCTTCTTGTGTGTTTCAAATAAGAAAGGCTTGGAATGATGTGGAGCAAAACCAAGTAGTAGCTAATTGATCATTTCCCATCTTCACAGGTGGTGAAGGAATTCATACGAATTGGGGTCAGCGTCTACATCGCAGGCTGCGATGGTAAGGCCTGACTCTTTAACAGTATGTTGCAACAAGCTGTTGCTACAAACTCCCACCTGATAATGGCAGGTTAGGACACAGTGAATAACCTAAAGGGTCCTTGTGTCACAGGTGAGCTTGTCAGGAGAATGGAGGCCCTGTCCTTCTTTGATGAGGAGGTTACTAGAGACATTCTCTTCCTCTCCGTCCATGATGCCATACTATTCATCCAGCTGGAAACCTCCACTAGAAATGATGAGGATCCATTAGCTAAGAAGGTAAAATTAAGATTTTAAACTTGAGGGGTGACGGAATAGTAACAGAATAGTTTGTGATCTCACAGCAAAAACACTTTTTGCAAAAAGGACATGGTGAATATATTACCTGTGTTCATGTAGCAGATCTTCTACATGCCAACAGTTCCATGTGTCAGTTGACCCTTCGCAAAGACCCTCCCCCCTTCATTACTGTTGCTATGTCTGACAAGCCATGCTGCTCTCACACCACACATGTTCTCAAGCAGTGAAAAATACATCTTGGACCAAAGAAATTCAAACAATAAATACCGTTTTGTGGCTCTTTAATGTGCCGTGACAGATCGCTGTAGCGCCTCAGTTCAAGTGGCAAGTGAATTGATCATCTCTTCCTCTTTACTAGTTATGGCACAAAATAAACATGAATGAATATCAGAAGGTATCTTGATTCGTCCGCCGAAAGATGTCATTACACAACATTTTTCAAGTTCAATTTCACTGATGTTAATCTACTCTCCTGTTTGATCCGTTTATCAAAATGGCAGATTTGGCTTTGTGATTAGTCAAATCACCTGTCAATCAAACTCACAACGAAGGGTCAATTGTCTCATAATAAAGCCGCTCAATGATAACATAAATTTGGAGGTGACTGATAAATTTCTAGTTGGTTTATTGAGCCTGATAATCTGGGTGACTATAAATCCTGATAATCAAAGATACAAGATAGACAAGATATAATAAAAGGAATGTTTCGGCACATGCTGCTATTGCTCAATGAAGAAAAAATTACTCATGGAAAAAAAACAATGGCTACTAGTTAAAGTGGCCAGTTGTAACAGATATTTGTAACAGATGTCATGGATTTTTTTCAGAATGGAATACTATTGTACTGCATACTGTGCAGTGTACAGGGTGAATTCACGTAAATTAGGCCACCTTCTAACATTCAGCAGTTAGTAATAAAATATTCAAAAGTTTTTGCAAGAAATTAATACTTTTATTCAAAAAAGATGCATTGAATTGATCAAAAGTAAAGATATTTGTAAAGATTTATATTCTCAATAAATGCTGTTCATTTGAACTTTCTTTTTATTAAAAAATTTAAAAAGGTCGATGGTCTATTAAAAAGGTCTATTCCAAAAAATAAATTAATTAAAAAATAAAAAAAATAAAAAATGTAAAAACGTTTTCCACAAAAATATCAAGCAGCAACGTTGATAATACATTGATACTAATAAATGTTTCTTGAGCACCAAATCAGCATTTTAGAATGATTTCTGAAGGATCACGTGACACGTAATGATGCTGAAAATTCAGCTTTTATTAAAATTACTGTTTTTACTGTTTTTTGACCAAATGCACATAGCCTTGGTAAACCTAAGAGACTTCTTCCGACTCCTTCTTCTTACCGACTCCAAACCTTTGAACAGTATCGAACATTTGAAACATGACACCTGTAGCATTCTGTGCATATAGAAATTTCCCAGTACTGTAGTATGGCATTCTAAGTACACTGATTAATATTTTATATATATATATATATATCTCACAGTTGCAAGATGACAAAGAGCCACTTCCTTATACTGAAGATGAGGACCTGATTGAGACCTATGACATCCAGCACTTGGTGAGCATCCAGCATCTTCAATAATATAATTTGATCAAATAACTCAAATCAACAACCCACCAAACAAGTATTTCTCTTTCATGTCTAGGCTATTTATGGACTTTCAAACTGAGGAAACACTCCCTTTGTTAAGAATCACTGGGAAAGACAGTCATCGTCTTCCGATTCATTTGCTGATAGTGGGTCAGGAGGCATCCTGGGAAGACTGAAAGTGGAGCTAACAAAGACTTCAACATAACACCAACTGCAACATTTAAAAAGCAAGTGGCGTTTTACAGCCTCATTTTTGAGGCAAATACAAGACAACAAATGCCAGTCAGCACAATACAGAATGTGGAGGCCTGCCCGGTTCATCAGTATCAATTGTTCACCAAAAGTCTCAAAGAAGAGGAACATTTGATATTTGGAAATAAATCACCTGAGAAAAAGTAGTAATACATTACAATGTGTCTCTGTGTTTCCTTGTTTCCTTGGATACCACTATAGTCAGAAACTAAAAAAAGGTCTGTTATCAATTTTTTAGTGATGCATTATGAGGGAGTCAAGCACAATTAACAGAACACCACTAACTTCCTGTGTTGATGTATTTCCTATTACAACAGGAAATTGGGGTGGAGCACATCAAAGGGTTTATTACTTTTTAAAAGAGCCAATAGTCTTTCATTTATAAAAGTTGTGTAAATCATAATCTGCTGTTGCTAGTCAGTGGCAGGTGGTATTAGGGGTGTGGCATTTTCATTTTATAGATGATCAAAAAAGAGCCGTCATTAATTTCTGTCCATTTTCCTAGAAAAAAAAAGACTAATGTCTAAATATCCAAAGTAAATTTTATCAGCATTTAGGAGTACATGACCTCAAAGCAAACAGACATGGACTAAATGGCACAAGTTCAATTTTGATAAACGATGTTAAACATGAAGAAATTTGACCTACCTATATAGACCATCATCTTATTAAAATGTCTGAAATTTTCCACACACATACACAGAAGGGGAATTACAAGCTCAATTACAAGCTCAACAAAAAAGCACTTGTTTAATTTCTGTTGACATTCCTGTGTTGCTGTATTTGGAGGCCTTTTGTGTACTTAAAACATTTAGTAACAGTAACTGAGCACACTGAACACACAAGAGTATGTGTGCCTGATACAAACACACACAAATGCCTGACTACTCACTGACTGACTGACCCTGGCATTCTAAGGTACGTTGTTTTCTTTGCTTTTCTCTGATCTTTAGTATTAGCATCAGTGCATAATTCCACTTAACACGTGAATGCACAGTAAGAAATTAACACATGGGGTAACGCATGATTTAGGCTTAAACCAGAACAACAGGTCACTTCTATGACACACCTTTCCTAATAAATATATGACTAATTAAATGTTAATGCGAGACTTATGTTGTAATATGTGTCGGGATGATATCAGTGAAAGTTAAAATTGATTAACTACTGAAGTGAGGGTTGACGTCTCATTTGCAAAGATCACACATTGATCATGTGATTATTATTATGGCTCTGGGTGTAAAGTCTATGCTGTAAAAATCTATCTAGTCTATTGATTTATAATTTTCCCCTTCAACGATGACGCATAAATAATGTAATGATAACAATACAAGGACAAAAGAAATGTTAAAATACGATATATCATATTTACATTGCATATACAAGTTAATATTATCAAAAACAAATAAAAATGCACATGACTGGTGTTACCGTGTCTGATGCCTTATTATATTCACCTGTATTACACACTGCCATTCAAAAGCTTGGGGTCAGTATGATTTTTTTTTAAAGAAATGAATACTTTTATTCCACAAAGATGTATTAAATTGATTAAAAGTGACAGAAAAAATATTACACAAAATATTAACTGTTTCTTGAACACCAAATCATCATATTAGAATGATTTTCAAGACACTAAAGACCAGTGTAATGGCAGCTGAAATTACATTTGAACATATGTGACCCTGGACCACAAAACCAGTCTTAAGTCGCCGGGGTATATTTGTAGCAATAGCCAAAAATACATTGTATGGGTCAAAATTATTGATTTTTCTTTTATGCCAAAAATCATTAAGTAAAGATCATGTTCCATGAAGATATTTTGTAAATTTCCTACCGTAAATATATCAAAACTTAATTTTTGATTAGTAATATGCATTGCTAAGAACTTAATTTGGACAACTTAAAAGGTGATTTTCTCAATATTTAGATTTTTTTTGCACCCTCAGATTCCAGATTTTCAAATAGTTGTATCTCGGCCAAATATTGTCCGATCCTAACAAACCATACATCAATGGAAACTGTATTTATTCGGCTTTCAGATGATGTATAAATCTCAATTTCGAAAAAATTAACCCTTATGACTGTTTTACTCTATTTTTTTTAATAAATAAATGCAGCCTTTGAGCATAAGAGACTTCTTTCACAAACACCTTACCCCAAACATTTGAACGGTAGTGTATATTGCAGTATAAAATGAAATAGCATTTATATTTTATATTTTTCCTGTTTTACTGCTTACTTGCAGGGTCAACAAGCATATCAATATAGATCACCATGCTGTAATATAACCTAAGATATCAAGCGCATCTTTTCTCTCATATCATGTTACTGATAAAAAGCGGTTGTACTTCAGCTTATCTATGCAGTTATCCAGTATTTACATTGTTGTCTCTCAGTGTAACAGACACGTCTCAAACCTCTTATATCAAAGAGCTGCCACTTCTGATGTGAGCTATTGGAGCTGAAGAAAACAGAAGCATAAACTAATTTGATGATGAAAGCTGCAGGTTCAGATGTAAGCGAAAGGCTGGATATACTCATTCACAAATTTGATTAAAGGACATGATGAACAAATGTTTACTTTTGGAGGCAACAGAAAAAAAAAAAAAAAAACAACAAAACACAACTAATACATAAGAAACAGGGTTATTTATAACTGTATTCAATTTTATATATGTGACTGACTGTTAACAATGTAGCTTATTAACTGATGCATTTACACACGTTATTTTTTACTGAATTACTAACATGCTTTAAAAAATTTCTGAATAACAAAAATAGCCTAGTGATAAACATATGAATGTGACATTACTAATCATACACAGTTGAGGATTTGTAAGTAAATGATAAGAATTTCTAAAAGGATGACAGTCATCCTTGAGCAATGTCTTACAGAGAATCACATGCGAATGAACTTCAAACGATCTCCATTTCTAAGAGTCTCTCACAATTACAATGAATTGTGTGTCACTGAAAAAAAAAAAATGCTGCATAGTTTTGCAAAATTTCTGGCATCATTTCCTAATACGACAAAAGGAGTTCAGGTTAGGCAACAGGAAGTTTAGTTGTACAAATTGTATTTATTAGGTGTACTGTATGTAACTTGGATAAAAGCATCTGCTAAATAACTACTTACTAAAACTATTTGTATTATTATTATTATTATTATTATTTTTATGAGCCAAGCTACCTAACAACCTTACTCAATACACAATACAGTGCATTCCTTATTGCTTTTGTAAAAGTTAATTACACAAACTTTTATTAAAACACGAACTCATTGAGCATCAGGATATGATGTAAACAATAACAAAACGTCATTCTGTAGATGCAGCACAAACAGTAACTAGGTAAAGAGGTGTTTCACGTCATAACTGGTAATATACATCAATTAATTTTGAACAACTGAAATGCTTGAAACTGGAACTAATATCAATAAGAAAAAAAGTTAACATTTTTATTTTTAATTTAACATTTTTTGACACAATGAAAAAAAAAAAAAACTAAATCCAAACTAATAGGTTTCCCACATTATATCTGCAAAATTTGAGGTTTGAGAGGATTAAAGGAAGCAATCGATAAGCGGTTGGCTTTTGCCAAGTTTTTATCAGAAAGAACAATGGTCATGGATAAGGTGGAGATGTGGCTGGCAATGGAAAGAAGGTATCTTGATAACTGTTAATAATTACAGACATGATAAGTTTAACAAATTATAAATAGACATGGTCTTAAAGATCTCAGACCACTGCCACTTTTGAAGCAAAACAGGGACAGCAAATTGGAAATATTTGATACCTCGCTGAACAGGTAGGATTATCATATTGCAAAAATACACTGCCATTTAAAAGTTGGGGGTTGATCATTTTTTTGTGTTTTTGAAATAAGTGCATTTTTTTCAAATATACATTAACGTGTAATTTATTCCTGTGATGAGCTGACTTTTCAGCAGTCATTACTCCAGTCTTCACTGTCACATGATTCTTTGGAAATTATTATTATTTGGTACTCAAAAAAAACAAAACAAACAAACAAAAAAAACACACAACAACAATTTTTATTATTATCAGTGTTGAAGACAGTTGTGCAGTTTAATATTTTTGTAAATTTCTTTACTGTCACTTTTGATCAATTTAATGTATCCATGCTGAATTAAATATTAATTTCTTAAAAAAAATGGAACTGTAGTATATATATATATATATATATATATATATGAATTTAAGTCCATTCAATTGGATCATTTCATGGATAAAAAAAATCAAAATCAAAAATCTGATTTAAAAAGGCAAAAACTATATATGATGTAAACAAAAAGATAGAGCTAAATGCTCAATTTTACAAACAAAGGAACATAACCAGTCCTGTTAAACCTTCAAAGGATGCTGGTATTACAGATTAAAAACAATAAAACTGAATATTATTTAGAGCTGCTGCTCATGACAACACAACTGCTGACAAAAAGCCTTATTAGCAAGAATGTTTTCATATACAAGGAACTGGAATATCCCATGGGAACATCTACTGTATCTTAGAGATATCAGGCTAAATGTGCAGGTGGAAACACACATACTATCATACACTCATCACAACAGACATGCGAACTCACACTGTGCAGCTGCATGATGTTTACTCGTAGTGCGTCACAACAGTTCCATGATTATCAATAGAAATACAAATGCAACAGATCCAGCTTGACAGTTGCCAGAGTTGTTGCAGATATTCCGGAATTTAATTTATTTGGTTACCTCACACAGATCCGAAAGGTTTTTGCCCCAGCTCTACCGGCGCAAAATGCTCCGACCCTCAACACAGAGGTATTCAGTGACCAGACCACTTTACTCAGAAGACACCTTTGAAGACGAACATGCAAAAGTCTATCGGAAACACAAGAGACTGCTGGACCATTTTATACAGTACTTCACGTAAGCCTGATCTCTTAACATTTATTAAGCAAGAAATAGAGGCAAGAAATGATTTTATCTGATTATTTTAATATTTTGTTATTATTTAAATCTGATAATAATAAATGTTATTTTTAACATTACTACAATTATATATATATATATATATATATATATATATATATATATAGCATATTTTATATACTTAGAACATTGTTCTACATATTATTTTTATATATAACAAAATGTAATAAAATACACTATGATAAAACAAATATAGTTTAAGTCTCTAAAATTATTTTCTTATTATTTGTTTGCTAGTTGTACTTCCGAACGTGCAAAGAATGCTGCTGTTTCTCTGCTGCCTATCATTGGATGGATGAAAATCTACTCAGTCAAAGACTGGCTGTTGACTGACATAGTGTCCGGTGTCAGCACTGGATTGGTTGCCGTACTACAAGGTAAAATCATATTAAGCTTTTATTGAAAGTTACTCAACAGGAACATTCACAATATAAGCCCAACTCTTGAAATAGACTCATGATATTAGATTAAATATGTGACCCTGGACCACAAAACCAGTCTTAAGTGTCAATTTTTTTCAAGATTGAGATTTATACATCATCAGAAATAGGAAATCATCAGAATAGGAACAATTTTTGCTTATGTCATCCAGGTAACACTTTACAATATGGTTCATTAGTTAACTACATTAGTTAACATTAACTAATAATAAACTGCACTTATACAGCGTTTATTAATCTTTGTTAATGTTAATTTCAACATTTAATAATACATTATTAAAATCTTGTTAACATTAGTTATTGCACTGTGAGCTAACATGAACTAACAATGAACATCTGTATTTTTATTAACTAACGTTAGCGAAGATTAGTAAATACAGTAACAAATGTATTGCTCATGGTTAGTTCATGTTAGTTAATACATTAACTAATGTTTAACTAATGAACCTTATTGTAAGGTGTTACTTCAAAAAACATTGTCATTTGTGATGGCCCTGAGTGAAACTGAAAATAGTGAACGGGGTGTTGATAAAGGGTATAGTAATTGAATAAGGGCCTCTTCAGATTAGATTAAGATTATTTAACGGTGCTACCAGGAGTTGGTTAATAATTATTATCACCATTTTCCCCTCAGGGCTAGCCTTTAGTTTGCTGGCATCCATCTCTACCTGGTATGGACTGTATGCTGCTTTTTTTCCAGTCATCATGTATTTTTTCTTGGGCACCTCACGACACATTTCTGTAGGTGAGTGGACTTGTGAACAGATTATGTGAATGAGGCAAACAACATGGTGTCATTGACACACCAGGACTGTCTAGCCGTTGCAAAACCTTTCTGAATATAAAGCTATAATGCCATTAACGTTTATTATGACTGAAGTAGCCTCTAATTTAGATCTGGCACAGTTGATCTCAATTAAAATACCTCACAGCCATAACATACTCGGACAGCTTTTTCTACAGCTTCTGCAGCTTCTTTTGTATTTCACTGGAGAAAGATTAAAATCTCCAAAATTATTTGTCAAATTATGTTTTAATACCTTATTAAAATAAAAAAAAGACAACGACAGTCCCATACTATTTCATAGGTTCAAATATTTTACTAGGTATTTTACTCACAAATAATATGTATATATGTATGTGTAAAATAAAATGTTTGATTATATATTACTGCACATTATTATTATTACTACAACGGATCATCCTCGTCCAGCTATTTGTGCAGCTTTTAATTGAAATCACCAATTATGCAATTATTATAAGATTCAAATGAGGGAAAAAAAATTACAACAATACTAACAAATTATGCTTCAAAGGTTCAAATAATAATAATAATAATAATAATGTGTTATATAATGTACGTGTAATATTATATATTATTTCATAAGGTGGACTTGAATCAGACAGATGGCAAAAATAGGCAATTATTTCTGCCTGTTCATCATGACGTGTGATTTACTGTAAATCTACTCACCATTAGTGTTGTTCTTCACACCAGGATCTTTCCCTGTACTGAGTCTCATGGTGGGGGCCGTAGTGACCAGATTGGTGCCCGATGAGGGTCCGCCTGCCAACATCACTGCTTTTGAGGGCCTGACGAAAGATGAGCAGAGAGTCTTAGTGTCTGCCTCCCTCACTTTCCTAGTGGGTCTATTCCAGGTACATCAACAATCTTCTCATCACAAAACTTAAAAACAATGATTGTTTTCAATCACACCAATGCTTATCTTCACTTCTATTTGTTTCCAGCTTGGTATGGGGCTGCTGCAGGTGGGATTTATTGTGATGTACCTGTCGGATACTCTGATATCAGGATTCACCACCGCAGCTGCTGTTCACATCCTGGTTTCGCAGCTCAAGTTTGTACTAGGACTGACTGTGCCGGGTTTCAGTGGACCGCTGTCTATTATATATGTAGGACATATGACATTTTTCTTGCTCCTTGTGGCCGTGATCGTTTTGTTTAACTTGCCTAACAAAAGCTTGATTATTTCTACAATTTGAAAATTATAAAATTTCTCTTACATATAATAAAAGTGTATTTTCGTCCATAAGTAAAAAAAAATAAAAAAAATAGTAAACCAATGGTTGACACAATATCTAACTCACAAACCCACAGTTTGCATTAAACATAAGAAATGTATTGAGTTCAAGAGTGTTTGTAGTATTACTAATTCTAGCATTATTTGTTTGAATGTAAATGTCCTGTACAACAATCTGTCTTTTGGGTTCTCTGCAGACTCTTGAGAGTGTATTTACCCAGATCACCTCCACTAATATCCATGATCTGGTGACTTCAATTGTTGTGATGGTGATGGTGTTGGGCGTAAAGGAGATCAACGACAGATTTAAATCAAAGTTACCAGTGCCCATCCCCATAGAAGTCATTATGGTGAGTTGAGTGAACCCATTTCTGTATATAACCTCTACCATTTCTGTAACCTGACATTTAGAAAGGTTATTAATCTTTATGACATGATAAAGTTTATCAACTGATATATTTTTCAAAATATCATGCCAAGCACTGTATTTGTTCAAGTGCATATGATTTCTTAAGTTTCTTAAGTCCTTGTCTCATCTTATCTTTTGTGTTCAAATCAAGTTTTAAATGTCAAAATCATTCAAATTACTTTTATCAACAGACCGTAATAGCATGTGGTGTCTCCTACGCATTCAACTTCAGCGAAAATCATGGAGTGGATGTGGTGGGGAAAATTCCAAACACGTAAGTATCACAATCTTCATAATATTTTAAAACAGTACTTATTAGGCTGTAATTTAATGAACCAATGACATACGTTTTGCATTCAAATTTGGGGTGTAACATGCTGAAGGGCGTCTTTATCCATCCATACATACATACATATATATATGTGTGTGTGTGTGTGTGTGTGTGTGTGTTAAAAAGAATACACATTTGTATTAGGGTAAAGAGTCATCAATATCATCAAGTCATCAATGCTTATACCTGCTAAAAGATCATCTTGTCAAATTTAGTATTTAGTCAAATACTATCAAAGAGTCTGTAAATAGAAAAAAACTAATGATTTCATAGGGTTCTAAAGCTATAGCTGTTACACAGTAACAAAAACAAATTCATATGCTTTAGAGCACAAAGCTAACTGAAGAGAACTGTAAGTGGCATAAAAAATAAACACATTTTCATCTGTTTAGGTTTGAGTCCCCAATCGCTCCGAGCCTGCAGGTTTTCCAGATGACAGCAGTGGAGGCTTTCCCAATAGCTATTGTGGGATTTGCCGTGGCTTTTGCAGTAGCTAAAGTCTATTCTGTAAAGCACGACTACATTATAGATGGAAATCAAGTAAGTCCTGAATAATATTCCTTTTAAAATGCAACAAACAACAGTCTGTGGAAGAACATCTGCAATGACACATATAATCACGCAGGAACTCATTGCCTTTGGGGCAAGCAACATCTTTGGAGGAGCGTTCAAGTCTCTGGCAGCCAGCACGGCTCTCTCCAGAAGTGCAGTTCAAGAAAGCACTGGAGGAAAAACACAGGTAAACAGCTCAAACTGTTTGCAAGCTTTCCGTCTGGGTTGGAACACAAAAATATGATTTTGCATCTGTGGTGTATCGATTAGGGAATTTGTTTTCCAGCAACAGAAAAATACTGGCCTCTAGTGTTCCAAAAGATTTTAGACATGTTGCAAATAATACAATAAACAGAACAGTGCTGTAAATATAACATCATATTCCTTCTCATAAACTTAAAAGTTATTTCAAAATACTTGTTCTTTTCAACCATTCAAAAGGGTCGTTAAGATTTTTTTATGTTTTTGAAAGTCTTTTATGCTCACTAGCGATGCATTTATTTGATCAAAATGCAGTAAATGAATATTATTTGAATACTAAATACTATTTTCTATTTTTAAAATGTATTTTTCTCAGCTTCTTCAGTATCACATGATCCTTAAGAAATCAATCCAATATGCTGATTTGAGAAACATTCCTTAATTATTATCAATGTTGAAACTGCTTAATATTTTTGCAGAAACCATGATACAACAAAGTTAATGAATAGAAAGTTTAAAAGAGCAGCATTTATTTGAAACAGAAATCCTTTATAACATTATAAATGTCTCTACTTCTACTTTTGATTAATTAAATGTGTTACTCCCCTCGAGTTGAATCAAAGGCTCAGGTCGTTCTTGGTTTTAACAGACATTTATTCGAACACGAGCCTGTAGTGTGTCTTGTACATTACAGTCTTGCATCCCTTTTTACATCCCAACAACGCCGTCAGAACTACGAAAGGAAATAGATAAAACTTAAATTAGCCCTCTAAAAGTAGTGTTTACACATAATAACGAACGGAAAATACATACAAACGAATAAATAAGGTGCACATTCAACACATAAGAAAACACACTTAATTGGTTAATTATACATTAACACACGGTACTTTACACATGTTCACATACGGCAAAGCAATTAACATGATAAAGCACATACCTCATTGGCCTCTCTAACTCAAGAGGAATAAACTTGGAGGGTTACAGTTTCTTCTTCTTAAACACAAACCAATATAACTTCTTACAGCCGTAACTCTTACAGACATGTTACTAGTGCAGCAACTCGAGTGGCTATTACTTGTAGTGCACCGGAAAAAATATCCTGATTGCAACAATTAAATAATTCCCAAACTAAACAAAGGAGAAATAGGTTCCCCCCTTTTTCTATAGTTTTGGCTGAATAATATGAAATGAATTGACATGTATTAACAAGAAAAATATATATTACTTATTTATTCTGAACATTTTAACTATTTATTGACCTTTTAACTGTAAAGCGCATATTATGAACTGAAATATATGAGAGTTGCCTCTGACGGCAGCTACAAAATGCATCCTTGCTAAATTAAATAATTTCTTTTTACTTTTCAGATAGCTGGTTTACTTTCTGCTATTATCGTGCTGGTGGTAATCTTGGGGATAGGGTTTCTGTTGGAACCTCTTCCAAAGGTAGGGATCATATTCAAAGTGTAAATCCTTTAAACACAAATATTGGCTTTAATAACAGAAAACAAGTTGTTGGGATTTGAGGTAAATATGGAGTTGTGTGATTGCAGTCGCTGCTGGGTGCAGTGGTGATTGTGAACCTGAAGGGGATGTTGATGCAAGTGGTTACAGTCCCTTACCTATGGAAGAAAGACCGTCCTGACTGTGTAAGAGCCTTTGACTTCTCCATCTAAATGCAAAGAAGGGATTTTAGAAGTACACAAATTTGAATGAGAATTACATTATTGAATTTGATCTCTCAAATAATTGACCTTTCTAATGGTATATCACTGATTTCTGTTCTCGGTGCAATGTCACCGACTGTCATCTTTTTTCCAGATTGTTTGGGTGGGGACCTGTCTGGCAGCTATATTCTTGGGGCTGGACTTAGGACTTGCTGTTGGTCTTGGACTGGAGCTCCTCACTGTGGTCTTCAGGGCTCAGTTGTAAGTGCTGACAGATCTAATTAACTGGATGAAAAATAAAATAAAATGGGAGCTAATTTGAATATTGTATAGATATTTACTACTTCTTTAAAGATATTGTGATTTAGGCAAAGAAACAACTTTTCTAAATCACTATCATATGTCTATTCTTATTGATAATCAATTTTGTCTCTTTTTATATAATTATCAATTTATCTTTCCCGATCTTCAGTCCACGCTGCTGTGTCCTGGCTAATATCTCAGGGACAGATATCTACAGAGATCGCAAGGACTATGTCAGTGTAAGTGTACTACAGACACATTCATATTCGGCAACATAATCATTGTGTTATGACCTATTACTTAGTAACATGATAGACCAAAATAAGGACAGTTTAAAGCACTGTGAAAAGAAGCAGATAGCCGAAAGACACAAAAGTTTGCCTTGGCTTCATTATCTGTCTTTCTGAATCTCCTACAGATCTATGAGCCAGAGGGAGTGAAGATTTTCAGAATCCCATCTCCCATTTTCTTCGCAAATATCGATTTCTTCAGAGACAAACTGAAGGATGCTGTGAGTGCCGTAGTTTCAGTGTGATAACTGATTTCAGATGACATTAGCGGCTGACATAATAACAATCTAACCTGTTCACTTTGTGGCAGGTGGGCTTTAATCCTCTGAGAATCCTGAGGAAGAGGAATAAGGCAGTGAAGAAGATTAAGAAAATGATAAAGAAAGGGGAGCTGACCTTAACATCTGTACGTCTTTAAGTTTTAAAACATGATACCAACAAACTCAAGGACTTTCGAATAAATGTTATGTAATGTAGTTGTATTGTATCCAGTGCTTTGATACCTACATCTTAGATATCTAAATGATACCTAAATCTTATAATTTAGATATCTATCAAAAGTTACTTACTTTAAAGTTGATTTCTTTCGGATATAGAATGGACTTCAGGCCACATGCTTAATGTTCATTGAAGAGTCAGAGGATGAAAGCAACATGGAGGATCTAGACAAGCCCACAGACTATTCAGATCTTCCGATCCAGGTGAACTGGAATGCAGAACTTCCTGCCAACATCCGAGTTCCTTCTGTGAACATCCACAGTTTGATTCTGGACTTCTCTGCGGTCTCATTTCTGGACATATCTGCACTCAAGGGTCTTAAAGCGGTACGGCAGTTGTGTTTATTCTGAAAACAAAGTGCACATTTAATAATTTTTGCTAATCAAAGCATGCAATTCTAGTTTATTTATTTAAAAACATCTCTAATAACCATAATCACTTCGGTTTACAGGCCTTAAAGGAATTTATACGCGTCAATGTTGATGTTTACATAGTAGGCTGTGACCGTAAGTACTTTTTTCCTTTCAGATTTCAGGTTAAATGGTATTTGTATTGTATTTTACAATGTTTTGCCCTTATCTACATTACCATGGCTATTATAACGTAGCTTAATTGTGTGTAATAATAAAACTGTGCAGTAACTCTCACCTCTGACATGCCGTTTCCAGCATATATCATAGAGAAGCTGAGGAACTGTACATTTTTTGATGATGAAATCAAGACGTCTATCTTCTTTTTGACCATCCATGATGCAATACTCTTCATTCACGAGTCCCATCCACTGAAGACTGTGAGCGAGAAGGTGAACGAAACAGTTTGGAGCTTGTGCAAGCTTGATTTGTTCATTCAAAGATTCATTTGTTGCATTTATAAAAAATGCATAATTATTAATGTGCATTAATGTGCATTACGTAAACAGGTCTCAGGAAGTTTTCAATATCAACACATTAACAGCGACAGCACATCCAACGGGTTGAAAATCCAAGCAGTGGAAGTAAGTGACCCAGCAAGCACCTGGGATTAAACCTGTTAAAATATTAAATAATGTTAAAAACTATGATTTAAAGCACCAGTCCATCCAATAGTGAAATATAATTTCTATTCAAGAGAGACATAACTCTCAGTTGGGTTAATCTGCTTTATTTTCTGCAGGACATGAAAATGGAAGTCGAAACAGACACCAAACCAGAGACAAGGTTTTGAAGTGAACCAGCTTGAAACTTTCACTATGTAGTACTTTAAAATCTGTGTAAATAATAATTAACTTGATTTAGCATGTAGCAGTTTGTATTCCGTGTACTGTGCTGCATGCAGAATGAATTAGCTTGAGATTGTCAATGTGTCATGTCACTAAATTATTGGATTTGAGGTGAACAAATGCTCTTCTCAGTTCACTATCAGTGCCTTTTGTATATTTACATTTTTTCCTTTTTGAATAGTATGTATTTTTTGTGTGTACTATTTTTATTCTAAAATAAAAAAAGAATGTTTTCTAAAATATACACTGTCCTTCCTGACTTGAGACAAAATGATTTTCAAGTATACAAATAAAGACACGTGCAGATCTAATTATCTTACTTTTACTGGCGTAATAATCATTATACATCTAATTCCTAGGTGTAAATGATTAACTATCTGTGAGAGAAACCAAGTTATGGTTGAGGAAATAAATAGGAATGACGAAGACGAAAGTATTTCCCCTAAAAATTATTTTATAGCTTCTAAAGATGACTTTCTCAATATGAAAACAGTAAAATCACAGTGTATCAGGGCAGAAATGTTATTTATTTATTACTAATATTATTAATATTTTTTATTTCTTGTACATTATTGCAACTAAAGTTCAATCTCATTATTATACCAGTATTAAGTAATAAGGAGAACTCTTCCTCTTTCTGTATAAGGAAGGACCATAAAGGACTTTAGTACTTGAAATATATGACAAACTGCATTAAAAAAAAAAAAAAAAAAAGATTACATAAATTATTACAATTTAATAAGTGACATTCTTTCTGGTACTGGAACAACATCATATTAACCCGTCAGATTTTAGTTTTAGGTTTATGGTTTAGAGCTTGACTTGTCACGGTTTGCAAACAGAACCCAAATGTAGAACAGCCAGGGGAGCTTAAATAAGGATATTTATTAACAAAAACAAGCAGAAACACAAAAACTGAACTAAACAAAGTCCAGATAACAGTCAAATATGGCGAGACAATAAAATACCCATGATGGGGAAAATAAAACAAAACACAACAGAGCTGAGCAGAGCAAATACGCAGAAAGAAATAACTTGACTCAACTGACAGCAATCAGAAAAACAATGAATAACAACTCATCACACAGGACAGAAACAACAAGGGGAATAAACAGGAAGCAAACAAGGAGGGTAACAAGGCAGACACAGGTAGAGCAACTGAACCAATAACCAGATAACAAGAAGCATGGGGTCAAGACAATAAACAGGAGAGCAAATGGCATAAACAAACACACAACAAGCCATGTGCTCAAACAAGGACATAGGAGACCTCTGGTGGCCATCTAGGGCACACCAGCTGATGACAGTGACAGACTTAGCCTGTGCTGGTTAGCCTATGTTATTATTATTATTATGGCTGTATGTCTAAGTGGTGCCTGCAGAATAACATGGGTTTCACAGACAATTGGATGCATTTTTGGGGCAGACCTGATCTGCTAAAAAGAGATGGTCTTCATCCCTCCAAGGAAGGTGCCGCTCTTCCCTCTAGAAATGGTCTCGAGTTTGTACTTGACTAACTGCTCGCCACCTCACGTCACAGAAGTCAGTTCATTCTCAGCACACAGATACTCTTTCACCAAGATATAAAGAAAAAGATATATCATAAAAAAAAACAGATACAAGAGATAAACAAAAGATAAAGTTTGGCTTAATGAATATTAGATCCCTTTCTACAAAAGTGCTTTTTGTAAATGATATGATCACAGATCGTAATTTAAATGTGCTCTGTTTGACAGAAACCTGGCTAAAACCAGATGATTACATTATTTTAAATGACTCTACGCCCAAGATTACTGTTATAAACATGAGCCGCATCCAAAAGGTAAATGGGGAGGTGTTGCAACAAATTATAGTGATATTTTCAGTCTAGTTTCAAGTATAATTTGTTTGAAGTAATGGTGCTTCATATAATATTATCCAGAGAAACAAGTGTTAATGATAAATCCCCTGTGACTTTTGTACTGGCTACTGTATGCAGGCCACCAGGGCGCCATACAGACTTTATTAAAGAATTTGCTGATTTTCTAACTGAGTTAGTGTGCTACAGATAAAGTCTTAATTGTTGGTGATTTTAATATCCATGTTGATAATGAAAAAGATGTATTGGGATCAGCATTTATAGACATCCTGAAGTACATTGGGGTTAGACAGGGCCTACTCATTGTAATCGTACTTTAGATTTAATACTGATTCTGTCAACTCTGCACTGGCTAACTATTGAACATTGAATACATTTCAAAATCTTGCTAATTACATATAAAGCCCTGAATGGTTTAGCTTCTCAATACTTGAGTGAGCTCATATCGCATTATGTCCCCTCACATCCACTGCAATCTCAAAACTCTGGCCATTTGATAATACCTAGAAATATCAACTGCGGGTGGCACATCTTCTTCCTATTTAGCTGCCAAACTCTGGAACAATTGTCTAGCATTGTCTGGGAGGCAGACACACTCTGTCAGTTTAAATCTAGATTAAAGACTCATCCCTGGCATACACGCATAACACACTATCGCATTTCTAAAATTCGAAACTGTTAAATGACTGTTAGGCTGCATCAATTAGGTGACCGGAACCAGGAACACTTCCCTTAACACCTGATGTACTCGCTACATCGTAAGAAGAATGGCATCTACGCTAATATTAGTCTCCTTCATTTTAATTCCGAGGTCACCGTAGCCATCCGGATCCAGATCGGATGGTGGATCAGCACTGAGAGACAATCTCTACAGCCCTGAATGTCAGTGGAGACCGTGTCAAATAGATGCACCCCAGAAACAGATGCTCTGCGAAGACCTCGTCACCTCAACGACCATCAGCACAAGAACACGGGAAACACACAAGTCCTCTGCACAATCTGACCTGTGTTGCAGCCTGGAATTAAACCACGCCATGCTGGTTTCCTCTGTTCTGAGCATGGTTTCTCCCAAGGTTTTTTCTCCATTTCTGTCACCGTTTTGGTTCCTTGCCACTGTCACCTTCGGCTTGCTTATTTGGGGACGCTTGACTGATTGCACAGACATTATTGGAAGAGAGCTGAACTGGATGATGACATAACTGAATCATCAATGAACTGACTTTAGCTGGAAAAATGGCTCTTTGTTATTGTCCTTTTGTGTTATTACCAAATTATTTTCCTGTTTGACACTGTAAAGCTGCTTTGACACAACCAGTATTGTATAAAGAGCTATATAAATAAAGGTGACTTATTGTTATGTTAAGATATGTTATATTATGGTTATAGAATTATGATTGTGTCATTGAAATGTGGTTCCTGGACAAACAGGAACAAGGAACAAGTTAAATTTGGTTAAATTTTCATTCCATTCCACACAATGGAAGATGCCTGGATTATATGAGAGGAAAGAGAAACACATGTAAAAAGAATAGATTATTTCACAATATATGTGGTGTGCTTGTTGACTTAACTCAGCCAACAGTTGATATAGAAGTGTTTAATCAGTCTCAATGAGAGTAATTTCAAATTCTGGCAAAAGGAAATAAGGAAATAAGGAAATAAGGAAACGTACATGGACCTTTGGACCACAGTTTAGATGAATTGGTCATGAAATTAGGACTGATATTTAATTAAGTAACAATACACACACTGCAAAAACAAATAACACAAAAACTAATGGAATGCATAGTTGAGATAAAACTCTGGCATTTGATAATACCTAGAATATCAAAATCAACTGCAGGCAGCAGATCCTTTATTTAGCTCCCAAACTCTGGAATCTCCCTAGCATTGTTCGGGAGACAGACACACTGTCAGTTTAAATCTAGATTAACTGTTAACTGTTTGTCACTGTAAAGCTGCTTTGACACAATCAATATTGTATAAAGCACTATATAAATAAAAGTGACTTGACAAAAAATGGTCTGTTTTAATGCCTGCACCATACATAAAAGAAACACTCACAGTGCAAAGTGGAAAAAGTATGTGAATAATGTGAATAAATAGTTGTTAAAAATGGTGTGAAGAGACTAAGTTGCTAACCTAGAGTACAAACAATGAGACAAGATTGAAAGTGTAGGTTAGAGTCTGCTCTTTAAAACAACACAAGCATCTCTGAATCTGTGATGTTCATCAATCTAAACGAAGGAAGTTAATCACTGTGACTTGTATGTGGTAATTCATAACAAATCCACGTGGGTTCACAAAGCTTTTCCTGTAGCTCTTTTTTGTTTCCTTCTCTAAAACGCATGTAAATAAGGAAGAATGACTACAAAAAAAACAACATATTGTGATAAAATCTATCAATGATTAAAGCTAACAAAAGACATCCCATAATGTCTGCGATAAGACTAATGACAACACACTCATGAAACAAACCAGACTATATAAAGCTCTCAAGATGCATCTGAAAACTAACTAACCAAAATGCAGCCCTTAGGCAGACACTATGTGGTGGTAAGACCTCTGTTTTCAGAGGACTCCTTCGCAGAGCAGCACGAGAGGATCAACAGGAACCGCAAAACTCTACGGCACCATCTAAAAGACTACTTCACGTAAGAATCAAGACTCAAGTCTATTCATATAGTACTCACTGTTAGCCTTTGCTTTCCTTATGTCTTCCGTAATACTTTTAAAATAGCAGGTTCTTTAAGTTGAAATATGGTATCATAAGCACATCTGAAGTATTGATATTATTGAGATAATGTGTGAACATGACTAAATGATGCAACAAGAAGCTTGAGCAAATTGTGTTTATATTGTTTGCACTGTAGTTGTGATACAAATCGTGCAAAGAATGCAGCTCTTTCCCTTCTACCAATCATTGGATGGATGAAGAACTACAACATCAAAGAATGGCTGCTGGGTGACATTGTTTCAGGCATCAGCACTGGGCTAGTGGCAGTACTGCAAGGTATCACGTTTAACATACATAGTTTGGCTAAAATAATTTTCTGAAGAGTTCTGTAATACAGAAATACATTCGAAAAAGGAATATGTGCACCACCTCACTGGATTATTTTGCATCAGGACTTGCATTCTCTTTGCTGGCCTCTTTACCACCGGGATATGGACTGTACACTGCATTCTTCCCTGCAATAATCTACTTCTTTTTGGGAACCTCCAGACACCTGTCAGTAGGTGCGTGATATGTATACATTTACAGGGTACAACAAGTGTTAAATAAAACAATGATTATTGGAGTAAGCTGTACAAGAAATTTCGCAAACGTAGTTATTATTTTTAAAAATTACTAGCAATTTCTGAGTGAAAACTGCTTCTACGCAACAATTTTTTTCAATTTATATGTGCACACAATATCACAGAAGGCTAATTAATTAGAAGTGATGGTTTGTGCACAAGTGAATGACATTGGATTGTGTTTTAGGGGCCTTTCCTATTCTGAGTCTAATGGTGGGCGCTGTTGTCACCCGACTGGTGCCTGATGGGGGGCCAGCAGCTAACATTACTGGATTTGAAGGATTGAGCATGGAACAACAGAGAGTTCTAGTTGCTTCCTCGGTTACTTTTGTCATGGGTGCATTTCAGGTACAAAAAACACCAAAACATGAAATAGCAGAACAAAAGTAATAACAACAACAATATTAATAATAATAATAATTTATTATTATTATTGTTACTACTACTACTACTATTATTATTATTATTGATATTATAATATACAATATTAATTCAATAATCATATAATTTTCTTTTGATTTCGGAATGAAATATGAGCAGAACTTGTTCAGTACAGATTTCTTTAGATTTACTCTCATAAACCATAAATGTAATCATATGTAAA
Organism: Onychostoma macrolepis; assembly: GCF_012432095.1. Classification (NCBI taxonomy): domain Eukaryota; kingdom Metazoa; phylum Chordata; class Actinopteri; order Cypriniformes; family Cyprinidae; genus Onychostoma; species Onychostoma macrolepis. The sequence continues at coordinate 22,952,362 of NC_081158.1, read as the reverse complement.
ATGGTTTATTATTTTTAACATGTGGAATCTCTTGTTTTCAGCTCATAATGGGGCTACTGCAGGTGGGCTTCATTGTCATGTATCTGTCAGAGACTCTGGTGTCAGGATTCACCACTGCAGCTGCTGTTCATATTTTGGTATCCCAGCTCAGGTTTGTGTTGGGATTGGACTTTCCTGGTATAAACGGACCACTCGCCATTGTATATGTGAGTTCAAGTTTTTCTTTTTTAATGTACTAGCAATGTAGACATTTTATTACATAGCTCTATATGATTTTTCGGTGAATATATCAAACATTTGGTATTTGATTTCAGACTCTGGAGATTGTTTTTAGGCAAATCACTAACACGAATGTGGCCGACCTGGTGACATCTATTGTGATCATGGCGCTGGTGCTTATTGTGAAGGAGATCAATGACAGATTCAAGTCAAAACTACCTGTGCCAATACCTATAGAAGTCATCATGGTAGGTACAATTACTGAATATGACAACATTAGCACAAAATATAGAACTTCTTTATCAAACTTCACCACTTTATGTAAATCTATCCAACAGACTGTTATCGCTTGTGGAGTCTCTTATGCATTCAACTTCGAAAAGCGATTTAATGTGGTTGTGGTTGGGGAGATGGTAGACGGGTAAGAATCTAAAAATATGTCATCTACAATACTGAAAACATAAAAAGTTATGTAATGTGTATATTCAGTGGGAGGAGATATATCTATAATAATTAATATGTAATGCAATGTAATAATATAATATAATATGTGTTTAAATACTTTATATGTTCAGTTTATATACTTAATATAAGACCTACTAAAACATAGCGGATTGAAAACTAATTAAATATATATAATAAATATGATATATGATATGATGTTATATTACATTATATTATGAAGTCTCAATTCCTAGATGGAAATCAGCATCTAATATATAACATCTCTCTTTCTTAGATATGAATCACCAGTTGCTCCAAATCTGGAAGTCATCAAGGAGAGTGCAGTAGAGGCGTTTCCTATGGCCATAGTGGGATTTGCTGTGGCTTTCTCAGTAGCTAAAGTGTACTCCGTCAAACACGACTACACGATCGATGGGAATCAGGTCAGCTGAGGCTCTATTCACTACAAACAATGCAAATTCTGAGGTGTGATGTATATCTCAATTGGTATTTTGAAAATCAAAAAGGACGTGTTTTATACACTCACCTGTATGTAACAGGAGCTCCTTGCTTTCGGGGTGAGCAACATTTTTGGGGCATCTTTCCGATCATTTGCTGCCAGCACAGCCCTTTCTAGAACCGCCATACAAGAGAGCACAGGAGGGAAGACGCAGGTAAAACTCACGCTATTCTTTGAGCTGAAACCATCCATTGACTGCCTACAAGAAAACAAAGAACAAATGGTTAATGTTTGTTTTATAACATTTGTAGATAGCTGGAGTTCTTTCAGCCATGATGGTACTGATTGTGACAGTAGCAGTAGGATTTCTACTTGAGCCGTTGCCCAGGGTGAGAATTTTTATGTCTTTATATACATAGTATGCAAACTGCATGAAGTACTGTCATTCAGAGCTGAACTCCATGTCACAGTACTAGTCACAATAGAGATGCAGGAGTCAATCTAATGAGTTTTATGCTTTTTTTTCAGTCTGTTCTGGGAGCTTTGGTCATTGTTAATCTGAAAGGCATGCTGATGCAGTTCCGAGAGCTGCCGTTCTTATGGAAGAACGACCGAACTGATTTTGTGAGTTTTCTTTACCACCAATTATTTTGTGAATGATCTTTGATTATCTGATCATCTAGAAGCAGTTTTAAAATCTTAATTAACGATGCATACAGCTAGAACAAAGCTGAGTCTTCAAGATCAGAAGTTCAAGTCCATGTGTCTGTTTTTTGTAGGTGACCTGGGTGGTGACCTTCTTGGCTTCTCTTTTTCTGGGGCTGGATTTGGGGTTGGCCGTGGGTCTTGGAGCAGAATTGTTGACTGTGGTCTGCAGGACTCAATTGTGAGTATGGATTCATGACACCTACAAATGAATCCATAACAAATATCCCTGTGTTGAATTTTTAATGACCTTGCATGATAATATTTTGTATACTGCAGCCCACGCTGTTCCCTCCTGGCCAATATTACAGGAACTGACATCTACAGGGATCGCAAAGACTACAGCTCTGTGAGTGCTGATCTCATTTTTCCTTCCTCTAGAACAGTGGTTTTCAATCAGGGGGGGGGCCTCAGCAAATTTACAAGTAGGCAACAGGGGTAACTTAAAAACATTTAATTTAAATAAAATGTAAGATGTTAACTGCTTTGTATGTATGTATGTATGTATGTATGCATATATATATATATCATAATATATATGTCATAATTACAGAAGAAACACCTGAGCCAATATCAGGGGCCTTTGAATACTTTGGTTGACAATGAGGCGTCTTTGAGTCAAAGTGTTGAAAACCACTGCTCTTGATTCTTCTCATTTGTACAAGTACCAAGAAATCTTGTTTTGATGTGATTTTGTTCCATTTTAGATTTACGAACCTGATGGAATTAAAATATTCAAGATTCCCTCACCCATCTTCTTTGCTAATATTGATTTCTTCAGAGACAAACTGGTCCAAGCAGTAAGTTTCTTTTTATTTTCAAGATATGTATAGAAAAATATACGTATACATATATACATATATAACATATCTCCGGACTAAATATATATATATATTTTTTTCTAGGTGGGTTTTAGTCCCCTAAAAGTGTTGAAGAAAAGGAACAAAGCTCTGAGAAAGATCAGAAAAATGTTGTGTAATGGGGAACTGGAGGTTTCAGATGTACGTCCTTACCATTGATATGATTTATCAATTATGTTTTTTACTTTTTTATGTTTTTATTTATTTTTAATGGATTAATTTGACAGGATAATGAGGGACACTATCCCACTTCCCATACATTTGTTATGTTTTATTTTATTTATTAATTCATTTTTATGGATTAGTTGGACAAAATAATGAAGGGCACTATGCATATTGTTTGTTTACTTGTTTTATTTTTATTATTAATATATATATATATATATATATTTTTTTTTTTTTTTTTTTTTACATTAATTGGTTACTATAAAATTCTAATACTTGTTTTATAGTCTTAGTGACTTTACTATCCAAAACAAATATATAATAATAATAATAATTATGGCAACAATATTTCTCTATTTATCTAGAGAGGCCTTAAGGTGAGACAACCATCAATTGATACATCAGAAGACAACAACATCAGCATGGAGGGTCTGGACCAGCCCATTGATTTCTCTGGCATTCCAATCCAGGTGAACTGGAACACAGAACTGCCTGCCAACATCTCTGTCCCTCCTGTGAACATCCACAGTTTGGTCCTAGACTTCTCTGCGGTCTCGTTCCTTGACATATCTGCTCTCAAGGGTCTTAAAGCGGTAAAATAGCTTACTACGAGATATAGCATACTGTATACTTCCAATAGATCTGGTTTCCTTGAGGTCTAGCCTAATTATACTTTTGTTTTTTTCTTATAGACACTGAAAGAGTTTTTACGAATCGAGGTTGACGTCTACATAGTTTCGTGTGATGGTAAAACTATTTCCTACAGAATGTCCTTATTACTAACCATTTTATTTCAAAACCTCTTCATTAAAACAACTCTGGTCTCGTTATAGTGTACATCATGGAGAAACTTCATCAATGTTCATTTTTTGATGATGAGATTAAGACGTCCATGTTTTATCCCTCACTACATGATGCCATGTTGCACATTCTGGAGATGCATCCAGATCATGGAGAACTAGAAAAGGTATTCACTTTAATTCAATATTGTGAACATATTTCATATTTGACTTGCAACAACCATCATCTGTCAAGGTTGCAAGTAATCCATGCTGATCTTTTTCTATCTGTGTTGTGATGTTTGCAGGATATAGACATAAACTATGAAGTCATTCACAGAGACAGTATAACTGTGTGAGGAACAGAAGATTGTGAGCTAAACCCCCTGCTGAAATAAGCTTAAAGGAAATGTTGTGGTAAAATTTTTATGAGTGCAGCCAAACAATGTGGGCAGATATGGATTTCAACACTGTCACAACACATTATGTAGGCCTACATTTTTCAGTCTGGCCAGTGGCTGTTTTGAGAAAAATGCACTATTTTAGTTTACAGCAACATGAATTCATTGTTACCATGTTTACTGGCGATTTAGTGGCCTAACAGTAAATTAATTGATGTTGTTTGTAGTTTAGTGGACAAACTGTCACAAGGGGCGAGCAGAAGCATTACGAATGTAAATGGTGTGAAAAAATTAAGTTTTGAACAAGACATCACTAATGAATGAAAGCAATTCCTACCTACCTTGCAAACGAGGTCCTACTTCATCCTTCTGTTGTGACAGTCATCTAGTACCGCACGTGCTCCTTCTCAGAGAGCAAAGTCTACCTGTACAGGTGACTTCCAGTTCTTTATTCTCCGCAGTCCTGTAAATGTTTCCACCTTGATGTGTGGGGACAAGGAAAATAATGTAAACATGCGGAAACTGTAACGTATTGTTTAGTTTTTAACGCACACAAAACGTTGTTCAGGGCTGCGGATGGATGTCTGAAGCCAACCAATCAAAATCTTGATGAGCGTGACGCGATATAATAGTAAATGTAGTACGCTAGTTTCAATGTACTTATTTTATTTTTCGGATTGATAAATCAAATGTCTGCTCGTTTCCTGTGGAGTTCACGCCATCCCAACCAAAATATATGCTACAGTGCCTATGTTACTTACTTATTAGATTTGTATATTTTTTTATGTTGATTAGAATTGTTTTGTAAAGTTGAATAATTCATAACCAATTTCCTCTGTGTGGAAAATTTTGGACGGACCAACTTGTCAATATGTTATCAACTTGTATGTTATTTACTGTACTCTGTATTTTTATGTATTTTGAAACAACAAAATCCAAACATGTAACTACTGGTGATTTTATAATGAATTTATCTGTAAAACAAATTTAATAGAATAAAACTAAAAGAACTACATATTACCTGTCTTTTATTTTATATATATATAAAAATAATGGTATATTTAAATGGCGAATATGTAGAGTATTATCATGAAGACAAGGTTTTACAAAAATTGCAAACACAGCCAATTAAGTCTGGAAAAGGAATACATTTTAGAAATAATTACCAATGATAGAAATACATGACAGATACTCACGATGTTATATGTTTGTTTGTATGTGTATAACATTATTTAAAACATTAGTTTTCATCCAAACTTTCAGAACCCCTCAAAAATAAAGTCTTAAAAAAAAGACTGAAACTTGATATTAATATGAAAAGTAAAATTTAAGACACTATATAAGATACTAGATAAAAAATGCAATAAAAACATATTTAATTTGTACATTTAATTTTGATTACATTCAAGAAACAACACATTCAATCAACAAAAGCCCCTAAAATGCAGCATGTATGGGCTGAATTATTAAAAAGAAAATGTTTGAATATCTGACGACAACAAGATTTAAAACACCATTCAGTACTGATCTTTACTATACAGTTTATAGTTTCAGACTATAAAATATCCATTCGAATCCCTGCCAGGTTTACATACCAAATCACTTTATTTAGCAACAACAACAAAAAAGCACGTTATTACTGGTAATACGGTCTGTAGCGGCCCTGATCGGGGTGATGTGGCCCCGGCATCTGTCCCTGTGGAGGGGGACCCTGCATTCGAGGAGGAGGACCCCTGGGCGCCGGCCACATTCCAGGACTCAAGCCCCCGGGCTGGTTAAACGGTGGGCTGAGTGTGCTCTTGTCCTCGGGAAACTGGGGGTTGTAATGGTGGGGAGGCGGGGCACTGACAGGGGGACCTCCATGCTGAGGGGGCGGCCCTGGAGGAGGATGGTTCATAAATGGGGGCATCTGACCAATGAGATGTCCGGGAGGTGGGGTGATGGGAGGGGGAACAGATGACAGCGGCGGAGGGGCCTGATTGAAAACCATGTGAGGCGTGTTTGAGCCCTGTCCCGGGTGCGGCATGGGATGACTGATGGGGGGAGGGGGCGGCGGGGGGCCGTAGTGCTGCTGAGGCGGCGCCATCATGTGATGCGGATGGGTCACAACGGGCTGACCTGGATAGTCTCCGGGGTGATGGTGAGGGGGCGGAGCATTGCCGGGCTGGGGGAGGGGGTCTCGGGATGGTCCGGAGCTCGCAGAATCGTCCTGGATGGGAACTGTGATGAGGTTGCTGTGCTTCCGCGTGGTGACGGTCGAGATTCGGAAGGTCTCCTGAGCGAGAGAGCGGGATGGTCCCATGTCTCCGGGCGGTTGGCCTTGCGGAGGTCGGAGGTCATCGTGGGAGGCAGAGGGAGGCTGGCTGTAGGGGTCATGGCCTGGATGAGCCAGAGGAGGAGGGATAAGCACATGGGGCTTGGGCAGGTGAGGTGGGGGCACACGGAAGCGGTCGGACACCTCCGAGGCGGGAGGAAGGTGGAGAGAATCAGAGCGGCTGCTGGAGCTCTTGCCGGACCGCATGTGCCGGTGGTTGATGTGAGCCTGCAGGTCTCTCTGGGACAGATAGGTGCGTTTGCAACCCTGTACGATACTACACATGTAGAGAGAGCCACGCTGACACTGTTCAATCCGCTGCACCGGGTCTGTACAGCTGTACATGTTTAGGCTGGGAACAGAGAGGACATATGCAGAAGCAACATCAGTAAAACACTCTGCATATTAGTGCAAACTAGGACTGGACGATATGTATTATATATTTACAGCATAATCAATTCATAACAATGATTCAGCATTTTATTGCAGGATGACAAATTGGTATTTTATGGTATTTCAGTTTTAAGTACAAAATATATGTAGGCAAATATTACTTTGGATTAATATGCATTGTTATATTGGTGCATGTAAGTGACGATTACTATCATTTAAATATAATTTTCATTGTGGAAGACATTGCATTATTATTTTAACTAGATTTCAACTTTATTTTGCACTTTAATACTTGCATAAAACATTTTGAATTTGCTTGGGTTAAAAACCTTATTGTAGAAAATTATTCAACTAGTATTAATCATTCTATCCCTGTATATATATATACAAAATTTTTTTAAAAGCTTTAAAGAAAAGAGATGGAATTTGTTTTAGCTACACTACCATTTGGTTTTAGTTGAAATAAGTATCTTATCTGATCAAAAATACAGTAAAAACAGTCATATTGTGAAATATTATTACATTTTAAATAATTACTTTCTATTTTAATATATTTTCATATGTCATTTATTTCTGTGTTGGCAAAGCTGAATTTTCAGAAACCATTACTGCAGTATTCAGTCTTCTAAAAAGTTGATTTAGTGCTCAACAACATTTCTTCTTATCAGTTTTGAAAATAGTTGCGCTGCAGAATTCTTTGATCAATAGAAAGCTCAAAAGTGCAGCACTTATTTGAAATTGGGGTAAATTTTAAATGTCTTTAGTGTCACTTTTGATCAATTAAATTGCATCCTTGCTGAATAAAAGCATTAATCTCATTAAAGAACATCTCAACCCCAAACTTTACAATACTAGTGTGTATCACCTAGTCATATATCTACATGAAGCATTCTCTATTCTAGTGTAGAAAGTTAGTAAAGTTTGAATTTTAGAGGCAAAAACGGCTCATTTTTCTTACCCTGGACACATCTTATCACCCTTCCTTTCATGATGTAATGCACACTCGTAGCAGAAAACATGCTTACATGGGATCTGCAAAGAAATGAATAAATTAAGTCATGGCAGTATTAAGTCATGTCACCAATAAGCTGTGACTTGCAGATTGTATGCATTCATTATACACGTCAACTATTCTCACCATACGGCCGTATGTCTTAATCGGCAGTCCACATTTGTCACAGAAATGAACAGGTGTCTCATCCTTTTCACCGATCAAATTTAGCTAGAATAAATAAAAGAGAGAGACAAACAGTGTTCACAACACTTTAAACACAAGCATCTGAGAGGTGGGCAAATTACTCCTATACAATGCAGCCTTTACCTTGTAGTCCCAGTACAGCTGCTGTGGGAACCGACGCTGGCTCGCAAAAGCGTCTCCAGCTTTCACGCCACAATCAAATCGGTCCTCCTGCTTGAAGTTAAACCCTTCTAGCAGAAACACAGATCAGAAAACAAGCCCCATTTGCAGTGCATCACAATATCTAATCATATGCTTGTGAAAAATGCAATATATGAACTCATTTGAAATGAAAAATATAGACACAATACCTTCTTCTGCAGAATGGGCTTTGGACGGTAACCGTCCCGCTGGTCTTTGGGGTCGAGGGGCAGGTTTATTCCTGGCCTGTTTGGGAAGAAGTTTGATTGGGATCCTCCTCCTGACATCAGGACCACCTAACGGCCCGTCTGTACCCTGCATATCATTGTCTGCATGGAAAAAAGGACAAGTTAATAGTTTATTTGGACCTTCATTGGATATCAATGCAGAATTAGTGAGCGTTTTGATTAACAAACTGAAATATCTGAGTAGAGCTATATAAAAATATATATATCTCCTTGCAGCCTGTATTGATTCGTGGGCATTATATTTACATAAATGATAAAAGATTTGTGCTTAAATAAGACTTGAGTTTGATGTGAGGTTGATACTGATACTAATGTGAACGATCTCATGTAAGCAGTAAAGTAGCATGGCAACAGACAAAATACAGCGCGCGCACACATAACTATGTTATATTTAATATCCCCGAGGAATGCACGCTTTAACACATTTGTGTTTTTATTTACAACATGCTGAAGACTTTCTTTAGAGATTGAATAAACTGGATCTAATGGACTCAGGAAGATTAACGCCACATTGACACAGAGGCCATAACCGATAGTGATGTAGGAAAAGGTCTTTAGCTAGGCATACTCATAACGCAGCTCGATTATCTACATGCAAACATGTGTAAAAACCCGGCGCAGATACGTTGTGGTTACAAGAAACATGTTTTGGGTAAAATAAACCTGCCAACGAACACTATAAATTTCCCTCCTTACCACTATGGTCCATAACGGTGTGAAGCCACTGCTCAAATGCACTTCCGGTTTGTACATTTCAAAACAAAAGCCTCAAATTATTTCCATAACAAATGTCGTTAAGATCACGAAATACATAAATAAATTTTAGGTTCATAATTGAAAATATATATAAATTAATCGTGTACTCTGAATGTCTTCAGAAAGCAATGTAAAATTGTGAATACGTTTTTAATAGATGCACTGGAGCAGACAATGAAGGAAAACCAGTCAAGTGTGAAGCATACACGTGAACTTAACTCCTTCAATACGGGTTAAAAATCATCGCAGGATGCACCTCATTGAGGTAATATTTTTATGTAGTTCATATATTTTTGTAGATAATAAAATACTATTATTCTAAAATGTGGAAAATAATGGTAACATAAAAAAATGAGTAGGCCTATATGTGTGAAGACCATTTATTGATTTCTTTAAATGTACATTTACACGTAACAGCCTGCCATTATACACACACCCGTACAGTAAATATATTTACAAACACTTTATAGAGAGAGAGAGAGAACAAGAACATATGAATTAATTGTATTTATCAGCAAAACAGCCAGGTGGCGTTGTGAACACTAAGGTCCACTGCCAGCAAAGTGGCTGGGGCTCAAAGTAAAAGTAAAAGTAAAAGGACAAGAAGGGAAATTGCAATTTAGATGAAAAAGTTAACTGGCCTGCAGATGAATAAATAAATCATAAGAAGTACAACACTGGTCATTACTGAGCACACAACTCAATACTTACCACATATAGAAAGGAGATGGAAACCATTGGGGTTTTGAAATGTAAGAAAGGTCCAGATCCTCTATGTCTGCTTTTTGGTCCAACAGACTGAATAAAAACATCTAAATGGTTCAGATCTGTGTTTAATGAATGAATGTAGTGATATCAGACCCTTTAGTGTCCTCTATTGGCCAGAAATGACAGTGACACCCATAGCTGCTTCCTGAGTGTAAAGCTACAGGCGTGGCTGCAGGTGATCACTGTACTGAGACACATCACAGGAAGAGACCAAGATTAAAGGACGCTGCTGTAAGTCTGAGAAAATTACAAATAATACTAACAACAAATCTTCCTTATGTTAACATAATATCTTGAAATGTTTCAGGGCGGCGTCCATTTTAATCTACAAACAAGGTATGATCTTGCTTTTGTTTTCTATTATGCACCTGTCCTTTGTTATCAAGCCGAATGGGAACATGTTGACTGCTGACAGTAAATGAGTGCATGGTGAAACTTACCATTAAAAACATACAAATATTGATATATTAAAAATATATCTTTAAAATATTCAACAGCATGCCTGAGGATACAAATTAGTACTTTGTAGCTATCTAAAGATTGACTTATATTTAATTTTTAAAGTTTTTAATTTTTAAAGTTTTGTTTACATATTAAGTGGTAAAGAAAGCTTTTACAAATGTAAAAGTCAGAAATTAAGATTTTTTCAAATTATTTTTGATGTTTTCCTCGTCTCAGAATGATGGCCGAGGTCTTCAAAAAATTCTGCGTCACAGTTTATTTTGACATAATAGTCTGTATTATTACACAAAAAAACATTATTCACACTCCGTTTTAGCTTTTATGTCGATAAACAATGTACCTGTTCAAAAAAAAAGATGCAGTTTGTTCGGCTTTGAGCAGTTTGGCTGATTTGAATGAGCATTTGCATCAAACCTGATGTTTTCAACAGTCACATGAAGGAGAATGAAAACACGTTTGTTTTTCTCCTCATAAATGATAAATGTGTTGATTATTTATACTATAAATAATCAAAATGTATTTTAAATCACATGCGCTTTCATAATACCAAATAGCGAAAGTAAGGCCAAAGGCGAGGGCCGAGTCAGCTTTATGGTGCTTTGTGAACTGTGCATGTCTGCGTCCTTCCATTTTTTATTAGCACAGAGACCAGAGTCCTCTGGCATTGCAGGAAGTTGTGTTTATGGCTGCAGGTGTTTTTCGAAACTTGATTGTATGGGCAATGATGTCATGTTCTATGCCAGCAACAGACAAAGGCACACCCAGTGTCCTCAGGTCACATGGCCTGTGTGTTTACAGAGTGATAGTAGTTCGTTGAAAGCAATAGCTACAGGACCAGGTCACGTGAGACCACAAAGGGCAGGACGCAATAACAAAGTCCTCTTCCTCCACACAAACAAAATAAAGAACCGCAGCAGATAAAGGAAATAGAACACGGAGTTTAGGCAAATGCATGGTTATATGTGATGCAAGAGACGGCTGAATTAGTTTCATAAACATGATCGCACACCTTTCAGAACACAATGGTGGAAGAAACGAAACAGCGGAAAAACGCCACATCCCTCCAGGCTGGACCTGGTGAGGTAGACCACAACACTCGCTGTAACATCGATATGAGGTAATTATTTGTTCAGAAATGTTATATTGTAAAATACAATACAGTATTTTACACACAAGTCGTTTTTGGTCTGAATAGCAGAGTTTCCCAGCGTATTGGACGACAGCTGGCTCTGATAGGGGACGAATTGGACTACAAATGGCGTGAACAACTGCCCCTCCAATGGCAGCCCCTGAATTTTGGGATTTATCCTTATGTCCTAACCAGGAGAGCGTTCTCTGGGTGAGTCCAGAGAGAGCATTTCAGACGTTTCAAATGAAGATACTGAAAAATATGAAAGAATTGATGAAACTGATGAATTGAAGAATTAATGAAACTGTCTTAAGCAGGATCTTCAACAATGTCTGGGGGTCCAAAATTATGCCAATGTTGAGGACATCCTGGCCGGTTCCACAGCTTCAAAATGGCTGTCAGGAGGCCAAGAAGTGGGCAGCCTTGGTATGGACAATATTTATTTTGTGTCTGTAAATATATATGAATCTTGGGTAAAATGTTCATTTATTTAACCAAAAATACACAAAACAGTAATACTGTGAATGTATTTCTATCATTTTTCTGTAAGTTTTTAGGGATTTTTAAAGAATAATTGCACAACAGCACAATTTCTAGCCACATACATACTGTAGAGCTATGAATAACTATAAAAAAAAATAATAATTTACTACAGTAAATTTAAATAATTTAAATTTAGGATTTTGTTCATGTCAATGCATTTCTTTAGGCTTAAAAATGTACAATAAAACATACTTGATATTTTCAGGTCAGGTTTGACAGTGGTAACCCTGGTATTTAAATGAAACTGTGGCATAAACTAATTTAGTTATATTTTTTGTGATCTTTTCTCAGGTATCCAACTTGCACGTTTCTGACTGGTCTCGCAGGACCACATACATATTTGCGTCTGCTTTACTTCTGGTCACTGTGTCTATCTTACTTATAACTTGGAACGAATACGAAGGCTGAATGTGACATTGAGGGGGTCAAGAGCTGGTCTTTGGCTCAAATGTTAACCAAGGCTGATTATTATTATTATTTTTTTAAAACTGCTTACTTTAAATTCTCTTTTATAACTGATTTGAATGAAGTGCTGGTTCACATATATAAGTTAATATGTGCAGGATTTTGCAAGCTAAAGATTTTTTTTTGGTGTGTGCTTTGGGTCTGTTGCTGGATAATTGGGCCAATGAATTGTTACCTCTTCCTCTAAAAGCATTTCTGCACTACTAAAGGAAGCTGGACTTTCCAAACCAACAAGCGCAATAAAATTTTTAAAAAGAAAACAATGTGTTTGGCTTTTTTGCATTTATCTGAAAGAAGAAAACCAAATGTAACATGTTTTACTGCACATCAGTCCTATGGCAATACAACATCTACATGCGTATAGTTCTTAAAGGCTTTCATGTTGCACTTCTGTAGCGTTGAGCCCAACTGTCTACCAGGTCCCACCTCATAGGTGTGAGGAAACTCCTGCCCCTGGGCTCTTTCATAAATCTCATGCAACGTCTGCTCCCATTTCACCGGAGACACCAGCTGTTTGGCCAGCTGATTGCGTACGTGCTTGTCATGCATGTAACGCTTGCCGTCCACATTGGAGTGCACAGAGATCTCTGGCCGCCGTACCTCTATCTTTCTGAGGATGTCTCTCAGAGGCTCGACGGCTGACTCCATCAGTGTGGTGTGAAAGGCTCCGCTAACTGGCAGTAGTCGCGTTCTCGTGAAGTTCAGCTCTCTGGAATGGTTTTGAAGGAAATCCAAAGCCTGTGCGAGAGAGTGATTGTTAAAAGCACAGCAGAGCTTAACAGTCAGGACTTCAAAACATAAAATCAAAACACACTTTTTTTTAAAAACACATTTCTGGCCTTTTTGTAATTGAATTGGCAAAGTTCAATAGCTAAAACAATATACTTATAATATTTCTCATGAACAAAGCTCTTTGCATCGATTCCAAATGATGGATCTTACCTCTTTGTGGCCAGCTATTACTCTGCCATCTGGAAAAAGGTAGTTGGCAATGGCACACACAGGCTCTTGGATACCGAGAGACAAACAGTGCTCCCTAGCTTGGACGCAGGCGTATTTGTAGTTGGCTTGAGGTCGACCAATCACAGACAACATGCCACTTGATACAAGGTCAGAGGCCTTCTGCATTGCCTCTGCCCTCACCTTTACTGCAAACAAAGCTGTGAGCAGAAAACAGTACCATTATAATAAATAAATGTGGGTGAATCTTCAATATGAAATATGAAAAACAATATTTTGCATACAAAAAAAGACAACTACTTTTAGGTATTATTTTTATTACAACTCTTCTTACTGTATTGCAAAAGAAAAACAATCTTATTACTATGATGATAAAAACAATGATATGCATGATGATGTACTCATACATCATGATGGTACTTATGATACTGCCTTTAATTTATGCTGATTTATAAGCTATAATAATGAATAATAATAATAGTTGTTTGTAATGAAAATTATGTTTGTGAATAATGAATAATAATTAAAATAATGACAATAATATACATATGTGTGTGTGTATATATAAGGTTTTAGCCATTTTGTTATGTGGTTTTGTCATTTTGATTCTCTTTTAATTATCCTTAACGTTAATTTAATGAATATGTGTCTTAGTTTTAGTAATTTTAGTATTCCAACTTATTTTATTTCAGTTAGTTGCCAAGGCAACATTTTCATTCAAGCTTTTAAGCATAAGTTTATAATCTAATATTTACATTTTATGTCAGCTTTACTTTAATTAACAAAAACGACTTTGTAATAGTCTGTTTTAGAGTCTAGTTAACAATAAAGCTAAAATATCTAATTATGAGAATGTAGGGGAAAAATGTGCTTAATTGTCATAATACAAATAAATAGTTTTTTTTAATTTATTTTTTTTTACTTCATGCAAAATACATTTGATAAAATATACAATAAAAAACTAAAATTAAAAAAATACTTTATGGAAATATATCATTTCTTTTGATTTTGGGGATAAATGTGATCTGGATGTTTCACACTTGTAAAAATGCAATTAAATTAGTTCATTTTGTATGTTTAATAAGCTTTACCTTCAGCAAAGTTCATTGCACCAGAGAAGACCAAAGCAGCAAATTCACCAACACTGAAACCTGCTGCACTCACACAGCTCTCAACAGCCTATAGATGGGGTCAATGAGTTTGACATTAATATTGACCAGGGCAATATTAATAATATATGCATGACACTGCAAATCCTAATAGATTAGCTGTCGACTGATCTTGTGGCTAACTTACAGCAGGATTTTCATGGTTCAGTCTTTCCACAGCAGCCAGTGAGCAGACAAACACAGCTGGCTGGCAATGAACAGTCTTCATTAGATCTTTCTCGGGTCCATTTAGGCACAGAGACAGCAGGTCATAGCCAAGCACCTTCTCAGCTACAGCAAACATCTCTTTGACATTGCCATACTTCAAGAGTCCTTTCCCCATACCGACAAACTGACTGCCCTGGCCAGGGAACAGAAGGACGGACGCTTTCCCCGGAGCTCTGCGTGCTCTCCTGGGCTTCTCCTCCTCAGCGCTGGGCTGACTGTCATCAGAGGAGACGGGGACATCTGACAGTCTTCTGCAATGGTAGACAGCCGCCTTATTCCGAAACAAACGAACTCTACTACAACACTTGAGCGTCACGCTGAAATTCATGATAAAAAGTTTTTGTTGAAATTAAATTCAACACATATTTTTCAGAATACCCTCGCAAGCGGAGGTCAAATGCAAACCACACTTGTTTTGAAGCCTCACTGAAGACAGCGCGCACTTGTGTCACACGAACTGTCGAGTATTTCTGCTATATCATGTTTATTCATTACACTATTTCAAAATCCTTATATTATAACTTCAGTAGCACTCCCGTGCTTCCCGCATGGCATGTGTGTATTTTTCTTCTATTTGTATATCGGATGTAGTCTGGAAAACTACAAGAGCTCAGCGCCATCTCGTGTACTGGAGGTCATATTCTACGTTTACGCCCTTCATATAAAATAGAACATTTAATGTTAAAATATGTGGAAATATATTTTAATAATATATTTTCAGAAATGAGGTCGTTGCTAGGTGTCAGGAGAATAAGTTGCCACATGTAAATGTTATACTTTTATAAACTTGATTACATTATCTGTTTGACATGGTTTGATATTACATTGCCCGGTTACAGTTTAGATTTACGCGGTTTTGTGAATTTCATGGTGATTTATTGTTCAAATTTGATTGAAAAGTCATTAAATAGTCTAAAATAAAATATTTAAAGTGGCAACATGCCTACTGGTCAACTTGTCAAACTATATAGGCTAATTGTAAATTATATTTTTAAATGGTCTGTCTGTCTGTCTATATATCTGTCTGTCTCTGAACTTTTGCTACATTACTACATTTGTCTGCAAATAAATAATATCTAACTAATCTTGTGCCATGTAGGCGACATAATGTTTGTTTTCACTTTGAATTCATTGTAAAGTGTTAGTGATACATGCTACTAAATGCTGATGTAAGGTTTGAAATCACAGGTTAGACCACAGACAGCATCTGAACATATCATCAGTGGATAAAGCACTGCAGTACATGTATCAAGACCATTATTTTTCGTCTGCAGAAAAGCATATTGCCAGAACCCATCCATTATGTTTCTGGGAAGTGAAAGTTGACAGTCATCCTGTTCCTTTTCCTTCTAGTTCACGCACCAAATACCAAACTTCATTTTTCTCCATTTTCTGATTCAGTCTTTATCAGAAACGTATACCTTTGCAGCAAACGCGCCATCATGGTAGAGAGTAACTTGAACGGTTTTGTTTTTTATTGGACTGACAGAAAATGCTGAAACAATACACAAAACATTCAAGTGGCAAAAACTGGCTTCTTGGGAGCCCTTGCATGGCAATCCAATTTATTAAACTACAGATGCTCGGTTATACAAAATTGCACCACTTTTAATTAAGGCTTTTAAGTTGACACTTGAACACCCACCCATCCACCCACCCTCGACCCATCAGAAGCAGACGGTGTTGCATTTTAAATACTGCGCCTCTGTCTCAGTCCTGGTCCTCACATGAAGTTTTTATTTTCTTCAGGGTTTTTTTTCCCTCATATCCTAAAAAGCATCAAGGCATTTGCTTGCATTACAACACACGACTCGTAATGTTAACCCGTGTCCGCTGCTGCTCGGACACTCCCTAGGAGTCGTGTTCTTCACTTTACACAGTGCAAATCCTCAAAGCATTCATAAACAATTCATTGTGTGTACATAACGCATGCTGCACCCTGTAAAGAGTCATTTCGATGTTTGAAGAGACCAGTATCGAATGCTACAACTGTGCATTCGGCTCTTTTACGAACACTCTTTATGATTGCACTTGATGTACAATTAATTCTTTTAAATTTTTTAATCAATTCTTCCCATTTTTTTCTCGCTTAACGCAAAGTCCCCACAACCCCACATTCAGTTAATCCAACAGTAACGAAGACAGAAAACAGGGCAAATTATTACAAAGTCGAAACAGTCACTAACAAACATCTTTTCCTCACTCTTTACTGACAGGATCCAATATTTGGTTTTCATATCCTCAGTTTACACCGGATGCATCAGCAAGCAAGGGGAGAAGGGCAATGTTTGAGTATAGTTTGTTGTACATTTTGTTTTTCCTGTGTATTAAAACCCCCAATTCTTTAAAATATATACTGTATTTATGTATTACATTTGATCAGGATCAGCTTTGTCAAGACGGATTTGACTATTTATTATGAGACCATCCAAAAGATGAGCTTCAGACGGATACTAAAACTAAACTGTCAAACCCCTTTTTTAATACCCCTTTTTGAAAAAAGCCTGCTGTACAAAGTTCTTTGTAAACAAAACAAAGAAACCCGGCATGGCGTATGAGATGGACCTAAGATCATGGAAATGAATCCTCAGGGGGAAAAAAAGAAAAAAAGAAAGACAGACACAAAAAGGTCTTAACACATATTTGAAGGCAACATCTGAGGCTAAGGACAATGATAGTGACAGAAAAAAAATTATATTTTTTGAACTTTTTACATGTACATCACTGTATCCACAGGTTTTCCTACGGTAAAACTCATCAATAGCTGTTGTGAATATAACATCTCCATAGAGCAAAAATCTAGTAATTTTATAAAAGAGAAAAAAGGCAGAAGATAAAGAAATCATGTTTAGAATAAAAGCAAAACAAAGTTACAAAATATTCAATCAACAAAAAAAAAATTAAAATAAAAAAAAAAGGAGTGAAAGTTAGCTGTAAGAATGGTTTATATAGGAGCTCTTTGGACTTCCTCTCCTCTCTGGCTAAAATAGTGGTGCTTATAAATATCATTGTAATTGCCATGGCAACGTGCGCAGCCTTGTTAGACATTCCCTCCTTACATTTACAACGGTGGCTGTCTCCGTTAGCAATAACACTGCGTGTAGGCTCTGTATTTTTTTAAATTCTTTTTGTCTAGCTCTGTATTCATTTAATTGTTTTATTCAGTTGCATACAGTTAGAATATATATTTATATATTTATATGTAAAAATCTCTCGCGACATTGGAAAGTGATGACGGTTATCTATGTGCAAAAAACTGTCATGGTACTGTAGCCTTGAATCCATTGGTTGGTTGGTTGGTTGTTGGTTGGTTGGTTTGTTAAAGGGGCATCACCACATAGGAAAGTCCATTCGATGTTAGGTTTTAGTAACGTCGGAATGCTGGCACTGCTGAAAGACACAGCAGTAAATCAGACCTGCAGGAAGACAGGAAGAAGAAGAAGAAAAAGAAGAAGAAATCTAAGAAATCTAAACAGAACCCATTTTTCAACAGTTCTAAATCTTAAAAAAAAAAAAGCCTTTAGAACATTAATTGTGATGAGCTGTCAATCATTTCTGATTAGCCAAACATAATTGAGATCCTACCTGGCTCAGAGCAAAAGAACAGCTGTATATTAGAGCAGCTGGCAGGTGGACTTTTTGCGTGCCTTTCCAGGTACTGGAGTTTTCCTGTTGATTTGCCGGACCAGGTCATAGAAGATCTGCATAGACACACACACACACACAAAAAAACATTTCTCAGTGAATACATACTGTACATGTGCCATCAGACTAGATGCGTTTGTCTCAGAATTCAGAATAGTCAACCTGTACTTTAAAGTGTCACTTCTGCTCCAAAACTTGGTCTGGCTTGTTATTTGCGATTCAATTCATATTATGCAAAGTATTTTTTTACTGTTTAAATAATTATTTTTAAAATTATTAAAAAAAAAATAATAAAAACAAATCAAAACTAAAAAACCAAAACCAAACAAAAACCTAAAAACAAAACAAAACAAAGCCAAACAAAACAAAAACAGAACAAACAAAACAATAAACCTGTCATACAGAGACCATGATCCAATGACCCACATTTTTCAATTATTTCCCATTGACGGAAAGGTAAAATCAATGGCTTTCTTGCATTAAGTTAACTCATAAATGTGTTAGATTCCTGAAGTAAAACAGCTTTCATGTGGACTAAGATTTTATCTGCGGCTTTTCTTTTGTAATATCTTTCAGTTATGACAGGAAGTCAAGTCACCATGACAAACCCCTACTAACCAATCAGAGTTAACGTTACACTAATTTTATTTGCATGTCTAATGATGTGTGGAATCCGTATGTTGTCTGCTTTGTGGCAATAAGATCCGATTTATAGCAAAACCACAAAACCAAGCTTCCAGCTCAGATGTTGTTTTTAAAATGTGGCTTTTACAAACTAATGTAATATTTTCTTGGCTCCCGAAATGGGTCGAGTACTACCGCTCTAGCCTGAAACAGAGAAATCACTCAGCCGGAGGTGTGGACACTTCCCCAACACAGATGTTTGCAGCTCCCAGAGGGGAAAACCAGCTACTGCATCATCAATCAGTTCCACACAACATCTGCAGCTTTTACACAATGACCAGAGATAAGCTATTGTAGCAGACAGAAACACAACTGCATGTTTGCAACTGACGTTAAACAACACTGGTAATATAGCAGGATTTGTAACAAGATCTCTGCTACCATGTGTTGTGTATAGAGGCAGATTTGGGATGCGAGTTGAGAAGGATAAACACATAATCCATTCTTTTCTATACATAACAACAGATGATCTCAGTTACGCCAGATAAACAGATGCAGAAGTACAGGATGCACATTACTAAAAGGTTTTGACAATCAGCACAAAACAACAAACTTGTGCAGACTAACAGAGCAAATGGACTTGCCTAAACCCCTTCAAAATCAATAAATGGCTTTTTTCTTCCATTCATTGAATGGAAAGCTGATAAACAAAAAGATACAGATGCAATTCAAAGTCAGAGAGAGAGAGCCCTGCCAGCACCAAATTTCCTTTCTAATCTTGTAATTTCCTGTCTAATTGGATTTTGGCCTCAACTTTTATACAATTAACTCAAAAATATCTTTTTTTTTTGTTTTGTTGAAAATGTAGTTTGATCCACCAATGAAAGTTGTTTCAAACAAAGCAGTATCAACCGTTGTTTAATAACAACCCGTCTGGAATGTGCTAAAGAAATTTATTTTGTATATTTTTATATCGGTGACTAAAAAAAATTGTAATGCAAATCAGTTATTTTAAACTAAAATATTTACAGATGTGTCGTTTCCTACTGCTTTTAACTCTATACCAATTATTAGTGGAGTTTTAGTCTTTTTGGGCTTCAAAAATGAGAAAAAGCGCCTGTTGGAACTTGTGACTTGTGAGAAGAATCATGAAAGCTTGTGAAAAGTAAATCGCTCTGGCTGCATTAACTGAAAGTGATGAATCACTTTGACTGTGGTCATTCGCAAACTTTAGTTCCTCATTATCTTATTGAGAGAGCTCCAACCGAAGATCCATTAAATCGGTATCTGGATTTCGCTTACAGGAGAGTCTGAGACTTTAATGACGATGCAGGTCTGTGCTTTGACACAAGTAAATGAATAATCCTGGAGCAACGCCCAAGCAGGATAAAAAAAAGCTGAAGACTTCAAATCATCACCTTCTGCCCTCCAGTAACCTCTCATAAAGTACATGACTGCCTCAAGACCAGCACAGGGGTTTCATATAACTCTGTGTTCACTCGGTTCTCCTTACACACTGTCATACCGCTATAACCAACTGGATTTTTTAACTGACTGAACTCAAAGCAGCTCTGTGTCATGTAGGCAGAGTCGTGTTGCTCACAAAAGGATGCTCTGTGTCCGAGCGTTGCAGCTGACTGCCTGCTTTGCTAATGTGTGACTATGCTTTCATGGAGAGATATCACTAGCTGACAATGACACTGTTCTGAGACCTCAGCAGAGAAGAGCAGCTCCATGGTGACGCCAACACAGGCATGTCAGAAGACAACCGAAGCCTGACCCAAAGTGAAAATATCATGCCCATACACAGCCTACTGAATGAATCTTTACCTAAGATTAAAAAAAAAAAAAACACCCTTTTAGATTCACCTCTCAGATCAAAAACAGATCTGTGTGTGTTCAGTGATCTAAAATATAAAACACTGTGCATTACATTACACATTACAAATTATATTTTAAAATATTTTAATAAAAAAATAATTTTAGAGTTATAGATTTTTTTTTTTATATACAAATGTTAGTTTGTAAAGAAATTATTTTATATTTTGGTATTAAAAAAACTGCCCCTGCTGGTAGAAGCCATACAATATACTATATATAAAAAGTATTTTTTGAATTTGTAATGTATGTTTTACAAGAAAGTTCAAAATGTTCAAAAATTCCACTTCAAAATGTCACGTTTAATTCAATGTGTTGCCATTTCTTTGTAATTAATCGTGAAATTTCCAAGAATTTTCCTTAGTGGAAATTATTTCTACACTTTTTTTTTTTTTTTTTTAGCTACATTTACAAACATTATCTATTGGCATCAATTAAAAAGTAGCCATGTATTCGGTCCCTTTTTGTTTTTAGGTCCAATTCTTTCCATTTACAAACCATTAACTACGACTTTTGCCTCAAACTCCTAATTTGCTGCTTATAAACAGTTATTAAGGTAGTTGTCAAGTTTAGGTATTGGGTAGGATTAGAGATGTAGAATATGGTCATGCAGAATATGTGCTTTATAAGTAAAAAACAGCTAATATGTTAATATTAATTGTCCCTATACTAAAGTGTTACCATTCTAATAAATAAATCCTTGAATAAGGTCTTACATTGTAAAAACTCTGCTTTAACATAAAATGTGTGAATTTTTGTAACATAATGGGTAAAAAGAGGCCTTATTTTCCATCTGTAATTCATTCTCACCTCATTGACGTTAATCTTGGACTTTGCAGAGGACTCCAGGAAAGCACAGCTGTTCCACTGACGGGCGAGATTCTGGCCCTGTTCCTTCCCGACCACCCTCTCGTCTTCCAGATCACACTTATTACCCACCAGGATCATTGGCACCTGAAAAGAAATGTTTTCAGATTTAAATGAGTCATTTAAGAATCAAGAAATCAAGTGATAATACAACGGTTTAGAGATTAGAACAAAGAAAGTCAATGTCTTTTTGAGAAGAAGTGACAATTCATTTGCATTTTCAGCACACATTACTGAGCAGTAATAAAGTAACTGATTAGATTATAATAGGGAAAAAAAACAACAGTTAAAATATAAGTTTACATGGTCATCATTTCCAACTTATCTATTTGTTTTTCATCTAGAGAGGTATTTAGAGGCATTAGCAGAAACTGTATTGCTATATTAGCAGAAATCATTCTTAAGGGGCCACAGTTTGCAACAGCTGTTGTAATTCCTTAATTGAAAGATACTGCAAAAAAAAGTGGGAAAAAGAGAGAGAGAAAAAAAAAAAGAGATAGCCGAACCCCCTTTGGTCATTTCAAGGCTTTAGATGCATTCATATTTGCATACAACACCACACACGCAGCTAAAAACTCCCACACAACTCTCAGTTTTTCCAACCGAGAGACAGTCCAGATATAATAGCAGAAGTGAAACTATGAGACAAAGCATTTATATTTGATTTCAGCAGATACTTTCAAAGCAACAAGAAACTTGACACATTGCGTAAATGATTAAAAAAAAAAGAAGCAGGTAGCCCAAGCAGAATTAATAACTGAAACGTCCTGTGTTAAATCAGCTGAGCAGAGGAAGTGGACAGAAATAGCGCAGGTCAACTGAGGTCGCCACACTATCATCTTTCTCAGAAACCGTTTAGAATGAGTCCTTACACACACACACACACACACCTTTCACATGGATTTATTTTCTCCTAACAAACTTAGTCAAACTTAGCTTAGTCCGACTTTGTGACAAAAGACGCTATATCTTAAGAGACGTTCACACGTAGTTATTTTTGCAATATAGGAAGTCAATCATTTTCAATGAAAGTCGAGTATGATTCATGCAATCTTTTAAAAATGTAGTGGCAGTGTACTATTTGTAGTCATGTTAGTTTCAGGAAAAAAAAAACACAACAAAACATTATGATTATGTCTATTAGCAACCTCCATTGATAACATTTCTGGAATTGCGATAAACCGGAAAACAATCAAAATGAACATTAAGTAAACATTACAAAAAGTAAATTTTTTGCTTGCCCAACCAGAACTGTCAAACAGAGAGAGGTGGGCAAGAAAAGAAAAACTCTGTTCTTATGTCAACAAAGACGAGCCTCTTCACAGCCGAAAGGTCACCCTTATTGACGATGGAAAGCATGAGGGCTCAGGGTGGGTGTGAAAAAGCAGATACTGGTACTGAAGCCATCAAACCAACGGGGTGAGATGAAAGCTAAAGGCAGGGCAGAAGACACTGAGGTTGAGTTTCTGGAGATGAAATGGAGCGCTGGACAAGACTCACATCATCTGTGTCTTTGACCCGCAGAATCTGTTCTCTCAAGTCCTGCAGGTCGTTGAAGGTGGACTGTGCTGTTATGGAGTATACTAGTGCAAAGCCCTGGCCGTTCTTCATGTACAGGTCCCTCATGGCTGTGAATTGTTCCTGAGTGGGAGAGAAAGAGGAGGTGAAGTGAGGAAGAGAAGAGCTCAGATAGTGTATGGAGGAGTTGAAGTACTGACAGACAAAATTAAAAAAAATCTCTAAAACACTCCAAAACATTCACAGTGAGTACAGACCACTTTTTTTTTTTTTTTTTTTGAAGTAACACTGTCCAAATATGAAATAACCAATATGATACCAACATATTGTACAAAAACTACTGGTTTATTGTAGTTATTATATAACTGAAGCAAATGTAAAATAAAAATAAAAGCACAAACATGATGAGACTTTAAATGGTCAATTGTCAATGGTCATTTTAATAAATAATACGTTGGTAAGGTAAATGTGTTCCATTTGCATTTAACTTGGAAACACCAGATGGAACTTCCATTCAAAAATTTGTCACATTTACTTTTTTTAAATGAAATTAATATTTGTATTCAGCAAAAACTCATTAAATTGATTGAGAGCAACAGCAAAGACATTTATAATATTACAAAATATTTCCATTTCAAATAGATACAGTTCTTTTGAAATTTCTATTTATCAAAGAACAGTTTCCACAAAAACATTAAGCAGCACAACTGTTTTCAATATTGATAAAAGATAATAAATATAATTGGCAACAAATCAGCATATTAGAATGATTTCTGAAGGATCATGCGACGGCTGCTGAAAATTCATTTACATTATATTAAGGATAAAAAAAAAAAATCTAATAGATATCACCATTCTTGCTCAGTTGACTGATTACATTAACAATTACAAACATTTTTGCATTACAAGTTTTGTTATGTTTAAATGTGCAAATGAGGCATTATATAATTAAATATGCGCTAATTAACATACATTTCTAGAACAAAAATCTTAACATTGGATGGAGCCAGGTTGAAAATGATTGTTTCATTTTGTTGACTTATAGGAGATTCATAGGAGACTTATAGGGTTTTTACAGAGGTGATATTGGATCTCTCTTTTTATCACTCCATAAATCAGAAAATACTGTCAACAGCCAGGAGGAAAATACATTTTTACCATTTTTAAGAAATAAAATGTTGTATAAAACCAGGAAAATACATATGAACAAACCCCTCTGTAAAAACCTTCAGAATATAGATAGGAATAAAACTAAAGTTTGGTGTATGTCAATATTACTGAAGCAGAGATATTTGCTCAGTGCAAGAGAAAAAGTCTCATTTTGAGAAAATGGCCTTTAAAAGATATGTATTGCAATCAAAATGTACAGACGCAAACAGATAAAGTGCTATGAAAGAAAGACTTAAAAATGTATTTTGGATGTTTTCTTTCCACTAGTCTGAAAAACTACTTTTATTTTTGAACTGTGCATGTAAAAATAGCGTTTTTGCCTGTAGTGACTCACCTTCAGATATTTTTTTACTCTGCGGTTCTAAATGAACTCAGATAGCTCAAATAGACAGTTCTGGTCCTGTATAAGCAGAACATGAAGTGACCTGATAAGGTTAATAAGGCCATCAATAGCTCCACAGCTTTGTTTCCTCTGGGTCAGTGTACTGAATGTGGTCAGAGCTTCTAAAACCCACGGAGAATGAAGATGGTTGTCAAAAGGTAACGTGTAATATGTCTAGCAAAAGAAGGCTGTGGAGGAGAATAAGGATTTTTTCTCTCCAGAGGACACTACAGTGTCTCATTAAATGTGCTAGTGAGTGGGCATGAGCTCAGGATTTGTGGGGGGAGAAATCCACACAAATAAACTCAAAGAATTGTATAGACTTTCTTTCTTCCATGAAGATATTTTAAGAATGTTTTTATCATTTTTAGAGCTTGATAACAACATGAACGTGAGTATATGATGCCAGAATGTTCATTTTAACTATGCCTTTAATAGCTGTAATACTTGTGTATGCCATTTGCAGACTGACTTTAACCGTTATTCTTCAAAGTTTGTAGTTTAAAGTCATTCTGTTCACAAGTCATTGACTTTGTGGTTTCAACTCACCCGATTTCAATTAAGATTATGTTCTGGAGTCTCCTTTTTTGCAACTCGCACTAGATTGAATAATACTTTGACCATTTCAGAGCAAGTGCCAGTCCTACTGTACAAAAACTGTAGCCAATTTGTAGTTCACATCTCTGACAGGAATATTCTCAGCTTCTTTGGCTCGGTTTCATTTGACCGTGGCTCCATTCTGGGGCAGAGAGCCCAAGGACAACATTCACCATCTGTCACCACAACTCAGAGTTGTAAAACAGGGGCTTGCAGAACTGGAAAGATGTCCTTATCCCTCATAGGGGGCGAAATCGCTCTCTAACCTCCTGCACCTGTATGAGACGAGGATGACCACGAGGATGCACATGTGCACATTAATTTATCACTTAACTTACAGCAGGGGGAGACCGGAGGCAAATGTAACACATTTAGTTGTGCTACAGTCAATCAGCACCAGCTCTCAGCTCACAAAGGTGATTTACATTGTGAGAACATTTCAACAACAAAAAAATCGGATTTAGAAGTGTTTTTTAATGTCTGATTTGTTTCTTTTAAGGTTTTTATCCCATTGATTTCAAACCATCCATTTAATCTCCAGGTTGTTTGTTAAAAGTTAACACGGATGACTTACTGTGTACACCGATACTGGTAGCTACCATACAAGATTTTATCTTGCCTGTGACGTCAAAGGACATTTAAACACCAGTTGCATGTAACAGTCTGTATTGAAAAATCATTGACTCTTTAAAATAAGATGCATGTAAGTTATTAAACACAGTTCTGATTACAAACTGTCTTACCGTTCCGGCAGTATCCAGAATTTCCAACATACACTGTTGTCCATCCACCTCCACTTGCTGCAAAGACACAGAAACAAACAAAACAAAACATTAAAAAAAAAAAAAAAAAAAATCAACAACACGGCATCAAAAAACAACCTTTATGGGGGATTATTACACACAAAGACTACGACACTTTCAGATTGCAACAACATTTTTTGTGACATTTAAATATCAAAATAGTTATATCTGCTTTCATCTACATATTTTTCCTGATTCTTATAAAAAATAATGGTTATCCAGTTTGTAAACAGTGGGACCCAGTAAGTATTTGGACACATAAGCAACATTTTAAAATGTAAATAAATAAATTAGATTAATTGAAATGTTTGTGTTTGTGTTTCAAATTGTAAAGCAATATTTAATTTTTTTTTTTTTTTTTTTTCTAATTTAAGACAAAAGTCACTTTCTGGTTGAGAAATCTGTTCATAGTTTTGTAGGTTTGTAGTTGGACCGACTACACGTATCCACTATGGTTTAAATTATTAATAAACATTGTGTTGCTATTTTATCATTGAATGAAATAAAATTCCTATTTTAAGTACAATTCAATATTAAGTGCACCTTAAGCATTTAAAAATGATCAAATATATTTAGTGCCTCTGAATAAAATCTGCACTAATAAAATGTGGTACTGTACGTCAACAGTGCCTCGCCTACAGGAAGTGCCCATGGGACAGCAGTGAAAGCAACAGCGAGGAAGGGAGGTGCTGGTCAAGATGGGACTTCCTTTTACTGTTTGAGTGAAGGTTCATTTTTAGACACAGCCTTTGTCTCAAGGCCTTGGACAGAGGCCATTAAAATATAAACATCATCGAACACAACAGTGAGCGCAGGGTCGATGAGACATCCCACAAATACACACACAGCGTTTTCTTTGACGTGTGTTACTAGGGCGGGACGGTGTATGTCCTGTAGAAATGTGTCAACTGATAGAGATTTATCTGACATAAGCAGAAATGTATATTATAGTCAGCAAACTGTGTCACAGATGGGCATTTCCAGTTCATTGATTATAGACAGCTTCATTGATTATAATGGGAGCCATTTCGTTTTCATGCAAAGCGCTGCACCATTTGGGTCTGGTGTCACTGTAGGTTGTTTAACAATTTAGGACATAAATATAGAATTTAACTTTATATATTGGTTATTACACATTTGTGGCTGATCCAATGACATTTTTTGTCTTTTGTTGTTAACTCAAGTGTCATAATGTAAATGGAAACCTTCAGGTATGGCCACATTTACCAATGTTCGGTAACTTTTTGTGGGTGAAAAAGTCATTTCAGTAGGAATCCCACGTGGTTACTTTGGAAATAGTACTCAACAACTGATTACTTTCAAAATCCGACTTTCAAAATCCTTCACCACTTGAATTAAGATTATAATAATTTAAAGCACAGCCACCACAAAATCAGACTTACTTTGATATCATTCTGAGGTTAAATACAAATTTAAAACCATAAGAAAAAATGTAATAGCTATGATACTGTTTATGAAATCAAATCTTTGCATTGCTATGATTGGAAACAATTGCATCTAACAATGCCTTTGAGTTACTGAATAAGCATGTGTCATATTTTGTGTCCTAAACTCCTGAAACATTGGTGTCTCGTATTTTAAAGCAGTCAATGAAATTTATGAAATAATCGGTTAAATCTGTATGTGGGTGTGTGTGTGTGTGTGTGTGTGTGTGAAAAAAATAAAATAAAAATCAGACGTAACCCCTGTTGTAATCATTAACATTTTCATAAGTAAACTGTAATTTAATTACACATTTTTTCTCAGTAAATCTAACTGATTATAATTACATTTATTTTGTAATTAAATTACTTAATTACATTACATGTAACTAGTTACTCCCCAACACTGGCGTAGCAAATGTGAGATGTCAAATCATAGTCACCAATACTTCTTTACTTTTTTCAGTCCAAATAAATGATATGCGGCATTTAATTCACTCGATTAGAAAAGTAGTATGGCTATCTATATCTTTATATCTTTATATCTATCTATATCTCTGTATCTATCTATATCTCTCTATCTCTCTATCTCTCTATATCTATCTATCTATATCTCTATCTATATCTCTCTATATATCTATCTATCTATCTCTATCTATCTATACACATATACACATATACACACACACAGACTATATTTGGATAAGTACACTTCACGTGTTAATCCACAGAATGTGCTGGGTTAGGAAAACAATAAATTGGGTTTGGAGTCTGGAAAGCATTAAAAAGACATTGGTTTGACAACTTATGCACAATAAAAATGATGCAGAACTTGCCTTTCTGTATGAGTCTTCTATTGTGGGGTCATACTTTTCCACAAAGATCCCTTGGACAAACTGAACAGTCTGGAGAGTGAGAGAGGAGGAAGAAAGAGAGGGAAAGACAAAGAGAAAAAGACATGTCCATTAAATGTTACGATACTCAAACATGAACATGTTGACACAGTGCAAAATGACTTTCGCTTCCAGTGGCTGACGGGGAATTCCATTTTAAAGACTCCCAGACCTAGAGGTTCTTACGTCTGCTTATGACACAAACAAGCCATAGCAGGTCATTATCGCTCTCCTTGCCCAGAAAACCACGTAGGTGCTCATACGAAAAGGCCAATGGCCACTTCACACAGAAAAAGACCAGAGTGAAACCTGCACTCACTGGTCAAGGAAAGCATTCCGATGTTGCTGGGATACCAGTTACCTAGCAATTAACTACCGCCGTAAAATAGAAAGATTTATAGATGACAGCCAGAGGTTGGAAGTAAATTGCAGGGGGTTGAAGAACAATCGTGTTGAAACAAAGGACCAAATTAAAAGGCGATCAGCTCTGCAGTGACTTCACAGGAAGTGCAGGGGTGGCGGAGAATATGAAAATCATGTGATGCTGCCCACAGGTGCGGGGGCTTCAGGGCCTCCATAGCTCGGGTGACCTTTGATCATCCTCTTTGATTCACACTTCACCAGCCTAGATTTATTAATGAGAGCTCTGTTTGGACAGGCATAAACAACAGAAAACCATTAAGATGCTGATCGACTGTGGGAGGGAGAGGAAGAGACTGAGCAAAGGCAGGAGATGTCAGTCACGAGGTACGAGTGATCTCATTGTATGAGTGCTTGTCACATACAGCAGGCTTTGCCCTGATGAACGAGAGATCATTTGTTTACCTAATGCCTCAGTGTGAATAAAAAGAATCAAGCTAATAAACAAGAGCCTCGAAGAGTGAAGAAATGATCATGAATTTAGATCAGTGCCTGTGTGCTGTGAAATTACAGGCAGCTAATGCCGTCTTTTGTAAAACTTCGTTGAGATGAGACTAGTTAATAGAAAAGATTAGAGAGGATCTTAAAAGGATAGTTCATCCATAATGCATACTCTGTCAAGACGTTCATTTTGTGTGCATGCGTGTCTGGATCTATCGATTCACTGCAAAAACAAGTAAAAAGATCAATTCATAAATTTAAGTAGTTAATAAATTGATAAGTGAAATAAATGTAGTGGTTAAGTTTAGGGATGTAGAAAACGGTCATGCAGAAAATGTGCTAATAAGTATTAATAAACAGTCAATATGTTAATAATAGGCATGCTAACAAGCAACAAGTTAATAGTGAAAATTGGTCTCTATAATAAAGTATTACCTCTTACCTTACTAACTATTAATAAGCAGCAAATTAGTTTGTTTTTACATAAATGAAAACATAATACAAACACATATACATACAATGACTTGAATACACCTTTTACAGGATGAGAATGCTTTTAATTTCTGAATTTGTATTGGGGGGGCATAAATATAAAAAAAGCTGACAACTGTCCTTATGATGGAAACACCATTAATTTAGAATTTTCATTGACGAGAAAAACATTTGATTGCAATATCAAGGTTATGTAGTGCAACCAACATGCAGACACATGAAAGAAAAAAACTAAACAGGAAATTAAATCATATAGAAGACTCCTGAATGGCCTCAATATGTCTCTTAAAAATATTTTTAAACAAGGAAAGATAGTTGTGGTATGTCAATGAACAACTGAATGAATGTAAAAAGTATACACATAATTTAAAATACTTTTCACATTTTAAAAAGTAGTGAAAAAAGGAAATGGTAACAATTTTCATGTTTGCATGAATTACACTGCAAGCAAGTCTCAGCAGTGAATGGGAGAGAGAGATGTCTGCATGTGGAAACACACCTTGTTCTCTTTACTCAAGAGTATGTCGCTTCGCTTCACTAGTTCTCTGCTTGGCTATGAAACCACAAATAATGTTTTTTTGCAAACTGAGGATGCAATCTGAGAATTCCAGTGGCAGTTATGATATCTTTGCATATGCAGTGAACCATCTCCTGCTATTCCTGTTGCCCCACACACTTCACTGGCCCTATGCATCTCAAGGCTGTTGCTGGGCCGCATTGCGCATATGTGCCCGTTTCAGAAGAGGGTTAGGGCATGAAGTAAAGCGGTGAGGACGCCCGGCGTTTGTGAGTGGCCCTGGAGAGGTGATGTGTGCTGATGCAGCGGAGTTGAACTGATGTGCTTGAGACAGACCATGTGCACGAGTGTCAGCTGGCACATATGCTCTGAACGTCTTTTATCCTGCAGCTCTGTTCCTTATTCTCTCTGGCTGGTTTACACTAGTGCCTCTCTAATGCACACACACTTTCTGGCTCCATTCCTTACAGTAGCTCTGAACTGCAACCTACTCCACACACACACAGAAAGAAGGCTAAAAATAATCCATATATGGGAAGAGAGATGTGGAAACAAGGTATGTAAATTCAATGGAGGCCACTGATTACAATGTTCCAACAAAGAGCAGTAAGGATGTGTGAAGGAGAGGAGTGTGTCTGTGTGTGTGCGCATGCATTGCTCTGCTCTCAGCGATTAGATCAAATGCACACAGGCACGCTCAGCATGCTGATATCCCAGCAGCCACTTCAAGTGAAAGCAACAAATATTGTGGAGATGATGGGTATCAAAGGATTAGTAAAGGTCATGCTTATATTAAAAAAGCTCTTCTGTTACAATTAATAAACAGAAAGGGTTTGTTATTGCACTACAATATTAATTTGGGTATTGCCGTTAAGTCTTTGAAAAAGTACAGGACATTTTATTATCTTACCAAAAAAAGAGGGTAGCTTTATATACACATTAATATATATTTATAATTTGTATAATTAAAATAATATGTTTGATACTATAGTGACTGCATTTTATTTAATAATTATTATTAAACTAATGATTATCATCATTATCATTATTATTATTATTATTATTATTATTATTATTATTATTATTATTAGGGGAAAAAATCCTTTTACACCATCATTGTCCAAGGAAATTATTAAAAATATTACCTGGAAATATTTACTTAAATTACTTTCTAGTCACTGTTAAGGTCCTTGCACACTCCGAAATTTTCGTAAGCGTTTTTTCCCTATTCGGCATCCTTTCCTATCAAAATGCTTGTTTTATGGATGCGAAAACTCACAAAGTCGAACCTGATCCAATTTTTTTTTTTTATGACAGACGAAAGTTTCGTGTTCGTGGCAGTGTGTGATTGACACAACGTGAGGTCGTATTTATTTTTTTAACATGCGAAAATTTCGGACTCAGTTTGCAATGACCTTTAGATATATAAACATAACATTAAGGACACTATCAATTCAATTCAGATCTATTTGTAAAACCAACTTAATGTATTGTTAAAAATAATTGTTAAATACACTACCATCCAGTAAGTTTTTTTGTTTTTGTAGTTTCTTTCACTCATTTATTTATTTGATCAAAAACAAAGTAAAAACAGACATTGTGAAATATTATTAGAATTTAAAAACTCTTTTCTATTTTAATATATTTTAAAATGGAATTAATTCCTGTGATGTCAAAACTGAATTTGGTGCTCAAATTTCTTACTATTATCAATGTTAAAAACATACTTTTATAGAAACCGTAGTCCTATTTTAGGATTATGATCATCATAAAGTTCAAAAGAACTATTTTGCACCATTACATGTCTTTACTATCATTTTTGATCAATTTAATGCATCCTTGATGAAACTTTGATCTTTTCTCTCAAATTATCCATGGACCGCCTAGCACCCACTTGCGACTCCCTGAACTCAGTTTGAAAACCGCGTCTGAGTTTCGAGAGCTATGGTGGAAGGTGAAAGGTGGCTTTTGTTTTTAGGCTATCGATGAGCAACACCACATTAGCATGTGCGGCCTCACTCATCGGGCACACAGAAGTCAGCAGCACAATGGGCATCTGAGTGGATCCGCTCCTGCCTGCAGGCAGATGGGCTCTCTGTGTTAGCTCTGGCAATCCATCATTACTGCTCAAGCTGACCCTGTTGCTCCTGTCCGGCTCTCTGCACTCCCCCGGACTACCGCAACTCATCTGACAGATAAACTAGCAGGGTGTTGCCTGGTAATGCAACAGCTCCTCAAAACAGTTAGATCGAGTCAATGTTTGAGAACAGCCCAACTCATTTTTATTTTAATTGCTGTAGTCAAGGGTGCAGTACAAGCATGAACACACAAACTCATGAGTAATCTCTGAACTAGACCACAGAAATCAAAGTCCATGGTGAATCTATGCTATCGGGCCATATGTCAACCCTACTACTTACCATATAGCTACTAACGACTGACCACAGTGTGGTTTCTTCCTCTGCTGTAACTGTGTAAATTGAGCCATATGCACAAGTGCTGAGCTAAATCACACTAATGGCTGACTAAAGTCAGCAAAGTATTGTTCTGGAAGTAAATGTCATATTTAAATGTCCATTCATTTGAAATTCAAAAATGCAAAAAATTAAAAAATGTGTTTAAAATGCAAGTTCTTAAAGAATAATCTTTCTATTCCTGTTATTTCATATACTATACCATTTAAATGTTTAATTAACACTTATTTAGGAAGCATGCGTTCAATTGATCAAACGTGAAAGTAAAGATATTTGTAATGGTACAAAAAGATTTCCATTTCAAATAAATGATATTCTTTTGAACTTTATATTTATCAAGCAATTCTGAAAATAAAATGTATCAAAGTTTCCACAAAAATATTAAGCAGCACAACTGTTTTCATGATAATAATAATTCTTGAGCAAACTGCATATTAGAATGATTACTGAAGGATCATGTAACATTGATGACTGGAGTAATGACTGCAGAAAATGTACCTTTTCCATCACAGGAATAAATTATATTTTTAAATTTATGAAAACAAAAAAGGAGTTTTTTTAAACTGTAATAATATTTCACAGCATTGCTGTTTTTCCTTTTAAATGATAGTGTAATTCTGAAAAAAAAAAAAAATTGCCATAAGTCATTCATGTATTTATATTTTCTTACTAAGGAAAGTAATTTGAAAAATATATATTTGAAAATGAAAAAAAAATAAAATAAAATAAAGAAAATGATGTATTCAAGTTACCAAAAGTATAATTGCATTTTTATGTATTTCTAAATAAATTAATAGAAAAAAAAGACCCTAAAATATAGGCCTTTCATTTCTGGGACACTGGTGTCACCAGACAGAATTCATTCAGGTTTCCTAAACACTTCCACATTTGCCATTGGTTTGCCCAACAGGAAGTCCCACCTCAAACTCACAGCACTGTTTGAGCCAGTGTTGCTGTGTACATCTGGTCAAACAAACTCAAACAAATGTTTTGCTATATTGTTTTGATGTAATGCCAGTGCATACAAAACAACAGTGTTGATTCCTGAAGAAGAAAAAAAAAAAAAAACACTTTGAAAAGACTGGTACGGTTATCTACGAGACAATTAGTTCATTCATTCCTGTAAGTCCTGTATTTGTCTTTTCGCCAGATTTGCGGGGCCACTTATAAAGTGGGTAGCCATTGTTACAGTCTATACAGCTCCATTACAGGACACCAGGCTGACCCCACACAGTAATGATCTGATTTTACAGACCTGTCTCAGTCCCCATGTCTGCACGGAGCAGGACAGGAGCTTAATGTGAATGCATTTACAACACGATTAACTCCGCGTGGCCATTTCATCCAGACCCATCCATAGTGCTCCAATTAGAGTTAATGGACAATAAAAGTCTATGTGCTTTACGCTGAAAGAGGTCTACACTGAGAGGCAAGAGGATGGATGCGGACAGTTCTCACACCCTGTGGCACACATACAGCCAATGGGTTCTTTGTTGAGCCCCGAGGTGAGTGGGTCGGGCCATTGTGGCCTCTCTCCAATGGGTGAGCCATTTGAGTTCATTGGGATGGAACAAATTAGGTCAAAGTGGTGTCAGCAGGACGTACGGTATTACATGCGCAGTACTAGCCTGCTAACGAGCTAAGGAAGCAAACAGTGTCCTCAGTGATAAGAGATCATTCCTGAGGAAACTGCTCTGTTTTTAAACTTCAAGGTAAATGTGGAAATTTAAAGCTAATGGCAGGCAGCAGAAATTTTCCACAGGGTTTTGTCGTTCTGACCCACTGAATTTTAGAAGAGCTGCCGAACTACTTGTGGTTTCGCAATGTTATTCTGACATATATTATGCTGACTGAATAGCAAATGCCAACTCACTGAGGCACAGTCATTTCGCTGTATCAGTGACTCAGCTATTTGATGTTTGAGTGGTTCAGAAAGGGCACCGCAACCAACCACAGGCCAGTTTGGTTCTCACAACCTTTATCGACCTGATTGTGGACAGACGTTCTCCAGAGACACTACATGGATGGAAGGAGCAGCGCAGAAGCTCTTTCAGATGGGGAAACCAGTTTCTCTACAGTTAGACGATGTATGTTTTCCCCCGAAATAGGATCTAATTTGTTATATATGTTGAGGGGGATTCCTAAAATGGACATGCCATAAAGGGCAAGACAAATTCATAATGTTTAAAGGGATGGGTAAGGAGTCGTTCTCATGTCATTCCAAAATTACATGACTTTATTTCTGTAGAATACAAAGGTAGATATTTTGAAGAATGTTTTAATCATTACAATAAAACCCACCAAGACATTCTTTTTATGAACTTTACCAAGTTTTGCCAACTTTACCATGTTTGGAATGATCACAGAATTGTCAGGTGAACTATTCTTTGAATGTCTAAACATAGATTTTCACTACACCATTATCTTGGCTAAAATACTTTGCGTTAACATTAACTTTACATGGTACTGTCATTTTTTTTTTTTCTTTGCGCACAAAAAGTATTCTCGTAGCGTCATAAAATTAAGGTTGAACCTTGTCACATGGACAATTTTAATGATGTCCTTACTACCTTTTTGGGCCTTGAACGTCTCAGTTGCATTGCTGTCTAGGGTCAAAGAGCTCTCGGGTTTCATCAAAAAAAAAAAAAATCTTGCACGAAAGTCTTACAAGTTTGGAATGACATGAGGGTGAGTAATTAATGACAGAGTTTGAATTTTTGGGTGAACTATCCCTTTAAAATAGCGACACCCCTGGACTGAATCACTTGAATTTGAGATACTTGTTGATGAATTGTCAAATCACAAGGAAAAATGTCAGCAAGCACCACTTATAATATTTGTGGTCTAGAACTAAACTGTAAGATGCTTACGAAAGATAAATGAACATGAAAATTGTTGTTTATGTAGAAAAAAAAAACTGCATGATAAAGAGATAAAGGAAGGAGGCAGGGATGTTTGGCAGTTACTTACCAGCGCAGACTTGCCAACACCTCCTGATCCGAGGACTACTAACTTGTATTCACGCATTGTGCAGTGTGTCCGTTAACTACCTGTAGAAGAAACAAGAGAAAAAAAAAGAAGGTAAGTCTCCAGAATTTCATACAAGTAGCTAAGCTACTCAAAGAAAAATCAATACGGTTTTATTCAGATGACTTTCTATTAAACTTTGAACACAAAAAGTTCATGAAAAGTACACCATAGCACTTCAATGCATAACCTGAAGCTGAGAGCCGTAGTCAATCAAGCAACAAAAGGGATTTAGACCTATGGTCGGCCCTCAAGTTCAGAGCTATCAGAAGGCCACCAGCGTGAAATTGCTATAAAGCTGAGTATCTAATCTGAACTGCACCCGCAAGACTCCTGCCCACTTATTAATTAGAATGTAAAGTTTCCTTTGACATCACAATTATGTGTCAACTTCAGCTTTTGCACCTCAAAAAGATCATCAATCATCTGACACGTAAATGTGCATTGCCCACGAAGGTGTTTGGTTTGAGGTCGTGTAGCTATGCACTCATGCCATTTCCTTCTTTGCAGGAAGAGAGTGGAACAAGAGCGGTGTGGTGGGGTTGACATAGATCTCAGATAAACGACACACATCATGCACACACACACACACACACACACACACAGATGTGAACTGCTCCACACCCTGTCTCTTGGGTCTTTCAGTCTGTCTCACTCCTCATGTAACAGAGTAATAAAATTACTTACAGACATACACAGTATGAATGTGTATTGGCTTGGGTCAGAAAAGCACTTTATGTGCATAAAAAGTTGTAAATGCATGGTCCATGCACTGCAAGTGCACTTTGCAAAAACTTTACATGAACTCATACTGTTGGGGCGGTAACAAACCAATCTAAGCCAGCAAATTCATTGGCTGATTTCCCCAAAAGCATAAACACATGCACTATCAAAACATTGTTTGTTTGTTTGTTTGAATTCCTGACCTGCCAGACATAGCAACAACCAATGGCATTGCTTTGGGGCGGAGTTATCTGTGTGACCAACCAATGGCAGACTGTTTTGAAAAGTTTTGTTTAGTGATGCTAGTGGTGCAACACACACTTTAGCTTTAAACCAGAACTCATGAGAATCTCTTCAAAGCATTTTTAATCTGAAAGAAAAAAAAACCGACTTAAGAACACAGTTTATGAAAACATTCACTATAGCGGCACTTGTGGCAACCGTGAGAAAGCAACATATTGTGTACTTTCATTATGTTAAGTCCAAGTACATCAACTCAGTCCGAGTCAGACACATTTCGGAATCCAACAGCGCACAAAATCGAGCCTGCATTTTCGGGTTCACTTGACCTCGTTAGTTTTTTAGGGGATGTTCACATAAGAGATTTATATATATATATATATATATATAAAATGACTTCGGTTAACCTCACTACATGACTAGTCAGTTGTCGGATGACTGGTCAACCATCAAGATTTAAGATTTAGTTTACATACTTGTCATAGTCATAAATATGCATTAAAAAAACAAACATCTGTCCCTTTCATTTCCCTCATTCCAACCAGGCTTGAGACCACAGAGCAATGAGTTTACAGGGGAAAACAGGAGGCCCGTATCAGATCCAACACGCTGGGTTTTAGTGGGCATGACGGCTGAATCTAGAGCCAGGCTGACTGTGAGACCACGCTCCGATAGAAGAGATTACCACTTACTCACATCTAATGCAATAGACACGAGGGTACCTGAGACTGAGAACTGCCCCAGCCCACTGAACTCCCTCTCAGCAACAGATCAGTGCCAGCAGCTCCGTGCTGAAGAACAAATCCTCTGCTGTCATCGAACGCTCTGCTTTCCATTTACATTGGCAAAGTACAGAGGGAGCGGGAGACGGAGCAGCAGGGAGAGAAGAATTGTGTGGAAAACATAAAATGAGTGAGAAATGAGAGGGTGACAGAATAAGACCCTCTATCAAATGGGAATATGGTGTATAAATGGAAAACATCTTTTAAATGGAAGTATCAGTCGAGAGTGTATTCAGCACAGATGTGCGAAAGCAAATATAAAGTTGAATGACCTCTGAAGACCTAATCCTTCTTCACATATGGTTCAAATACACTATTAGTGACTCCCAAAGTTGGTAGCTGAAATAAGACCAACAAAGCCTAGAAGTAGCAAAAACAACAGCGGTTGTTTGAGTCAAATTGACTACATCTATATCTACATCTTAACAAGAGAGTGAATTCGTTTGGAACAGAGATACATATTTTGTCAGGGAAAAGTCTGATTAGATCTTCACATATGCATTCCACATATGCTTTTGGTTGTCAATGAAGCCCTCAGGCACTAGGGATTTACAGGCTTACATCACAGAAGCAGGGGAATCTGGGTTTGTGGGAAGGAGACATTGCTGTGAAATCATCTTTATTGCAGCATTCAAGGCCATTCTAAATTGGCAATAAGTGTGAGGGATTGAATGTGTGTGTGCACATATGTCTGCAAAAGTATCAAATTTCATTATTTCACCCAAAATATTTTATTTAACACATGAAGACCCAAGATAGTTTTCTTGCAGCTGCTATTCTTCGATATTATTCAATAAATTTGAAGAAAAATGATCTTTTAGTGCGAGTCTACAAAATTTGTGGCCCCTTTTAACATCTGCCAGGTGATAAAAAAAATTCTTCACACTCAAGTAGGTTGCGGTAACCTGGTCATTTTAATAGCGGTTAGCAAAGTACATTTCTGCTACCTGCTGAAAGGACATTTTTGGTCACGTTTTCAATGTGACATCAGTGGTTCAACCATAATTTTATGAAGCTACGAGAATACTTGTTGTGCGGTAAGAAAACAAAAAATGACTTCAACAATTTCTTCACTTAGGGGTCTGTCTTCGACACATGTTCACGAGAGTACCACAACGCATGAAATTACGGTTGAATTTTTTGGGTTAACTCTCACTTTAAATTATCTTCTTTTTTGTTCAAAAGAGGAGTAGGGCTGCATGATACATTGCATGTGATTGTCACGCGCATCGTCAGTAAAGTCAGTTCTGTGATTAGTAATAAATCTCCGTCACCTGTTTTCAAATGGAGCGCCATTTAATACACAGAGCCATAGGTCACCGACAAGTTTGGAATGACATAAAGCCCTTTTCGCACCAAACACAATAACTATATGATGTTTATTAATGAAAACTATAACTAGTTTAAAAAAAAAAAATTAATAATTTGAATTCTATGAGAACAGAAAGTCCACACAACAACTATAATAATAATGAAACAGAGGAACGATATTAATGGAATCACCTTGATAAAAACATTGTCAGTCAATCAGAATCATCCTGAGACTGAGAATAAACAATGTTATCGTCCATTTGTTTGAACAATAATATGGTTATTATAGCTAATAGAGTTATTCTATATTATCATTATAGATATCATTCTGGGTGTGAACGGGCCTTTTCAAGACTTTTTTGGGTTAATGATTCTGTTAGTCTTGACAGATTATTAGCAAAGAATAGTGCTTGAGCAGATAAGAGAGGGAAAAACCTAATGGTCTGGTTTTATTCATATGACCTTTACCTGCAGCAATGACTTTGTTAATGAGAATTACAGCTTGAGTCATAAACTGCAATACATTACTCAGGAAACAGTAATGCCGTGGTAATGGCGTATCACAGTGCATCACACAAACATTGTGGGCTGGGCTGCTGAGGCCTGTGGTCATGTTACAATGACTGGGAGTTCAGGGTGTGTAGATGAGAAGTTTTCGATGGTCATATTTAAGCAAGAGTGCGGTGCACATGAAAGGGTGGATTATGACAGGAAATCGTACTTGATTTCTCAAACCATCCTCCTTTGACACACCACGCCTCTTCTGGGCTATAAAGTCAAGTGATGACAAGCTCAGCTAGAAATATCTCTCAGACTCAGAGGAAGACACAGGGTTGAAACAAATGAGTAACTTCAATCTTCTGTATGAGTGACTAAGCGGAAGACATGCAACATGACCCAAACTCTCCCTGACCTCTGACCCACTCAAATCTAATACGTTTCAGTCAGAAAGCCTTGAAGTAATCCTAAATCTGTTCTAAAGGGAATCTCCACAAGATTTGAGAGTTTCTTTAGCACATCGTCTGCTCTACACCTTGTTGAGAAATTAACAGGCACATTGCACTGCACAAGCCATCGCGCCTGTGAAGTGATCTCTCTCCTACAAAGCTTCCCCTCTAGTAATTAACCAAGCAAGATCCCATGACGCTGTGTAAGAGGATTTTCGCAGTGAGGAAGAATCCAAAACACAATGAGCAGACGCTTCGGATCTTCCTCTCAAGGATGACTAAGGTCTGGAGTTTCAGCATGCTAATGACCTAAATAAACTTTTAACAACAAAATAGGAGAAAATACTCTTTTGGTGACAACTTTAGAAGGAAAAAGTTCTTAAAAGGACTTTATTCATGTCTAAAAATGCTAAAGGGTTTTTAAATGTCAGGATTACAATATTAAACTTCTCTTAACTAAAAAACAATTTGAGACCTTTAGGCTAGGTAAACAAGTGTATATACGTACATGTGAGAGTCTGTAAGTGTGAGGAAGTTCAAAGCCATATGTAAATGTTGTATCCGTGTGGTTTGACAGTGTTTCTCTGTGTGTTATGTTTACGCCCAAGTTAAGTGCGTTTAAGTGGGCCACCTACACACACTTAAGCTAAGACCTGGTTTTATGACAAACAAAGTTTGAAATCGTCATTTAGGGTACCCACCCAAATGTCATTCCAAATCCATAATTATTCATCTTTGAGACACAAATATAATGTAATGTAACCTAAGAGTTTTCTCTCCCTCCATTGAAAGTCTGTGCAACCAAACCCATTAAGACACAAGATCTGTTCATCATATAAAGCGATTGATTAAAATTCAAATGTTCAAAAGAACAACAAAAGCCCAGTATGCACATATAATAAGTATCATATGCCAATACTAGTTTTTCTTTGCCTAACACCCATCCCATTGCAAGTTAATCTTCAAAACAACTTATTTAATAACATTAATAAATAAAAAATCTCAAAATGAATATTCCTTTTTCTAATACTGTACATTGAATATAGTGATGCCCGAATTCACTTTCAGCATTAAAAATATATATTTTAGTTTTTTAAATGCTCATATTTAATGTAAATATGTTTAATGTGTAAAACTACGAGACTAACCGAACAGCCGAGACAAAAAAAATCTAAATACATCAAGGACACTGCTTACAATAACTTCCAACAGGTTGTTTCTACCCAATTTAAAAGTAAAAATGGCAGTAAAATGGCAAAAATGGATTTAGCTTTTGACTTCCCAGCTCTTGACGGATATAGAGAAATCAGGAGCAGAACAGAAGGGAGTGCTCTCAAAGGCTTCAAAAGAGGCCCAGTGTTATCATTTGGGCACCTGTCAACCACAGTCAAAAGCTGAGCAATATCATAAGCGAGAGCCCTTAAATGAGGAAGAGAGGACTTACGGTCCCAACAATCTTTCCATCCATGTTTTGGCAAACTGTTCCTTCTGTCTGACTTTATTACACACATCGACAGTGGAGGAAGAGCAGCACTCGGGCTAATGGCTGAGCAGGCTGGATTTGCTCAGCCTCAGGTTGTCCTCAAAAAAAGGTCAAGAGGTTGCGAGAGACTCAGCAGCACCACGGTGAAAGTGATTCAGTGGTGAGTGGATTCTGCCTCTAAGACCCTCAAACATGGTGTTGAGCTACTTAAAGCCATTAAAAGGCCTTTGAGGATAAGCGCAGCCTTCTATTTAGATTCACACACAAGCCTGATAAAGAAAAGGGTCCCAACACATACATGAAACTCAGTCTCAAAGCACCACTTAAATAAAAAAAAGATGTGGGTCAACTGATACAAGGGACACAATGATTCAGGTCTCAACCAGCTGGAAAGCATACTGTATTCTGAGGCTTGTACCGTGTATATAAGTGCACATAATCAATATTAAGATTATGGCTTCCACAAAGAAAACGAGTTTCAGTAATCATTTAGATCTACACCAAAAGGCATACAAAACAGTAGTAGACATTTTATTAAAAATATTCATATATATTTTTTGAACTTGCAGTGTCTGTTTTATTGATTATAATAGGACAGAATCATCATCAAAAAAAAAAAATATATTTCTATAAATATCAAATTATTATTATTATTTTAGTTTTATTTACAATGGGATAGATTCATCAAAATGCCTCCAAAAATATTTTAATAGTACATTTGCAGTATTATCGGAAATGATTAATCAATTGCATATGCAGCTCTATGCCCTTTCTGTGCACATTGAAGGGCCGGAATACAAGAGGTTGGTCATCTAGAGAAGTCATTTTAATTGAGTCCAATTAGCTTTTGCCAAGCAAAGCATTCGGATCTCTGAATTAATCTGCACAATGCTGTAAACACAGAAAACTAGCTGCCTGTGCCTTAGGCAAAATACAGCGTGCAGACAATATCTCTGCTATGGTTTGTTTATGACCTATAAAAGTACATGATAACAATGTGTACATCTTACTTCATCTCACATCTTTGCAAAAAGTAATTGTCATTTTGGTTTAAGATGACTTTATATGCTTTTAAAGGCATGTTAACAAGTAAAAAGGCCTGTTAAATCACAAAAAAGGATAAGGCAAATTGAGAAAAGAGTTCACGGTCATCCTTCAGACATCAGCGTCTAACAGACAAATCAGCCTATTTGACCAATGCTTTTGTGTGCTAAGGTAAGGGAGACTGAAATGTGCAACGGAACAAATCAACAGTCTTGCTCTGAACTTGCCGGCCACCCGTCAGGGCCAGAATCAGCTAATCACTGGAGACTATGCTGGAAAGGGCTGTATCAGCGTTACAACATGCTGCTGTTAGCCTTCTTCTAAAGCTGGCGCACAAACCTACTGGCAAAAGAGGTTTATAAACCAGAGCACAGACCGTCTGAAAGGGTGTGAAGTGCACAACAGGAGGGAAATGGAAGAAAAGAGTGATATTTCAAATTTGCTGATTAGGTCTTGTGGCCATTACAGATGTTCGTCTTAAAGGAATAGTTTATAAAAAATATGACTACAATGAAATTTCTGTCATACTCATGCTGTTCCAAACCTGTATACTGTTATAATTTCCATGGAACAGAATAAAATATATATTTTACATACACTGTAAAAAGTGATAAGTTGACTTAACTTAAATTTTTTTAGGAAACCCGTTGCCAGTAAATTAAGTAAATGATAATTAAAAAAATAAGTTAATTGAATTGTCAAGTTCACTTAACTTTTTTTTGTTTTATGATTATGTACTTAATTTTAAGGCAACGGGTTTCCCCAATTTTTTTTTTTAAGTTAAGTCAACTTTCACTTTTTACTGTGTACAAGCTTTACATAAATGTAGTTTTTCTCCATTACAGTAATCCATATAACTTGCATATACAAAAAAAGTAAGAAAAATAAAAGATATATTCAAAAACTTGCCTTTATGTGAGGATCAAGCATCAAAATGCACAAATACAAAAAATAAAATGGCTGATAAACTGATAAATGACCAGTGTTAAAATTCCATACTATTTCACGATTTCCTCTAAATAACTAAAAATAACAGACTATGTTTTCAAAGACTATGTTTAAGTGAGTGTTAGATGACAGATAATCTGCTATAAAAATAGTATTTTAATCATCGACATGGTACAGATATTACGGCGTTGTGGTCACTATGGATTGTCATTGTATATATCTGTGAATCTGCTTTAAAAACCATCAGCCTTTGTGTTAAGAGCAACATAAGTGTGAGTAAATATTGACAGACTTTTTGAGTGAACTATCCTTTTTAGAAAGGCTTTCACATGTCAGTGTATCATTTGCTCAAGTGTTCAGTATGAAGTAACGAGATAAACATAACACAACATAAGGAAGACATCAATCGCTCATTCCTGTAGGAAGTGCAGAAGTCAAGGAGTACATGGAGCAGATTACAATCCAAAAATGACTAACCAACACTGGAAAGAGAGAAGAATGAGTTTATCTGCACTCAAAAGATGGTGGCATCTTTCGCCCAGAGGCAGGCTTAGGTGTAAACACAAACTGACAGGCTATAGACACCGGGAGGCAGCGTGAATGAAACCGCGAGGAGCAGACAGTAAGCGTCATTTTGAGAGTGAAGCAGCAGAGATGGTTGTGAATGTGAAGCCGAGCAGCGCTGGGATTGGGGGGGGAGTAGATGGTCTGAGTTCTCGCATTTCAAACCTCAAAGACTTCTCCATCTCAGCCAAATTCATTTCGGCATGCGAGCGCTGGAAAAAGCCGGCGTTAGCCAGCCGTAATGTCTGTGACATTCGTGAGTTCGGGCTCTGGCAGATGACTGGAGAGAGGGAAGCGTTTGCCGTTGGCGCACAGTGCTACAAGTGCTAAAACGACAATCTCGCTAATAGTCGACAAGCATCAGTAGTGCTGGATTTGACACTAAGACACCTTCAACAGAACTAATGGTTAAATCGGAGTTTAACGATAAGCTATGCTGTCACAACGAACGACAAGCTACAAGTCTACTGCTGCCTTGATGTCATGTTGGCATGATTGTATTTACTACATGAGCGCACACAACAAAAATCATAATTACCAGTAGGAAACTGAAAGCCTGGGCTTGAGTAAGAATCGTGGCACAAGCAAACTGATATTGGTTGTAATATGTTGTAACAGTGAATATTCAGTGCACAGTTTCGATAAGAAGTTAGTGTTTTGTTCACAAAGAAGAGCCATAAAGCATGCTGAAAAATGCATTTCCCATTATTTTCTTTGGCTACACCAGAATGATAAAAATAACAGATAAAGCATCAATTTTTTCTTCATATAGTCG
The DNA here is from genome assembly GCF_012432095.1 of Onychostoma macrolepis. NCBI lineage: Eukaryota > Metazoa > Chordata > Actinopteri > Cypriniformes > Cyprinidae > Onychostoma > Onychostoma macrolepis. The sequence goes on along the minus strand of NC_081158.1, from coordinate 22,907,530 downwards.
CAATAGCTTAAAAAAAAAAAATGTAAAGTGGAAAAAAGAGAGAAAGACTTGAGGTTTGTTTTTGAAAGATGTTTTTATGCTCATGATAGCTGCATATATTTGATCAAAAATAGAGGGAAAAAATTAATATTGTGAAATATTACTACATTTTAAAATAATTATATTTTTCTATTTTAATGTTTTTTAAAATGCCATTTATTCCTGTGATGACAAAGCTGAATATTCAGCAGCCATTACTCCAGTCTTCAGTGGCACATGATCCTTCAGAGATCATTTTAGTTATTCTGATTTGGTGCTCATTTATGATTAAAGTTATTATTATGTATGCTACTTTACTTAGCCCCACCCACCGGGAAATCCCATTGGTCCAAATCCCTGCCCTACATAACTGTATATCAATCATCAAATATGTTCCAAGTTCCTGTGACTTTGTTGCTATTGCAGTATTTTGCTTTCAGTGTAGTATGAAATGTGTCATGCTGCACCTTGCGAGGAACATGACATTACAGATTTCAATACAAGTGTGAAATATTCTAAGCTACATTGCAATGTTTCATGATGTTGCTAAACAGATTTCCATTTGTGAAAAGCACCGCCTGACATTTGTTACACAATGCGGAGTGATGCAGCAGCCTTTGCATAGCAGTGTGAGGAAGCAGACACGCAAACACACACGGTGACTCACTGCACAAGCCGGAAAATCGCCACAGTTTGGGACCCAAGAGGAGATGAGATATCGGTAAATCTTAGGTTCATTGTGATAGGCCACACAACACAAAACAGTGTGCTAAAGCAGGGCTTAGCAATAGCATTAACGCTTAAGCTAAGCCTAATACACCCTGGAAACACCATCAACTCTGATCCTGAATCAATATCATCCCAGCACTCTCTCTTTCTCATTGCCCCTTCATCAACGGCTCAGGTTAGTCCATTTATATCAGCACCGCTGTTCCATTTTTGTCTGACTTCTCCACGTTTCTTTTGGGTTCAGAGGTAGCAATTAGTCAAAGTGAATCCCCACTGGGAGCGGAGATACACGAGAGGCATCTCCACTGCCAAGTTGCACGTGAACATAAAAAGACCCCCTTCTGTGCCATCCGGAGCTATTAACCCTGTCGTCCGCTCTCGTAAAGGGTTACAGAACGCCCATTTAATGAAAGTCGGGTGGGCCCAGCCCCAGCTGTTAAATTAACACAGCTGCTTCACCCCAGGTGCGATGGCACTGCCTCTAGAGTGCCCTAGAAATCACAGTCATCAGGCAGCAAGAAGTGGCACATAATGTCATGTAGCACGCTTTTGAAAGCCACTGATAAGAAAAGGAAGGAGAAAGTGACATCACAGTGCCAAAAAAGAAAGAGGGGGTGCTGGCAGCAGCGCAGGTACGCTCCACAGCCACAAAATGTTTCCAATTAACAAATTATCTCCACTTCACAGCACAAAATCAATCCCATTTAAGTGTACAGGCTTTCTACGAAGGGAGCACATTGGTGTCATCACACTTTAAGGCTAGAAATTTTAGAAAAGTATTAAAAAAATAATTGTGAATATTCGACCAACACATTGCAGGCTTGTGGTCCTGTTGTCCATAGTAAGGTCATTGACTAATATGAGTGCCCATGTTCTTAGAAATGCACTTTTTGTATTCATATTGTTTTTATATGGTTTAAAAAAAAACTTAAAATACTATTGTAAACAATAAATTTATATTTAATGAATGAACAAACAATTAATTAAAAATGAACAAATTTAATGACTTAATGTCACATGGTGTAACCATCAAGTACATTTAAAAAAAAAAAAAAAACGTTTTTAAATACATGTGTACATACAAAAAAAAACTGCAGATCACAAATTTGGGGTCAGTAATTAGAATAAAAGAAATTAATAGTTTTCTATTTTATGTAAATTCCGTTCTTTTCATTCAGCAAAGAAAATATATCATGGCTCCACAGAAATATTAAGCAGTTGACCAATAAAAAACAAACAAAACAAAAAAATTCAACTTTGCTATCACAGGAATAAATTACAGTTTAAATACATACTAAATCAGAAAATTGTTATTTTAAATTGTAATAATTTTACATTTTTTATCAAATAAATCTTTTGATGACTAGCATATATTTTCGAAGGTAAAATGTATTATATATATATATATGCATTTTTGGCTTTATTAAGATAGGACAGTTTGTTGATAGGAAGCAAAGTGAGAGAGAGAGAGAGGGACAAGATCAGGATGCCCGAAGTACAATGGCGCCCAAAGTACCACAGTGCTATATGTCAGAGTGCTGCCTGTCGTGACAATTATTTACAGTTTTCAAAAGATATCCTCCTTTTAATAAAGCTTTTTTTCTTCTTTATAATATCAACAGTTGTAACTGAACATGCATAGCTCAAATCATTTGCGTAGAGTTTGTTTCGAGCCTATGAGGACGTTTTACAAACAGCCTTTACATGACAAGTCCAGGGCCATACAGACTCTCAGAACACTTTTGGTTTGGATCACAATCCAATGTGAAAGGCAAAGGATGAACAGAATCAAGCAAATGACTTGCCTTGTACCTTCCCCATTAAAGGCAAGAATCCAAGGCTGTGACTATTGCCTAAAAAGGCCATTCTCTGATATGTGGTTCTGTGAGGACATCGGTCATGACCTCCACGGTCCCCGCTGGTGCTTTTAAAATGGGTATCGGGATGCAACATCAACTGAGCACTTTGAAACTAAATGGTAGATGGGTCGAGCTTGGTGTCAGAGTGAGATATAGCACTCTGCTTATTCAGACAGAAACATATGGTCCAATGCTTTGGGGTTTAGGGAGTTTCAATGACCTCTGGCCCCATCGCCCCTTCAGCCCATTCCCAGGACTCACCTCAACCTCTCACCCATCATTTGTCATTTCTCAGTGAGGCACGATCAGGCCACAGAGATCCTGGCATGATTCCCTGAGCCAGAGAGAAGAAGAGGAGGGGGAACACACAGTATCCATAAATCATACGCAAAGACAAGAAGATCTCTGACAGGCGCAAGACTAATCCATGACTCACAAATACTAAAACTCAAGAAGGGAGGATAATTTAACCCATTCAGCATGTGCATTTAAATGCCAATATTTCATATAAGTGCATACAGATTGTGATGCTGTACTTTTTGTCGCTAGTAGTAGTTTTAAAGTGACTGCTTTAGGGTCATGTATATATTTTGTATTGTTTATTTTTGTCCGGATCTATTCATCCGTTCAAAAATCTGACACATAAATGTAATTACTTGACTACAGATCTCTTATGATGCACATGTTTATAATTTCTTAATCAAAATTAATTTTAATATTTTTGGGGGTGCAAAGTCTAAGTTGTCAGGGTGGACATCTGTCCTTATATCTTAAAAAAAAAAACTTTGAATTGATAAATTCTGGAAAATTCTCTTTTCTTATTGAGTAGTTGTGCTTGGAAAACTAAGACAGAGAAAAGGGAAAAAAATCTGTCTGTCAAAATTTGGTGCAATCAATGTTGTTGTAAACAAAATAGTTTTGGTTAATTTTGGTAAATTTGGCTAATAAGGCTGAAATAAAATAGAAATAGAAATTAAAATAAAAAAAATGAAATGAAATGGTGCCTTGGAACTGAAATAAAACATTTTAGTTGAAGCACAAAAAAAATTAAAGATAAATATTTAAAAAATAAAAATGACAAATGCACAAAAATACTCAAATTAAATTAATCAAATGAAAACTGAAAATTCAAAAATTAAAAGCTATGTTAATATATTAAAAATACTGTAATAGTATATTGTTACACTGGGAGCAACCAACATGCAGAAACTTTCAGGAAAACAAAACAAAAAACAAAACACTGTCATGGTCAATAAGTCTCTTATAATATCCTATTGTCCTTGATATCTTTATGACAAGGCAGTGTGAGCTCAAGTTGTAAAATGTATTGTGGTACGTTTAGCTTGAACTGTACCTTGAACTGTACTCTCTCATCGGAACTGAATACCTTGCATTTGCTTTACTGATGCAAATCGCTGTCAGTGCAAATGCCCCAACCACTTCCCAGACTGCGTTCTTGGATAATCTTTCTGATGGCTGGGAATTACTCCAAACATTCTAACAGGATTATGGCACCAACAATTCATTGTTTGCAGACACCAGCAGATGATTGAACAAACTATGCTGGAAGTCACAAAAATGAGCATGGAATCAGGCACCCAATGGCAAAACCATTCCCTGCGTGTCAGGACACATGCGATGTGCTGCTTCAGCTCTGGAGAAACTTACTACCAAAAGGCACATACTGAGTCATGGAGAGAAACTGCTTTCAGTTTGACTGAATCTGATGTTAAATTACCATAAAATAAGCACTTCACAGAAATGAATGTTTCCCAGGAGACGTAAGGTCTAGTATTCCGCTTATACCTGCAATAAGTCAGTTATCATGGGGTTTTTTCTCCATCAAAATTCAATGACTTCGCAGGGTTTCTGGCCACTAGATGATTTGGGGTCAAAGGTCATTGCTCTGTCATTACTCAGATGGCATTTGTGAGCATGGGTAATGTCAAAACGCACACCTCTGAAGGGAGAATAATCCATTATAGGCAAATAAAATCCCACACACATTAACCCAAATGAACCTGAACCACAGAGCAACGAATCCTATCAGCTTAAGTGTGATTAATTGATGCAATGCAATGAGAGAGGCCACTATATGAGAACAAGACTTGCTGGCAATAATAAATGCCTAAAAAATACAAATACAGTAATTATTAACATGTCTTTTCCAATCAAATATACCATTGTTCAAAAGTTTGGGGTCCATTGCATTTAATGTTTTTGAATCATGGTTTGCATCAGTATAAGTAGTATAGTAAAACCTGTAATATTGTGAAATATTATTACAATTTAAAATAACTGTTTTCTATTTTTATATACTTTAATATGCAATTCGTTCCTGTGATTACCAGCAGCCTTTACAAAAAAATATTCTAATATGCTGAAGAGAGAGACATTTGAACAAACCTTTGAAAAGTAGTATACATAAATACTGAGATATAATGAAAATTTAAATATAGATTCATATTACATATCGGCAAAAGGCTGCAACAAGAGAGAAAATATTTTTACCCAACCCAAGTTGCAACAGCAGCAATATTCAGCTGGTGTTTAATAAGATCCAAGACCTCAAGGGTGACTGTGAAATTCACAAAAGCTACTTTTAGCTTCTTTAAAAGAAGCAGAATTAAAGAAAACCCACTAAGCTAGATCTCCTTCAAACTTTGATACATCTGAGATAACAAGCCATTAGCACACTCTCTGTGCTTCATTATGAAATGTGTTTCTGATAGATCTCGGCCACACGGCTGAAACCTCCCACACAAGAAAGTCACAGCATTCACACAAAGCACAGATAAACAAGCTAATGATGCCTACTGCACAAATCTCATTCCTGGAGAAAAGAGTAAGCCCTTTACAACTGCACAGACTGACGGTTATCAAGACACAGTCCAGATTCAGCTGATTATAGTCACTCTCCAATCCAGTGCAACGTGAGCACTTCCTGCTGCAGAGTTAAATCAAAGCAGGCCAGGAGGCTGGGCGGAACAATGCCTGAGAAGCTGCATTTCTCTCTCCTCTCCGTTGCATGTGGAATGCGCTTGTTTACACAGGCCGCTCGGCCGACCCGCTATCTTGTATCAAACGGTCCCTGAGCCCAAAGAGGAAGACCAGAGGGAATGGAATCGTGCTCTGTGTAATTCCACATCGGAATGTAGAGCAGGGGCGCATCTCTTTTGTCCCGGGCTGGAACTCCATGAGCAGTGATTCAGAGAGAGGCGCAGCGAGACCCCCGGGGGGACCCCCTCCGAATGAGAGCCTGGGCGTTGCCGGTTCTGGCCTGAGGAAGCACTGAAATGCTTGAGAATGTTCTGGCTGTTTTTCCGTCACACCAGAAATAACATCAATGCAAATACAGAGTGTTTGAACTGGAAAGGACTATAGACTGTGAAACATTTCTATAGCTAATGTATGTAACTCCAGTTGCGAAAACGGATAAAAATACAAGTTCCTCTTGAGAATGAGCATTCAAGAGAGTAAAAATAGAGAGAGAAAGAGATAATTGTTGGATTAAACCATTCAATTCAGCATTATGAGGTCATTCTAAGGGTGGATGAACTGTGTGTCTGTCAGTGAAGTCATCCTTCGCTCAGCTATCCATGAATTCATCCACAATGAACTCAGGATTGTTTTGATGTACTAAAATATACACATTAAAAACATCTATGCCACTTTAAGATAAAAACTATTTTTCATCAACAGATATAACAGAAGTGATAGATACAATAGAAGTCAATTCTAGAACTAAAAACCCGTGATTATTCTTTAAATGCGCCACTAATAACTGCAGAAGTCAGCATGAAATGGAAATCCCCCTATTTATTTGTTAAATGCATTTTATTGATCTTACTGTGAACCATCTACCCAAGTTTCCTTTTTTCAGCTTGTAATCAAAAACAATTACATTTTGTAATTAAATCAAAATGTCTTAACTCAATCTTCCACGACAGACTTTTTCCAATCATTTAGTCAGCTTAAATTCCACCCATTTCTTACAGTTAGCGACAAGCTTGCATTAATATCTGCCTCCATCCAATCAATAACCACTGGATAGAACCGTTTTACTCACAACATGGAAGAAAAGATATGTTGCTAGTTCCATTACATCACAACTTTAAAATGTGGCAAATTGCAAATGCTCTCCGGGTTACTGATTAAGTCTACTACCAAAACAAAAAAGGGAACAGAACAGACATCATATTTACAAGAACATTTAATACTAACTAAAATCATACCTCCCAACAATTTATTATAGTATAACCATATTTAGAGTTCCTTCCCCTTGTCATATTTTTTACAGATTTTATAGTGTTATAACAGTGCACAGATAAGCAAGTAACAGAATATCTGAACTTTCTCATCTGCTCTAGGGACGTTCATGTCTCTACACGCTCTCTAGAGAGAAGATGTCTTCGTTCAGATGTTTTACACTCACCCTGGATAGAGAGACTGAAGACTGAAGTGCTGCCACAGCTGACTTACATGCAGTCATCAGCAAGCCAGTGCTCACCACTAACAAGTCTGGGCATTGACAGTAAAGCGGAGTACCTATTAGTGGAACAACTCTACAGTAAAGCTGCAGTGGTCCTTGCATTCTTGGAGAGATGAAGACAATCACTAATGATTGCTGTATAAATTATTCAAAAACAAAAAAAGTGACGTAGCAAAGATGCATTATTTTAAATGTCATGTGCACTAATTAGAGCTATCAATCGATTCAAATAATTATTAATTCATTTTTTAGGGTTAATGCATTAAAGATAGCACAAAATAAAACTGTGTGCACGATTATTGCTTTTGGCGGATTATATAGCCTAAATTAATTTCTAAATATTTATGTAAATTGTTTTATTCTACTCCTTCCATGTCCTAATGCAGTCAATATTGAAGTAAATGATATAAAAAATAAAGTTCCTCAAAATGCATAGGACATTCACTAAACTTTTTACAAATCTGCATTAATACATTTATTTATATAATAAAATACGCACGCATTATGTACTTCACACTCTAACCTTCATAAGATGTTTTTGGCACTGACCTGTTGCTCCGGTGTGTCCTTACTTATACTAATAAACTTTTCTGTTCTTTTTAGAAATAACACCAAATAGAACAAAACAAGTATAATGACAAAGTGAATTAACGCAGTCAATAGTAAACATCATGTGGGTCAACTTCCCTTTGCACAAAAACACACCCAAAAGAAAAAGACTGTTTAGTGAGATTACATTCAAGATAATAACGCAACGTGTATTGGTTCATTTTTGTGCTGAGAAATTTGCGCATTACATTTCAGGCCCCTTCTTTAAGCCCCTAACCAAAAGCATGGGGTTGCCAGATGTGGGACACGCATGCCGTATACACCCACTACAGCATTTGCTCTTAACACTCCTGATGGCCACATGCAGGAGAAGAAAAAGAAGGTAGTGGTTTGGCGTAAGAAACTAAATACACACACATACACACTCAATCAACAAAGGGCGGGGAAAGCAGCAGCTGGTCTGAGGTCGATTTAAGGGCTTCATCTGAGCCTGACAGGAGAAGTTGCACTGCACGTTTTTTTGACATGGACGAGGGGTGCCAGGAAGCTCTTGCTGGTTGTGATTAGGCAGCAGGCCCTTCCATCTCCCAGGCCTCCCTGCAGCGACGGAAACCAGATAGCTGCGCCTAATAAACCACAAGCTGCGCTCTCTCAGAATCAAGGGGCGGCCCCATACAACCGCTGTCTTGTGTCTTTATAAGGAAACTCAATGTCACTGATGTGTGATGTCGGCAGTCCAAATCCAAAGCACACATTAGATAATGCGTCTGCAATCAACAGCCAGCTTTTATGGTTCATCTCCTCGCTGGGCTCCAAACTATTTTAGAGAAGCATTAAAGAAACCGAGTTGCCCAGTAAGCTTGAGTGTGCATTAAAAGGGTTCCATTCTACACTTAGCATTTCTAGTTCCCTGAAGTCCACTTATAATGTTAGTCGAGGTTTCTGAGACCAATAACAGCATTCATTTAGTTTTACCTGATCATTTTAAACCTTCTCTGACCCTGTAGAAATCAATATGCAAACAACCATACCATTCACTTTGGAACTCCACATACTTCAGGCATCGCTAAGTAAAGAGGTCATATGCAGACTACGAGACAAAATAAATTATAATAAGTAAAATGAATTCTATCTATCTATATCTCTCTATATATATATATATATATATATATATATCATACAATACATATTATACAAATAATTATGAATTATTTGGCATTTTATGTACAGATATATGCATGACGAACTGAAAACATACTTTTTTTGCAAACATACTTTGAAACAATATTGTGAAAAGTGCTATATAAATTTTTATAAATTATAAAAATAAAAAAATTAAAGATTTTCAACTGAAAATTGACAATTAATACATTAATATTTTGCAATATATCACTACCATATTGATTATCATACTGTAGTCATTTGTAATGTGTAATTTATATGTAGCATTTAAATTGAGTGATTTTCATTTTTAGTAATTTAGATTTAATTGTAATTAGAAATGTCAATATTAGACATTTATCGGTTATTGGCCATAACTTAAAAACAATAATTATTGGTGTCGGATGGAATTTAATTATCAGAAAATTAGAGGGGGGCTAAGGGTGCCATTTAGGCCAAAAATGAAGACACTCATGTAGGAAAAAATCCATATATGGGCTTGGTAGACTGAACCCTTTTTTTTTTTTTTTAAATAAATAATCCCATTTCCATGATTTCCCCACTTAAAAATACTCTACAAGAACAAAATAGTCTGCAATGCTTCTGGTTAGTAAAGAAACTAGCATAGTAGCGAAAGGAGTGGGGGAGTTTGTGGTTATCGTGTTTATTTTTCCCATTCCAGACTGCAAGAGCAGATCTACGAGTCCTTACCTCACCAACAGCTCCTGGCAGCAGGCCAGGCTGTCTAACACACTGCCCTAAAGAGTGTGTGACTGAAGACCGGGGACACGAGAGGAGGAGAAAGAGGGAGACAAAGACAATGTGTGGTGAAGAATAAACAGGGACCACTAGGACATTATTTCTCTGCAGCGGTCTGTTCTTTTTTTCTTTAATCTTTCTGACATACGTGGGCATGCGTGTGTGAGCAGAATGCCAAACATAGCAGAGCGTGTGCATGCACGACTCCCGCAGGTGATGTCATCCGAGGGGACATGACAGCACACGAGACAGGAGCTGATTCACTGCCAACATCTTTAGGTTCTTTGCATAAGAAAGCTCTCGTGAGTACTGATCACTCATCTGCTCTCGGATCTGGAACCCTGAAACCTGAATCCGCTCAGAAATGAGATGAACTTGGTAAGTGGATATGCTCCTGGCGGACTGGCATGCTCTACAAAACCCAGCCATCATGAGAAGAGCATAACAGCAACAAAAATGATGCAAGATGGTGTGTATGCTGTGTGTTTGTGGATGAGGGAGAAAGACATTAACGACTTTTTAATGTCAGTACTTAAATTAGTCTCTTTACGTTTCAAATGAAATGCTCAGGCTAATGGAAGCATCATACATTAGCTTGCATTTCACGCAACATTTCTCCTTTTATTTATTTATTTTTTCTTAAAGAGACAGTTCACTCCAAAATGAACATCCCCTCACGTTATACTTTTTTCCAGAAAAACATGGCTTTTGTATGACACGGCACTCTAAAAAAAAAACGTGGTGCTTAAATTAAGGCCAATTTAAAAATAATAATATTTTTTTTCTCCTGCAAAAATGTGTCGTGTGAATTTAGATCAAGGAAAATTACTAAACTATACGCCGCTACGCACTGAAAATTGCACCACATTTTACGTAAATGATACCAAAAGCTGTTAGTGGTTTTCAGACTTGTTCCTGGGGACCCACAGCTCTGCACATTTTGCATGTCTCCCTAATTTACACACCTGATTCAGATCATCAGCTCATTAGGAAAGAGCTCCATGAACTCAAATGAGTTTGTCAGATAAGGGAGACATGCAAAAGGGTCCCGAGGAATAGGATTGAAAATCACTGCTTTAGAAGACTTCATTTGAATGACCTTTTTTGGTTCACATTCTGCTAAACATCTCCTTTTTGTGCTTCACAGTAAAATATCAGTCATACAGGTTTGGCACAACATAAAGGTGAGTAAATAATGACTATATTCATTTTTGGGTGACCTAAATTCTTTTAAATCCTTCCGAGCATCCCAGCAACAAACCATGAGATGTTTATTAAAATTGAATCTGCATTTTAGCTGACTAGTATCACTAGAGTCCCTAGACACAGTTTAAGATATCTGTCAGACATAAGTGCTTGTAGCTAAATCAAGTACTGGGCCAAGGCTTATAAATCACGCTACTTTACTCTCAGTTCCCTCTCTAGAGAAACTGTGTTAACTGCTTAAACCTGCAGCACATACTGCTGGTGAACTGCAATGCCTCACAAAAGCATAGGAAAATTAACGTAGTCTCCATAAATAAACACTGCAGCTGTGATGAGGATGTGTAATATTAAGGATCTAGACCAGGCATCCTCAAATCTGGCCCACTCCTGCAGAGTTTAGCTCTAACCCCAATCAAACACACCTGAGCATTCTAATCAGAGTCTTCAAGATCATTAGAAAATCACAGGTGGGTGAGTTTGATCAGGGTGGGTGAGTTTGATCAGGGTTGGAGCTAAACTCTGCAGCAGATTGGCCCTCCAGGGAAAGATTTGAGGAATCCCGATCTAGACCCACACCCACCTAATCTATGAACATGCCCACCTTGTCTCATGACACAGACCACACCTACACTGCACACCGACCACACCCACCCAATAGCAGACCCCTCAGGCCACACCCCCATCTCAGAACCCAGACCACGCCCACCCCATTTCAGAAGACTGACATTCTTCAGTGACATTTTCCCTCCACTCTGATTAAGTGAACACCCACTGTGCCAGATGATGAAAAGATACTGTCCAAGGCAGATGAAGAGGATTGAACTTTAATTCTACCCTGTCTGCCTGTTCCAAGGGGTAAAAAAAAAAGAGATAATGCTGAAGAACTTTAAGAGTGTCTCGAGGTAGAGCACTTGACCTAAGAATCAATTCATAGGTCAAAAACAACCAAAAATAATCTCATCATAAATCCAGACGTAAATACTGAAATAAAGCAGTAAACAAAGTGAAATGTCCAGTTAGTGGCACTAAAACCACATTCAGTTTTATCTAGATGACAGCGAATCTCCCAATGTTTTATTACATTGGTTGTTGTACTTAACGCAAATTGTCTGGTCAATGGTGCTAAAATGTTACAAACCGTTTGAGAATAATGCACCACCTACACTAAACCCTGCCCTAAAAAGATGTTAGCAAAAGTGTGACAAACACATTTGCTAAAGCAGCCATACCATTTTTGCAACTCTGTGCTCTTTTATCATTAGACTTATGTCTTACTGGAGTCATACCCACGTGCAGTGCTATACCAGGTGAGCTATCGAGCAAGTTTAGTTATGTGATGCAAACATCAAAATGTAGTTTACAAATCATGCACTACGGTAAAAGTGTTTCAGTCATAACATAGTAAAAATAAGTCCTTATTAATAAATAATCTGCCCCTGTAATCTTTTTTTGTGTGAAAAGGAGTAATAGTTGTTGGTGTCTTAACGTCAATAGTGTTAATTTCAGATGAGAAATGCAGTAAATTGTACGTAATATGTACATTTTTGGAGTTCTGCAATAAAGTAGATAGAGGCACATTTTTCCAATGTGCAATGCATATGTTGAATATATTGGCACCCAAAACATCTTTCGGTCACACTTTATATTAGGTGGCCTTAACTACTATGTACTTGCATCAAAAAATAAGTAAAATGTACTTATTGTGGTCATATTGTATTGCAAAACACTTTTGCTGCTTTGAGGTGGGATACGGGTAGGTTATGGACAGGTTTGGTGGTATGGGTTGGTTTAAGGGTGGGTTAAGGTGTAAGGGATGGGTCAACAGTGTAATTATAAATGTAATTACAAAAATTAATTACAGATGTAACTACATATATTTTTAAAAATACCTATAAGAATTGTATGTACACTACAAGTGCATTGTACCAAATGATTAATTTAAATGCAAGTACACAGTAGTTAAGGCCACCTAATATAAAGTGGGACCCATCGAGAAAGTCTGAAAAACCAAACGTGATAAACTGGAAAAAGAAAGATAAACCTTACTTGGAACTTATGGGGATTTCCACACTCAACTTGTGGAGAGTAACCCCTTAGTTCCCCAGTGTGCTTTTACCATTAAGCTTTGACAAAGAAACGAGAAAAGCATGTTCCAGAAGTTCCTAAAAACAACCTAATCAATTATGCGCCACTAATAATGAAATACTGATATGATTCAGTGTCCAGCAACCAATCAGAATTGGAGTCTGGTTTGAGGGAGGAGCTACAGAACTCCACTTGATACTTGGTAGCAATACACCTCATCATGGTCAAGACAGATCTGTGGTAAAAGGAAACTATCAATCAGGTTAATTCAGAAATGTAGAGTCTCAGTAAAGTGTTGAGTAATCAATAAACGAATTGGCTGAAAAATTACACCTTTACTACAGAACTTACTACAGCTGCGGGTGCATTCTGAAAAGTGTGTGGAACTCATAAGCCTGACTCATGAATATTAATTAGCTGATTTAACATTCACCAGTAGTACTCGTTTAAAAATAGGTAAGTCTGCACTAGCCATAATAGGCAACTTCTAAATGGCATCATTGCATGTGGCCAGCTACAATTTGTTTGTCAAATGATGGTCAAAACTTTTCAAATACTATTATATTAAAAAATAATAATATTTGAAAGGGCAGAGGAAAATGTAAGTGTTCCATCCAGTTTTAATGGATGTTATGCCCTGACACCTCAATAAAAATCCACACCCAGGGGGAAATCCCTCAGCAAAAAGGAAGTGTTGTATCAGCTATTGCATACAAAAGTGCAGTAAAAAACAGCAATCATTAAGCTAATTATGGTCAAAATGTAGGTCCAAATCAATTACATTTATGGTCCCAGGAAGATGGATAATTAAACTATAATTGCTTTCTGTTTGAATATATCAAGCTAAGAAAAACTATGTTTAAGGCAAACAAAGTCATTCAGTCAATTCCACTGCAAATGGAATTAGGAGGACAGCAGAGGGAAGACAGTCGGCCTGCCGGGATTGCTCGTGCCTGCTGGTGCCTGGCGGCTTTCTTTTCTCGGAGCTGAACAGACTGCTGGGATCTGCAGGGGTGGTTAGCTTTGCTATTCTGAGGAGCGTGGAGAGAAGCACCACGTTCTCCCACGGGATTCATCGGAGGGAGTCTGAACATGTCACTCCACAGAAAAGTCAACTGATATTTCAACAAGAGAGGCAAGCGGGAGGTAAAACGTGGCGTGCGGCATCGTACAAATAGGCGAAAACTCATATGCAAATATACTAAGTGCGTGTGCACCTCCCGGGAGAGATGAACGCGATACTCATTGGAGCTGGAAAAAATGCATCTTAAAACATAAAAGAGATTGGTGTTCAAAAGATGTGCAAATGTGCAAACAGAGAGACTCATATGCACATGAATGGGTCACGTACATGCAGATGATACATGAGAGCTCTACAGTAGTGCACTAAACACAGTCCCTGAGTCTATCTGAAGATGTTGGGATTAATTTAAAATCCACAGAGCTGTTTAAGGACGTCTATTTAGAGAGCCACACAAAACAACAACTGGCCTGAGCTGACAGCCACAAATCAGAGCAGTAGACTGGATTAACAAAATAACAAATCTACAAGTGTATGGCTTCAAAGATATCTATAATCAAGGCCACATTTTAATGAGAACTGCTGCTGTGATGTTGCTATAAGAAATCAAGGCTCAACATTAAGGACTTTTTCTTGCCAACGCAAATAAGTGTGCATTTCACACAACTATATACAATTTCTAAACAAAAATATGAAAAAAAAAATGTTAAATTAAAAATATACAATATATAGAATAAAATATTTACTAAAACATAATAAAATAGTTATAATAATAATAAAAAAGTTATTACATAACAATACAAAAAAGTAACAAGAATTTAAAAATATCTTTGTAATAAACTGTAAATTATAAAAGTATTTAAAAATAAAATAAATAGAGTTTTGTGACAAGAAAGTATTTTTTAATCTCTTATAATCTCTAAAACATTTCTCAATATCTTGCATTTTGATTTTCTCTACCTGCTTTTTAAAAGTGAAGTGAGTTCATTTCTGCACCAATAGCTTCTCTGGAAAAGAAAAAGAAAAAAAAAAAAAAAAAAATGCTGCCACTTCCGAGTACTTCACTAATGGTCTCATGTATCTTTGACCGGAATGCTTTAATTTACTCTATTAAAAGGGTTGTAGTGAGCTGAGAACTACATGAAGACTCTATTAAAGCCTTCAACGTGGGAATTCTTCAACCCCTTCCTTATCACATTTTAAATTTCCCACAATCTATTACTTTAATGAGGTTGAGTATACATGGCTCTACGAGTCTCTACCATGGCCTGTAACCCCATAAACACAGGAGGCCCAAAGCCTGACCTCTGACTTAGCTCTGGGCTCCTTCTCATGTGTAAAGCCACCCTAAACCGCCATAAATGCTGAGAAACCAGTCTATATCCACTGTGATTAAAGGGTCCTTAGAATCATATAAGCTGGGCTTGGTGTGCCAGGTTTCATCAAAAGTGTTTCCCATGTCCCTGAAGAAAAGCGCCAAAATGAAACGCATCAGGCGATCATACGGCCAGTGTTATCTTTTTCTCGGCAGTGGGCTCCTTTAAGCAAAATCTCTTCACTACGGTGCCATAAATAAAACAAACTCTTGAAGCTATCGCAGGTTTTCCAGTAGGAGTAACTTCTCTCAGTAAGTGGTAACACACAAACGTAATGCGTATTTTGATGTCTGTTTAAACTTTTAGGCTAACTTGCAGCATTTCTACAAAAATGTGCCGCAGTGCTTTATGTACTTCTAAGATGTTTAGGGCAAATCTAAGCACAAATCCATAAAGACTGTGGTGAAAAAAAATACATCTTTACTACTAATGATTAATCAGCCAATATTTTGTAACCAACACTGTGATGCTATTTTTCAACATTTTGTTTTTAATTAATTAATTAATTTATTTTATTTTAAGTAAATTGAGTGACATAAGAGCTCATTTCAACTGTATTATGTATACATCTCCATTATATCTGTCACTTTTAATATCGGTATTGGCATCAGTTATTGGAAAGACATATGTCGACCTGGTGTAGAATACTTTGGTTATAAAATAAGGATACACAATATATATCAGTATCATATTGTTTACTGGATGATATTCAAGATTTTTTTTAATCAACATCAGTCGATATTGGATATACATTTCCAATATTTTTATCCAACACAGTTAACATTAAAAACAATATAATAGTGAAAATCCATTTTTCCACAGTGAAGCTTATAATATTGTGATGCCTAAAAATCACCTGTAGCATTGATTTTAGTTTGTAAATTTTATTTTATTTTTTATGATATCCAATATTTTGAACCGATATATACAGGTGCATCTAAAAAAATGTGAATATTGTGAAAAAGTTCATTTTTATTTAATGTTTTTGTAACTCATTTAAAAAAATGAAACTTTCTAGATTCATGTCTGGTATAAAAATGAAAATTCATGTCAAAATTAAGACTGACATGAGCTTTGACAAAAACTCTCTTTAAATGCTTTTAAATTATTTTAATCGGCAAATCAGTTTTGAAAATGACCGATAACCATAAAAATGCCTAATATCAGTGCCGATAATCGTTGACCCCCAATATATTATCTGCCAGGATTTTAATATTTTAATATATAACATGGACATTCACCTTTCTTTATAAAGATGTGATCTTTATGAAAGTGACAGCAACAGGAAGTCACATGCCCATTTAACAGGCTATGCCAAGTTTACGAAAGATAAATGAATGTTTAATGGCATTTAGAACCAGTCAGTAAAAATGGCCACAAGTATATCCGCCATGAAATGAAACATCCCCATGCAGAACTGAACCCCAGTAGAGCTGTGGCAGATAAGGCTACAGGTGAGAGATACGCCAGACTTGGCTAAACTCTGAGCCAAAGGTGCTGTTGCAGTCAGGATGGAGCCAATAACCAGCCAGCAAAGTTATTAGCACCTCAGCTAGCAGCCGGCTACGGACGTGCTATCATAGCTCTGGCGAATTTAGCATGGCAAACTCATAGCAAATCTGTGTCAAAGCAACACAGTCTAGTGGTAATGACTACATAAACTGGTCTCTTGTCTATAATTAACACAACCCATAGCAGGGCTGAAAACAAACGCCGTATTTGTTGTGTTTTTAACACAGCTCTTTTTCTAACTCAAATCTGGATGAAACCATGTAATCATCTCTAGGAACAAGCACAAGGCCATTACATCAGAGACAGACTGAAATAAAAGGTATAATGACATAGCAGTCTGGCTCACTGTTTGTCATTAATTGTTTTCAACCGGTTCAAAAGAAATCTTGTGTCAAATGATCTATCAGAACTTAGAGTTACTAACACACAAAAGGCTTATTATGAGCAATGTTTATGAATGAGACAACATTGTTGATAAAGAACATTTAAAGGTTTAAAATGCTAGTATGCTAAACCTTTTGATCTGAGCTACAGCAGCATTAAAAAACAACTTGAAAAGATTCAGTGGCCCACCAAACAGATAGAAAAGGCTTTTGTTTTGGTAAATGATGCAGTTTTAACTGGCCCTGTCAGAATCTGTGTTGAAGCCCTACATGTTATTTGCAAGTCAATCAACTCACCTAGGTTACAGGTTGTCAGGGAGAATGAGTGAAAACAAACATGGAGTAGCAATCACAGTTTCACAATCAGACGTTTCCTTCTGATGCAACAAATTGGTGGGGGCTCTGCTGAGATAGCATCTAAAATGATTTACCAAAGTGAACATTTGCTCGTTTTCTCACATCCTCTCAACCAGCGTGGTCTCAATTTCTGTTCGCAAAAACAAAAAACGAAAATTCTGTCACCAATTACTCACCCTGATGTCATTTCAAAACCTATTTTCTTTCTTTCGCTGACCAAAAAAAGAGATGTTAGGCAGGATGTTCATGTGGCTCTTTTGCGTATGATAACTGTGAACAGTGAGCAAGCATCAAAAATGCACCATGAAATTATCAAAACAATAGTTCATACCCTTTTAAAAATAAAGGATCTAAAAGTGCAAAAAAGTGGTGAAGTGAAGTGGTGACCCATACTCGGAATTTGTGCTCTGCATTTAAAGTGCCCACACACACCCAGAGCAGTGGGCAGCCAATACTGTTGGGGGTTCGGTGCCTGGCTCAAGGGTCTCACCTCAGTCATGGTATTGAGGGTGGAGAGAACCTTATTCACTCCCCCCCCCACCTACAATTCCTGCCGGACCTGGGACTCGAACCCGCGACCTTCAGGTTACAAGTCCGACTCTCTATCCATTAGGCCACAACTGCCCAAGGGCGATGCCATAGCAGCGATGCCATAGAAGAACAATTTTTGGTTCTAAACAGTAAACAGTTCCACTCTAAAAAAATCCATTTGTGGATTCAAAATGTTCCATGGATGGTTAAAGGTTCTTCATGGAACCATAGATGTCAATAAAGAATCTTTTTGACCTTTATGAACCACACACTAGTGGAGCTCTCAAATCTCATTTATGCAATTTGAACAAACTCAAATTCAATATTTATTCAACATTCAGCCTGGTGTGATGTTACTTTTCTCTCATTTTTGGAGTTTGACCAATTTTTGTTCGCCATTCACTGTATGCAAAAGAACAGCATGAACATTCTGCTGAGCATCTCCTATTGTGTTTCACGGAAGAAAGTCATACAGGTTTGTGTGACTAACTGCAAACTATTCCTTTAAAATGTAAACTCAAAAACATCTGCACTGGCATTTACATTGAGGTACAATTTTAGCCCCACTTGTGATGTAGTTACACTAAACTACAAGGCAACTGATGCCCAGAACAATTACAAACACTGGCTCAAAGGGCAGGGGTGTCTAACATCCCCTGTCAAAACAATGTCACTAAGACTAAGGCAATAGCGCGATTTCTATTGCTAGAACCAGTAAGCTGCTTAGAGACTGGAAAACAACAAGTCGGGAGGCAGATTATGGAAGGAAAAGGAGCAACGGGAGACGAGATCAATGAGAACTCAGCCCAACCTCTAGTGTCAAATGTCAACACATGGCAGGGCATCTGACGTCTGACTGACTACAGCATATAGACCCCAGGGATGCGTTTACACACACACACACACACACACACACACACATAATTCTCTGCAGACAAATGAGCAATGCCGCTTCATGAACTTGTTGCTCAAACCATTTCATTGTGCATTTCTAAATCAGATTTCAGCCTAATAGAAGGTGTCATAATATTTATGTGCAAAATAAAAATAAACTAACATTGTGGATATGGATGATTTCACTATGCTTTTTCCAATTTATATTTATTTTTTAGGCTATTTCTGGCCTTGCGTCAATCCTGAATAAAGCACTTAGACATTTTGATAATCAGTTCAGTGAGTTTTTTTTCTCAAAACGTAATGCTCAAAAACACTCATTTAAAGTAGATTTTTATTTTATTTTGGCCAAACAATCGTGCCATGAAAAGTATAGAGACTTAAGCCGTTTCAGAAACAATATCTAGATTTTCTTTTTTAAAATCAATATTACAAATTTCATCCAGCCCTTAAAAAGCCTTTAAATATATAACACTCTCCTGTTCAAAAGTTTGGGATCAGTAATATGTTTTTAATGTTTTTTTTTTGTTTTTTTTATGAGAAGTCCCTTACACTGCTGCATTTATTTAACAGTCATATTGTGAGATATTATTATAATTTAAAATACATCTTTACTATTTTAAAATGTAATTTCCTGTGATTTTCAGAAGCCATTACTCAAGTCTTCAGTGTCACATTATTGTGCTGCTTAATATTTTTGTGGAAATCATTTGGATTCTTTAATAGAGAACAGTATTTATTTGAAATAGAAATCTTGTATAACATTATTAATGTCTTCAATGTCTTCAGAGGCAAATTGATACTTTATCAATGCAGTGCATCCTTGTTGGAAAAAAAGCAGCATTTTCTTTCAAGAAATACAAAAATACATATTACTGACAACATTTTTCAACATCAGTGTACGTATATAAAGCAACAAGAAATATCTGTACTTCAATTTGATCATAAGCGTTATTTGAATGTCTATTTCTGGATCACGGACTCAAAAGGCCCCAATCTGGCAAGTCACAAATAGCTGCCACAGTCATCAGTCATGGCTTACATGCTTAAATGAGGACAATGATGTGTGGGAATGGATGGAGGAATTGCATTGGGATTAGCGTTGGAAAACGTGAGCGTCAAGCTGAGCTACACCACATTAGCTCAGTAACCCTTGGAAACAACCTGAGAGCCAATTCTGATTTCTTACACTGAGACCCAGTAGATATCTGCTAAAAACAAAAGTATATTTACAGTATCAAACTCACAGCTATCTTTACACTTGCTTAGTCTCACAAAACAATCACATGACTTAAAAGGAGGAAGGAAGGCGTGACAGGGCCACCAGGTTTCATGAGGCCCTTTGGCCTAAAGAGGAAGTGGTCCAATTTTCTGAGGGAAGCCAACAGCCTTCTTTTCCCCACACTGTCATGCTCTTCCTCTCCAGAGCATCTCCTTTCCTTTCTGCTCAGCTAGTTCCTCTAAAAGTCTCAAACAGTTACCGACAGCTGGCAGTTAATGTTTTGTCATCTCATTACCCACTGGCTTCAAAACGCTATTCCGTTTCCTAATCAAATGTCAAAGCTTTGGTGGGAAACCACAGTGCTTACTAATGTCATAGCTGTTCACAATACTCAATATCAGGGGCTCAAGAGGTAAAGTTTAAGGATTTGAAATTAAAAAACCCACAATCAACCATATATATATATATATATATATACACACCAGTTACAGATCCATAATATAGTGACACTAGAAGAATACCGAGCGTAATTCAGACTAGCAGGCTGGTTATTCAGACACGGCCCTCCAGAGGAATCAGTCCCGACAGCTGTATTAGAACTGCAATTTACAAAGTCAAAGAGATATTTGCTTCCCTGACAGACCCCGTGTTTGTTTGCATACGGTTTGACTCCCACAAGAACGCTGCTGGGAAGTTCTGATACAGCTCAAAGCAAGATCCACACTGTCAACCGCAACAATCACGACTATAATTATACAAAACTACTAGGCACTACACGAAAGCAATACCTGAAATCGACACATCATAGCAGACGTGCCTCTAAATTTAGACGTTTCTTCCAGGACCCAACCCAGATTTTTAAAGGGTGTTCAAACGGTGGGCGGCCTTCTTTGAAAGGAAGTCCACATCTCTTCATTTTGTTATTTTCAACAGAGCCTACAGACCGGCATTCCTCTGTGCCCAAGAGGACACACTATCACAGGGATTTCCTTCCTCTTGCTCTAGGAGGGACAGGATTGGGGTCAGACCCCACTAGGGTGACGTCGTCCCGACCCAACGCTCCAAAAAAAAAAAAAAAAATCTGTGCTATTTACTGGTGTGGTAACTAGCTTGGGATCTCAATTCGAGAATTTGGACATGTATATACGCATGTATAAATTACACTTTTTTTTTTTTTAAATCAAACTTAATTAAATGGGTAAACAGAACACAAAGAAAGAAGCAAAAACAAAGCTATGACTGCGTTTACTCATATTTCACACAAAATGAGTGAACTGACAAAAGAGTTTTGACACAGGAAATGTAAGGGTGTACAAACACTTATCTGCCTTTGGCAGTGACAGATATATTGCTGCCTACTTTTCCGTGATTGGGAATGACAAGTGTTTGCTCAAGACCCCCTCAAAAACAGGAAACAGTGTTCACTCGATAGGTGGTTGCACAAGTTGTCAGCAAACATAAATCTACACAAATTCCACAAAGCCTAAATGGAGTTTTGAACCATTATACACTGGAAAGGTGGCACAGAAGCTCCATATATACCACAAAAAAAGGTGTATTTACACAATGTAGAGGTGGTATTAATGAATTTAAATGAAAATAATGCAAAGGTTAAAATAATGCTATGAAATTCTGAACATAAATATATTCTTTAATTACAAAAACAACAAACTATGAAAATGTGCAGTGTGCAGTCACAATGGCTAGTTTTTCAGCAAAATTTCACAGGCAAAAAAAGGTTCATCTTCAATAGCATAGCCATGTATGAAGCAGAGCTCACACTGAAGTCACTGTTGAAGTCAAGCAGTTTTCTGTTGGTTAGTGCGGCCAATTTGCGTGACCAATTTGAACATGAGTGAAATCTGCATAGGAAACATTTCGCCATCACACAAAACTCCTAATCGTGCAAATTCCCATTGAAACGACTAGATTTCGTCCATAAAAACTGCAGACAAATGGTACATGTGACCGCACCTTAAGGCTGCACTGATGCTGCATTTCATTCCCACAGAAGCAAAGCAGCATCAGATGCAGAGACTATGTGCTTAAGGGTAATATGGCATATTTTAGTAGTTATTTATGACATGGCATTTTTACACAGACTTTATAGCAGACACAACGCCACCTCAGAGCAGGCTGTGTAGAGACACCTTTGGAGAAAGGCTGTTATAATTTGACAAGAGCCCCGTCATTAAAGATCAAGCTATTAAAAATGCATGGAGAAGCAACAGGATCTTCTTTAACAACCTCTTTGAGAGACTTCAGCCTCATATCCCTTCTCAGAGGACAATATTCAAAATGTCACATCCAACTAGGAGTCTATAAGGGCCCTGTGATGTTTTCTGGTCTATGAACTGGAATGCAACATGAGGTTTTTAAAAAAATTTTTTTTTAAATATAATTCTTTTTGTAACCCTGAAAAGCAGGAGTGCAAAGTATTCCTACGTGATCTGACAGTCCACCGTGAAAGAAAACCGTGTCTCATTTTCTCCAATTCTTCTTGAATGAACTAGTCATCTCCCTCGACTGAGGAACAGAACAGAACTAGGCGGGGCCGGTAATCAGGCAAATCTAGAAGGAAAGACTGCGTTAGAAGCGCTAAATGAGCCTTTTATCACAATGCCTGACACTCCTTATCCATCTCTTTACGTAAACCGTGTCGAAAAATGCAGCTTTGACGGTTAGAAGCCGATAATCTGTGCTTCGTTAAACTACTCATTCGTACAACTTTTCCATTTCCGCTATAACTTCCACAGTGCCGTGGGCATGAGACAACAAAAAACGCCATTCTTCAGGCAACACCACACCGCAAACCTCGCGCGCTTCTACACAAAGTTCCCAGCGATCATTCTCGCCATAAAGCCGAGTCTGGTAAACCTAAGGAGTTGAATTGTTTCACTCCAGCTCCGCCATATTCTAGACATCTGAGCAGCTCTTCCGCAAACCCTGTGCCGGTCTGCTTTGCAACATTGTAACATTCCGCCGTTCAGCCGCTACAATGTATCAATCAAACTGTGACATCATAATCCCCTCACAGTTCCCGCGCAATACACTCGCCGTTACGACTGTAATGCCACAGAATCTCGCGCAAATGCGATACTTACAGCAATCCGCTACAGCTCCAGCCAGTCAGTCCGTCTGCGCCTGTGCCTGTGAAAGAGCTGCTCGCCTCTGGGAGGGTGGGTGAGGTTTAGAGTCGAGCATGACGTTACAGCCTCGGTTTCAGCACCGTACGCTCGTGAGCTCTGCCTACAATTGAGCGTAACGGGAAACGGAGAACGAGCGCTGCTAAATGTGGCACATGGAAATGACAGTGTCGATGGATATGTACAGTACCTACAGTACAAGATAGGGAAAGAATGCTGAGGGGGGGGGAAGTACTGTAGTGGTATCATGGTACAATGATTGATTGTATCCGATGGTAATACCATGCTGCTTGCAAGTATCCTAAGGTACTTCAACAATGGCACATGTCAAGAAAACACTGTTATTACAAGGATAGCAATAAAAAAAACATGGTAGTAGTCCCATGGTACTTTTAGTTACTGTTTCTTTACTGATTTTAAACGTAATTATTACCCACTTTCCTTTATATTTAAAATTATATATATATATATATATATATATATATATATATATACACACACACACACACACACACACACATTAGTGCTGTCAGACGATTAATCGCATCCAAAATAAAAGTTTTTGTTTACATAATATATGTGTGTGTGCTTTGTAATTTATTGTTTATATAAATACAGACACATGCATGTATATATTTAAGAAAAATATGTTATGTTTATAGATTAAATATATTTATATATATAATATAAATGTATACATGTAAATACACGTAAATATTTTAAATATATATATATACATTGTATGTGTGTGTATTTATGTATACATAATAAATATATAATATTTTACAAAATTAAATAAAACAAAAACTTTTATTTTTGATGCGGTTAATCATTTGACAGCACTAATACACTAAAAAAAAAAAGATTGTTGGCACAATTTGTTAAGTATTTACATCTATCTGATTTTATTTAAATAATCATTTTTTTTAAATGTATGTACTCCGATTACTTAAAATCAATATAAATCTGTCAAAACTATTAGATTTAATCAGTTAAAAATTATGAATAGGGTTTAAATAAAGCTGGCTCTGAAACAATTCAGATCCAATTAGTTAAATTGCATGAGATTGGTTTACATACAAATGGAATCGTTTACCATCCTCCAGTCGGTAGGTGGCGGTACTGCACAATGACATGTCTAAAGCGGCTTTGGTAATGCACGTGCAAATTCAAAAAAAGCAGCAAAGAAGCGCTCTTCTGAATCTCCTCAACATTTCAGTAGCCCCTCACTGCAGAACAAAGATCCAGGGGGGGGCGGGGTTTGATCCACATATAGGGGGTGGAGATTGGTAGGTTTAGGGGTGGGGATGGGTGGGTTTAGGGATCAGGGGGTGGAGACTGGTAGGTTTAGGTAAATGTAAGGTGGGAGGAGTTGGATCTAGATCCAACCCCTGGATCTTGTGTTCTGCAGTGAGGACCATCTCCACCATTTTGCATTGGAGCAGCCCGGATCATAATCTATTGGCAAGGTAAGATATATCTTATCTGTACTCAGTGTATATTATTTGACAGATTTAATTGTATATACATGTATTATTAGTGCGGTTGATATCGTATAACTCTTATATCAATGCATGGCCTATAGTTTATTTCACTAGCTAGCTAATGGTACTAATTAGGGCTGGGTCGAAATCTGTTTTTCAATTTTAATCGTTTCTCATTGTAACAGTGATCTCATTGTAAATCCTACGAATTGATAGATGCTGTTTTCACTTGATGCGTGAACAAAACTTAATGAAACAATAAATCACAGTAAGTTTTGTTAATTGTGATATGAAACAAAGTGTCAGATTTCAGAATCTGTCAATTGTATCACTAAAGTTAAACAGTAAATACGGTTTTGGTGTTAAATGTAACGTGAAAGATAATTTTAGCGCCTCAGTAACTTTACAAGCAGCAGTGCAGAGCTCATCTCTTCCTCTTTACTTCTAGTTACCACAGCAAATAAACATGAACGATCATCAAAAGGTGTTGAAAGAAACAGAACATCCTACTGGAATGAATCACATCTCATGTAATCGCTCAGTCAGAATTTCAAGACGTCAAAGTAAACAATGGCTTGTAAACAATGTCACAGAAAAGCCATTGAGTGATTATAAACTCTAAACTTGTTACTTAAAGGGGTCATATAATACCCATTTTTCACAAGTTGATATTATTCTTTAGGGTTTTAATGAAAAGTCAGTAACATAGTTTGGTTAAAATTTTTCATTGGTAGTGAAAAAAAACACCTTTTTTACCCTGTCAAAATCAGCTCTTGTCAGAGCAAGCCGTATTGTGTCATTCTCCTTTAAATGTGAATGAGCTCTTCTGACCCCGCCCCTCTCTTCGGGACTGTTTACTTTAGCCACATTCATCGTGAAACTTGCTAACTAGCACATTATTAGGACATTATTTCAGCCGCTCAGATGACGGGAGTAAATGACTACTGCTATGTTCATTATTACATTCAATAACAAAACACCTCAATCGCTTAGGAGTCACTCTTGTCTACATCTGCTCGGGCGGTGAAACGACTGATGACCGCTCACTCGGGGCGGGTCTGAGGTAAGAAGCTACTGTCAATCAAACTATTGTGGGCGCGGCCTTTGTCCGTGTGATGTTACACAGAGATCGGCTCGATTTGAGAAAGGGGTAAAGATTTTAGTAGATTAAAAAAAAAACACTGGGTGGATTTTTATCATTATAGGGTGGTTGTGTACACACACTGACAACACACATTTCAGTTCAAACAACTTGTAAAAGTGCATGTAGCATTATATGACCCCTTTAACTAGAAAATAAAAAATTTACTGTCCTCTAAATATTACTCAGCATATAGCCATTATTGTCTAAATAACTGGCAACAAAAATGAGTACACCCTAAGTGAACATGTCAAAACTGTGTCCAAAGTGTCAGTATTTTGTAGGGGCACCATTGTTATCTAGCACTGCTTTAATCCTCCTGGGCTTGGACTTCACCAGAGCTGTGCAGGTTGTTGCTGGCATCCTCTTCCACTCCTCTATAATGGCATCACGGAGCTGCTGGATGTTAGACACATGGTGAATGCCCCATATGTGCTCCATAGGGTTCAGGTCTGGAGACATACTTGGCCACTCCATCACCTTCACCTTCAGCTTCATCAGCAAGGGCAGTTGTCATCTTGGCGATGTGTTTGGGGTCGTTATCATGTTGGAAAACATGCCAGCTACCACCACCATGCTTGACTGTAGGCAAGACACAATTTTCTTGATACTCCTCACCAGGGGATCGCCACACATGGTGGACACCATCTGAGCCTCATCAGATCAGTCTCATCTATATTAGTCTCATCAGGACATGGTTCCAGTAATTAATGCTCTTGGACAGGTTGTCTTCAGCAAACTGTTTGCAGGCTTTTTTTTGTGAGCCAGCTTCAGAAGAGGTTTCCTTCTGGGATGACGGCCATGCAAGCCGACTTGTTGCAGTGTGCAGCGTACGGTCTGAGCACTGACAAGTTGACCTTCCGCTTCTGCAACCTCCAAAGCAATGCTGGCAGCACTCATGCATCTGTTTTTTGAAGCCAGCTTCTGCACCTGACGCACAGCACAAGGATCTAACAAGGATCGACGCCAGCGAGGCCTGTTCCGAGTGAAACCTGTCTTGGAAAACCTCTGTATGCCACTGGCCACTGTACTGTAACTCAGTTTCAGGGTGTTACTGATCTTCTTATAGCCTCGGCCATCTTTGTGGAGAGCAACAATTCTAATTCTCAAATCCTCAGAGAGTTCTTTGCCATGAGGTGCCATGTTGAACATCCAGTGGTCAGTATGAGAGAATTGTACTCTAAGCACTAAATTTTAACTGCTGTAATATAAGATACACAAATTTGTATAGTCCTATCAAGCAGACAAAAACATGAACATGATGAATAGGACATGTGGCTTTGCATGGCTAAACGACGTATAGCTGTTATCACTTAGGGTGTACTCACTTTTGTTGCCAGCTTTTTTGACAATAATGGCTGTATGTTGAGTTATTTTCAGAGGACAGTAAATCTTTACTACTATACAAGTTGCACATTGACTACTCTAAAATATATCAATGTTTCATTTCTATAGAATTGTCCCTTGAGAAGATATACTAAAATGGTTGCCAAAATGTGATTTACTCACATAAATCTTAAGAATTGGGCCTAAATATTTTTTTGAGTATATGTATGTGTGTGTGTATATATATATATATAATAGTGCTACTGCTATATCCTGACAGGGTGAGAATTAAACATTTATTTACAGAAAATGTTTATTTTATAAAATGATGCAATATCAATGGCAATGTTTTCTTTCAGTGAATGCAAGATGTCTTATTTCTTAAACTTATTTGACATAATTTTTGTATATGACAGGTTATCCCATACTGAATAACAGGGATGAGAAAAGATATTTCGTGACAAATATTATAACTGATTCGAAAGATTGCACCCAAATACAGAATAATTTATATTTTCACTACTATTTTTGTCAGTGTTTCTACATGTTTATGCAATATTTTGGCCATGATCATAAAAAAACCACACTGAATTAAGTCATACAGAAGAATAGATCCTTTGCTTCTTTTTGTTAGTGTTTCTACATATTTATGCAATACTTAATACTTGTTTGATTATGATCGTCCAAAAGCAACCTTAATCACACTGAATTGAGTCGTGGCACTTTTCAACATTTTCCGTGGTGCATGCTACATTTCAATGGCATCATTCTAGTCCCAGTATGGCATGAATGGTCTCCTATTCTCCCGAGCAGCAACTCTCATCCGTCAGAGGCTGACTCTGCCACTCTGGGGGAAAAATCCTCAGCGCCAGTCAAATGGCTCATTGAGAGCAACTAGGAGAAGCCAGGAATGCCAAGTATGCTCTCTGGCATCAGGAATGCAGGCCCACTCCCTGCTGTGGACTAGCATCCCCTCCCCTCTGCCGGCAGTCATGTGGCCCTGAGCTACATGAGGGCTGAGATGTCTTCTATCGGTGGGGTCCAAGATGCGGATCAGTCACCAGAGTGTGGTTTTGCTGGTCTCACTAAATGGGGCGAGTGAGAGACAAGACAACATTAGTATGTCGCCGCTATATCAGCATTTGGCTCGGCTGGGGAATGACTGGGTTAAAGGGAGAACATCATATGATACTGACCCACTGAGCTAAATAGAGAAAAGAGGAATCAGATGTACAAATTTGCTTTCAGAGCTGTGAAAGTCTGTGGTGTTGAGGCAAATACACTTTAGTCAGAGTAGACAGCATATTTAATGTAACACAACGGAAAATGAGGCTATGAAGGATAGAGTTAGAATCTGTTTAATGGGTTGTACTATTGAGGAAAAAGATTCAAGGAAAAAAAAGAATAATGTGACCACAGCTTCATTTTTATTCAGGTTAAATAAAATAAATAATAGTTAGCCTATAATAATAACTACATGAAAATTCTAATAATAATAATAATGGTAAATTATTACAGAATTTACTTAACCCAAAAATGGTTTTATTTATTTGGATGCAATGTGACGAAACCTACATAATTAGTGTGCAATTCCAGTAAATGCAGAGATAAATGGGGAAAAGAGGAAAGTGAGCTATATATTTGCATTAAAAACTGTAAAGGTCTGTAAAAATTTAGGCAAATATCAGTATTTAAAATATTTATGCCTCATTTATAAGAAATTTTGAACATCCAAACTACAAACTGCATCCAAACTGCAGATGCAGAAATGAACATTTTGGATAAACATTTTTCAATGCTCAAATCCTTGTTTTTTTTTTATGCAAATTTAAAATGTATTAGATAATCCCAATTTTTACAAAGTGTGATTTGTTATAGGAAAACTAATAGGAAAATAATAAATAAGCATAATTTCACCAACACAAGCTGCATGTTTATTGTATAATAAAATTATGTAATCTTGATTTTTTTTTTTTTTTTTTAAACTGAGCTGCTCTATTTATATTTTATTGTATTTATCCCGCACCTTATTCTCAAACATCAGGGCACAAAGCCAGAAGAGGAAGCCACTGCACGAGTCAATATGCATGAATAGTTCTGTCCTGTTTTTGTAATGATATGTATATTGTGTAATTTTCCATCTTGTGGGCTGGAGCCAAAGACAAATTTCCATGCGAGTAGACAATAAAGATCATCTTTTTCCATCTGTAAACTACTTACAGACCATATTGTTTTACTGCATATGGCTATATATTAAAGTAATAACACAATAACTGAGCAGTATTGAGATGACCAGTACCTGTAGCAGAAACTAATTCTTCTAATAGCGTCTAGAGGAACTCCTATCTGTGAAGGTGGGTGGAAACTATTTTTAGCTACTTCTTCCTGTTCGGGTGGTTGCTCAGTTTCTCTATAACAATTATAAGCTATTAGATTCTTTTTGTCGTCGTCGTCCAAAATACTGGAGAGTATCATGGAGTGAGTATTAACACTGAAGCTTCAGAGAAGTTTATACTCAGTTGTGTGTGTGAGTGTGCATGCATGCATTTCTGTTCTGTTCAAGTCTTATCCAAGAGAGAGTGCTGTTGCTCCATATAGCCTACAGACACAACTAATATGCAAGTCTACATTACAAACTGGGAAGTCTATAATACCTGGTGAAAGCTGTTGGTTAGCATTCCCATGCAGAAGTATGTGGCCTGCACACTCTTAAAAATACAAGTTATTATTAGTGATTATATTTTCTTTATTATAGTATATTTAACCACTGAAGTTTTGGAGGGTATTGGGTGATATCAATATTTTCCCCAGTCTTTTTTCCTTTGGATAGTACCTTAAATGAACAAATACACAAATATGATGCTCATATTACATTTTTATAAATGTACACAACGTCAATAATCTTGGTTGGAGGAGTTATCACAGGAAAAAGATGTTCTTTATCTCTTCCTGATGCCATGACTCAGCGTGTGTGAACTAAAGTCACTAGATTAATGGGAACATCCTGAAAAAATATGAAAAACTAGTACTGAAACAAATCTAAAACTGATGACAAATCTAAATAACAGAGAAAGTTGTATGGATAAAATCACACTATATGAGATTCAAGTACATGATATGCTGAAAACAGCCATTTCCATTAAAAACAAAAAAACAAAAAGTGTTTCTTCTCTGATGAGAACGTGGGGCTGTGGCTTTTATGGAAAGGCTTGGCAAGATCATATTGCTCAATAACAATCATCTACGTCAAGGTTCTTTTCAAAGCTGCCAATATTCAACTTCAGCCTTGCAAAGACATGTCACTATCTGTGCAAGAATGTCTTGGTAAAGATGAACAAATTTCCATGGAAAAAACATTTTACCTGATTAACAAGAACTCCAACCATATACCAATCTCGCTGACGGGTTTTCACCTGGTCAGCTTGTATTGAGATAAACGTACTCCTATAAAAGAGTTTCACCTGCCATTTTGTGTAGTTTTAAAACAATTATGGTCACAAAACAAAAATGTGTTATGATTAAGTAGTCAAACAAAAGTGTAATGTTAATTAAAAACGAAAAAAACCTTTAGCAAACTTCTAGTGCATAGTGATATACAGTGCAACTGTATGTGACCCTGGACCACAAAACCAGTCATAAGGGTCAATTTTTAAGTTTTTATACATTTACAGTAGGAAATTTACAACATGATCTTTACTTAATATCCTAATGATTTTTGGCATAAAAGAAATCAAGAATTTTGACCCATACAGTGTATTTTTGGCTATTGCTACAGATATACCCCAGCGATTTAAGACTGGTTTTGTGGTCCAGGGTCACATTTGTATTCAGTTTAATATAGAACAGTAAGTTTTAGTAACATAATTTTTGCATGGCTGATATCTTTCAGACCCCCTTTACCCAAAACCCAAACAAAGTCTTGCTGCCTAATGCCAGTTTCTTATGCTGAGGACAGCATGTTACACAAATGTATATTAACATTGTGAGCTATTGTTGTCTTCATATGAACAGCATATAAGGAACAATATTTGTTCAATATTTTGAACAAAGGATTTCAATATTTAGAGTCCAGCACATTCATGAAGCATGTTTGCAGGATTTTTAAGCTTTCAATCTCTCCCGAAGATTTTTTTTTCCACTCTTGCAGCCTCTTCTTCATATAAAGTCAGACAAGTTTTTTTTGAAGAATACAAAGCAAAAAATGTAATGAATGTGAAGAGTTGGCATCTCGTATGGCTGTAGCGTGATTAGCCATTATTAGATGTTCTTCATGTCTGACTCACAGTAGTGTCATGGAGGAGATAATTCCACAGCAGGCTTTAGTAGGTCAGTAACATTAAAACACCGATTATTTCTCCTATAGTGCAATTAAAGACTCGCCACCGATGGCAGTGGAGAAGATCACCTCGACCCGTTGCGCTTGGTGGTGGTGTTGTTGGCAGCAGTAGCAGTCCGTGATGGAGACACGGTGGGAAGCTTCTCTGTCCAGCTGTCGTCTGCCCAGTCCAGTCCTTGAGGGTACATCAGGCCTCCGACAGAATCAACCAACCCAAACAGAACCACCAGAAAGGAAAACGCGGTTCCGATGAAACAGATCTTCAGAAAGCCGAGTTCAGCCATGTTTCGCTATCCAGGACTGTCCTTTATAAAGAACAAAAGCACACACGAGCCACGCTTCCATCAATACCGGAAGTTATTAATACATTTTGGCTTAAAAATAGAATTCTTTAAATTGTATTTCTCATGTAAACTGATGTTTTATCAATTTCGCAGGGAAATTGCGTTTGCTGAATAAGGGAAACTAAAACTTTCTTAATGTTGCTTTGAGAAGCAAGATAAAATGCCCCAAATACGACCCAAAATAGCTGACAAAATACCCAAGACAAAAGTTAAAATATTCGTCTTTCTTACCAGGAGGGACGATGGTCTTGCTTGTGTGGGAATTTATTACAGCTGTGTCAGACTCAGTGCCGCTTTGCCTTTTCACGTCCTGACATCATATAAAATCCCTTCGTGAAGTGGGAGTTTCCAACAGTATGCAGAAATTCCCGTGTGTGAAAGAATCGTTCTTTTGAGGTGAATCATTTAAATGAATCATTGGCTAAACGAATCGGTTTACGCTGTTCTGGAATTAAAAGGTCTGATTACATATTAGCCTACTTAAAGCGCTAAGTGTTACATTAATAGCCCAAAAATTAATAGCCAAAAGAAATGAACAGGAAATGTGTTTACGATGACTGTATGACTGTTTTATTAACGCATATCCTAAATGACTTTATGGTTTTATGTGCGGGGACACATATACAATTACAACAAGCTTCCCTACAAAAGCGTAAGTAACACACATAGACCTATAGGGCTTTACTGAAATATGTTCAGAGCTTGTAAGGTGAGACGTACGGACGTAACTGCGTCAGAACGTAAAAGGATCACTGTATTGTTTTTTTCAAAACGGTTCTTTGAAACTGTTCAAAAGAACCGATTCGATGAAATAAGTCAGACTGCCCATCACTAATTCACAATCTGTTGCCATTTTAAATAATAAAGTCACACAAATAACTAACTCGTTTTATTAAAATCAGTCAGTGGTTAATGCTATGAACGGTACCAATACGGTAGTTCCAGTAAAACAGGATGTTCTTCGTGAGTCATCATCAGAAAGTAGCAATGAAAATGAAATGAAAACAAACAATAGAACCCTGCCCAAAACACAATAGAAAATGTAATGGTTATATTGGGAATTGTATTGGTTTTAATGCAAACTATAATGGTGTTTACTGGTATGTGATGGATTCTATTGGTGAGATGTTAAATCCTATTGGAAAAAATGAATTTTGTAATGGTTTTACTGGAAAAAGCTAATGGTTTAATGGTATTTTAACGGAAACCATTAGCATTTCTGTGATGGTTTCTATTGGCTTCTATTGTTTTTTTTAGCAGGGAACATTTGAAGTGCATCCTTTCAAAGTTGTCCTAAAACCACTTTGATGCCTTTTTGATCCACTTCAAATGTTGACTAGTCAGTAATGTTATCATATAGGCATACGCATATTTTTTATTTATACCGATTTATATACAGTAAATAATGCACAAATATGTACATAAATCTGTTCCAGATGTATACCACATTATTATTACTATTTTCTTTAGTCTTATTTAATTGTTCTTCTGTTATCATGTCATTTCATGTATGTATGTATGTATGTATGTATGTATGTACCAAGAGCTCCTAAAAAAAACTGCACAACAAATTCCTTGTGTGTTTGTGCACACTTGGCGAATATGAAGATGTAAAAATGGTCTATGCTGCTCTCTTCTGGTCGACAGAGAGAAATGGATGACATCGAAATTACCATAAATGATCGATAGGGGGAGCAGAAACCAAAAACAAGTACCAATTTTTATCAAAGACAACACCATGTAAATACCATAGTATATGAACACGGTGATTGATTAATGTCATGGTATATACAGTGCTATGCTTATACATTTGTATACAGTAAGTTTTCGTAAGAGGTGCAATGGACTGCAGGCAGAGTTGGATAAATAATAATGTATTGCATTAAATCAGGAAAGCTTTGTTTAAGCTGTCATTTTCCTTAAAAGGTTAAACTGAAATCAGCTGCTCACCTGAGGAGGGTCTCACACACAGACTAATTCCCATACTAATGCACTGAATTGCTGCACACACAGGCAGCAGAGGGTCCAGAGAGGACCTCTGTGCCATGTGCTTGACTCTGTCACATGTTTAACGAATGGGATTCCCCACAAAATGTGCATGAGATTCATTGTCATGGTAACCACACGAGAAGAGAGATGTTTGATTCACCAGACAGAATGACAAATGCATTATATATTTTTACCTAACTACGCAGATAATTTTTTTTTTCTGTGTCAGGTTTAGCATGTGTGGTTTTAAAGACACTCAGCTACTGTTTTTCCATAAGGTCTAAGAGGATTTCATCTTAAGCTACTGTCTCCAAGCAACAACCACCTGTTTTTGCTTAATATGAAATATACAGGAAAAGGAAGTGCACAATGCACTTATCAGCTACTCAATGACAGTTTGTTTTGACACTTAATCTGTGGCTTTACCATTGTGAGGCATACTTATTAATAGAGACTTTGCAATCTTGATTGTTTATAAATAAACCCCCAACCCTAAATATTCTGCATGTGCTTATAGACATGAAGGATACTTCAAAATAAGTTGTTAACTAATTGGAGGATTTTTGTTTGGCAGGTAAAAAAAAAAAAATATATATTAATAATATATATATATATATATATATATATATATATATATATATATATATATATATATATATATATATATATATATATATATATATATATATATATATATATATATATATATATATATATCAGAGACTAAGCAATATAGGTATGAGAATATCATAGACACTTGGAGTGGGCTATTTTAACTTGGGTAAGTAACTGCCACCTAGAAAACACAATGAACACCCAACATTTTAAATATTTGTTTTATCTGATTGTTTTATCCAGTTTATTTATTTATTTTTGCTTTCTCTCATTTGTTTGCCTGTATGGTTTTGTCTGTTTATCTAGTTTGCTCTGTTTTTGCTTGATCTAGGCTAATTTGTTTATCTAGTTTGTTTTGTCTGGCTGTTTTATAGTTTGTTTGCTTGTTTAACCTCATTTATTTGCTTCATCAGCTATTTCTGGTTGTTTCATCTAGGTTTTGAATTTGTTTTAGCCAATTTGTTTGGTTTACTTGCTTGCTTTATCTTGTTTGTCTGTTTGTTTTATGCCTTCTATGCTAGCAGCTGTTGGACCCATGCACACATTTATACACAATGTCTGAGTCAGTGAAGTGCCTTTTTTCATCTTAATGGTCCCCAGGTCTAATTCTCCAATCCTCTTTGTGTGAGTGACATGCGCTCTTGACAGAACCACAGCTAAAGCCACAAAGAGAGAGAGCGCGAGCGCAAAACACTCCTTTCTATCGCCTCAATGTCCCAGTATGCAACTCCCTCAGGCTTGAACATTCTCTTACTATCTCTAGTTTGTCAATCCCTCGTTCTCGGTCCTCCTATTATACCAGCGCTTTCGTACGCAGGGGGCCAGTGGGATTCAGAGGTGGGAATATCTCCACGGCGACACCTTGGTCTCCATGTGAGCAGGTGCGTATGGATCCACAGTTCCTGGGAACTCACTCACCCTGGCTATATGAGCTCAGTCAAAGCAAAACTCTTCGCTCACCTCGTCAAACACAAACAACCACGGGATCCTGGAGAAATGAAACCTCTTAACTCTGGATTTACAGCTAGATAGATCACTTTACCCTTCGTAGTCACATACTCATTTTCATTCCATTCTAGAATCTGAATCTTGGATCCATAATTGTGCTGTTTTGAACAGGATTCAGAGACCATCATTTGAATTTGCACAAGACTCAGCCACAAGACTGGCTTGGACTGGTTGAATTTGTTTTGGAAATGAACAGTGCACAGACTATATCCCTAAACAGGACGGAGATGGAGGAGATTCCAGAAAACTTCCAAGAACAGGAGATGAACCCCGAGATGGTGAACAACACTGAATGTTCTCCCAACGGCTTCCCAGGGGTTCCTCATGTGTGCGGACACGAGTCTGCAGCCCAGCGCTACACAGCAACACGCTTACAAGCAGGTTTTCCAGACAGGTGAGTCGAAGGTCACTAAGTCACAGAAATGTTATTGGTTCTTGATAGTCGAGATTTGAGCATCACATATTCTTCTGAACCTGTTTCTTTTCTTAAACGCATTCAACTTGGAATATAAATCCCCTCTTGTCATGCTATAATTAAATGTAAGACTTGTTCTAATCTCTAATCTTCAAGACCATCAAGATTAGGGGTTAAAATAGGCTTGTATAATTGAAGGGCTTAAAATCTGATTCAGGGTCAACAAAAGTTGACATTTAAAAGGGCTATTCTGGGCATAGCAGATCAGGTCTTCTCCAGCTATTCAGTGGAGTGTGAAGTCTTGGCAAAGTCCAAATGGGTCAGAATTACTGAAATAGCTGACCCACGTGTCCACTGACCCACATATGGTGAGGTACATATAACTGCGTCACCTCCCTGTTGTGATGGGAGGAGACAAGGGTCAGGGCTTTTAACGGCTGTTGCCTCTGACACACACACACACACACACACACACACACACACACACACACACACACACATGCTACTATTCTTAGCAAATAGAGCCATGCTTATTGTCTGTACTTCTTTTATACAAACTCACTTGTCTAAATAAATGCTACAAACCCACATTTACTTCCGATCTCACCCCACTAGTCCAAAAGCTCCCTGGGCAATCATGGTATAGGTGCTCACATTACCATTGACTGACAATTTTGCCTGGGGGTGTCAGACTTAAAGTAAAATATTAATAGCCTTTGGTTGCTTTAATGAAAAAGATCATAATTTGAGCTGTTGAATGGCATGCCAACAAATTTGGAGTACAAATTGCTGTTTTATGGTTGGCTACACATGTAAATCAATGGAATGCAAAGCAAAGCACTCCAGACTTGATCACGAGTTGCATTATAGTGCTATAATTGTTCTGTTTTTACAAGGTACTACACTGCAATGTCTAAACAAATGGAAGAGATATGGATAGAGGAAATTATTAACATGATGGTAGACATTACAAAAAAAATAAATAAATAATAATAATTCCATTCAATGGATGGCTGAAGATGCTACTAATTCTATAACATATTGCAGCTGTATTTTCTTTTTTCTTTTTTTGTGCACATTAAAAGAATTCTTTAATCAAAATTTGTTTGGGCTTTCATGTGGGCAAAGTGCCAGTCAATGGAGAAGATTTGTAATTTGCTTAAGTACTGTCATCCTTCAGCAATTGGCATCAGGTAATTGGTTATGGCTGACTTTTAAATCTAGCAGTGGTGCTAGACAATTACCAGAGCCACCATGTGTCCTGTCTCTGGTTATAACATTATGGAATTGGGTCATTGGCTTATTTTGCATTTATTACAGACTTCATGAGAAAGGACTTTAGAGAAAAAATTGATGACTTCCTTCAATATGCTTAAAATAAAATACATAAAAAATGTAATTCATTTGGACAAGGGCTTGAATACAAATTTATGATAAAGAGGTTTTAAGGCAGAAATGATGTGTAACTCATTTGTGTAATAATGTGTAATGTGATTACAAGAAAAGTCTAATTAAAATTCTGATATTCTTACAAAATTAATGTAGTTAAAAAGTAATTTGTTGTCAGTGTGGCCTAACCAACATCTACATGGGATACCCCCCGCCAGACCCTCACTTTTGTACCTTCCAGTGAAAATACAAAACACATACATTTACTTGTACTCAAGAAAAGCGTTTTACAGTTTATTATATCGAATGTATCTAAAAAAAATAGTGTAAATTAAGCCTATATGAATACAAATATTTCATTTCAATAACTTGGCACATACATTTTAAACCATATCGAAGGATTTCACCTTTTTAATGTCTCGGGCACCCTTATTTGACTCTGACCTATACACACAATGTATAAATATCGAACATAAATATACACACTAAAGTGGCGGTGATGAAAGAGTTAACCATGCCGTCACCACGTGGATGTGGAGCTGTTGAGGATATGACGCGCGCTCTCTGTGTCTGCCTCGCTTTCTACATAAAGCCAGACTCATCACAAAACCCGAATTCAAACGAGACCCTCTGAAGGCTCCGAAAACCCAGGCAATAGTGTGTGTATAGATGAACTAACCGGTTTCAGAGAACACATTCTCCTATAGAGAGCGGTAAACTGGGTTTTCCCATCTGACGCGCATCAGCTCCAGAGACCCGCGTGCTCATCTACAGAAAAGGTTTGAGTTTATTTTTACTCGGTTATCATCTTAAACATGGTTATTTTAGTAATGTGTTGCAGGAGGAGCACTAACAAAGGAAATGTTCACCAGGTTTGCTTTTGATTTCGATAGAGACCCCGGGTTTCCCTGACTTACATTTTTTTTAATGTACATAATATAGGTCACCGGGCCAGTAGTGCGACTCTGTAGATTAACTCACTGTATGCAAAGAGTAATGCACGAATTCACAAATACAATATTTCTGTCAGTTTCCGCCTGTCTGTGTGCGTGTCAACATCTGTTCGTTTATTTTTTATATCGTGCTTGCAAATGGAATAATGTTAGTAGGTCACGGTGCTGAGAGTTACATTATTGCAGCACCAGGACGCGTGTAACGTGCGTTTTGGTTATCAATTGACTGCGTTTACGTCCTTGTTCCCAATATTCCACGCGTCGCGACATGTGGTTTAACACGGACAGAATCTACGTGGCTTCCTGTTAACGCCATACTTCTGCATGTGCCTTTTACTCAAATAAAACAGATGAGAAATGCATTTCCTGAAATAAATACTATTTCCTCCAAAGCAGAAAAAAAGAAAAGTGCTAAGATTTCAAATTAACTTAGAAAAGTTTAGATTGACATTAATGTGTAGAGACCGACAAATCGAGCGATATTTGGCCATAATAAGACCGTGGCTGATTTCCATCCGCATTGAGTAGATTTAAAAACAACTGCATATCAGCTGAAACTCGGTCACTTAGATTATTGACCTCAGCCAAAGTCTATAAAACAGTGGCACTGCCACTGGAACAGGGTCAATAAAAACAGCCACATTAAAATGAAATATCAGCAATTTTAACATTTTTGGCATCAGCCAGACTTCAATGACAACCTCATTGACACAAAGTCCATAAAAACCGATGCATCATAATCAAACAGAATGGCCAAATACAAGCAGACATCTATTAAAATCTAATTAACATTCTATTAAAAAGAGTTCCAAAAATCTACCAGTAACATAGTCCAGGATTTCCAGACGTGCTTCCTGAAGAGTTCATCTCCAACACATTTCTCTGGAGGTTTGTAGTCATTTCAAACATCTTGATTAGTGAGTTCAGGTGTGTTTGTTTAGGTTTGGAGCTGAACTCTGCAGGAAGGTGGCCCTCCTGTGACATGAATGGACTCCATTGGCCGAGTAGTCAATGGATAATTTTGAGTAAATATTGTGTAAAAGACGCTTAATTTGCTGTTGCCGTCCCTGCTCTCGGGTTATAATTTTTTTTTATATTGACTGACAACTACTAATATTGTTTGTTTTGATTAAATGATTGGTGGAGCTTTCTTTGCAGAATCATGGGTAATTTAGTTTTCACCCAGGAAAACTACAACTACATAGCTCTGTTAAATCATCACTGTTAAACATGATGATGATAATAATAATAAAAAAAGAATAATAATAATAAGGGTTACACTTTATTTTAAGGTGTCCTTGTTATAGTGTAATTATACATTTAAGTACTGAGTAATGTTAATTAACTACATGTACTTACTATATGGTTAGGTTTAGAAGAATTAGGGTTTGGTTTAGGGTTACTTGCATGCAATTATGCATAATTAATTGTTATTGTATTAGTAAGTATATGTAACGTGTAACAAGGACACCTTGAAATAAAGTGTTAACAAAATAAGTTGAAATAATGCAAACTGGTGGCTTCAACAAATGCATATCGATTAATAACTTTGCAGCTCATAGTAGGTATACCTTAAAGTGATTGTTAAAAATAAATTCCCCAATGGAAAAAATGAATGGGATTTTTACATATAGTGGACGTTCAGAAAAGATGAGAAATTTAAATGGAAATTCTATTTAGACTATAAACAGAATTCCAATATAAACACAGAGATAGTTGGACTTTGCTCGAAAGCAAAGTTGCAGATTAGCTCTTTTTACAGGTTGTGTTTGTGTATTTCTCTTTCCAGTATGGCAGACTATCTGATTAGTGGAGGAACGGGCTATATCCCTGATGACGGACTGTCTGCCCAGCAGCTCTTTTCAGTAGGAGATGGTCTCACCTACAAGTAAGTGTTTTTTATTGGGTTCCTCTCCCTGCAGTGATACTCTGTGTGTATGTAATGGGCATCCACATTACAGATCAGAACAGCAGTCTGTCCGAGACGGACTCACCGCGGAAGAGCTTTGCTCTATGGGGGACGGTATGACTTACAAGTGAGTAATATGGCCCTTTATTTAAGACATCGTCTTCTAGTGAGCTCAATAAGAGAAACAAACGTTCCAGCTGTATACAGTCTGGATGGTCCATTTAGGGTCCTTGCTGTTGGGAGACAATCAAAAGATTCTGCTTTCAATCGCTGGCAGGGGGGGGGATTTCAGTCGTAACCTATGCCACATGTTATATTAGCTTGGTTGAGCCAGGATATATAATTGTGACCCTGGATGACAAAAACAGTCTTAAATGTCAGTTTTTCGAAATTGAGATTTATACATCATCTAAAACTGAATAAATGCGCTTTCCATTGATGTATGGTTTGTTAGGATCGGACAATATATGGCTGAGATGCAACTATTTGAATATCTGGAATCTGAGGGTACAAAAAAATCTAAATATTGAGAAAATCGCCTTTAAAGTTGTCCAAATGAAGTTGTTAGCAATGCATATTACTAATCAAAAATTAAGTTTTGATACATTTACAGTGATACAAAATATCTTCATGGAACATGATCTTTACTTAATATCCTAATGATTTTTGGCATAAAAGAAAAATCGATAATTTTGACCCATACAATGTATTTTTGGCTATTGCTATGAATATACCCCGGTGACTTAAGACTGGTTTTGTGGTCCAGGGTCACAATTATGTATATGTAATAATTTGCATGACTGATTTATATAAGCTCAAATCAAAGGGGTTTCTTAAAGGGATAGTTCAGTAAAAAATGAAAATTGTCAGCATTTACTCTCCCTCTTGTTGTTCTAAATGAGTATGGCTTACTTACTATATTAAAAAATATATCTTATGTATATTACTAAACAAAGAAAGTCATACAGGTTTGGGATGACATGAGGGAGAGTAAGTGTTGACAGTTAAGTGTGTCATGTTTGAAACAATGCATATACTGTATATGTCTTCATTCTGTTTACCCACAATGCATTGTAATGGTAGTCAAACTTATGTTCTGACGGGTGAAATTAGGACATGGTGAGTTCACGAACAGTCTCTCCTTTAAGATTGAGATTACAAGGGGAAGGGTCCAGCTGTATAACTGTCTTATCTGTAATGAAAAGCGTGTAAGGATGCATTGTGGGCCGCATGACTATCCTCACGCTGGCGTCATGTGAGGTGGTGGGGTCCTTCTACACACAGACAGGGATAGAGAAAACACAGTTATGTCTGAAACCTCACATAAATCTGTCACGGGTGTGTATGTGTTGAATTGATTTGTGTAATGCACACGCATAAGTGTATCTGAACAGTTTTTCTTTGTATGGCGCATGAGGCTCAGACCTCTGTTGTACTGATGTGAGATGTCTCACCCCTGTGTTACTTTGCAGGCTTGTTGTATGTTTTTTTGAAAGATTATTTTATCAGAGAGATAAAAGAGATTTCTATGTCTCTATAAATATTCAAGCAAATTCCTCCATTTATAACATTAGCTGACTCAGAGGCCATGTCAGTGTTTTTTGCTATTTTAAAATGCGCACAATCTGGAATTGATCTGTTTATTCAAACTACATTAAAATGTTGCAACGGGCACCATTTTGAGCTGTATCACATCTGATTTAAAAATTTTGGGCTTTTGTTACATAGTTCACTCAAAAATGTCATAATTTTGTCATTTATATAGTTCCAAAGCTGTATGAGTTTCTATCTCCTGTAGAACACAAAAGAAGATATTTTGAAGACGTTAGGAACCACAGTTTGTATGGTTATTGTATGGCAAAGAAAGAACACTGAGATATTTCTTACAATATATTCCTATGTTTCAAAGAAGAAATCAGTCATACAAGTTTGGAATGATGTAAGGAAAAGTAAATGATAACAGACTTTATTTTTGGGTGATCTGACTCCTAACTAAACTATTGTTTTAAATTTGCATTTGCAAAGGAATTTCTTTTAGTTACTTTTAGTCTATTTGAAATATGAATTACATTTGTTGAATCCATCTGTTGAATTCGAATAACTGAAAAGTAATTGATCCTATTGTTGAATTTGAAGTTGACAGGAATGGAGCTAATATTTCCTATTGGTGTATTTTGATTTTAAAATATTGTTTATGAATCAACCCCTCTTACATTTCCACCCACTGGCTAACATGTCTGCCTCCTATTGTTCATTGAATTTTGCTGAAGAATCCAATCAATTGAATTTAAATTGCAGAACTTAAATTCTTGTAGGCCTTTTTAGTCTGTGAAAGAAAATGTTTTTTTCCAAACAGTGAATGAATCTAAGTCTAATGAATCTTCACTTAAACCGAAACCGTAACTGGATTACGGAACCGCTTCAGTCAGAGAAACCGCTCATTGAAACCATATAGCTAAACAATTAGGATGTAGTTTAAAATTCAGTTTTGTAAATGTAGGTTTTAGTGGCTCACCATGTTACCTGGATATGTTCAGAGCTGGTTGGAAAAAAGCTGTAGTCAGCTAGTCTGTGGTGATATTTGGCACCGTGTTCGTCTGCATATTTGGAGGTAGTCTGGGTTTCAGTCTGTACTGTCTTTGAGTCTAGTGAAGTGTACAGTCTGAGTCGTCTAAAACTGAGACTTGGTGTTCCACCAGAGAGACTGTGGACCTGAAAGTCAGCAGCGAGTTCATTAACTGATTATTGTAGATGCTAATATGTACATTTAAGACATTTAGGTACGTAAACACAGAAAGTAACAAAGCAACACTACTTAATCACAACAATTCAGAACACATCTGATGGTTAGTATGAAGTTATGTGGAGCAGGATTCTAAACCAATCAGATTTCATTGTAGGCGGGGCCATTCATCGTGGCTTGTTAGGACAAATAATCTGATTTACATGGATAAGAGCTTTTATTGCTTGATGCCACTTCACTTTTAGGAGTATGTGGTGTAACAACAGTTGCTCCCTGCAATATTCCTCCCTGTCAAAACAATTCTTGAATTTGTACTAAAGATCTAGACTCTAGCACATTTAATCAGGAAAACTGTCTGTTTTGCTTTTTCTGATGTTCACAGCCAGTGTTGTTGATGTTTAGGGGTGTGTGGTCAGTTCATGTGGGCGCAGAGGAACCCCGCCCTGTTCCAGCCGACACAAACTCCTTATTTAGCCCACCACACGAGGAGAAAATATGTTTATGTCCTTCAAGTTGCCTCTGTCTCTCCCTTTATTTTTACGTATACATAACACTGGGGACACTTAATTTCTAGCGATTATCGCCGATTTGATTGCACAGATACTATTTAAACTAAACTGAGCTAGACAATGACATCTCTGAATTCAATAATGAAATGCCTTTAACTGAAAATTGAGTGTTTAATCTTATCATTATACATTACTGACACTCTATCCTCCAATTTGATACTGTTAAGTGCTTTGACACAATCTGTATTGTAAAAGCGCTATATAAATAAAGATGACTTGACTTGACTTGACATAACCTATTCAGAATCCATCTAATTTTCTCCCTCCCCACTGGGTTTTGGCACTCATCTGCCAAGCAGTTACCTTTCGTCTGCATGAGGAGCTTTTTTTTTTTTTTTTCTCGTTCTTGCTAGTATTTATGTCATCTGGTCAAGGAAGTCGGCAGGATTTATATAGCACGTTTCGGTGGATTTCAGTAGGCCGGTGTAGGTTTGTTTCATGTAAATGAGAACATGTCAGAATGTGCCTGGGCCTCAGACGTTCCTAAAGCTCACCTCAAAAACCACACTTATTCTAGAGCTCTTCGTGATTTAAGGTGTCATAAATCCAGCAGTCAGCATCAGGTTTTCATTATGCGTGAATGTTTATCTGAAGCATAACTACTGCCTCCTCTCCCTAAAAAATATGGAAGTTTTGCAACATTTTGCTCATGTCTTTGCATGATACAAATTGACAAAATTAACCTTAAGTACTTTTGTAATTAAAAAAG
The DNA here is from genome assembly GCF_012432095.1 of Onychostoma macrolepis. Classification (NCBI taxonomy): domain Eukaryota; kingdom Metazoa; phylum Chordata; class Actinopteri; order Cypriniformes; family Cyprinidae; genus Onychostoma; species Onychostoma macrolepis. Next base: position 22,863,300 of record NC_081158.1, on the reverse strand, counting down.
TACTTTTATGTAGTATTTAGTATTAGTGCATAGTACTTTGAACTACTTATGATATTACTGTTTATAATAAGACATCTTGAGCAGTACATCAGCATATTAGAATTATTTTCTGAAGGATCATGTGACACTGAAAACTGGTGTAATGATGCTGAAAATTCAGCTTTTCCTTCACAGGAATAAAATGCATTTTAAAATGGGAACATTTAAAAAAAAATGTTACAGACCGCAAACTTTTGAACGGTAGTGTTTGTTTCTCTTATAGGAGAATATATATATATATATATATAATATATGATTTGATTCTTGGTCAATGATTGTTTTCTCTCTGTCTCTCATTTGCAGTGACTTCCTGATCTTGCCTGGCTTCATTGACTTCACCTCAGATGAAGTGGTGAGTGGTCTGCCTTGTATCCTCCACACTTTCATTCACTCATTCGGTTTGTTTTCACAATGACGTGATGGTTTAAACAACCCGTCTATGTTTTCTCTGCACTCACTATTTTTAGCTAAATGGCTGTCTCCTTTGTTTCATTGCTCACAGGCTTTATTGCTCTTTTCTGTTTTTTTCATCATCACAAAACTTTTTTTTTTTTTTAACAGAAAAGGCATAAATCATTGATAGGTTGTAGTGTTTTATTTTCTTTAATAATGTAACTTGATCTAAAAAGTGCCTATTTTTAAATCCATCAAATATCTGTACCACCCTTACAAAAGTTACTGTATCCAACAATTAAAATAATAAAACATTGAATTATGTATTTTATCACTGTGGTAAAAATGTCTTAACTAATTTTATTACAAAAAAAAAACGTAATATTTAGCATCACATTTTGCATGCAACCAAAGGGATTTTCCTTAATTGTGAAAAGTAGCACTTCACTTTTTGTGACCTTATTTGACTTCTGTAATACTTAATTCAGCAGTTTTAAATTTGCATCAGATTACTCGTAAACCAGATGCTTTTTCTCCCCTTAATTTGAATTGTGTTCTATTTTGTGAAGAATGTTCACAATCCACTTGCACACATTACAATTTAATGAACTTTGAACATTCTGCTGTATTATCTTTTGTTTTCTTTTTTCTTTTTATTGCCTTTGGTGCACAGTAGGGCTTTAGAATCCCTGTATTGAGTATAATAATAGAGTAAATGAGGTCAAAGCTCAAAACACAAAATGACTGAGTGTGGCCAGTATTGAAACTGAAACTCCTGTTTGGGTTTGTGTAGGCTGGTTTAATAACAGCTTTAATGTCTGTGTCTGACTTTTCTTTGCGACTTCACGAGCTGGCTTTCACTGAACCATAGATTTGGGAAATTTCCCACTATGGTGTCTGTTTTCCCATGAGGCCACTCTTCCCCACCGGTGTGAATGCAAAAGCGTATTTTGGGAACTTTGGCTGTTGGTGCCGACAAGGTGAAGGTTGTGGAGGGAGTGTTTGTGAGCTTATCTGTGTTAGAGGAACACTTCTCGGTGCTGGTGTACAAATGAAGGTCACGGCCTTCACTGTCACCCTCTCCTAACCGCTTCCACCCACCCATCCACCCATTTGTTTTTTTTTGTTTTGTTTTTATAATTTTGATTTACATGCACTTTTACCCATATGTTTTATGTGGTATTCTTCTGAAGGAAGTCTCTTCTCTTATGCTTACCAAGGCAGCATATTTTTTTAATCCAAAATAAACTGTAATATTGTGAAATATTATTATAATTTAAAAGAACTGTTTTGTATTTGAATACATTTTAAATTGTAATTTATTTCTGTGATGGCAAAGCTGTACCAGTAATCCAGTTTTCAGTGTCACATGATTCTTCAGAAATGTAATGTGCTGATTTGTTGTTCAGAAAACTTTTCTTATTCCTTATGTTGAAAACCGCTGCCCTGCTTAATATTTTTGTGGAATTCGTAATACATTTTTTTTCCCATGATTCTTTAATGAATTTAAAGTGCAAAAAAAAAAATCTTTTGTAATACTATAGATGTCTTTACTGTCATTTTTGATCAATTGAATGTGTCCATGCCGATTAAATATATTCAGTCTTACCCCAAACTTTTGAACAGTAGTGGGGGTTTTTTAAAACAATTTTTGAACCAAAACAGTTCTGTTTTTGTCACACAAAAATGTTATCACTAAGCATAATTTTCCTGTTGATATGAAAGGTAGTACAGCAGCTATTAATGCCCTTCTGCCTCTAGTGGCCAGACATGGAACTACATAGTCAATATACACTCACTTTTGTCCTTAAGCTAAAGATCATAATTGTTTTATTAACAGAAATCATTTTTAATCATTTCTGATATTTTATGTAGGACCTGACCTCAGCATTGACCAAGAAAATCACACTGAAAACCCCACTCATCTCCTCTCCTATGGATACCGTTACCGAATCCTCAATGGCCATTGCCATGGCAGTGAGTACCTCTTAAATCCTTTTTCTGATTAGACTGAACATTTGTCAGTCATTAATTTGAATGTTTCTGACTTGTTGCTCAGCTGATGGGAGGGATTGGCATCATTCACCATAATTGCACTCCAGAGTTTCAGGCCAACGAGGTGCGCAAAGTAAAGGTAAGACTGCGTCACCCTTCATAAACGTTTAATGTAAGGTCTTCTGTGAGTGTGTGTGTGTGTGTTTGTTTGTACCTGTCAATATTTGATGTCAAGTTCTCTGTGTATGTGCCTGCAGAGGTTTGAACAGGGTTTCATCACTGATCCAGTGGTCCTGAGTCCTCATCACACTGTAGGTAATGTACTTGAAGCAAAAGTTCGACACGGATTCTCTGGAATCCCCATAACTGAGACGGGCAAGATGGGCAGCAAACTTGTCGGCATCGTCACGTCACGAGACATTGATTTCCTGTCTGAGAAAGATCATAACAAACCCCTAGAAGAGGTAAGACTGCCTGTGTGATCTTGAGTTTCTAAACTATTGTTCAAAAGTTTGTGGTCAGTAAGGTTTTTAAAAGAATGGTCTTATGATTAAAAAAAATATTGTTTGAATTAGTGCTGTCAAACGATTAATCGCATCCAAAATAAATGTTTTTGTTTACATAATATGTGTGTGTACTGTGTATATTTAATATGTATATACAAATACTAGTGCTGTCAAACGATTAATCGCATACAAAATAAAAGTTTTTGTTTGCATAATATATATGTGTGTTCTGTGTATATTTATGTATACATAAATACACACACATACAGTATATATTTAAGAAAAATGTTATGTTTGTATATTAAATGAATTTATAAATAATATAAATTATATAAATGTAACAAATTAGAATTTTTCAAATATATACACAAGCATGTGTGTGTATTTATATATACATAATAAATATATTATTATTCATGAGATTTTATAATACATTATAAGGCTTTTTATTATGCATTCATTGTAATGCCTTAAGAATACCCTTATAATGTATTATAAATACGGGCTTCATATAAAGTGTTAAACTGGTTTTGTGAAAACTGTGATTTGAAATAGAAATATTTGACATTATTACAGACTGTTTACATAATGTATTATTTACATGATTAAATACTGTCCCTTTTGATCAATTTAATTCATCCTTGCTGGATGAAGAAAACAAAAAAACTTAAGTGCTTCGCGTGCTGTACCCTTATGGCTGTTCATCTGTAATTGTTTTCCAGGCCATGACTAAAAGAGAGGATCTTGTAGTCGCTCCTGCTGGTGTCACACTAAAAGAAGCCAATGACATCCTGCAACGCAGCAAAAAAGGTGAGAACACCAAATCCCACACTAGAGTCATCAGGTCTAACTGGACAATCACAGCCATTTTAACTGAATATCAAATTCTTTTAGTTTGTACTTTCAACACTTCAGTCCCCTTTCACCCACAGGAAACAATATAAAATACAGTGTTTAACAATTCTAAAAGGTCTCGATGTCTTTTATTCATTTACTCGACAGGTAAACTGCCCATTGTGAATGACAAGGATGAACTGGTGGCCATAATAGCCCGCACAGACCTGAAGAAGAACAGGGACTATCCTCTGGCCTCCAAAGACTCCCGCAAACAGCTGCTGTGTGGCGCTGCCGTCGGCACCCGTGAAGACGATAAATACCGTCTGGACCTGCTCGTGCAGTCTGGGGTGGATGTAGTGGTTTTGGTAGGTCAAAGACATACCAAAGTTGTTCTAAAGGAAATGTCAGTCTTTCAGTCATTGGTTTTGAAAACTGAAATGAAAACAGATGCTGCCTGGTGCTTGAGGGAGCTTATTTCCAAGATCAATTTCATGTAGGCCTATATTCAAAACTGTCAGACACTATTTTGGTGTTTTATTAAAGGTGAAGTGTGAGGTAAGTCCCACTAGCATCACCAATATTGAGGTTTTTATTTGTTTTTCAGGATTCGTCACAAGGCAATTCCGTATACCAGATTAATATGATCCATTACATTAAGCAGAAATACCCAGATCTTCAGGTTGTGGGAGGGAATGGTAAATATGGATTGAAATACTATCATGAGCAAATACTTCACAGTTGCTCACTCTTGTTCTCTCTAACCTCAGTCTCGGTCTCTCTCTGTAGTGGTTACAGCTGCTCAGGCGAAGAACCTGATAGACGCAGGGGTGGATGCGTTGAGAGTGGGAATGGGCTGTGGTTCTATCTGCATCACACAGGAAGGTTGGGACTCAATCTCACACACATGCAATCAACAAAGTATCCATATATTACCAGGGATGCAAACTGGCAAACCCTCAGGGTGGTGTTAGAGCATAAGTTTTAAAATGTGGATTTACTGTCAATTTGAGCATAAGGATATAAAAGAAATCACCCTAGTTTTTTAAATGGTCATCATCTTTGTTATTATTCTTAATGTTATTTTTGTCTTATTTTTTTAAATAGTATTATTATTTTTTTTTATTATTAAATTACACAGATATTACATTAGTAATAATACTATTTTACTGTACAAGTAATAATGTAATGATATTTAATAATAATAATAATAGTCATTTAACTGAACAGAAATAAAATTGCAATTCTAATATTCATTTTTTGTTTTTAACTGCAGGGAGATCTTATAGCTTCTCTTTTGTTGACCACAGATTTATAAACGATTCTCATTATAAATTTGAGATGATGGTTGGGGTGTGTTGCATATTCGAATAAGCAATATGAGAGACCAAATCTCTCAGCACTTGCAGAAATGGAATTCATGTGGAGCAGCATTTACTGCGACCTGAGCCACTGAAAACAGAATTTATGAGCTGCTTGCATGTAAATGAACACATTGTCATGCTTCAAGCACCCAATGTATCTACACAAATTAATTATTTTGGATTCAAAATGGTGATTTTTGCCAAGAGGTGGCAAGTTTGCATCCCTGTATTTCACAACACAATATACAGTACAGTTAGGTACTCACTGTTATAGGTTCCACTATTCCTTTCACGCATTAACCAGTCATAAAGCCTGATGTATGTCCATTTCTGATCCCTGTAGTCATGGCATGTGGACGGCCTCAGGGCACTTCCGTGTATAAGGTGGCAGAGTACGCTCGGAGGTTTGGGGTGCCGGTCATCGCAGATGGGGGCATCCAGACGGTCGGCCATGTGGTGAAGGCACTGTCCCTGGGGGCATCGACAGGTGATTGTTGTTATAATTCACTTTTTAAGAATTGTTTAAGAAATGTTGAAAATGAAATGAATGTCTGTTTACATGAAACAAGTGCTTTCTGTCTGCAGTTATGATGGGATCTCTCCTGGCCGCCACCACAGAAGCTCCAGGCGAATATTTCTTTTCTGATGGGGTGCGACTGAAGAAATACAGAGGCATGGGCTCACTAGATGCCATGGAGAAAAACGCCAGCAGCCAGAAACGATACTTCAGGTACGCAGTAGTTTGTGTTTATGTACTACACGGATAAATTATTCAGCAGTTGGAAGCCACTTGCTATGATCGGAATTAAATTCTTACTGAATAGTGTGCCGCATACACTGTATTCTGCCTTCTGTTCTTAAAGAATAGTATACGACTCAGTATGCAGTATATAATGATATATTATCATCACCACATGACCTCGTTTTCTTTGCTGACTCTCTTGGCAGCGAGGGCGATATGGTGAAGGTGGCTCAGGGAGTGTCGGGGTCAGTGCAGGACAAAGGCTCCATCCATAAATTTGTACCATACCTCATCGCTGGAATCCAACACGGCTGCCAAGACATTGGTGCAAAAAGCCTCTCTGTGCTTCGGTAAGTATGTGTCTTGTGTTTTATTGCGCATTCGGTTTGCTTAAACGCTATGAAAATTCCTACACTGTTTTTGTGTGCGCATTCAGGTCCATGATGTATTCCGGAGAGCTGAAGTTCGAGAAGCGGACCATGTCTGCTCAGGTGGAGGGTGGCGTACATGGACTTCACTCGTGAGTCACTAGAGGGCGCCAATGCTCAACACTACCTTTAAATGTCAGAGCTAGGATGGGTTTCACCATCTCAAACCATTGTCTTTTGTCTCCACAGTTATGAGAAACGTCTTTACTAATGGAGCGGGCAGAACACGGATGGGAAACCGCGACCAAACACCTCAGACAAATCCTAGAACTTAGAACCCCCACCCTGCCAGAACCCGTTCTCCGCTCTTCACCGTTCCTCTAGCACGACCACCACAGTGAGATATGGAGAAGAGAAGTATTAAATGAGCAGGACCACAAACTAATTCAGTCCCCCAAAACATGGCAGTTGCACTCAAGGGAGCATCAGGGTTAACAAATAGCTGCTTGCTTGTGTGTTTTTGCAGCTGTGTTTATGAGCATACTGGCAGAAACAAGGCGGGATTTGCAGCGAATATTCTTGAAAGCTTTTTTTTTTTTTTTTTCTCCCAAACTGATTCTTGCAACCATGTTTTTGTCTTTAATATTTTTTTAAGGCAGCATCAGTGTCTATATCACCATATCCACCTGCAAAATGATGGCTGCCTTCAAACCAAGTTCTCCAGCTATACTTGAGGCAATCTTTTCTGTAGTAGATTTGTAACTCCTGAAGATGCTATAAGATATATTTTTATTTTAGAAGGCAGAGGTACATAGCAAATTAATGTCAATTTTGTGATGGTTAAATGTCTATTGTATTATCAGTGGGTTGGTTTTCTCTACGTCCACCATCCTGTGTCCTGCAACTGTGGGTACGATTCATACTGAAAATAATTATACCAAAACTGATATCAGTAGATGAACGTAGTTGCTCTGAGAGTGTCATGCTAAATGTGTCTGGATTGTATTTTTGACCAAAAAGCTGGAACTTATACTGAAGGGTTTGATGATTATCAAGGTCAATTATGGCTGACTTTTAATACAGTCTTTGAAGAATTTTCTAGAAGGGGATCTGGGTTAATGCAGTTGCGACTCTGAGTGCTGTACAGGTATGAAGAGTTTTCATTTGCATGCTGCAGTGTTTTTTTTTTTTTTTTTTTATATTGACACAACTGCCAAGTGCAGTTTTTGTCAACTTGACTATTTAATCTTCTATAAAAGCCAAATAAATGCTGTGAGTATCCTGGTCTTCTCTCAGGATATGTTTGTCCATCTAAATGTCCCCTACAGCTTTGCGTGTTGGGTGGACCAGTGACATGCCTTGAATTGTGTAATAAGTGAAGGACACATCTGTCTTAACCCAAAACATGCCACTCATGCTCGCCAGATCCTATGGCTTCATATATCTATCACTGCCAAATGAAGCATGTCAACATATGAATTCAAATGAGTGTTTTTGTAATACATTTGCAGTACTATTTGTTTAGCTTTTTGCAGTTTCTGCTAGAGGTTTTTTTTTATTTTTTATTATAAATGTGGACGATTACTCAAGCTGTACAAAATTCTCAGTATAACGATGTACAAAGACACACTTTGCATCCTTTACATCAACTGGATGTTGTTTGTTAGTGTGTTGCTTTTCCCACAGTCACAGTCTCTGACAACTCAAGAGCCAAGTTTGTTTACCACAGTGTACTCAACTGAGGTTGAATATCCTATTCAATATAGTTTAAAAAAGAAATAAAAGTACTTAATCTGTTACTTGGTTTTGTTTGTGAAATATTTGTGCATGAGACAAATGTCAGTTTTCAGTATATTTATTGTAAATCTCCAACAGCCTCTAATGACAAACATTAGATGGATCAGCAGTTTCTCACACACGTTTTCAGAACATGCACGCTATAAAATGTACAAAGTAATTTTTCTTCATTTTAATATGTATTGAGTAACAGTGTATAGAGTTTTTGAAAACATGACATATGACCTGGCAGATAAATAAATTATTAATTGTAGTTATATATCAAATATACACTATGAAAAGGAAAAAAAAATGACAGGCTATAGTTTAAGTGCTACAGCACGACTGAACTTTAGCTATCAGCAGAGTGCTGCAAGAATACTTGCATCCTTCTTTTTGTCCCCCCCCCACCCCCTCCCCCTCCCCCGAGTTGATAAAACTGTTAGGCCTTTCAACAACATAGTGCATTGTTGCAAAAAACAACAGCTACTTGAAGTTAGCTGTGCAACTAAAGACCAGAAGCACAATGAAATTTTCTAAAGGTTTACAAAATTGGATTGGCAGGTTATACTGTATTTAATTTGAAACTATTTTCTGATGCTATGTTACCTAGTATTTGTTTAACGGTATGGTTATCAGTAGTTTGCACTCTCACAGTATTAATCATATAGACCAAAAAGTGATTTTGTACAAATTCATACAAACGCCACTGTTAGCATTATAGATAAAGGTTGAAACAAATGTTTTACAATTACAAATTTATCAATCATCAAAGAACTTTTGTACAAAATCTGCCTAAGCTTCTGGCAATTGGTGGCACTTCTTAAACCTTTACAAGGATATTGACTTCAGAATCCATCTCTTTGGAGAACTTACCTGACAGAAGCAAACCAACCCTTATAAAATGAAACATTTGGCACAGTTCTAGACCACAAAACATTTACCTGTATGTCTACACAGAGCAAATATGTTTTGACACCCTGGCAAACAGTCTAACCCAATCACCTGATCTGTCCATTACCTGTTCATCATATCTCTAAAACTCTTTTGGTTCCTTCATATTACATAATTTAGTTTTGTCTGAAAGTAGAGGTCTCCCCCTAGAGGTCAATAGTCTCACTGCAGATGCTCAGAGCATCAATCTGTCTGCACACACTGATAAATTCTTCTTGAACAGATTGGTCAAACTCTGACTGCTGGTCCATACTCTCCTCTGACTTTAATGTTCTGTAGGGTCTCTGTAGGCTTCCCCTTTGGTGGCCAGAGCTGGCAGTGTGGCTGGAACCCCCACTGAGGGTAGAGGGTGGTGGATGGTGTCCTTCCGGACTAGAGCACAAAACCAAAGAAGAGTCACCCAGAGACTGTCTGTAAAGGGAACAGGAGCTGGAGCTGCCTCTCCAGCGCTCGGGAGATGAGCAGCAAGTTGAAGATGACAGTGAGGGAGAAGGGGATGGAGGAAAACCTAATGACGGACCATCTGGTTGGGCTTGAGAAGCAAGGGGAACTTGGGGTAGCACTTCCACACATGAAGATGTTCGGTATAGGCCTGGATCAGGAGTAAGGGTGTCTCTCAAGGTTTGGGCACCGCTGGAGTTGGTCTCTCTACCATTCAGGGAGCGGTCGCTAGAGGTGAATGGTCGTAAGGGGCTGAAGAGACTCATGGGAAATAGAGATTCACTAAACAGTGCTTCATCAATGCTTCGACGCAGATTTATGGGCGAAGGAGGGCGCAGGTCTGCTGTGGAGTCGCTGGTACAGGATGAACCCACAGAAGGGGCACCAGTGTTGGGTTGAGTGTTGGGCAAGTCTAGGTCAAGGTCACGATAGGCCAATGCCCGGTTGCTGTGGTATAAAAGGTCAAGGCCGTTCAAGCTGCTAAGACGGTCGTCCACCAATGTGTACAAGGGTAGGCACTCTGTTTCTCCATGCCCAATTGGATCACAAATGGCCAGCTTCTCCTGGTGAGACAGAGTCCACTGGTAGCTCCCAGGAATGATAGGTGACTTTGCTGCAAGGAGTTCTGTCCAGCAACTTCCTGGCTGGGGAAGGTGATCAGAACAGTAAACTGGTTGAGCAACTACCAGAACCAGTGTGAGGCAAATCACTGCTTCACAAACTCGGCAGCTGAACTGAAAAGTCCACCACGGCCAAGGCCGAAAGGACTCAACGCTCCCAGCAATTCCGAGAGCGTGCAGCATGGCATAGAGTTGCAGGCCTGCACAAGCCAGAGAGAAGACGGCACAGAGTAGCACAGCGGCTGCTGCCCGGTCCCAATCTCGGCTCTCTGCAAACGGGCAACGGTTGTAGCGTTCAGCTGGTGTTGGTGATGTGTTGTTCAGATGATAAATATGCTTGGAGTCAGCACGAACATAACAGTAGAACACAAAATATGCAGCTGATAGGAAAGTCGCCAGTGCCACAAAGGCACCTCTAGAGATCAAGGACAGAAACAGGTAGACTTGCTGGTCAACATGGAGTAATGCAACAGGGCCAAAAGCAGCAGCAAAGTGCAGAAGCACCAAGCAAGCTAGGAAACAAGGTCTCTGAAAGGCGGAATAGGACAGCTGCATACGAGAGCGCATTGACAGGAGCAGGAATACAAGGCCAAAGGCCGCAGTCATGCAGGGAAATGGTGCCTCGTAAAGTAACAGTGAAGCCTCTGTGGATACCATGCGGTCCTGGTAACCGTATGCATCGTACACTAGGGCAAAGGCCCTAGTGCAGCCAGCGGCCACCAGACAGAGACTAACCAGAGCGAAGTAGCCACAGCCTGATGGGTACTGTAGGGGCAGGCACAGGAGGTTCAGGGTGGAAGCCAAAGCGACTAGACAGAACACAGTGCCCAGGCCGTAGATGTGTGCTTCCCACGCTGAACCCCATGTAGCCAGGGCACTGTTCCAATCAGAATACAGTGCCACAAACATAGGTGGGGCTGGAAATGGGTTGGGACCTTGAGAGAGGTTGGTGGAGAGGGTGGTTGTGCTGTCATTTTTGCTGCTGTTGCTCAGGACAGTGGTGGAGGTGGGCCAAGTGTCACTAGAACTGCAGATTCCAGAACGTTCTGCATTGCAGTCAGGGAGTGCAGATTCTTGGGTAAGATCTGTCAGCCAGTCTTCAGATGTAGCAGTGGCCATTTCTAAAAGGAAGAAAAAACACATTGCATTATTAGTACAGAAGACATGTGTAAAGATGTACTACAGATGCTGATTCTCAGAAGACTACTCATGATTTAATTATTCCATGACTCCCACTTAAATATAAAAGCTGAATGGAAAGCTAGTTACAAAATAAGAAGCACAAAGAAATTAATCAGTAAAAACAGAAAAGGTACTGGTACAGGTACTTGTAATTTTCTTCCAGAACATTTTCACTTAAGTTTACAGACATTTCCTTTAACCCTAAGATACAACACAATGCAATGGCTAATTTAAAATATGGTTAAAATGCCTGTGAAAAATCAATATGGAAAATTCCTTCATATTAGCACAGTACATCGGGCCCTATTTTTGAGGACTTTTCTTAAAGTGTATACAAAATGGATATTCCAGAACAGACAACCAAGGCAGTCATTACTGTCACCAACTTCTGGCAACCTATGATTTGTATTTCTGTGATAGACATCACCACTAGAGGGCATTTTTGAGGTGTATGCCCAGCTATGCATGTTTCACAGTGGAAAACCAAAGGTTTAGATGTGGAGATTCCTAAATTTGGGAAATGTCTAGTGTTTTAAAAGCTCTCAATATTATATTTCTAACACAGGGAGAAAAAGTGGGTGAACATATTTGCCCAAGTAGCAGGGATTGGTGGGCTGCCATGAAAGGCGGAGAGACGACATCTGTTGTTTGTATATAAATGTAATTGTGGTTGTATTGTTTGATTCACAGATTGCTCTGGGAGGAGGCTGCTGTTTTAGATTTTGGATTCTGTGGGTTGGCTCTGGTGCTGAGGAGTGTTATATACATTAGAGTTTCTTAGCCTAACTGAGTTGGAACAGCATGTGAAGCCAAATCTGGAAATGCTTCCTAATGCTTACCAAACATTTTATTTGGAAGTGATGTATAAGCAATCCAAAAGCAAGTCCTCAGATGAACTAAGATCACCGTAGAGCATGCACACGTTATGAAAACCCACACAGGTTTGTTTGTGGCATCTAATGTGCCACTGTAAAATGTGATAAGACATTCAAAATATGTAAATCCTCCTGCACTAGAAGGATTGCCCTGCTGTGCATTTGCAACTGATGTGCAAATCCATACAAGATGGATGATATTAGCTTCCATAGCCATATCAGTCCTGTGCATAACAGCGTGGAGATGTACGTCAGCTCTTCAGAGACTGACACATCTAATTACACCCTTTACAGAGCAGATCAGAGTCATAACTCATCTTAGCTGCCACGATAATGCTTTCTAAAAATACCAGTGAGTTTACTGAAGCCTTGAGACAGAAATCATGGAGCATTATGGGCCAACAAAGACTAACAAAGATTAGCTGATGCCAGCTTTTACAGTGTCTCAATGTATCTCAAATCTCAATGTCATTTTTCAAAACAAATCAACAAATTTCCAGTCCCCATCCCTGTTTCTGATTTCTCTTTGTTATATTCACAAATATGAACTGGTGAAAACAAATTATGTTTTGCCCGTTCCTTTTACATACATTTCTGAATGCATATTTCTGTATATTTATGTGAAATTATATATTTCTATATTAAAATGGATTAGATTAAATGTTAAAAATGGCTCTCTCATCTCACAATGTTATATCACGGGCATATTTTTCTCACTGTTTAAGTGTGACGTCAACCCACCTCCACATTGTGAATGGTGAATACATCATGTCTGAATGTTGTTGAGTGCTGGTAAGACCCTGCTTCATTTTAGGTTGCTTCTATATGCTTTTATATGTTGGTAGTGACAGACAATTTCCTGTTACACCCAGAGCCAAATTAACTACTTTGTTTATGACCTTCCTCCTTTTAAAAAAGCAGAGGCCTACGTAGAATCATGGGTCACTCCCAAAGGTGGGTCTGGTATTTTTTGCGCTGGTTTTGGCCTTTTTGGCTGATGACCACCACTATAGCTAAATATACTCATTGTGCCCAGTCAGTGGTGAGTACTGGCTTCTATTTTAATGTCAATGTGTTTTTTTGTTTGTTTGTAGATAATCAAACCTAGTTGCCCTTGATTAATGGTAGCGTGTGTGTGACAGCCACACACTGCTCATTAGATGCTTCTCTTTAATCAACACTACCACAACAATAACCACCAAGCAGTGCTCATTAGAGCTATAGCTTGACATCAAGATGGCTGTTTATCCACTTACATTAAATATAGGTTACAGCTGACTCCTGTTTGCAGCAAACTTTGGCTCATTGGAATACACTGACCTGATTTCTTTTCAATAAAAGTGCATGAAAGGATGTTCAGCTCTTATTTTCTTTATTCCTTTATGTTGTTCATTCATGAAAAATATCCATTCTTGATGCGTTTTATTCAAGAAAAATGAGCAGAATGAATTTCTGTGTAAATCCTACAAAAGCATTCATATGTAAATTGCCAAACTAATTTCAATGTGACATGTACATACAAAAAGGATTTGAAAATGATTTATACAGAAATTTGTTCTGGATGTGTTTTAATGAATAAAATGAAAAACCCAATGAGTTCAACATATTGCTTTTGCTGTATTCTTAAAGATTAATTAAACGGTTTTAATTCAGTCTCCTGTTTTTCTATTTGTGTTTCCCTGTCTTCATATATGAATGCGCTAATGTGTCATTCTTTCTGTCAATTGTAAAAAAAAAAAAAATGTTTTACACTAAAGTTCAAAAGTTTGACAGAAATGAATACTTCTACATAGAAAGGAGTCATTATATTGATCAAAAGTGACAGTAAAGACTATTTTAAATAAACTCTGTTCTTTCAGATTTCCCCCCAAAAAATCAGCACAAGTGTTTTAAACTTAATTACAATAATAAGAAATGTTTCTTGAGCACCAAATCAGCATATGAATGATTTTTGAAGGATCATGTGACACTGAAGACTGGAGTAATGATGCTGAAAATTCATCTTTGCCATTACAGGAATAAATTACATTTGAAAATATATTAAAATACAAAATCCAATCCTGTGTTTGCACAAGACAACTTGCGTTTAAAATCTTAAAATTAAGATTCCTGATTTAGGAAATAGGAGATATTTTTGTGCGTGTTGAGTTAAGAATTCCTCATATTTATACCACACAGAACTGCTTCAGAATTATTAAAGACTGTACAAGAACAATAAGCAAAAATGTATAAAATTCTGTCACAAATGCCCTGTTTAAAAGATCAGCATGCTAGCTAGAAGAAACCAGTTTATACCACCATAGAAATTAATGCTGCACTCAGCAGGGCAGGTTCTTGCTTTCTAGATGCTATCAAATGCCAATCAGTCAAATGAGCTCTAGAAGGCAGAAATCCAGCTTTAGAAAGTGTCCAGCTGTCTTGATGAGAATAATTAGTGTTTGATTAACTGAAGGCTGAGTGTCACTCTGACATGAGGAGAAAGTGTATGGTAGGCAGACACAGGAAGAGGGTGGCGAGAAGGCCGGGCACTGATAAGAGGGATTGTTGTGGCAGGAGCTTCACACGTCCTCCCTCTTCATTTCCTTTCGCCTGCTTGTGCCCTCCACCCTCAGGGGTGTGGAAAATATGACTAGTTTCTGGATGCGAGCCAGTGTTTCAGTCCAGGAATCAATCAAATCTCAATGACCCTGATCCCTGCACACACTGGATGACACTCTATTTGTGGAACTGTGTGCACATCTATCAAAACAAAATACCTCTAGAGAACACAGACATGTAAACATAGCAGGAATTAAAGCTAGGTTAACATCCATGGGGTTTCCATAATGTTGTTGTTATGGCCATGCATTGTAATAGTACTGGATGGTAGTTCAGAAGGAGGTGACAGGAAGCAGACCAAAGGCAAACAACTCCACTGATCCACATGGGGTTAATGGATATTCCTTTCAAATGATAGGTAGGGTCAGTTATTGATGGTGCCACCCTGGGTGAGTCTATACAGACATCTAACATTTTGGGTTAAATGTTTTTGCCCACAAAGCCTGTTCAGACATGTTGTCACTAAATTAAGTAGCTTTAATTTCATGGTTACATTTTATTTTAAGGTCCAATTCTCGCTATAAACAAGCCATTATCTACAACTTTTGCCTCAATAAACTCCTAATCTGCTGCTTATTAATAGTTAGTAAGGTGGTTGTTAAATTGGGTAGGACTAAGGATGTAGAATATGGTCATACCTAATATGTGTTTTATAAGTACTAATAAACAGCCAATATGTTAATAATACACTGTAAAAAGTGATAAGTTGACTTAACTTTAAAAAATTGAGGAAACACGTTAGTAAATGTAAATGATAATTAAAAAAAATAAGTTAATTGAATTGTAAGTTTTTTTTATTATTATTATGTACTTAATAATTTTAAGGCAACGGGTTTCCTCAATTTTTTTAAGTTAAGTCAACTTTCACTTTTTACAGTGATGCTAATAAGCAATTGTGAGAATTGGTCCCTATATTAAAGTGTTATCTTTTTTTGTATGTAATTAGCATACACCAATACGTATGCTGATTGAATCACCCAAGACGGAGGTGTAAAGAGGATCTGAGAGTTTTCCAGGTTGTCAGAATGTGAAACAGCAACACATATTTTAGGATTAGGAATTCGGACATGACTCCCTGATCCGATAATAACAACGCCCTCTGCTTAATTATGGAATACAGTGCTGTGATTTCATTACAAGTACTCATTCAGATTTCATCTACCCTGCCTCACTTTCAATTTCTGCTCTCTCTAATAATAGATGAGTGGTCAGCAGGGTAGGATGATCCCATTCATATTGATGAGGCCTGGGTATGCTGACTTAAAGAAGAGGGCAGTGAAGGAGAAATGAAGGAGACAGGAAGACCATCTGATCCACTTCCTTCCCACAGGACATTCAATTTTCGGGTGAGGTGAATGTGTGTGCTAGATTTCGAAACCTTTTGCATCTTTAATTTGAGATACGGCAGCTGCAGTTTTGTGGGTCGGATCTCTGCATGCAGTTTACTTTACGAGACAGTCCATAAACACACAGATATTCTCGCAACCTGGTTCTTGGATCGTTGTGGCATATTTTGTCCATCTATTAATGGAATTTAGGTTATCCCATTGAATGCAGCAGGAAGAAAGTAGGTTAGGTGCCACAGAAGAGAAGCTGGGTCTAAGATGTACCTCATGATCAACAGGGAAGGTGACGTAAAATGGCACACTTAACACCATATGTTGCTAGATCTGATCTACTGAGACAGGCTACGTAACTCAACTCTCTTGGGCAGTTTAGTGGTCGGCTTGTTTGTAGGAGGTGCCAACTATGAGATAAAAGTGCTAGTTTCTCCTCCCTCTGGAAGCAATTACAGGCAGGTAACAGACGGTTGGTTGTGGTGCAATCGGCCATACCATACCAACGGATATCTTCCTCCAAATCATGTGGAGGAGGAGGAAGAGTTTGACTTAAATTTTTCAGTGAAGGAAACAAGACAAGTTGGCTCACTTGTTACTGTGTTTGGGAAACATATTACGTCTTTCCAGCTGATGGTTGTATTATTTAATGTTAAAATACTTTCTCCTAACCCAGTATAATGTGGAGAAACAAGTAAGCCATTTCAAGGTTGATTCCTTTAGAAAATGTATCAAAAATTGTATCTTTTAATTTGGACAGCCCAACCAATCAGACACAGCTACACAGGCTCAATAATGTTTGTTTTGAGGCAGGACTATCTGTTTGTTCAACCAACGGAGAGCTGGTATGACATTCTTAAAGGGATATTTTTCACAAAATCTACTTATCCTCATGTTGCTCCAAAGAAATAGGACTCCAAAACTAGAAATTAAAAATTCCTTTTTTTATATACAATTATAATGAATATTAGAGCTTTGAATATCCAAAAATGGTCCAAAAACGTATCATAAATATCGTCCATATGCACTATATTCCAAATCATATGCTGGTTTTGTGTGAGAAAGACCAAAATATAAGTCTTTATTCGTTGAAAATCCTGACATCCATCCTAGCTGTGCATGAAGTATTTATGGCAGTTCATGAGTGAAGTAGTGTCAGATTTGTGAACAAATTGTTCTTTTGAATCAGATCTTTCGGGTTAATTGGCTGATCCAGTGGAGTCACAAATTAAAGGATTCACAAATTAAAGTGCTCTGGTTCTTGAGACTCAATGGGCCTGCTCCAATACCCGCACTTGCGGTCTTTGTACTTGAGCACTTGTCTACTTTCCTGTATTTGGCTGGCTCAAGTGTTCAAGTGAGCATTTACTTTTGTGGACTGACACATTTGTGATAAAATACACGTTTGGAATGACATGAAGTTGGGCAAACTATGACAATTTTTCATTTTGTGTGAACTATTCCTGTAACAAATTAGTCTGGGCGGCTTGAATGTAGTGCTATTTACTCAGGTCGAAAGTTTCTCCATAATACTCGTATTTTGAAAACTGGTTCACGTCCCAAGATGAAAATCAGAATATAATTATCACAGGTGTAGATTACATAAAGGCGTGTTTTGCATCAGACCATTTTAATTACCTGTGTTCCTGAGAGCCGTCACGCTAGCTGATGTTGTCAGTTCATTGTGTCGCTCTTGTGTTGTCAGATCAGCACTCTTCCCCATTTCCTTATCGCCTTCCTCCCATGGAAAGCCTGCTGGGAAAACAGAGCACACAAGTCTGAGAATGTGGTGCTGAACGAAAGTTATGACTGAAAGAATGGAGAAACAGGAACATTTTCTAACCTAGTTATGTCAAACAGATTTCTGCAGTATTCCGGGCCAGGATTCAGTGGCACTGGAGTTGGCATCTCATTGTTTAATTACAATAACTTGACTTTCATGTTTGAATATGCGCAGCCCACTCTACAGCGACTGAGCTTCATTACGGATCAGAAACGAAAACCTTATCTTTGTGACGAAGCAGGATTATCGGACTAATCCGTAGCAAAACTTTCCTATGAGAAAAAGCTACGAACAGACACTAGGTTGTGTGTGGCCGTGTAAAACTCACACATACCTTACCAGGACCGAAAAGAGACCTGACACAATGGGGCCAGAGTGTTTAATATCTGGTCACTGGTCAATGATTCCCACAGATCCAACTCAAATAGCTTGTCCTATTAAGCGCCACACATCAAGCTTTCATGTTTGTTACATTCTTTATTATTAAACTTTACGGTGGAATATTTACATTCCCAAATGTGTAACTATGCAGATGTTTGGGCATACATGTAAGTATGGACTCTATGTATGGATGTGTAGTGTCAATGTGCCCAAATAAGTGTGCAGACCTGTGTGTACCTTAGGCTGAGAGTAAAAAGCTTTCATTGCTTAGACACAAACATGACCTTTAGGGTGACTTTTGTGTGTCTACTTTATTCCTTGTGGTAACTGCTTAAGACCTGCATGATGTTCTTTTTTGTATATTGTCAGGATGCATGTTTCAAGTCTGTTTCAAGATACTGTCTCTCATTAGCATGAATAATGAGCTCTGCACCAAACCAAGCAGGGAGCCTACAAAAGGACAGTGTGTGTGTGTGTGTGTGTGATTGTGCACAGCTCTACTCATCCTCTCTTGGCAGGGGTTCACTCATGCTAAACCATCAAGCATCACTTGGCCACCACTTGATTCCATGATTCCATGATCTGTCTTTCCGTCTGTCTATCCCTCTATCTGTCTAATCCATCTATATCTATCTTTAACCAACTGTTTACATTTTTATGAAGCCATTGATATCAATCCATCCATCCATATCTATCAAATCCATCTACTGTATATCTATCTATCTATCATCTATATATTCATCCATCTCCATCCATCAACCCACATCTAATCCATCAATATCTTTCCATCAATCTATCTATATATTTATCTATTCCTCTATATCTACAGTATCCATCCATCCATCTATCCAACAAACTTCCCATACTTGTAATGAGAAATGCTTAAAGGAATAGTTCACCCAAAAACAAAAATTTTGTCATCACTCACCCTCATGTTGTTCCAAACCCGTTAAGTTTATTTCTTATGTTGAACACAAAAGAAGATATTTTGAAGAATTTTGAAGAACCAAACGGTTGTTGGTCCCTATTAACTTCCATAATAGGGAAATAAATACTATGGAAGTCAATGGGGACCATCAACTGTTTGATTACCAGCATTCTAAGAAGGAAACTCATACAGGTTTCAAACGACATGACATAAATTTTTGGGTGAACTATCCCTTTAACAAAAGAGAACCTTTAAGAGCTTCTTGTGGTTTTTCGTCAACACAAAAGAAATTCAGCCAGCCATAAATATTAGTATTATATATATACTGAACAAAATTATAAACGCAACACTTTTGTTTTTGCCCCCGTTTTTCATGAGCTGAACTCAAAGATCTAAGACTTTTTTCTATGTACACAAAAGGCCTATTTCTCTCAAATATTGTTCACAAATCTGTCTAAATCTGTGTTAGTGAGCACTTCTCCTTTGCCAAGATACTCCATCCACCTCACAGGTGTGGCATATCAAGATGCTGATTAGACAGCATGATTATTGCACAGGTGTGCCTTAGGCTGGCCACAATAAAAGGCCGCTCTAAAATGTGCAGTTTTACTGTATTGGGGGTGTCCAGGGGGGTCCGAAAACCAGTCAGTATCTGGTGTGACCACCATTTGCCTCACACAGTGCAACACATCTCCTTCGCATAGAGTTGATCAGGTTGATCGTCCAGAGCATCCCAAACATTCTCAATGGGTGACATGTCCGGTGAGTATGCTGGCCATGCAAGAACTGGGATGTTTTCAGCTTCCAGGAATTGTGTACAGATCCTTGCAACATGGGGCCGTGCATTATCATGCTGCAACATGAGGTGATGGCCGTGGATGAATGGTACAACAACGGGCCTCAGGATCTCGTCACAGTATCTCTGTGCATTCAAAATGCCATCAATAAAATGCACCTGTGTTTGTTGTCCATAACATACGCCTGACCATACCATAACCCCACCGCCACCATGGGCCACTCTGTACATTTCCCTGTACAGTGAAAACCAGGATTCATCCGTGAAGAGAACACCTCTCCAGAGTGCCAGACGTCATCGAATGTGAGCATTTGCCCACTCAAGTCGGTTACGACGAACTGCAGTCAGGTCGAGACCCCGATGAGGACGACGAGCATGCAGATGAGCTTCCCTGAGACGGTTTCTGACAGTTAGTGCAGAAATTCTTTAGTTATGCAAACCGATTGTTGCAGCAGCTGTCCGGGTGGCTGGTCTCAGACGATCTTGGAGGTGAAGATGCAGGATGTGGAGGTCCTGGGCTGGTGTGGTTACACGCGGTCTGCGGTTGTGAGGCCGGTTGGATGTACTGCCAAATTCTCTGAAACGCCTTTGGAGACAGCTTATGGTAGAGAAATGAACATTCAATTCACTGGCACCAGCTCTGGTGGACATTCCTGCAGTCAGCATACCAACTGCACGCTCCCTCAAAACTTGCGACATCTGTGGCATTGTGCTGTGTGATAAAACTGCACATTTTAGAGTGGCCTTTTATTGTGGCCAGCCTAAGGCACACCTGTGCAATAATCATGTTGTCTAATCAGCATCTTGATATGCCACACCTGTGAGGTGGATAGAGTATCTCGGCAAAGGAAAAGTGCTCACTAACACAGATTTAGACAGATTTGTGAACAATATTTGAGAGAAATAGGCCTTTTGTGTACATAGAAAAGTCTTAGATCTTTGAGTTCAGCTCATGAAAAATGGGGACAAAAACAAAAGTGTTGGGTTTATAATTTTGTTCAGAGTAGTTGTTTAGATTTTTTATTTTACAGTGATATATTTTAATAGTATTTTTTCCCTCTTTTGCTTCTATAACAATAATAACAGCAATTAGTTATTATTTTTAATTATAGCCATTTTGATATCACACAATTTTGGCCAAATTGTGCAACTCTACAAGCAAACCTTGATTCACAATCTTAATTTTTAAATAAAAATTGTAATTTAATTTTTATATTTATCTATATATCCATTTATTTCTATGTATCTATGCATTCCCCCAACATTAGCCTTGTATTGAATTACTCTCCGCTGTCTCTTGATGGGTGATTTAGAGATTCTGACTATTAAACCAGCTGTGTTCAACGTCCCCCATCACTCTCCGTCAGAACCACCCAGATCACCAATCCTCATTAGATGATGAGAAATGTTCTCTCAGAGCTAGTTATTCATCTAAGCAACCCTCTTTACCTTCATCTTCCTGCCTTGTTCTCTTCTACCCCTCCTCCTCCTCTCTCCCTGGTCACCATTAATAAAGAGGGAATTAGATCAGAATTTGTAATTTTGACCCCTGCACAGTGTGACATAAATCATTTAATCTCCCTCATGGGGCTGAATGTGTGTGTGTGTTTATGTGTGAGATTATGAACACATTGCTGTATGTTCAAGTAAAAAAGGCCAGTCTGAATTTCATTTAAAAAGGATTTTTAGGCTAAAAAACATCACTAAATTTCCTTCTATTTGGATTCAGGATAGTCACACATAATCTCCACACAGGCAGTAATGATTTGGTTAGTCTAGACGCTTTGAGAGAGCCTAATCATAGGATTAACCTTCTAAGAAATGACAGTGAGGTAAATACTTTAAGTGTATTGTTTGTGAGTGTGTGTATGTTCTAGTGACAGCCTGCACATGCCTCTGTCCTCAGCTTACCCAAAACACACCGTCAACAATATACTACATAGCACTTTTCAGCAGTGTTGCCATGACAACAATCACATTGTAACCAGCCTGAGAGCCGTAACCTTGACAACCGTGTAGTTTATGATCTAGCATATTAACAACCCTAGAGTTCAGTGGTATTTCATCTTAAAGAAAAGAAATATAGAATTTGCAAAGCGATGAAGATTTTGTATTATTTTCATTACAATTAAACGTTTTCCAACCTAATTCTCATTGACGTATGAGAAACTCATTTTTCATAACTATAATTCTTCGATTGTCTGGAAAATGTTTATTTTAATTCACATAAATATAGTTCACTAAATAATTGTACTTTAGGAATATTGTAGTAATAAGAATGAGATTTCGCCACATTATGAGTGGTAAAACAAATATATATGTAATAGGTTTTATTTAGTTTTTTTCTTTCTTTTGATTTTACTGTGATAGTGTGATATATGATCAAGGTTTCCAATTCCATAGAAATGCACTACTTGTAAACTGTTGCCATGGGTTAATTGTTTTTTTTCTTTTCTTGCAGTATAAAGGTTTGCCATATTGAATAAGTTGTATTTGACTAAAACATGTATATTGAAATATTCCACCCATTTTTATCTATCAGTGACAAATCTGTGCTAGATGATGGATTTTGTGTGAGTGGGATACTGGTAGGGAGGCTTTATGAAAACAGACTGTGTTAATTATATAGTGATTTTTATTTTATATAACGCATAACAGTAACTATAAATCATGTATTTTAAGAATTTGGAGTGGCATATTTTGGGTTTGATTGGGATAGGGTCATTGGACTAGATTTAGGCTATTTTTGATTGGGCTTTAAACTAGTTTTGTTTTGCAGACCTGGCAACCCTGCACATGACCCAGACAGTGTTTGAGAGATTCAGGCATGTTTCCCTTTCCAGTCGATCACTATTCCAACATTCCTTTCTTTCCTTTTTAATGCTCTCTTCTTTCCCAGTCTCCCCTCCTCCTCCTCTCAGTTCCAGTGTGGTAATTGACCTTGCTCTCAGCTCTGGCGTGTTTTTGAGGTGGGGGATGAGCAATTTGTGGCTGCCTGCACCTCCAGAAGACAAGGTGACCCAAACATTAGTCGATAATTTGCTGTTTCACACATCCACACCCACATACCCACAAATGCAGAGGCAGTGTAACATGCTGTTTAGAGTACGAGCAATGTTTCTGTAGTGCCTTCTAGAGGTGCAGGGAGCATATTTATGTAAAATCTTATTTGATGTATCTGTCGCTAAATTTACACTGTTTATATAGCGCCACAATACTAAATTGTCTTTAATTTTTTGGAAATTGGGTTGTAGAATCACTTGTGTGACTCATTTACATCTGTCAAATGTTTACTGATTGGCTTAAATGGATAGTCCGTCAAAAATTCTTTCTTCTGTGGAATACAAAAAAATATATATATTTTTTAAGTACGTTGGAAAAAAATACTATGGAAGTCAATGGGGACCAGCAACCATTTGATTACCAGCTTTCTTTAAAATATCTTACTTTATGTTCCACAGTGGAAAGAAACTCACTGAATGACACCTTTAAGATACTTAATTTCTGAAATGTATGGATTACTTGGGTTGTTACTGACATCTGGTGAAAATTTCATCTCAACAGCACCTTTAGAAATATATTTACTGAGAAAAATGGTGACATGTTCAATACTTATTTTACCCGCTATATGTATATATACACAAAAGATAATATTTTGACTCCTCATACCTCTTTCTGAAAATCTCTCTTTCTATGCATTTCCTTTCTCCATCATCTAAAAAAAAAGACTCTATGAGTTCGAAAGGAAAGGAAAAGAGAAGGACATGGAAAAACACGTCTCTGGGAGCCAGGAGAGGTTGAAAGAAAACATGAGACTGAAGGGCTAAATGAGACTTATTGCTGGAAAAAAAAGAGAGATGCCCAGTAAACGTCAGGAGAGGCCTATTACGGCGAGAGAGGATGGATAGAGCGAATTGAGAAAAAGAGACTAAATGTTGAGAGAGGCATGCTCAGCATCCATGAACAGGCGGTGCGTAAAAACATCGTCCCTGAGGATTCACTGGCTCTGCTGACTCCGCCATTGGAATACTGATCACATACCGCCCAACTGGCTGCTTCTCCAGTGCAAATCCCATGCTTACTGTACACATACACACCTGTCTTACCGCTCCCTTAGCTCTAGATATCAAACAGAGCCAATGTCAATACTGGTTAGCATGCTTGGCCACCTCACATACACCATACCTAGGTGTCTGGCACACTATTTTCACAGATATCTGGAGAGTTTTAGTTTATGATCACCTCAAGGAGGTCTGTATTGATTCGTCTGGATCGTATCATGAGCTTAGGTCTAGATCTTCTTTTTAACGACTAAAGTATAGTCAGTGCTGACCTTGTTTCAAAATGTTGCAAGCCTTTTCAAAAAGGTGACCCTCCAGTGGGTTATACAGACCAAATTTGACCTTAAATGATGCCAGTGTTCGTAATGGAAATAATGCTTACTGCAATTATTTGAAATAGTATACCTCTTTTTTTTTTTGGTTTTGCAACAGCATTACAAAATATGCAATAAACATTTCAAGCAGTAGTATACTACAGTACATTGTTGTCATTGCTTACTTCATAACATTAGATTTGGTCAGACATAAATATGTAAATAACTACATTTGGATTGTTAAAGTAGTTTTCTGTAAAAATATTAAGCAGTCCATGCACATAAACCAAGAATAAGATTACGGCTAATATTACAGTACTTGTAGTTGGTCAAGTGGAGAATTATTGGATGCAGTATACAGTAAATGTAGCAGGTAACGTACTGTAGGTACTCCATACCTATCATGTGCATACTGTACATATTGTATATAACATTTTTGTACAATGTAGATTTATTTAGTTTTTTTAAATTATCATTATTATTTTCATGACAGACATTTTTTCCCTTAAATTGTCATTACTGTAATGCACAATAAAAATATAATTTTCATTACTGTAACAATGATTTTCTTTTTATTAAAATCTGCATAAATTAAATTCAGTAAAACAATCTTCTATTATATTTAGTAGGAACTGTACTTTACAAATTTACTTTGTAAATTAAATATTTTTTCTGCATTATGGTGATGAGAATGAGATTTATTTAAAATCAAATTCGTTTTGTTTTTTGGGGTCACATTTGTCTCACTGTGTACATACTGTAGTAGTACGAGTAGTATGATATTCTAAATATAACCTGTTTCCTTGCCAGGAACAAAGCTCACAGACTAACTACATAAACAGACATCAGCCATCATGGGGCTCTTCCCATCCTCTTCTTACTATCAAAATGAAACTCATTCTTTTCACTAATTATTGACAACAGTTCACATGTTTTAGGGACTCTGAGGCTATTAATCAATTCATCAGCCTCATTGATTCCACTGTTAACCCTTGACTGGTAATCAATAAGGCTCTGCAATTCATTAAAGACCCATTTTCACCTTAAATAAAGGTATAACAAAAGAACAAATGTAATACACCCATGCCAGCTAAGGAGGGGTCAAATTGTGTAAATTTTTGGTTATCTTAGATCATATGCTTGGGTTGGAAATGAAAAGACAGGGAGGGGTTGACTTACCTCCTGCTGGCAGGGAGGGAGTAGGATCTGGGCCAACACTTTGCACTCTTCCCCCTTCTGATAGGCCTGTGGTCTGCTCTACCCACGTAAATCCATCCAGAGCCTTGTCAGTGGTTTTAAAAGGTGTCCATTCTGGTTTCGAGGCCGTGTTTGTTGTCCTCAATGCGTTTTGTCCAGTGCTGATGGTGGTCAAAGGTTCGGTAGATGCTTCTGGTTCTGCTGGTGTGATAAAATGTGTGGTTTGAAACAAAGGTATCGTTAGTTGTGACGTTGTTGCCTGAGTGTCTATGGGTATGGTTTGGTCACTGTAAGGGTTCATGGTTTCCGTCATCAGTCTCAGTGCTGTAGTTTGCATGATGCTGGTATTCTGAGCAGTGGATACAGTGTATGTTTGTGTCGTTATGTCTGATGTTGTTGACTGAGTGTCTGTGGGTACAGTTTGGTCACTGTAAGGGTTCATGGTTTCCGTAATTGGTCTCAATGATGTAGTGTGTGTGGTGCTGGTAGTCTGAGCCGTGGATACAGTGTATGTTTGTGTTTCTGGTTTAGATATCGTTGTTTGTGGGGTTTTCGCTGTGCTTTGGCCATTTCTGGGGGGCCAGAGATCGAGATCATAGTTTTGATCAACTTTAGGAGGTTCTGATCTATCTATTTGTGGTTTGTTCCTGAGTAAGTCAATTACTGGCAGTTTAGCTGATTTTAAAGGCAGTAGGGTGCCTATCTGGACAGCGCTGCTTTGAAGTTCCTCAAACGAGGTTGTGGTCGGCTGGTATTTTGGGCTCAAGTCCTTCGAAGACAGAGTATAGTCTTGTGTGGTTGCTTCTGGGAAAGTTGTGCTCACCTTTGTCGTAGCAGACCCTTTAGTTTCACCGAATAAAAACCGTGATCCCAAACCAAAAAATGGAATGTTAAAGTTGGGCATGCCCCATCCTTTGGAGCCTGCCTTGGTCTGGGTCGTCGGTTTTGGCCCAGAATCGCTGAAAAACCCACTGACAGAGCTGAAGAGAGAGAAGACCACAAGAGTCCCACGCAGAAGAAGCATTCTGCCCCTCTAATGTCGTCACTGACCACTGCTCACATGGTGTCTGAATTTCCGAGGAACGCCCACCAGATGCACCAGGCTTCTGCTGCAAATAACCTAGAGATGTAATAAACATTGATATCTTGTCAGTTCACTTCAAGCAAGTCATATTATAGAACTTTTCCCATTACACCTGTATGAGGACCCGTTTAAATTTAATGCTCTGAGTTTATACCAAACTCGCATCTTCTTGCTGTCACAGGGGTGGCCTCAACTCTCCATTGACAGAGCAATTATAGAAGCAGGGCTCTTGAAGAATACTAATGGGAGACTAGAGGTCTCTTTGTGGCCGTGTATGTATATATGGGGGTGGTATAGTAGGATGTATAGAGGCCCGGTTTCTTTGTGGAGCTGTGGGCTAATTTTGGAGTATAAAGCTGATGGCCTGTAGTCTCAGTGAGGGGAGTTGAATTTGATGGAATTTCTCTCGGAGTGAGACTTGGACTCTTTTTTTCTTTCTTCGCCACCCCCGCGTCCCTCTTTCTCGCTCTCTCTCTCTCTCTCTCTCTCTCGCTCTCGCTCTCGCTCTCGCTCACTTTCTCTCCCCCTCACGCAATTGATTTGTTCTCGAAACTGCAATAAACTCTCTACTCTCCCACTGGGAATAACATCAGTTGTTTTTGGTCAGTAAATAGTGGGATAAGTATTTTGAAATTCTTTCATTTCATTTCTTTCTGTAACCCCATTGTGTCTCATCCGTCTCTCAATGCCATCTGTATCGCAGAAATGGCCTCCCTCAAGAGTCTTTTTTAAGACCTCACAGCTTAATGAGGTTTGCTTACTAGATTAAACCAACTAACTGGCTCTGGGCAAATGGGTTTAAAAAAGATTGATGGATCTCAGATTTGACTTTGTGAGAAAATCCAAAACATCTGCCACAATCTAAAGATGTTTTAATGTTTTAAAGTCTCTTCAAAGCTGCAATTATTTGATCAAAAATATAGTAAAACATTATTACAATTTAACTAGCTTGTCTATTTGACTGTATTTTAAAATGTTATTTATTCTTGTGATGAATTTTCAGCAGCCATTACTCCAGTCTTGAATTTTTGCAGAAATCACTCTAATATGCTGATATAGTGCTCAAGAAACATTTCTTATTACTAATGTTTGTTTTTGTGGAAACTGTGATAGTTTTTTCCAGGATTCTTTGATGAATAGAACCTTAAAAGAAAAAATGCATGTCTTTACTGTAACTTTTGATCAATTTAATGCATCCTTGCTCAAAAAAATATTAATTTCTCTAAAAAAAAGAATTGTCCAATCAAATAAAACATAAAATATTGCTTCCATGTCACATTGAAAAAGGAAGGTCAAGGTCAACAAACTGAATTATAGGATACAGTACCCTGTAAAATATATTGTGCTTGTACACAGCACATTTTGATACCCAGCTATTCTTTGCATACAGAACATTTGCTTACTATGCATAGCAGAGCAGAATGGTAGAGTCAGAATTCAGAACTGCATACCACCATAATACTCTCACCATTTCGGAATCTTTTCACAAGGGGCGCAGTTGAAACCTGGCTGAGTCATAGTCATTACCGTCATCACTACTCAGACTGTTTACTCATTACCACACACCACCTGCTTTGAGCGAATAGAGTCCCGTCTTCTACAAACCTCGCTATTAAAGACAGCATTACCACAGGCCAGATTTATCAGAAAATTTATCAGACGCTAGATACTTTGCTTTCCCAGCCCCTGGGTTTCTCTTTCACACCTTCTGAAATGTTTTAAGAACAGTTTTGTCTGTGCTAAATGCTTCAGTAAGCCAGACCCCACAGGAGCTTGTTAAACAGCATCACAAACGCTGCTGTGTGCATGTGTCAGAGTCGGTGCCAAACTGGAAACTTAAATGACTGTATAGCACTGAGCTTTACTATTAGACCCCCCTCTTTTCTTATTTCCCTGTCTCTATCCATTTCTCTCTTTCTCCCTTCCCTCTTTCATTGTCATTTTGTTCTACCATGCATGGCAAAGAAAGGGCCTGCCAGAGCAGGATGTAATCACTCAAGCAGAAAAAGGGAAAAAGGGAGTGCTCGAGAGCTACTCCTGATTTAACATCACACATTTATTCCTCGCCTGAAATCCCTCCATCCTTGAGTTTTTTTATATTTGGGAAGTGATCCTTCACCATAGAGCGTCTGTAACAATCGCCCTATTAAAACTTACTTCTTACACTCATAATCATCCTAATAACAATTGCAATTATCATCCAAACCGTCACAATTGTCATTTTTACTCTAATTCAGTGGTTCTCAAATGGTTTTGTTTCAAGATTGGTTATCCAGTAGAGGCCCGACGATCATACAAAATCTATTTTGAAATATGGTTTTATACTTTCAGCAGCCTGTTCATGTTGGCAACTGCTTCATTTCTTTCACCAAGTGACAGATTAATTTTATTTGTCAAAATACAGATTGCAGTTGGATGTGCAACAAATTTGACTTTGTGAGAAGAATCAGCCATGATATTTGTGATCATTTACGGATTATTGGCTCCTGTATAACTGAACAATCAAAAGTTAATATGCATCTGACCGATCCATTCAAAGAAGTTTAATAGCTGCTGCGAAAAACATAAGCTAACAGCAAATTTACAGACATAAACACATTATATAAAGTTATATAAAGAGATTGGTGTATTTTGAGTACACTGCCATTCAAAAGTCTGGGGTCAGTAAGATTAAAAAAAAAAATGCTCACCAAAGCTGGAAACCTTTGGATATGGAAAGATTTTCCTCTCCCTTTTTTAATGTTTGTAGGACTAGTCATTTTGCTTTCATACCTACATACAATTGTATTTTATAATGTGTCTTTCAGCATTGTTTTTTTTCTAGCTGTCCACAACCCTGTCTGGACCCACCAGTTGAAAACCACAGCCATCACCATCTTTTGTAAACTGAATTTTTGATCCAACGCATTACTTAACCAATGAGAGGCAAAATAGTGATTCCACTTAATCAGATGAGAAAGGACCTGAATGAACCCATCAGGGAACTGAGAGAAGGTTGTAAGATCAGAGTTAGGGTCAAAATGTCCTTCTCTCAGATATATGTGTGTTTAAAGTAGGTCTAGCGCTGAGGACCCTCTTAAGTGGTGACGGATCGACCCATCATGATATCAATTATTTTAACAGGCCTCTAGACATGCATGACGGCTGTGGGAATCATTGGTTCACGCCTTTATGAAATCAAATGATTTATTCACTGAGCCTTTCTTGGTTCTTATCCTATAGACAAGATGGGGGAGGGGATATTTATGACCTGCAGCCATAAAAAGCACAGGAGTTTTCCTTTAAACACAGTCTAAAGGTTTTTAGAGACAGCGAAAGCCATTAGCGTAACCTTAACCTCAAATTAACCCAACCATGAACCAAAGCAGCCATGGTCTGGCGTATCATAGTCCAAACGCAGCTTAGTCCTAAACAAAGAATATTTAGTGTGGTTTACCAAAAAACACAGAAATAGAAATCAAACTTGATTCTAGACTACTAAGAATTTTAGTAGTAAAATAGCTTAAACTAGGATTTGAGACATATAAGTCTAATTAACATGTTTTAGAGATTTATTTTTAAGATGTTTTTGCACTAATTTGTGTACTGTGGTTGACCACACCAACAACCATCAGTAATTGTATGCTAGGTTTATTAGATACATTTATCTGTATATTATTATTGACTTACATAAAAAATACTTCATTGTGTGAAAATCAGTAGTTTTGGTGTCATACTGAGCACTCATCAAACTGTAACATGTGCAGTAGACAACTGGACACAATAACATCAAACCAAGGGCAATGTCCAGTTTTACAGAACCCCCTAAATCACCTCAATCGATTGGTTTGATGGAGCATTGAATGTGTTGTTGTTTTGCACAATGATTCTCCTCCCATTCCCTCACACTGAGAAACACTGGGCTCAATACTGTTGACTCCATGTACACAATCATTTTCCACATCAACGGCGCTCTGCGTCCTCATGGTTGTCAGCCGCCACAGTGTTCATTAACAGAATGTTATGATGTTGCAGGCAATCCATTTATGTTTAGCCTGTATGTGCATGGAAATTGATGAATTATATGTCCTGATTATAGTTGTTTGCTCCCAGCCATAAGCCATCAATGCTGGTTGTTTCATTGAATCCCCTGCTAGCAGTATCAGTATACACACTGGAAATACTCATAAACTTGATATCTGACATGTCCATCATTCAAATTCTTTAATATGTTTTTAAAGATGCCAAAGAACCTGTTGTCATTTGTGATTCTTTGATTTCACTGTAATATCCAAATGTTGCAAATGTTTTTCACCATATTCTGTCTTGGCACACGCACAGTCCTGGTGCTCAGAAGAAGTCAATTACACTTGCCTGTGAAAACATGATAAATGACCTGTCACGTTAATGTTTTTGTGGGCTTTTCTCTTAAAGCATCCGGATCACCTGATTATCTCAAAACGCACAGGCTGCTATGCCGGCTGCCTTCGCCATGGTTACCAGAGGAGCAGAATGCGTCTGAAACGCAGAGATTTTCCCACACCGCACATATGTGAATGTGTGAAGAGGTCTGAGAAGGTAAACAACCATCCGTTTAGCACAATCAAGAGCACGAGCTGTGGTTATCAATCGAATACAGATGTTTAAGGACCTGACTGAGATTGTCACATACATACAGTATACCTAAATCAAGAGATTCAGGCATCTGCAGTGAGGCTGTAGCTTCTTCAATGAAACATTTCTGGAGCGATGAAGGACAGAAGGAGAAACTTACCTTTCTCCCAGTAGAAGAGAGCAAACAGAGAATCCAGAAGAGTCACCAGCACTCCACTGCAGGAGAGCGAGATCCGTCTCTCTGTGCGTGTGGGAGAGAAATCGTTTTTGGTCGCACACTCTCTCTCCCTCCCTCTCTCTCTCTCTCCCTCTTCCTCTCTCCTCCCCTCTCCCGCTGCATCAGTAGTCTAGTGTAGGATTCAGATGCACAATATCTGGTCACACCTCGCTGAGCAGATTGTTAGTGAGCAGAGAGCAAGCACCGTACAGCAGACAACCGTCAAGGAATTAAGGATCCTTCACAAATGAAAAACACACATTCAAACACATACAATGAATACATATGCACACATGCACACTAGAATATACCATTACCAACATCTATTTTTTTCTCAGAATTTTTCGATTTTTCTTTTATGCCAAAAATCATTAGGATATTAAGTAAAGATCATATTCCATGAGGATATTTTGTAAATTTTCTACAGTAAATATAACATAACTTATTTTTTGATCAGTAATATGCATTGCTAATGACTTAATTTGGACAACTTTAAAGGCGATTTTCTCAATATTTTGACTTTTTTGCACCCTCAGATTCCAGATGTTCAAATAGTTTTATCTCTGCCAAATATTGTCCTATCCTAACAAACCATATGTCAATGGAAAGATTATTTATTCAGCTTTCAGATGAGGTATAAATCTCAATTTAAAAAAAATGCCCCTTATGACTGGTTTTGTGGTCCAGGGTCATATTTCTCAAATTTTCAATTCAATTAAATTAAATTCAAGTTTATTTGTATAGAACTTTACTTACTTTTACGATACAAATTGTTGCAAAGCAGCTCTACAGGAAATTAAGTTTCTACAATATATTTATATATTGTAGAAACTTAATATATTTACCTCATGACAAAATTTGGTAATTCTGTATGTTGTCTGAGGGTTGGCATCCTCTGAGGGGTTGGCTTCATCTCTACTCAGGTGTTTGGTGATCTCAGATCATTTAAGGGTTGGATCCAGACTGAAGCTTCTATAATTCCTAATTACCACGATATGTTAATCCCGTGGCAGAAACAGAGAAACAAATAGAGACATAATTAGCGTAGCTGCTGTTCCATCCAAGCAAAAATGATTTGTTCAACCCAAGCATGCACGATACAAGGAAATGGTCAGTAACATCATCACTTTGAGGTATAATATCTATATCAGTAAGATCAATTCCATGTGATATAATGAAATCTAGCGTATGATTAAAATGATGAGTGGGCCCGGTGACGTTTTGTTTGACTCCAAAAGAGTTTATTAGGTCAGTAAACGCAAGTCCTAACGCATCATTTGTATTATCAACATGAATGTTAAAATCTCCGACAATTTTAATCAGCTTTTAGTTTTGTAATGTGAGAAATTAATTTTAAAATGTACAAATACTGCATGTTGTCTCTTATTGTCATAAAAACTGGTATAGGATATAAGAGTTAGAAAACATTTAAGATCTATTTTATACATTTACTAATATTTTTGAAAGTAGAAATATTCCATGTAGTGTATCAATTAGGCAATAAAAACCTGCATGTACAATTACACAAGAATTTGAAATTTATACAAGAGTTAGAAATTTTGATATTTAATAACAATAATATTTTAATAAAATGTATACACTTTAAATAAATGAATATTGTTTTGATAAATTAGAAACTTAAATACATACACATGAATTATAAACTTAATTCTTAATTTTTAGTTATATAACAGTGTGTTAAATACCTTAACAATGTAAAGAAACTCTGTCTCTGTCAATCATAACAAAACGTTACATCACACTTCAGCCCACAAACATTAGCATGTCATGCTTTTGAGTTGACTTTTGCCACACTTCAGCTTATTGTCAATAGAACGGCTTATCTCTGATGCCAATCAGAGGTAGCCAATAATAATCCATTCTCAATGTTCCTCCTGGGAGAGAGTATATTCTGGGATATGACCGCCTCTCTGATCCTAAGGAATTCACTAAATTTAGAAACAATCAGAATTGTCCCATCCGAAGGAAACATAATTTCCTGATTGAAAGCCCAACTTGTCCAACTGAATGGAGCCAGTGAGTCTCAATGCCAATTTGACCTTTCATACAGTACGCATACACACACAAATTCTACTATTTTTTACCATTTCACTTTTGCTCCAGATCAGTACTGTACATCTCATGAGAGCAGGGGTAATGTTTTTGAGAACAGAATGTTTTAAGGTGAAGTGCAGATGTGGCCTCGTAAAAAATATGTACGAATTGCCATGAGATAGCGTTGGGTTTGGGGAACACTTGATGTTTTGTTGATCATCAACAGTCCACGATAAACTATAGCATTCAGGAAATATATGAGGAAGACTATACAGTTAAAAAAAATTCTGTCATTGTTTATTCATGCTCATATCGCCCCCAAACTATATGATTTTATAACTTCTGTGGAGCACAATAAAAGTATTTTAAATAAAATCTCAGTGTTTGTCCATACAATGAAAGTCAGGGTTCCAAGTGTAGTCTGGACCGCAACATTATTCAAAATATCTTTTTATGTGTGTGTTCTATAGAAGAAAGAAAGTAAAGGAACAACCTGAGAGCGTGAAAGTCAGATTGAGGATTTTGGGTCCAAGTTAGGTTTTTAGTACATACACAAAACATTGAAAAGTACATCCCCTTGATGTAATGACATCACATTCTGACTGTGGGCAAAAACATTGTTGTTGCAAAAGGCCATGTGTTATTAATACATAGTAATGTAATATCTCAGTCTTTCTGGTTTTCTATAAAAAGTTGAACAATTGTATTATAAGACACTTGCCAGAAGCAAGACACCACTGTCCACTTTTCATATTGCTGCAAAAAGCCACTTGCTCTGGAGGCCTCCTCAAAGAAAATCCATTTTTAAAATTAGATAAACCCATAACCCAACTGCACAGATGAAAAATGTGTAGTCATTAAGCACAGCTCAGCGAACAGAGGCTCACTCAATGCCTACAGTTATAGAAGAAAAACAACAACAACTGGTTTTCCATTTAGTGCAATGTTCTTTTACTGAATCTATTTTCTTCCACCAATGCATGGTTAAATATTTGATTACAGTTTTAATGGTCGTATTACATCAAATATCACATTTCCATGTACTACGATGGTACATAAGCCTGTGCTCAGACTCCATATTGTTGTGTCTGACTGCTTGAGCCGCTCTCTGAATAGACTATAAGGTGGGCAGGGTCCCCCTCCTGACCCTGTTTGCTTTATGTTCACCCACCCCCAGCATCCGGAGGAGCTCACAAAGGCTGCCTCTGATAGAGATAAGTACCTTTGTGTCTAGGGAACAATGCATCCTATAACGTTCTGCATTAACAAAGCTAAAAGACACAACTTGACTTTAATGAGCAGTTTTCCTTCCTTGGCCATCCAGCTGACGGATGGATGTGGATGTATGAATTGATCGGACACATAGCTAGATATATCTCTCTTCCAAAACCTACACTGTAAATAGTGGTAACCTGCAATTTTTACCTTCTACCTGATTTACACCATAGTTTTGTTGGTATAACTTAATGCATTTAAGTTATGATATGTTAAATAATGAGAAATGTTGGCTGCATCCAAATATGCATCTACTAGGTAAAACACAGTATGAAAAGAGATGTACGAATACACATGACAATGGCAATGTGATGAATGTAGTATGTCCGGATTACATTCATTGTATATGGAACAGACTTTTTTAATGGTCGTGCAGTACTTATTTAAAAGAAGTATACCTACTCAGATATGCGATTTCAGTTGGAGCTTTTGACTCTGATGCTGTCTTAAAGTTCTCCTGGAAAGCTCCTACTTCAAAGTCAGGCAAGTCTGAAAAATACATTTTTCCAAAAAAATATAAAGAAACTGTCACTTATGTATGGCATCACACAAAAACATTTATGCATAAAAGTAAAACAGCCCAGGTAATTTAAATTACCTTGACTTGGCTGCGTAAACATTTAATTCAGAACTAAAAAGTATTTTAAAAAGTATATATAACTAAAGTATATATAACTAAAACGGTAATTAAAAATATTCATGAATATGTGTGCACTGCCTGGGAAATGTCTGTGAATTCAAGTCCTCCTGTGAAGTTCATATATTTATGAGCTGTAATGTCATCCTTACGATGTCAGATGCATTAAAATCACTTCTTTTGGTTAATTCCTGATTGAAAGCCCAACTATGTCCAACTGAATGGAGCCAGTGAGTCTCAATGCCAGTTTGTCCTTTCATTCAGTACATATACATACACACATTCTACTATTTTTTACCATTTCACTTTTGCTCCAGATCAGTACTGTACATCTCATGAGAGCAGGGGTAATGTTTTTGAGAACAGAATGTTTAAAAAAAAATAAATAAAAAAAATACAGTAAGATTTTTTTTAAACTCTACTTCTGCAAAGTAATGCACAGTCACTGTAAACTGAATCATTATAAATGATTTTATTAATTGTACAAAACTATCATATTTTGTACTTGCAACAAAGTTAATTTTATTGTAAAGGAAAAATATACAAGATCACATCTGTAGTTCCATCACAGATCCATCACATCTGCCTGTTTTCTTACTGACACGCCCTCATTTTGGGAACTCAGGGTTTAAAGAAAACTCTAAGGATTGTAATTCCAATTTTGTGCTGTCCATGAGTGCTCAGGTTGTAAAATACAATCTTTTCAACATGACTTAATGGGATAGTTTACCCCCCCCAAATTTTTTTGTCATCATTTACCTCATGTCGTTCCAAACCTGAATGAGTTTCTTTCTTATGTTCAACATAAAAGACGATATTTTGGAGAATGCAGGTAATCAAACAGTTGTTGGTCCCCATTGATTTCCATAGTTGTAAAAGAAATACTATACTGTAAGGAAGTCAAAAGGGACCAAAACGGTTTGATTCTTCAAAATATATTCTTTTGTGTTCAACATTATAAAGTAACTTACACAGGTTTGGAACAACATGAGGGTGAGTAAATGATGACAAAATGTTCATTTTTGGGTGAACTAGCTATCCCTTTAAACGCACCATGTGTTGCTAGCTCAACATGCCAACATCAAACTCTTCCTAAATTGAGTTTCCCCACACAGAAACACTAACTACATACATTTCAAATCAGTCACTTTTGAGGATGCATGACAGTTAGGATCCTGCCTATGTAGGCAGTAATAATGTATGCAAATGTTTCTGTAAGCAATCATGCAAACTGAAACAGCACCTGGCTGTCATATGCAGTGAACATTAATTTTTCAGAGTGCAGATAAATGGAGATTTCCTATGGGACTTCAAAGCATATGCTTACGAACACACAAACATGCCAGTTCACAACAAGAATCAATAGCAGCATTGTGTGTGTTGTTGCTTCATCTTTTCCTATTCATTTAGGCGACACATGCAAGCTAGCACCTCATCGGGTAGCTATGGAAACCTGTTTCCTCCAAAGGGTAAAAAAAGACAGTTTTTTTTCACAGTTGAGATTTTTTTCCCCCTAGAATTGCGAGATAAGAAGTCAGAATTGTGAGAATTCACAGTTGAAAAATTCACAACTGCTAAAAAAAGTAAGAATTGTGAGAAAGTCACAATTATCTTTATTTTTTATCCTGCGGCAGAAAAAAAAAAAATTGCGAGAGAGTTTATATCCCGCAGCCAGAGCTGGTAGTAACTGATTACATGTAATCTGGATTACATAATCGATTAAAAAAATTAAGTACTTGTAATTAGAGTAA
This sequence comes from Onychostoma macrolepis, assembly GCF_012432095.1. NCBI lineage: Eukaryota > Metazoa > Chordata > Actinopteri > Cypriniformes > Cyprinidae > Onychostoma > Onychostoma macrolepis. The sequence continues at coordinate 22,826,204 of NC_081158.1, read as the reverse complement.
GTTACATTTTAAAATACTCGTAATCAGACTATGTAAAGTCACAGACATCAAGAATCTGCATATGAACCTCAACAATGGTGACAATGGACAAAATATTCAGATCAGCTCTGATCATCACAAAACAAGCTTTTTGTTGATTGTCACCATTGTTGAGATTCATGAGCTGATTCTTGATGTTTGTGTGAATCAAAAAGCCTCCATTCAAGACACTTTCTATATAATAATAAAAAAAAGTAAATTCCTTACTTTCGTAACATCGAAAGACTACTGTAAAGAAAAAAGCATCATTAAAAGCTAACATATTTGGAGACAATACTCATGATGTGATCAGGCTACTATACGATGACTAACTCATCAACAATAAGTAACCAGGTTTATTTGATCAGACTTTCCGCTAGCAATTTTTGCTACAACAAATATGCCTTAGAAACACAGTTATAGCAGCCAGAGAAAAGCTGACATTATAAAGTCAAGGGTCAGAAGCCCAACTAAAACAAATGCTTATCTCCACAACGGTGACTTCAAACTCTATTATTTTCAATAAAACATTAACATCTAAACCTCTGTTAATTCTCAATAAGAAGTTTTGTATGAAAGAAATAAAGTCAGACTGGTTTGTAATAAGTGAAGATGCTGAGATCTAGAGAGATCTGTTAGTGTTTCATGTTCTGTTACTGCCAGTCATGTGACGTTTAATTAATTAATTAATTAGTTAATTAGTTAATTTTACAGTGAAGGTGTTTGATTGTAATAATTTAGGAAATGCCTGTAAATTAACAGTGTTGTCAGCTTGTTTAAATAAGGAGATTTTACTTTAATTGTAAGGTTTTGTTTTTTGGCAGCTGTTGATACCAGTCATTTGACCATTTTATCATCTAACGGTTATTGTATTAATTACAGATTATTTTTTGTAATTTTACATACATTTGCTTGTAATTTAAGAAAACAGAAAACATACTGTATAAAAATACAGTAGTTTTTCTGTATAAAAAAATGTGAATTACTGTAATTACTGTAACAGCCAAGTAATTCAGACATAATTTTACAGAGTTTTTACTGCAATTCAAAATAAAAGAAAACAACCTGAAAAAAAATCACAGTTATTTTTAGTAAAATTATTTTATTTTATTTTATTTTATTTACAGTGTACCACTTATATACACTCAGAAAGTCCAGTTTTGTGGACATTCACACAGAGATCAGTCATTAGTCAGGTGGCGACACAGCATTAGACCACTGGATTTACAAAAATCATATCAGGTTTAAGAAGTGTTTCAACATTGCATCAACTACTGATGAACACATTCATTTTTATTTGAATTATCACTCAGTAGGTTATTTAACCATGTATTATTATGTATTATTAAAAGGCTTTTGTCTTTCAAACTCATTAAAATGCACAAATTCTTGTTATTTCTTATTTGCAGACATTTTCAAACTTTTTGTCATCTGAACCTCTTTCACCTAATATATTTACTTTAAAGGGGTGGTCAATCAGCAATTCTGTAAAAGACAATATCTCCCTTTGTATTGAACTTTGAGCATCGTAACTTTGCAGATGTTGTTTTTGCTCAAACAGCAACATTACACACTAACTAAAGTTAAAAAAGTGAAATCATAATCAATGACCCCTTTAAGTACCCCTGAGATTTTAAAATAAATATTTTAATAACTAAATATCGCATATGCATGTTCACGGTTCTCTGACATTGGTTAATGGTCATATGGCATGCAGGTAAACATAACATATTTCTTCTTTTTTTAGTAAGTGAATTATTTTGATTGTTATTGTAAGGTGATTTATTTTCATTTTTACGAACCCCAGTTTGGGAAACCTCGATGTAATATAACGTTTAATGCACTTCATGTTGTTAATTACAATAAAAGGAATATATTTTCTCACTCTTTGTATTTTTACATCATTATGGTACAAGATTATCCTGTTTAAATCAATGTGATAAACGAGTTAGGTCAAAAGTAATCTAAAAGTAATCTGATTATATTACCTAAAATGTGTAATGTAATGGATTACGTTACTGACTACAATTTTTGTCATGTAATTTGGAATCAGTAACGGATTACAATTTGTAAGTAATCTACACAGCTCTGCCCACAGCTCTGACTTTTTTCTCGCATTTGCGAGTTTGCAACTTGCAATTCTGAGAAAATTTAAATATAAACTCACAAATGCTAAAACAAGTCAGAATTGTGAGACAAAAAGTCAAGTCAAGTCACCTTTATTTATATAGCGCTTTTACAATACAGATTGTGTCAAAGCACTTAAAAAAGTCACAATTACCTTTTTTAAACATTTTTTTTTTTAAATCGTGTGTCAGAAACAAACTTCTGTAGATATCAGGCAGCAGTGGGAATACATTTTTAGCAACCTGTTAGTTAGTCCACACATGGGCCTATTTGAAGGAGGCGAATGTTAGCGTGTGTGGGCGCTTCAGCAAGTGCATGCATACATGATTAACGGCTATGTAGGCGTAATTTTTTTCACATCTGTTTTAAAAGTTTCCTTTTGAAGTTATATGATATATATGGCCTATACGCTTCTTTCCATTATGCCTGTACTACTGGGTGGATGTTGCATTGCATGCGGTTCAAAGATGTTGCAGAGACCAAAAGTGCAACTGACACACACATTGGGAACAGCAAATCTCCTTCTGTATTTTGAAGAAGTCATTTGCCAATAAGAGTTCATTGAGCGTGTTGAAAACAGAGAATAAGAGGGCCGCGGGAGAGTGTAACACATTGGCTTCTGATCAGCAGCGGATGCTGGCACACAGGCAGATTATACCGGATCAATGTGCACATGTTTAATGCATCAAGCCCTGTTTACCCAGGGGGCAAAACACACAGTGCAATTATCCTGAACTTGTACTGGTACAATGCAAAAATAGAGCCAAAGCTGCATGGGTGAGAAAAAAAAAGAGGAAGAAACAAAAAGGAAACTGAACCTTGCACAAAGGAAAGCCGACCCTACCCTATATCTCGCTGGCCCCAACTATGAACAATGCTTACCTACTGAGAAACAATAGAGAGGAAGGGTCTACTGGACACAGTGTGTCCACCCTAGCCACCCAGTCTACTTTTTTTTTTAAACAGTTTTAATGACATTTTAATCACCAGCACTTTAATTGATTTTTTTTTTTTTTTTACTACAACAGACATACTGGCATTGAGATTGTTTCAGTGTGTGAAACATCTTAAAATAACAAAGGCACAATTTTAGCTACATTAGAATAAAAATACACCACGTAATAAAAAAATCTGATAACTCAACTGATATGAGTGAGACAAAGTTTTTCATGTTAAGTATAAGAATGAATGTCCAACTATTAAAAAACAAAACAAAACAAAAAACACTGAAGCGCAAATGTGAGCTATTGCTGCCACCTTGTGGGACAGAATGGAAAATCGGCTTATCGTCTGATTGACAGCTTCACGTTTGTTTTATTTTTAATAGTAAAACGCTTGCTGAAGAGTGTGTGTGATGTGAAATCAGTGACTTCATAGTCAATATTTTCAGTTGTTGCTAACTTTCCACAATATATTCATAACTTTTTCAAATACATAAGTGAAGTATATACATTTTATAAAGTCAATAAAGAGACACACGTTTAAACTACTGTAAATATTCTTTTAATTGTGAAGCTGTCACAACAATTTTTCAATTGTGATGTTTACTACATGTTTATGTAGCCTACAAGTAAAATCTAGTAGGCTATTTGTTGTTCAGTGTGGCGCGCGCAGTACCCATTTGCTGAACATGTACATGTTTAAAAAAAAAAAAAAAACCCCGTCAGTTTTGTAAATCAGCTTGCTACGTCGAAAATAGTATTTGTTAGTTATTTAAATGTTATTAAGCCTGCACTCAAATGCCTTGAAGTAGCTACAAATATGTAAATGAGCAGAAATATGATTGTTTATCGCTAAATGTTCTGAAAGTTAATCTAAAAACAAAAAGTCTGTCAGGAACGCGACACAATTTTATCTGTCCTCGCTTGATTCTCACACAAATAAGAGGAAAGTAAGTGCTGAAAACGGCTGGAAGTAGCGACATTTAGATGAAAAACTGGATCACCTTTGTGTACCTGAGCCGTTTCGATACCTGCTCAAACGACTGCAGACTAAACCGGCGCTTGGACATCTCCGCAGCACAGACTGCTGCTGGTAAGTGTTACTGCACTTTATCAGAGTGCTTAACAAGCAGAAGTGTAGCTAAACCTGTTACATACAGCTCAACTGAGAACAAGCTCAACAATTAGCTAATGAAGACACCTTCGTTTGTCAAAATATACAGTAAAGGTTAATAATTATAAGCGACAGGCTAATGCAATCAGACACGCTTACAGTGATGTGTGCAATTCTTTGAATTCACTTTTGAAAACTTCAGAGCAGTTCTTTAATAATTAGCGTTATTTAATCCACCTGTAGGTAATTACCATCATCAGACTGACATATGACAATTGGAAATATCAAATTGAAATTTGAAACAATAGTTTTTATGTCATTTAGGCCTAGTGATCATTTTTGTGATTTGTAGTTGGATATATATATATATATATATATATATACATACATATATGAGCAAACCCTTCTGTATAAAATAAATAAATAAATAAATAAATTATGTGGAAAAAGTTTGGTGTAATTGCTACTGAAGCGGAGATTTATGGTCAAATTGTTTTTAAAAGATATGTGTTGCAATTACAATCCACAGACACACATAGTGTAGGCTAATAGAACAAACACTTAAATTTGGATGTTTATGGTTTATGGAAGTTATGGAAGCAAGATATGAAAAAGTATGAAAAAGCAATGATGTTTCCTGTAGTGTCTTGCCTTAAAATTCTCAGCCAGTGTCATCACCAGTTTCTAGACATATAGTGTATTTTGGAAGTCCTGGAGCCAGCTGCATACGTCTTCGTAAGACTTAAGAAGTGGGTTGACTAACTAGCAGGTAATCAGTTTTACTTTTTTGGATTCAAATTAGACCAATCTGCATTTTTGTGTAACTGACTTAAAAAAGTTATGACCAGTCTAAATTAGATGACAAATGTTTTAAGACCAGTCTAAGCAGTTTACGCAACTGGCCACCTGATGCTACTGTAGCATGTAATCATCACAATTAAGAACTAAAACATTTGATTGACTTTAAACAAAATTACAAAAATAAATATGTGCATTTGCTGTGGAAAAATAAAAATAATTTCTCTTATGCAGTGCCTTTTTAAAATAATACAAGAATTGGGCTTATTTAAAGAGAAATCCATTAAAATAATACTTTCCCTCTCTCTCTCTCTCATTTTCTCTCTCTCTCTCTCGCGCTCTTTATATATTAAAAAAATACGAAACGGTTATGTAGAGGGTTTTTGTAAAGATAATTTATTGTCTTAAAAATTCTTTAAAAAAATCCAAGTGCATACCATTGCAGTCCTTCTGCATTCACATAGTAAATAACACAAACAACTACAGGCAAGTTCAAACTTCTCAGTGCCCTGTTATAATACAAAAACATCATCATGTGCTAAAATATTACAATTTAGCTTAGAAAATAGAAAGCTGTAGTGTAAAAGACAGCACTAATATAAACTGAAAAATTCAAGAGAACTAATCAAGTGTAATAAGTTAAATAATTTAGAGAACTAGTCCTTGCATGTGCATTTTTGAGAGTGATGCATAGAAGTATAGAAGCATGGCTTACACATTTCAGAATATAAACGTCTCAGCCACATCCGTATCTTTGCACCATTTTAGTTTGTCCATGTTCAGGCAAAGATTTTCAAGGTACCTCTGGAGCTCCAGGAGGTACAGGTAGTTAGAGGTGACAGGGAAGGCTGTTTCATCTTTGTGCACTGGGGTCTCAGGGTTGGGCAGGGGGCATCCCTGTGAAATGGCCAGTCCCTCCAGTGTTCTTAGGAGAGTTTCCAGGTCTACTTGGACCTGCTGTAAGTGCAGGGCTGGAGGCGCCCGCAGCCTCAGCTGAAGGTAGCTCAAGTGAACAAAGACAGAAGTGAGACCATCAATGGGGGTGTCGATGTCAGTGCCAAAATCAATCTCTGGAGACATCTGGAAGTGCTGGGGAGACAGTTAGAAATGTGCTTTGTTTAATATCCAATTCAAGTCAAGCTCTTTAATGGCATGTGCAAAAATGTAAATAAATAATTTTTAATTAATAAAATGAATAATTTAAATAATATATTTAAAATATAATATATGTCTTATTCATATTTATGTATAATAAATTTAAGTAATTTTCTTGTACTTGTCCAGTAGCGCACAGTTTGCCTTGAGTTTCCCGCTTTGCAAGTAAGTTTCTTTGTCCACCAAAGACAGTTACAAAGTTAGTTTGTAGTCATATGCTACCAAAATGAAGTTGAGCTGAATTCCAAAAATTAAATAATGTTGCATTCAAAATTATCTTTTAAAATAATACACTAATGAAACTCTAAGAATTTACATTTACCTGTGCTACATTACATCGGTCTTTTTTTTTTTTTACATTAATTGAACAACAACAAAAATAAATAAATAAAATAAATAAAAAAATTAAAATAAAAAGCTTAAATCAAGCTACATGCTCCTGTTATTAGGTTTATATGTCATGCCATTCCAAACTTGTCATTCCTAAACTTTCTTCTGTTTCTTCTGTGGAGCACGAGAAGTTTGAATCAAAGTCGTTTGGACTTCAACATGCTTAAAATAAATTATTTTGTGTTCCGCACTAGAAAGTCTTACAGGTTTGGAATGACATGAGGGTAAATGACATTACCTTTTCTTGATTCAATAACATTTACCTCATCCTTGATTTTTTTAATTCTGGTGATGATAGTTCGGGCCATGATTCGGATCCTCTCCTCTGTAGCTGTGGGTCGGCTGACGCTAACGGCCACTAGGGCTGTTATTAAGAAGCAAAAGATCAGGGAAGACTGCATCTTTCTGCAAAGAAACAAATCATATTGGCATATGTTTCGTATTTAGTTGTGTGCAGTATTACATTAGTATTAGATTATCTCAAAATCTTCCAATTTACATATACAATAAATAAATAAATAAATACAGTTAACCTGTTGAGTAAAATGTGATAATGAATTAAGCCATAACAAAAAATGCATATTTTTATCAGTCTCATTGATATAAAGGTGATATTGAGATGTTTTGTGTCCATGTGGACAAGAGTGTCTGTGTGAATGAATGAGTGAGTGAGTGCTTACCGCTGGTGTGTTGATGTGCATATTGAGAAACTCAAGCAGGAATCTCCCTTTTTATAGCTGTGGGTGATTGACTCATTGCCCCAGTGAATCACCCTGCGCCGGTCTAGTCTGGTTCACCCTTGTCGTCCACCATAAGCTTAAAGTCTGTTGAAGACCCCTTCCACCTTCTAGTCCAAGACACCGGGGCTCCAGGTAAGGACACTTCCAGTAAAGTTGTGGTTAACCCATCTTGATAAATATCAATTGAGCCCCAAGTTTTTCTCTTTTTTTAATGGCTGTACAATTTACATACAGATCTTTGTTTTTGATACTGATATGCATGCAATGCATTTTGGAAATTTATGGATCTTAAATTACATTTAAACAAGTTTTACAAGTGTTTGTTCTAAGTTCACACACACACACACACACACACACACACACACACTGTTTCAATTTATATTTGTATTAAGCCTTGTTCACTGCAAACTCAAGTTTTCACGCAAATATTTGTGTTGTAAGTTAGATATAGGCAGATATAGGCAGCCAACTAAATGTTCTAACAGCAACTTCAGTAGCATTAAGTATGGGTACAGTAATTTATAGATAACCAAACACGTTCAAATTACTCAATGTAGTTATTCAGCATTAATTTGTAAAACAATTACATAGAAAGACTATATTTAATATTATAGTCTTTGTAATGGACTGTCCTACTTGAAATATACCTTATATTATAGAAATATTTTATATTTTAGCATGGAAACAGTTCTATATTCACTCACTTCCATTTATTTGTAAAGTGATCCTAAGTAGATCCTACAGTTATACAAGTGGGGGAAAGGAACTAAAAAGACAAATTACAACATTAAACTGCAAATTTAAGTTAATATTAACTGCTTATGAAATATTGATGGACTTTAGAGTATATTTTAAATCACTAAATTATTCACTGTTGATAAAATTATGTTTGATAATGACCACACATGAGATAAATTGAAAAGAAAGGAAAATCTCTCATCTTATGTCTCTTGGTATTTCTGTAAAAGTGTTGTTAAAAGGCCTAGTTAAAACATGCAGTACTGTACTTCAAAAGCAGTGCTGGAGGAAAAACTAAGCCTTGTGACTTTCTTTTGTTGTAAACATAAACAGTAAAAAAAGGCTGCATCTGAAAACTTAAGCAGCTGACTTGTTGCCTCGCTGCCTTAGCAGTCAATGACAGCATTTGCACATGAAGGTACATCCTTTGTAGGCAGTATAATAGTCTAATGATCTACAACACACTCGAGATAGCTCTCATGATAACTAAGCCAATATTTAATTAGTACAATACTAATTTCTTACTAGAAATGAATTCAGAAGTTGAAAATGTTGTTAAATAACATACATTTACACGTAAAATGACCACCAGCCATAACTTTGATATGCCATTTTAATTTTATTGTTACAAAATTGAATGCAAAGGATGATGGGTTATCATAGATAATGAGGGACACATCTATGCAGCCTTCAAAAATTAGATGAACGTATCTGAGAAGATAATTAGGATGTGACATTATCATACCTTGTTCCTACATTCAGACACATAAAAGATAGTCAGAATAGATTCAGATAATTACACAAAGTGAAGATAATATTGCATTACAAATCAAAACTGCAACTTATTTAGCACACTGTTGCCTGTTAAATGTATGCATGGTCATAATGTCAGAATGCGCTGTTTGTGACTCTATATAATTTCATACATTAGTTAAAAAGGATTGATTTTTATTACTCATTGAGTCTTTCATGCATCACTAAATATGAGCTAGCATTATTACTGAGGGTTTCATGGCCAGTAGAGAAGTTTATTATTAATATAAATTTTTCATTATTTGATGCAAAAATCTTTGAAGAAAAAGAAGAGACAAAAATCGTTTGGGTTAAGGCAAAAGCTGACAAAGCACTTTATGGATTCTCTGGATGAAACTGGTTTGCAGGCTGGAATATTCTTACATTCCTTGAGTTCTCTGAACTGTGTGTTCATGCTTATGCGTGTTTCCTGTCTCTCATCTGTGTGTGAATACTTTTACTTTTGTGTGTGTGTGTGTGAATGAGTCTATGCGTGTCTGTGATGTAATTCCCTAAGGCTTTCAGTGATAGTTCCTGGAAATTACGTGTTTTGGAGTTCATTGGCTTCACATTTATTGCTTTAGCCGAATGTTGGTTGAAAGTTGTCATGTTTTTGTACTTCAATGTACTTCAATTGGGTTATTAGTGTAAACATAGGTTAAGAAGTAAATTGGACTTCTGACAGAATTAAATGTGAAGTAAACTTGTTTACATTAATAATCCAAGTGAAACTTCTAGATGAGCACAGTTAATTTTTTGATATTTTTTTTATTTCAAATATTTACTTTTTTTTTTTTTTTGCTTAATTGTAATTCAATTTTTTTCTACTTAATCATGTTTTATAAGTACACTAGCATATTAGATTAACTCAAGGCTACCAGATTTATCAATGTATCAAAAGTCCAATTTTGATTCAATTGGGATTTTAATTATCAGAGCAATGTGACTCTAGTTGGGACCCAGTGTGATTCATCTGATCATCTCCCATGGAAAGCACTGACATGACAGTTTTTAGTTTTTTTTGCCAAACAAAAGGCTTTGGGTCATTTCCAGCACTGTTACCGTAAATCCTAATTTGTTTGTTGCAATATGTACTTTTTCTCTTTTCAGATTTTTCTGTGAGTCAGGGATATTTAGGGATAAAATGTTTCTTAATTATGTTTTGACTGTTTTGTCTTTTATACGCAAACAAAAATTTTATAGGTTAATCGTAATTCATGCTTTAAGCACAAACACATAGGGACACTCACTCATACTCACACATAAATGCATGTCATGTGCTTTTTGTGTGTGTGTGATTATGAGGATTTGAAATCCAGATCCGACCTTTTGTTTTCACTTATTGGTATCCAGTTGGCCCCTTTATGCTCTCAGACTCTTTGTCAGTTTGATCACACATTTATTCACGCTACATTGAGATCCAGTAATGTGTAAGAGATGGAAGCAACGAATGTGATCCACTTTTATTGGACCTAAAGTACAAATGTTGGGTGTATTTGTACAGACACATATGCCATGTGGACATACTAATGCAGTCAATGCAGTCATGATCTTAAAACATTTTGATGTGTACACAAATATAGACAAAAATGAATTTATTTACAAAAACTTAGATTTTATTATTCTTAAATGGATAAGTAAAAGGAAAAGCAGGCTACACGTTATGATTTTTATTTATTTATTTAGATGATTATTTACTTACGACATTCCTATGCTTCTACTCCACTTATTTCATAGTTAATATTACTATTGTAAAATAGGGAAAACAGTAATAAAATATGTGTTGATATGGATTTAATTTTGACTGGTGGAGTATGTGTAACGATATTTAATTTGGCTGACAACTGACAACATTGAATGACTGATGGTAATAAAGTGCTCTTCCCGTAAACTGACAGTTCATAAAAGCTCTGCTCGTTTTTTTTTTTTTTTTGTCTTTTTACTTTTGTGACGCATATTTACTTCCTGTCCTTTTTCCCAATTTACTGTCAGAGGTTAGAGTTTAATCCCAGATATCCAATCTGACTATAGTTCAGGAGACCGACGCAGATTTATAGCATCATTCATAAAAGCCTGAGGATTTTAATCATCTGTCACAGCTTCCTTTGGTCATCATTACTGTGCAAACAACCCTTCAGAGCATGAGCCAGCAAAAACAGTGGGAAAACAGCAATTTCCTGTATTTAATAGTCTGTTAGATATGCTTTAATGAGATGAAAATAAAAAAAAAGGGAATCATTAGAAAAGTATTCTCATAAAATGCGTTTTTCCTCCTCCTCGAGTGTTTTTGTAAACCAGAAATGTTCATTATGTCATTATGGAAAAATGGTGGCATAATTCATGAGAATTTTATATTTGGTTTTCCATAAATCATGTGGTCTTGTGGATCATGTGATTTTGTTTCTTTAGTTTGAGAGTCTGTCTAGGGGTTTGGTCTGATCTTGCTCAGTCAGCTTGGATACGGTGACTCGCACTTTGTTCAGGATTTCCATCTGTTTATGATTAAGTGGTATAGACACAGAGAAATATTTCTCTGTAATTTCCATGTGTGCAAATCTGTGGCTTTAGCCCACACTGATCTTTTAGACTGAGTTACAGCCTGCTTTCGTCCCAACCAAACTTGCAAAACTGACGTACTGCTGGGGGAGGGGAGTGAAGGAGGGTCCTATCTGGAAATCATGTGCTGCATGATGAAGGCAGGATATGTAAAGCTCTCCAAATATGGACACCTATGTGTGCATGGAGAATTCAACCTGTAATTAATAAACACTTTATGACACTTTTATTAAGTTAGAAATACAGGCGGTTACACACTTTTTACTGCAACTGTGTCTTTGACAGGTTTTATTTATGGGTATATTGTATGTGTTTATTATTTTATTATTATTATTATTTTCTGTAGATATGGAACTGACCTTGAGAGAAATATAAAAAATGCTATTCAAGTAATACATAATTATATTTCCAACTCTGTATATGTATACATAACTTCTTTCTTTTCTAATTAGAGCAAAAAAAGTTTAGTGTATTTCATCCACACTGAACAATTTGGAGAAACATTTTTTAACTCAGAAATTGATAGTAAATATCTCAAACAAATACAAAGAAATAGCAAGTAACGTTTAATTAAACATGAAATGTTGAAGCAAAAATGAAAAAACTTACTACTTATAAATTTACTTTAGTAATCTTTGTTTTATTTACAGCAATATATATATATATATATATATATATATTTTTTTTTTTTTTTTTTACAATGTTGGCTCATTTTTGATGGGCAAAACCTCACTGTTTAATGAGAAGAGGAAAGCTTTCAGTTGATGAAATGGCCAGAAAGCTCTGTGTTTGCCTCACTCTTGTTGTCTCTTTCTTTTGGACTGTGCTCGTGAGTGCACTGCTCAGTTTGACCTGTAGGAGGTTTCACTGAGTCAGCTTTCAAATACAAGAGAGAAACCAGAAGATCAGGGTAAACATAAACCAGTCAAAAGGAGGGGAAAAACACCAGAATAAACAGAAATGGTAATTCCCTCTTAAAAAAAGAATTACTTCAATTATTGAATTGTCCAACATGTACTAAATGTCTCTCCATTTTTGTTCATACACTCTCTGGAAAAGAAAAAGTTCAAAACTGGTCACCCTTTCACAAGGTACTAATAGTTTGGGTACAAATATGCACTTTTAAAATACTAATATGTGCTATTTAGGTTAAATAAGGTACTAAGATGTAACTTTCAGCTTTTTTACCTTATGGTATCACCCAAGTGACAGCTTTGTACCTTTTTTCTGAGAGTGTAAAAAGGTGAGGATATAAGAAGACAGTTATGAGTGCAAAAGCCTAAATGAGTGGTTATCATTCCGGTTTCTACCTCCAACCTTTGCATCATTCTGTTGGTGTCCCATTTTAACATTTGAGATTGATTTGCTTCTTGTCTGAAGTATTTAGTGCCTGATTTAAAGACTCCTCTCCCTATACTCCCTAAAGACTTCTCCCAGCTCCCAGCCCTGTGCTCAAATCATTTTATCATTTTAAAAGGCTGCACAATTATTTTAGAAAGTGCTAAAAAATGTTCTCAGATCACAGTCGATAGCTACTTTCTTTAAACTCATAGTTTTTGTGCCTACAAAGTCATTCATTTTTGCAGGACTCTTGAATAAAGGGTTGCTTGCCATTAATTTGCATTTATACATTTAGCAGTTGTTTCATCCCAATTTATTTACAAAAAAAGAAAACAATGACATAATGACAGTTTTATTGTCACATGGTCAGATATAAGCACACGTATTAATAGTGATTTATTTCTATAAAGAACTAGTATTATAGTAACAGAACATCTCTCATGTATGTTTTCTTTTTTAATATCATATTTATATATATATTTTTTACATTTAATATCAGAATTTCTGTTTTAAATTTAAATGCGGCTAGATAGAGATACGGATGCAGGAAAGATTCACACAACATTAAAAGTCCACCAAACATCAATGTTTTAATTAAAGTTGTTTACATTGTTTAACAAAATATTGTCAATAAGAAGTAATTAAATAATAAAATAATAAGTACATTGAATTGAAACCTTTATTTTCAAAATGAGAACTAACATCTACAGTAGTGACTTCATTAGGTTTGTTACAACATGGAGATCCAAAAAGTGGTTCCACAACAGTACGTCCTATGCTGATGACATCGGCAGAGCACTGCTCCATTTCCCAAGGCTAAATGGTGACACAAATTATGTGCCATGTTTTTGGATCATAATTCAAAGGGACTAACCCTGTCTCCAATATGAGGGTCACATTGTCATTAGTACAGGAGGGATTATGCATTTATTAAAAAAGAGAGAGGGACAGGAAATACTTTGAATACATTCTCTAAACTATCAATTTGATGTAATGTTATAAACCTGGTCTTTGTGAGTTAGGCTTCTCTGATTCCGCTCTACTGCTAAACACCTGATACATTGATATTTATTGAATATTAATTTGGGTGAACCTTATTTATACTTAATACATCATTTATACCTTATTTATATTTATCTGTCAAGCATATGGTATCTCTTTTTTTAAAGTGCATGATCTCCCAGAGAAGAGCGGAGACAACGGAAAGGCCTGCGGACAGTAGAGTCACATGACCAAAGCACTCAGCTGGTGTCCTGGTGAATGGGCAGGAAGTTATGGGGATAAATGCTCTGGGCGAGAAAGCACAATAGCAAGATGCCCATGGACCTGGCTGAATACCCAACTCTCATATCTTATGGCTGTCATAGGCACCAAAAGGGAGAGCAGTTGCCATTCATATACAGTCTTTATGACCCATTTAAGCTTCTTCTGTGTTTCTCTTCAGTACTTTTCTGTATTGTATTATATAATGCATTAAAAGTATGACAGTCTGTCGGGCTGACTGAAACTGACTTTTAATGTTTTTTTTATAAAGTTTAATAGAATAAAACGTTTAGTGGGAAGGAGAAAGATAATGAACAATGCGATAAGTTCTACTTCTATATTTCTTTATCCTTGAGAACTGACTAAATTTATTTAAAAAGCATTAAACACTTATTGATATTCTCAAAGGTTTTATGGGCTAATAAATGACTTCTTCTTTTTTTTGCGTAGACCAACAAACTCATAAATGCAACCGCATATATTAATGAATAGACTGTTGCATGTTTAAGTAACTACTGCAGTATTATAATATAAATCAATATTGATGGAATGGTACATTAATTTTATTACACTTTTTATTTAAATTTTTTTTGAGATGGACCCCCCCCCCCCTATTTATTTATTTTACACTTCATTTACCACAGGTATGAAATTCAAAATTGACATTTTATTCAATCTAGATTTTTAAAGTTTAATGTTATTGTCACCATTTGTAAATATGAGAAAGGCTCTAGAAAATTATTATTATTTCATTCAAAATATTAAAAATGAACTGCTTTTTGTAAAGAAATTATGTAAAGAATAAAAATTGGGAACACTTTTTTTTAAGGTGTCCTTGTTACACGTTACATGTACTTACTATTATAATAACAATAAATCATGCATAATTACATGCAAGTAATGCTAAGACAAACCCTAATACTAACCCTAACCATGTAGTAAGTACATGTAGTTAATTAATATTACTCAGTACTTAAATGTATAATTACTGCAACAAAGACACCGTAAAATAAAGCGTAACCTAAAAATTGGATCATAAAACATTTTTCACAAACAATTCTTGGCATCCCTATGATTCCTTTATGCAAAATATCTCCATATCCTACAGATTCAGATTACAATTTTTATATATTAATATAATATCATCTAATTAAGCAGTATCAGTTATCCAGGCCAACAAGTAAAAGTTATGATCTGGTTGCTTTCAGATTGAGGTTGCTAAGTGCATTGTCACGGTTCATCTTGTGCGTCACACATGTGGTGAGGGCCGTGCCTTAATTTCTGCACTGATGTAAATGTAGGTTTTGTTTCTGTTCTCCTTCACCCACTGTGTTTTTAGTTGATTTGAGACAGGATTTTAGTTTATTTTTAGACGGAGGTCAAATTCTATTCAAATGTAAAAGGTTTGTAAATTTTCCACACAATGTGTATTGCTAGATCTATGCAAAATGCGGTACTGTGAGGTTTATGGCTGTTTTAGGAACCCTTCAGGTTAATTTGCTATTAAACGTAAATACTTAGATCACCAAAATGTTTGTTTAACCAAACAAAAAACAAAAACATAACATTTATGAGTGTGCTATGCAAAAGAACACTTTTCTTTTTGGCAGTCTGGGTTTTGATGGAGATAGAGCTTGGTATGTCTGTTAAGATGTTTTGGTCCTCTGCAGATACTTTTTGGGGTAAGGGCTTCCTGGCTACTGGTTCAAGGAACAGCAAGCCCAGACCGCAAAAAGACCTGAAAAGGACAAGACAGGGACCTGGAAATCAGCTTCATGTATCTGAACAGAGAAGGGAGAGAGAGAAAGGGAGGGAAAGAGAATGAAATTTGAATGTCAGCCTTCTTTCATTAAGAAAATATTTATTTAGAAAAAAATATGAACACACACATGCACACATTTATCCGTCCAAGACATGTCTAACCAAACCAGGAAAGGCCTTAATTGAAACTACTACAATTACACAATGTAAATGATTAAATTACACAGAACGAGCATCATTACTTGACGGTTTCTTGTGTTCTCTGATTGTGGTGCAAGAGCTCTCTCCTGCGAAAATTGACAATGATTTTTGTTTCTATGCATCTGTTGTTGCGTTTCTGACGTGCAGCCTAAACTTCAATCGTCAAAGGTTAGTCCACTTAAACCAGCTACACACATCGTTCTCGCGCAAAGTGTGAGAAACCAATTACTGTAGCCCATTTGCGCAAGTTCAAATATAATTTCACCTGCCAAAATGCATCCTGAGACCGTCAGGTGCCGGATGTGAAACGCCCTTTAATCCGATCCTTTAACAGCATTGTGTTCTGCGTCTTATTTGTTACCCGGGCCAAAGATGGTTGGGGTCCAGCGGAGTAGATGACGTAGGCTTCACTAAGGCTTACCTCACTAAATGCGTCATATGTGTAAAAGTGTCGCCCTCCCATGCGCGCTCTCCTCCCTTTTCCGTTTGCGACGATTCCTTTAACGACTTTAGCGGATTTTTGTCTCCCAAATTAACTACCAAATCTAATAGGCCTTTATCTAAGACATACAATTATTTTTATCCCATATTTGTCTCCATGTTCACATATATCGTGTCTTGTGTGTAAATGACCATCACTCAGAGATAAAGCACTACATGGATAAACGCATAGACAAACGTACTGGAAGCGCTGATGTGGTGTATTCGGGTTGATTGAAGGAGGCGTGTTAATTAAACGGGTGCTGTCCGTGGTGCTGAACGGGCTGCTGTCCACGGTGCTGAAACCCACCCACCGCGGTGAACGCCCTGTGCTGCACACACCCACAGTTTGTGGAAGAGATGGAGAAAGAAGGGGTTTTCGTCACACCGATGATGGTGCCTGCAATCTGGAACATAAAATTGAACTTATTCAAATATGAACATTAAAATCACTTTTTTGATTGGGTGTTCCTTTCAAGATCCCCCTTTCTCCTCTCCTTTGATTGTAGTTGCTTTAGGGGTGTGTGCATGTGTGTAATATTCTCTTTTATTACGAGGGTGTTTGCTTCTCATGAATGTTTGTAAAAAGGTTTCAGTGGTTACATTTAGTCCAGTGTGTTGCAAAAAATGGGAACGTTAATAATACAATCCTTGTAGTACTTGTTGCTAATGCTTTTGCGCTACCCCGGTATAGTATTGGACATAAATCGTGTTTATGGAAGTAGATACGGCTGTCTAATTATGGCAATTCTTTTCATGCCACTGGCCCACACCTTTAGCTGTTTTAAAAGACATATAAAAGCACTTATGAATCGGACGGTTAACAACATATTGTGCGTTTGCATCGTATTTTCCCAGGCATACTCGTAGGCGCCTGTTCCACACCATGAAGTTAAAGCCAAATATTCAGTCACGAGTCAGCATTTGAAAAACATAATTAAATATTTAAAATAATTTTACATGATTCCTAACAAGAATAAGCCAGCCCTACGAAATGATACACGTTTCAACAGTTGTAATGGCTCTAAATGGGTTTTAAAAGCGCGCAAAGGGACGCAGGGCGAAGCACGCGCGTTATAGCTCATTTATAGGCGCTTATAACCGCTGCTCACCTACCCGCTCCATAGAGACCATCTGAAACAGGGTGTTTTCTCCATGTGTTGAGTTCACAGATGAAGACAGAACATGCATCAGACTGTCTGTCAGAAAGTCAGAAATACATTACCAATGCTTCTACCAAGCCCCATTAAAGGGACGAGACAAGACAACGCGGATCCGTGAGCGTTAAAAGAAAATACATGTCAGACTTACCGTGCAAGCGACGCTTCAAGGAAGGCGAGATCTTTTTTTTTTCTTTTTTTTTTTTTCTTTCTCCATTTGCTTCTTATAATAATAATTCCAATAAATTCGAATGTGCTGCTCTCGTATTGATCTTTACTGTTTTTAAATGACACTCTGGTGTTTTTAGTACATTTTAAACTAATCCATTTTGTCCTTTCCGCGTTTCTGGAAAATACTGCAAAATCTAATGGAAGCGCTCAATTCCTCCAGTCTGCTGTTGACCTGCATTGACGTCATTGCGTCATTAGGTTTCCCCTGGAAACACAGGCGTTCCAAAAATAGTAACACATTAATTCAACTCTGGCTGAGGGTTGGCGCGAGCGACTATTTGTATCAATCCATAATATTCTGATTCGCACCCTCCCCCTTACATTGTCTTCTTCTTTTTATTCTTCTTCCTTCTCTTTTTCTTCTACCTCCTTTTCTTCTACAGAGCGTTAAAGCTTTCAAGGACGAGTGGCGCACGAGCAAGCACGACTTTACGACTATTTTAAGGAGCAGGCAAGGTTACATAAATATCAAAGTGAGGGACAGAGCAGAGGAGAGGGTTTGTTTTATTCCCGCCCGCAATCAAAAAATGGTAGTAAGAGCAGAAACAGCGCCACGAGGACAAAAATAGAAAGTGCCGAGCGCGAGCAGTCATCTGTCTGGAGAGCTCGTGAGTCCTCGCGTGTTTAGTGGGGAGAAAGCTTACAAAACAGAAACAAAGGAAATAATGGTTCTGACACAGTATCTTATGTACTGAACTGTTACATGTATATTGACCAAACGCATTTTTAATTTCGCAATCATACACTTGATATTGAAATATTTATTGGGTGGTATTATTACCATCACCAATGGTTTGATTACCATTACATTCTTTTCCATATCCGCAACCATCGTCGACTGAGTGCTCTATAGAGAGAACGCAGCCATTCACTTACTCCCTATTCATTCATTTAGACAACTGCTCCATTGTAACGCATAGGCTATATCTGCTATAGCATTCACATAAAATCAGATATAAAATCTATTTTCCCGTGCCTGAATCGCAGTAGGCTGCACGTGAGCGCTGCGTTCTGCCCATCAACCATGTGCTCCTCGCACGAAGCATTAATTCATTAATGAAATGCATCGGCCACTCCCTTTATGAAATGATATCCTTCATTGTGTGTACGTGTTGATGCTGACAGAAGCTAATGCCCGTGAGCGTAAGCGGCAATAAAATAGCGGAGAGATGCAGAGCTGCACAGGCGCCGTAAGTCTTATGGTCCGTGTCACTGCTCACGACTACAGAAAAGACTCAACAACGACTCTGAATGTCTGGATTGAGTGTGTGTGGCTGTGGACTGATTAGCTATTAGATGGAAAAACTGAATGCAAAATTTCATTCATTCATTCATTCATTCAATGCAAAGTGAAACATAAAAACTAGATTTGAATGAAATTGAGTTCTGTGGACATCAACAGTTTGTAATAATGTGAATGGCTGCTCTTACATGAGGGCTGGATGTGGAAGGGAAATCTGATCAAATGAGTGTGAAGGGTCATGAGATGGAGAAGGATTTTGAGTGCTGGTAACTGCAGGGAAGGCTTCATGAGAGGAGCTGTGGCATTTTGTGTGAGCGAGAATGATCTTCTCTATCTCAGGTCCTTGTGGTGCATTAAATAGTAGTGTTGGAAAATGTGATGGCGTTTATCTTAGGGAAGGAGAACCAAAAATCTGTCGTGTGATGTCCTTTCCTGAGTT
Organism: Onychostoma macrolepis; assembly: GCF_012432095.1. Classification (NCBI taxonomy): domain Eukaryota; kingdom Metazoa; phylum Chordata; class Actinopteri; order Cypriniformes; family Cyprinidae; genus Onychostoma; species Onychostoma macrolepis. Next base: position 22,806,716 of record NC_081158.1, on the reverse strand, counting down.
ACTCAGCATGCTAATTGTTTAAATGAAGTCAAATGTATCTGTATAGTGATTTTAACATATAGTTTCAAAGCAGCTTTACAGAAAATCTTGATGTTAATGTTTAGAATATCTTAATATCTTCATGCTTTATAGAGACTTTTAGCAGATTAGAACTGGTCATAATATAGTTTCATTTTGCAACAATAAACAACCTAGCAGTTGACATTTGCTCCTCTGTTATGATTCTGTTGTAATCATTACAAGTATGTTTCCAGCTTTTTTTACTCTGTATGCACTTTTTAGGCAAAGATGTCTTTTATTCATTTATATTATTATAAATTATGCGGGTGCAGAAAAGCTCATGTTTATTAGGTATTAGTTTTTGGGTGAAGAGAACATTTTATATGCAGTTGCTCTGCTAACAGATTTAGTTTTCAGCTTTACATATGGTTGAAGGAAGATTTTGCTGGTTTATATACAGTAAAATGGCTCTGGGAAAAAGTATTAGGATATTTAAGACACACTTAATTTGTAATCTGTGCAATGATGCATTTTTATTTAAAAAAAAAAGAAATATAGCACAAGCACACTTAATTTATTTTTATTTTTTAATTATAAACGAATAGATATAATGTTCAAAATTGTTATTATTATTATTATTGTTATTATTATTATGTGTTTTTTTATTTGTTTAATTATTTGTATTGCTGTTTTTTTATCCCAAGAATTAAAGGTTAAACCCAAATTTCTCTAGCAACCTAGTACAGTCTCAAGAGTATGCTAAATTACGATCACGTAACAAACATATTGTGCACTGCAGTATACTGATCAATATCATTTCCATTCTTTATCACCAACCATGTACATTCAGGCCTATATGTGGGCATCAGCTTTATTTATTTATTTAAGTTTTCATATTTTCTTTTCCATTAAAAATCAAACATCAGGTCATCCTCAAACTCTCAGGATTTCTCCCTCTTTAGCAGAGACTCTACTTTTTTCATGACAGCAGTGTCAGCATGTTTCTTCTCTTTTAACTGTTGATGCCATCTACTGGTAAAAGAGGACAACTGCAAAGAACTGCCCAAAAGAGCAAGTCAAAAACAAACTCTTGTTAAATGTGATGATGAGGGGAAGGTCAGAATAAATGACTGACTTCCTCTAATTTCAGTTTTTTGAAAGTTTTGATTGGTGCTAATAAAATCTGCACAATTTTAATTAATCTGCTTAAAATATCCAATAGTTTGACCCTTTTGCATTGAAAGCACTCTAAGTTACTTAACTGTGGTTTAACTATTATTTATTAAGCAACTTTGACAAATTGTTAATATCATTTAAAGTAAAGTCTTAATCAGTTTCATGTGCTTGTGTTCCCATCTCTGACAAATTTTTACTTCTTGACGAATTTGAATGTTTGTTTGCTCAACAATAGGACATTCATTGACTTTAATGGAATAGCTCTCCCCAAAAACCTGTATGACTGACTTGTTTCTGTGGAACACAAAAGATGTTTAGCAGAATGTCCAAGCTGCTCTTTTCTGTTCAGTGAGAGCAAACTGTGACCAAGACTGCAAAATGCTCATGGGCTGATTTTGACTAAAATTTGACTTCCTCACTCAGTTAGGCTTCAGAAGGCTTGGAATATAGACTACTTTTATGCTGCTTTCTTGGAGCTTGCCATCACCCAGTCCTCATTCACTTTCAGTGTATAGAAGAAAGCTGTTTAGGAATTCTGCTCAGAAAGAAAGACGTAGGGGGTTCGAATAACACAAGGGTGAGTAAATGATGACAGAGCATTCATTTCTCATCATTTGGTAACTACTGTATTCTTTCAGTGTCATTTCAACTTCACATTTCAGCTGTTGGGCACTAAAGTTAGAGATTGATCATGTCTATGCTTTTAGATACACTGGTAGTTTTTTTTTTAATGCTGATTTTGTTTAGCAAGTTAAAGAAAGCTGATACCCAACTCGCTCACCATGCAAAGGCAAAATTTAGCAACTACACATTTAGTCAAAATTCACTTATGAGTGAAATCTGGTCTTTTAGACTATAGTTTGACAGGTTTGGATTAACTGCTCAGAATTAAAGAAAATGGACATGAAATTATGAAAATTCAAATCAATTCAATAAAAAGTAGTCTTGTACAGTACTTTATATTATATTTTATTATAAATATAATATTATATGTTTATGGAATTAATAATAATATTTAAAGATTTTTTTAAATTTAAATTTTAACATCATTTTTTAGATGAGCATCTTAAAGAGAATTTTCATTTATTCTGGTCCTAGATCAGTAATAATATTAACAATGCATGTGCATGAAAAGGAAAGGGATGGATCACCTATTCCCCATTTACCAGTATGTTCCTTGTGTTCGATGTTTAAAGGGGAACTAAGGATAAATTAATTTCAAAGGAGTTAGTTTGAGGTTTAGTATGTTGTGCCTATTTGGCAATGCTACGAGACTGAAACTCCAGTTGAACTTGGTCAAAATTTTATATTCATCCAATAAATGCATTTAAATTAGGGGCACATGGAATGTAACTGTTCTGCATCAATTAAGAGTTCTTATGAAAATGTACATACTTTTAAAAAAGAATGAAAAAAGCATGAATCTCCCCTTAAAACAGAATCTCTCCTCAGTGAAATCTCCAGCAGTCAGATGTTTTTTGAACACCAGGGGGCAGAAGAGGTCATTAAGCAATGAGAATGCTGGTTTTTCACTGTTCAAGCCAACTTAGTGTTCTCTTGACCGACCCTGCACTTTTTCTGCTTCAGTGCATGGAGGCATCAGTGTGCGTGTGTGAGAGAAAGCTACACAACTGCACATGCAACTCTTTTTAACAGCATATTTTGCAAATCAATAAACAAATACACATTTAAAATGTGTTTACACACAATTTGCTAATTTATGATCAATACAATGAATAGTTTGTAGTATTGAAGTATGTATATCTCTCTTTTCCACCTACTTTGCTGTTGTTAGTTGCTTTTGTAATACCGTCTATTATTGATGTTGCCCTTTGAACAAAAGCAATTCATGTTTAGGAACTGTACAAACAGTTTTAAAGAAAAAAAAAATTGATTGCATTAGGGTTTGAGTGTTATCAAAAACCTCTGTAGAAAAACATTCAAAGATGCTTAATGGAAACAGAGAAAGCAAGTGAAAGAGAGAGAATGAGATATGGGTTTGAAAGAGAGCATTAGAAGAAAAAAAGAGTAAAGACGGAAAATAGAGAGTGAGGCTGCAAGCCTATCAAAGTTTTATTGTAGTGTTCCTCGGCTCTAGGATCAGAAGCAGGCTAATGATCTTGCTGACCTTCAGAGGAGATCAGAATGCTTACGAAGCAGAACAGCATCTTCAAGGTCTGCTTTGGCCTCTCTTTTATCATTAATTAATTCATGTTAATTGCTGGATTAGAGAGAAAAGATCTCGGGGATCCAAAGACCGCAGAGCATCTGCCCTTGACATGACATGGAAAGGAAAGGTGAAGCAGTGTGATCAGGACAGTATGCTTCTGATACAGATGCTTTATACCTCTTTACGACATGATGCAATCAAGATTAAAAACAAACTAATGCATAATTTCAAATATTTTCTGTTCAAAATAAAGATTAAAACATTTTAAAATATAAAGGTAAAGAAAATTATTCTTTTATTTAGTCTATATTTAGTTATTAATGAATATAGTCATGAAATGTGATGCAGACATGTTTTTTTGACAAGTGGGATTTACTTAAAAAGCGTAATACTGCAGATTATTGATTATTTTGTAAAAATGGCAAAAAGCAAGTGCAGCATTGATCCAGAGTAATAGTATTGTTTGGTGTCATTATAAATGTATTACATTCAGTAATTATTCAGTCCAACACAGCTTACAAATGCCTCATTATTTAGTGCACGCAGCTTTACTCGTATGCAATATTGATTACCCACCATGTGTGTTACAGAACCTCATCCTTGCCTACGTACAGTAATCCTCCAGGGCTCTCTGTGCACAGCTGAACACTCGGTGTGTGAGTCAAGTCAACCCTGTGTAACACACACTCTGCCCTGAGTAACACACCCGCTATGCGAGACCTGACATGACATATTTGGGGGTTGCGGCAGCAGAGAATTTGTGTGTGTGTATTCATGAATCTCTGCAAGTCTGGGCATTTGTGATGCACTCGGTGGGTTTATCGTGTGTATACGTGTGCACGTACAAAGGAGACAGAGGGAGTCTATGATCTGAGCTTGCGGGTTGAAGTGTGAGAGTGTGTGTGATGGAGAGGGAGATTGTTTTAGACAGGTATTAAAGTGTAATAGGTTACGTCACGTCGCCTGCTCTGTCTCCTGCTGTTAGTGTCAGCGTTCAGCTTTGCCCTCTTCGGTAGCGGTCGTGGCGGGCTACCCCGTCTCCCCTGCGGGCCTTCTGAAAAAGTGCACATCTAAAGGAAATGTCAGCGTGTCCTGACTGCCACTCCAAAACGAACAAGCCTTCTCCTCCTTTGCACCTATATAACACCAGCTCTCTCTTTTTGCATATTACCTACATTTATGGCTCCCCAGCTCTTCCCAGATTTTACAGGCCTCTGTCCAAGCTGTTGGCCTGATGTACGGTTCATCTGTGTTTTCTCTGCAGTGATGCAGTGAGCCGTTATGTACATTTACAAGCTTGCGTTTGGATGTGTGCAGCCCACAATACTTCATTAATTCAATCTAAATGGGTTTGTCTCCTTTAATCACATAGTATGACTTTTGATGGTTATAAATTTTTTTTTATTTTATTTTTTTTATCATTTCCTCACTGCTGCATTCCAGATCTCTCCATTAGTGTGCACGAGGCGTCTCTCTGAGAGAACCTGTCAATCAGTTGCTCCTGTGATCATTTCTGCCTGGCTGGTGGAAGCTGGGTGGCAGATCTGAAAACAGTATTAAAGACCTATATAACAACGAGAATGATCATATTCCATATTCTTATTGATGCCTTCTGTATTCTAATAATTACATTAGTATACTGGCACAGCACAAAGTCCTTTTTGTCATGATTACAACAATAATGGATTTCCTTAATAATAACTATTATGACACTCTTCCAAATCTACTTTTCACATACTGAAAAAAAGGAGTACACTGTAAAAATGATTTTTTTTTAAAAATAGGTTGTAAATTAAGATAATTGGAGTCAGTTTAACCAAAAATACTATTTATAAAATTTCACATTTTATTTAATTCAATGTGTTACTTTCCATATGTTTGTAATTGTTTGGCAAATTTATCAGTAGTTTCTGAGAAAGTATAAGATTTACTATAAAATAATTTTTACTCAGAAATGTACAACAGAACAGCAAGTAACATTGGAACTATCCATCTTTCTATTCTTTCATTATTTCTTTATTTTTTACAATATTTATTCATTCATTAATTTTTTTAATAGGTAATGACAACATTTACTGCAGAGGTACTCAGTTCTGCTCTGATTTATCCTTCCTGCAGCGTTTAAATCCAGCTCTAATCAAACATGTCTGAAGCAGCTAATCAGTGTCTTTGGGTTCACTTGTAAATTACCGCCAGGTGTGTTGAGTGACGTTAGGACTAAACTTTACTGCAGTTGATTTTAAAGAGGATCCTGCATTAGACAGCTTATCAGAATTACTGGCCCGAGTCGTTTCATTTTTTTTTTTATTAAGTTCATTTAGAAAAACGTTTGGAACATTTTTTGTTTATTAAATAAGTTTTTTCTTTCTTAAAGTAACGACCAAGCGGCCAGCGGCAGACCGGTAGGCTTATCATAGCTTATGTTTGATGAATTTAGCCTTCTCAAATCATCACGACTTGCCTAAAATAAAATCTATAGATATACTGAAACAGTTTAAGCATATAACAATGTTTAAACGTTAAACCTAGATAAATGTGCACTGCATCCAATAGTTTGTGCGGAGAGTGGAAGCTAAAGCGCAGGACATGGAGGCACCAGCACAATCACTTGCATTTTTTTCAATGGAAACAACTTAAAATAATTTTTGCTCATAAAGGTAAGAGTAATCAACCTGATCTCACAGAATTCTGTGTAATGTTCACGGACTTAATTAACCTCCGAATCTGTGGTGGCATCACGGAATCGCCGAAAATTCCGTGATGGGCTCACAGAAGGCATCAGCCGTGGTCCATGCACGGATTCACTGGTTCAACACCAGCGCTGCATCGGACCACGTAAAAAGAGTGACTCCGATGCAGTTATACTTTCACTGGAGTACCTGACCCCACCCCTACCCTAAACCTACCCAGTTCTGAACAATAATGATGACGATAAATTTCCCAGTATCGCATCGGCATATTGATGCTAAGGGTTTCCGTGCGTGGAGCACGGCTGATGCCTGTCACTGACTTACATTGGTATCACTTCTGTGAGCCCATCACAGAATTTTTTCTGTGAGCCCATCACGGAATTTTCGGCGATTCCGTGATGCCACCACAGATTCGGAGGTTAATTAAATCCGTGAACATTACACGGAATTCTGTGAGATCATGTTGGAGTAATACATCATTCAGAACTGTAAAGGGTGTACTTTTATTTGTGTGCACTCACAATATCAACAAAACGTCGTGCTTTTATAAAATAAAGAAAACAATGCGCTTTCTGCTGTCTCATCTTGAACAGGAGCGCTTCACAAAAATGAACCGAAAGTCAGCGAATACATGTGTCACGTTACCCTGCCAGAAGGAACATGGAGCCCTGGATAATCGAAATCGTCTTTAATTCAGACCAACACAGAGGGTAATATTCCACAGGGAACAGGAGGAAGACACACGTATATCACTTGTAGACCCGACCAACACTAACTGAACGGACTGGGGCATTTATACACAGGATAACGAGGGCCTAAAGAGACACACCTGGGATCAAATTAACAATTAACATGAGGGAGAAACTGGGTCACAGAACACATGGGGAGCAAAACACAACAAAAACAGGTCATAATCCTGACAACATGCATCACAGACGTGATAAATATATCTATAGAAAGCTTTAAATTACTAAACGAAATAAATCAAATCGGAAACAAAAACTCTTTCATTATAATCATAATCCGTGAAGATGCACTTCTCTCTAAAGGCGCGTCTAATGAGGAGATGGCGAATCAGGATCATCATCTTCATCTTTGCGACGCTGACACAGAAAACACTAGTTTATTAGTAAATAATTCAAATATCTCCTTACTATTTCCCCCGGTAATTACTTTTGCTGGGGCTTTATGGCATGCTTCATTGCGTGTATTTGAACGCAGAACGCTTCAGTTGCGCTGACAGCACTCGCTGCTGTTGCTGCGGGACACTAAACACCGTCGAGCCACTCTAAGTCTCGGCAGAACGGCCTCATGTTGTTTCCACTAGCGCGGCTATTTTTTTCATCACTAATTGATGGATGTCTAAAATATAAAAATAAGGAGAAGCCTAAAACAGGCCCGAGGCCCGGCCCGCGTCTGAACTATGACGTGAAAATTGGCCCAAAGCCCAGGCCCTAGGAACGTAAAAAAGTCGGGGCCCGTCGAGCCTGGGCCGAAATGCAGGCTCTACTTCCAACAAGCACAGTCTGCTCTGATTGGCCAGCTGACCCAGTGCATTGTGATTGGCCGAACACCACAAGCACGTGTCGGAAATGTAACACCCTTACCATAATCGAGAGCTTCAGCTGTCAAGTTAGTTTTACCATCAGTTGAAGCCCAAAAGGGGAACAGAGTTGTGTGACAGACAGTGATGATGCTTGTGTGTATTTGCAGTAAACAAGCTGCGGTTAAGACGATTTCTGACGGGCTGTACACTCCGTTGTGATGTGACCCTGTTCCCCTCACACACACACACATACACAACGCATTACACACAAAACTCCGCATTTGAACAGTCAATAGCAAATACTTAAACTAATAGCAAAACATACTTACAGTCACTGATCGCTGATTCAGAAGAGGCAGATTGTAATAGCAAAGTCGGAATTGATTTTTTTTTAGAAATAGCCTACCTGCACAGTACTCTCCTGGTTGCACAAATTCGAACATTTGGGTTGTGCTGTTCTGTTGTATACAAATCTTAACCAATGATTCCTAATTGCAACTACTTTCGGAAGGCCAAATAAAGTGCTTTTGCTTTCACATAGAAACACACAGCATCTCCCTGACATGGCTGCATCAACACTACTGAATTGAAACCACGCCTTTTTCTTTGCGTGAACATTTGGGCGGCATTACGCAAATATTTCCACATCGTGACGTAGACATGTGGGGGCGTGTTTTAATTAAGTGTTTTAGCCCGGTCTGGATCAGCCTTCTCTTTTAGATAGAATAAATCCTTTTGTGGGAGACTTTGAGCTTTGTAACTCTGCAGATCGTATACATGCACAGACAGCTACATAACACACTAAAGAAAAGGAAAACAAGAAATTGCATCATATGACCCCTTTAACCAGGTGCAATATGATGAAACTGCCATTAGCTGTCTGCATCAAACTGAAGACTCTGATGAACAACCTCTATGTGTGCACCTTTTTACCTAAACACTTAAGCTCTCTGCTGTCCCCTGTGGTCAGTGAACGAATGAAGTCTGGTGGTTCCATTACAGTGCGGCCGGTACAAGGTCACTTTCTGAAACCTTCACATTTCCTGTCCCTTAGTGCTCAAGTTAATTCCAAACCTTTACCTGAACAGTAAAATCCATTGCAATTTTCAAAAAATAGCTGAAGAAACATTTTTCAAGGAGTACTGGTATTGTGTTCTCACTATGGCTTGCATAAATTAAATAGTTAACCTAAAAATTAAAATTTGCTGAAAATGTACTCACCTAAGACCATCCACAATATCAGAACATATTTGGAAAATTTAGCATTGTTTCACTTGCTCACCAATGAAGTGAATGTGTGCCGTGGGAATGAGAATCTAAACAGCTGATAAAAACATCAAATAAAACCCTAACCCTAATAACGCTTCCTCCAGTGAAAACATGCCCTGTTGTCCTCTCACATCAAAATCCACCGACATATTTATTTAGAACTGTTTTGGATTGCTTTCACTTGTAAACAGTGATTTATCTGTGCTTATTTCTTTCGTAATTCAGATGAGATGACTTTTTCACAGGAGAAAGCAACTTTATGAATAGAGGACTCATTTTAGCAATGATTTGAGGTTAAAAAAATCTTTTATTAAAAACACGCAGCTTTTCACGTCACACTATGCTAACCGATGGATTGGAGTTGTGTGGATTGCTTGTGGATTATTGTGATGCCTTTAGCAGCTGTTCGGACTCTCATTCTGACGGCACCCATTCACTGCAGAGTATCCACTGGTGAGCAAGTGATGTAATGCTAGATTTCTTCAAATCTGTTCTGATGAAGAAACAAACTCATCTACATCTAGAATAGTCTGAGGGTGAGAAAATTCTCTGTAAATCATAATTTTTGGGTGAACTATTCATTTAGTTTTTAATTGCTGCTGCTTTCATTATTCTCATTAGTCACTTTGGATAAAAGCATCAGCCAACTGAATAAATGTAAATTTATGGAGAATCATCATTTCGATATGGACAGAAAATTTACCTGTCACTAGAATCTTGTTCCATCACACCTTATTAGGACACAATATTAGTTTGGGTGGAAGATTTAGGATTAAACAAAAGATTTGACATTTTGGCGTAATGACATAATTAGAATTTTATGAGTAGTTTGAGATTGAATCTTGTGCAGTAATGGATATTTTACATAAAAGGTTCAGAACAGATTTTTTTAAAACACATTTAGATGCTAAACATGAAAAGCCTCTGCCCACATTGCTTCATCTGTATTCATATTTATGACTCTGTACCGTATGAACCGTATCTGTCCTCTTCAAGTGCTCCGGAATTAGTTGTTTATACAGTGAAGATATGCTAGATGCTTAAAATGCTGAAAAGTCCAAAAATTCTTCAGATTGTTACATGAACCGCAGCAAGGAGTAAATAAAGTAAAAAGGAGGAATAAAATCTTCAGTGCTCAAATCATAGATTTAGTGTACTTTAATGATGCTATTAGCTAATTTTTGCCATTAAAAGTCTTAAATATCACTCCCCTCTTCATGTAAAGTTTGTAATCATTCTCAAGGGGCAACACCTGATGACCATTTTTTTCATTTTGTATTTAATGTAGTACTCCATTTATGTTATTTCTAACTACATTTAGACTGATGATTGATCAGTTGCAGTAAATTGACAGACTAATGTGTTATAGCTCAAATCTTCTCACATTTCTGTAAAACCATTTCTGTAAATCATATGATCATGATATGGTAATATACAGTGAGGGATTTTAATGAGACAAACTGGTCATATTTTGAGGAATGATGTTGCTGTGTTAAGTTGTGGGCGGAATAAAAAATGTACAAATATTTATTACTGCTAATTCCTGAAAAGTCCAGACGCACACATTCATTTCAATCTATATGCAAACAGTTAATACATAAGCGCCTGTCCCCGTTTCTATGGCAACCCACAATGTCACAGCCTGTGGTCTCTGCAGTGGGTCCATTTCTGAAGTCTGAAGTCAGCCTCTCCCCCATCTCTCTCTCTCTCTGTCTCTCACTCTCTTGCTCACTTTCTCTCTTCACTTTTATTTCTGTAGCTGAGCCAGGATCCTTCACATTGCATTTCTCTCGACTTTATAAAGAGGTTTTCTTTCTCTTGGGTTTTTAGATGTGTGCTGTTCGTTTTCTTCTCCCTCTCTTTCTCTCTCCCTCACTCTTCCACTCTCTTCAGCTGTAAGCATAAATATTTTGGGCCTTTGCAGTCAGATATAATGTTAGACTGTCAGCTGAATCATTTCGATGCTAATTTTCTTGGCATCTGTGATAAATAAATTCTCTGTGGCAAACACATTGTCATCAGCTTTTGAGGATTGTAATCCCCCCCCCATCATTCGCTAAAGCACCAGGATCTGAGCAAAGCACTTGATAAACACACACACACACACACTTTTTGAGGGATAAACACACAAGTGCGGTCGACACCAATGCGTTCACACACTCACGCAGGGAGAAAGCTCTGATTTTAATTCACATGTTACATAAGATGGATATCCGTACACTTGTGCCCTGCCAGATTTTTACCCTTTTTTATGCAGTTATTTTTTATTCATGTATTCAGAGATGAAGAGACTCTAAACCGCTATGCAGTCCTACTGTAAAGCACAGTGTCCCACAGACATAAGCTCACACACACACAGTGCATTATTCTCTTCTTTTGCAGGCTACAGTTTTTTGTTTTTCGATTACAGCTAAAGTAATTCGGTTCAGTTAAGAACACTACAGCAAAGATAACCCACTGATCCGCACAATTCAAGATAGTGGCCTCGTTGTCAAAAAGTCTCGGCACGTAACCGCTATTCCTGCAGGGACAGAGTCATCGGTCCATATCACGCGGCCACAGCCTTGAACTTCTGGGTGAATTCTGCCGCATACACATTAAACTAACACATCCTCACACGCTCTCTGGTGTGATGTGCACACACTCCGCTTGTACATACTGTCACCTTGGCCAATGTGCCTGCGTGTGTGTTTCTGTACTGTACATGTGCGCCTGCTGCTTAGACATGTGAAAGTTGCCTGTGTGTAGAGGTCAGTTCCAGCGGTCGGGCGGCTGTTGTGTAAACCCTGCGGGTCGGTGCAGCTCTAATGCTGACCAGATGATGGCAGATACACAGGGGAGAAAGCCCAAGGCTTCTGGCTCTGCTTCTCATGCACTGAGTGCTCAAATTAGCTTTATGAAACCTCCATGAGGCCAACAGAAAAAGGGAATTCAAAGACTTTAAATTAAAAAATGAGAAGGGAATAAAAAAAAAGAAAAGAAAAGAAGGGATAGCAGTGGATAGAAGAAGGTTGGGTAACTGAAATTAAATCAGTAAAAATACATTTCCATTAAATTTCCTGTATGTTCTTTTATGCATTAGTCATCCTGTAAAATAACAGAAATATTATATGTGTAATTCATCAAAAAATTATGATGGGATCTTGCAGCACTACTGCAGGGGTTCTGCCAATAATAATTTGATCTCTGAAACATAACTAAAGCATGCACTTATTGTAAACATAGCATTATTGTCCATTGGTGTGCATGCTGATATAGTTATATAATCATTATATATATTGTTATCATTCCTGGTGTGAATTTTTATTCACAGAAAAAGCTATTAACACAACATACTAATAGCTATTAACACAACACAAAGCTGTTGTATGGCTTCAGAATAAAGCACTGTTTAAAAGTTTGGTGTTGGTAAGATATTTTAAATGTTTTTGAAAGGAGTCTCTTTTATTCATTAAGGCTGCATTTATTTGATTAGTTAAATGCAATAAATACAGTAATATTGTGAAATATTATTGTGATTTTAAAGTAACTGTTTTCTATTTTTAATATGTTTTAAAATTTAATTTATTCCTGTGATGGCAAAGCTGATTTTTTTCAGCAGCTGTTACTCTAGTTCTGTGTAATATTTTCCCATATTATTTTTTGATAAATAGAAAGTTCAAAAGGGCAGCATATATTTGAAATATAAATATTTTGTTACAACATATCACTGTACTGTCACTTTTGATCAATTTATTGCATCCTAGCTGAATAATAAAATTAGTTTCTTGAAAATAAAAAATTATACTGACCCCTAACTTTTAAACAGCAGTGTACATGGAATGTGGTGTGCACTTTTTATTGACTTGTGGTGTTTTTCCTAATTTCTCTTTTTGTGTTTTCCTTGAAAAAATCATATGGATTTGGGATGACAGAAGGGTGAGTGAAATGACGACAGAATTGTGACTCTGAGGTGGTTCCTTTAAGAAACAAACACACAATACCTAAAAAGTTTCTCCAGCATGTGCCTCGTCACAGCCTCTAATTTGTTTCTCAGTATTAATTAATTAAAATCTTGTTTAGTTGTGTCTTTTAAACTGAGTTGAGTGGAGTTAATTTGGTGATGAGCTCAGACTGCCTTGATTTAATTGAGAGTTTTTGACATGGTTTTTTGGAAACAGCTGTCTGTTTTTTTTTCTTCCCCTACTCCTTGCCGTCTGGCTTTGTCAGAATTCCTTTGTGGAGCGGTTTTGCCCACGTCCTCTAATCCCTAAATGTGGTTACTTTGTTGAGTGCTCTCCTTTGCCTTCCCCCTCTATATTTGTGTACAAGTGTGTGTCTGTGCGAGCTCTTAGTGTTGTTCTGCTTGTCTAAGCCAGTGTGAAGCTGCAGGATGTAACCGCTGGCCAGAAAACTGCTGCAGGCTTTCAGTGCCACACCACATCAGTGTCAGAGAGAGAAAGTTTCTCTCTCACACACAAATACACACACTTATCTCTGTGTTTGCTGACTACGATCTTTGTTTTGGAGCTACCATATAATAAGTGAAATATGGAAATCTCTCCACATTTACTGCTTGTCCTCCAGTGGCCAGTTACATAAACATAGCCACTTTAAGACTGTGTCTTAAGAACAAGCCTTGATCAACTATAGTCTTTCTTTTTGTATTCAAATTAGATGCTATTTTTTTGTAACTGACTTAAAAAATAAAGAAACAAATAGTTCAATAAATTGTAAGTCGATCACTAACTCATCGCAGCAGGTCTGTGGTGTTGGGTATGTCTATTAAAGAGATAATTCACCCAAAATGTTGTCATGTTGTTCTGCACCATTTGATAACAAGAGAGATTCTGATATCTATGCCATTATTTTCAATGTAATAAAACTAAACAAGAGGACTGGGACTGTTAAGCTCCAAAATGACAAAAAATCTCCACAAAATATCAAATCACATGACCTACCAACACTTAGGCTGAATCCCAATTCTATTTTATACCCCTTCCCCTTGTCCCTTGAAACAGAGTGTCAAGGGGTAGGGCGGGAAATATTCCCCTAAGAATTGGGACACCACTACTATACCGTTACACGTCATCATACGTCGTCTAGCTCCTAAAATACACACACCTATTAATACTGGTGTGCTCGTGGGCATTAGATCCTTACCGTTCTATATTAACGTGCTGCTTACTGACAGACACACACACACACACACACACACACATACACACCGGAGATCGCGCAGCTCTCACATCAGGAGCAAAGAAACTTGTCAATGCTGCCCCACGACTTTTACTAATAACAGTTTAAATACTGAATCGCTACATTGTATTTTCCAGCAACGAGAGGATAAAATCACTGTTTTTGAAGTAAACTCACTCATTGTAAAGAGAGACACACAGCATAAATTATGCACAGCATATGCGTGCATACATGCAACTTTCATATCTCTCTCTCGAATTGGCAATATTTGAGAAAAGGGTTTAGCGATTTCTAATTATTGGGGGGAGTAGACCCCCTCAATGTCTATGGTAGTTATCGCCCTGATCAGACATGAAAATATGTTGTGGCACTGTCGTGCAGTCAGTAACGTTAATGGTTTAATGTTAGCAAACCTTAGCGATTTTTTTGCAAACATTTCTTTGAGTAACATGACCGTTATTTTAACACATGATTGAATATAACATAACAAATGATTACTTTTCATTAAAATCTTTATTAATGTCAATAATGCTTATATTTATGTCTTTTTGTTCACTTAGGCAGCCGTGTTACCACTGTAGCTGGTTTATGCTGAGATAATTCATACCCCTTCGTTTAAAGTGTGGTCTTGAAAAATCTTTGTTTGAAGGGCTGTCTGGCCCTTCCCCTTACCCCTACCCCTCCAACCAAAAGATAATCGAGACACCCCTACCCCTTCACGTGAACACGCAAAACAGAGGGTTAGGGGAAACGGGAAGGGCTAAAGGGTAGAAATGGGATTGGGCCTAAGTCTTATGAAGTCATACAATAGTTTTATGTGAAAAACAACCTTTTTTGTTGCTATTCACTGATAATCTTCATCAACCCCTGAAATGTCACCTTGGCCAATGTGTTGAAATGATTCATTCAAGTGCATGTCAATATTTCCAGTGAATAATGACTGTTAGTGTAGACTTTTAATATAGTGCACAAGGGATACAAACAAGTTTTATAGTGTTTCTGGAGTTTTAAAGGTACTGTAATTGCATGGAAATTTTTTTCTAAATTTCTCTGATCTAAAAAAGAAAGTCATGCATGTTTGGAACATCAGGGTGAGTTTTGGGTGAACTATTTCTTTAATAAACAAGAATCAGCAAAAGCAGTGGAAGTCAAACAGTTTGATGAAATGATGTACAGTTTGATTCAATTGCACTATTTTTATCAGCCGCTTATACAACCCAGCAAAGGGGTGGGGGTAGGAAAGTGCTGACTGCAGACTTGGAGCTACGCAGTGATTTCTGTGTGAAAAATGGGTTTAATGAGCCACTTTAACTGTGCACATTATCAGCCTGAGAGAATCTGCAGTCCTACACTTGCCTTTTCAAAAAACACCACAAAAAAGAAAGAGACTGCATTAATTTAGGAATAGAAAAGAAGTGAAAGAGGAATAAAAGTGACGGGGCAAGGAATAAACGAGAGGCAAAATGAAAGAGATGAAATCCAGCGAAAGGCTGATTTTTATCTTAATCCCACAGTTAGCGGCCTCCGGATGTCTGCTCTGATCCGGGGATCCCTTTAGTGGCCCCTTTGATCCGTGGTCCCAGACAGACTGTGAATGCGTTCCATGGTCGTTTGGGTTTTTACCTGTCGGCACAAGCGGGATGAGTGAGCAGCTCATCAAACGCGTGACCGCAGGCTCCTGATTACAGAAGTAGATGGGTGATGTGGAAGCGCCGTGCGAGTTTATATCTATCCCTCAGCATGCCACAGCACCTCTCTCGGAGAGTTTGCCGCTGTGATCCCCACGGGAGGCCCACGCTTCAGCCGGCCGAGGATGAGGATTACCATCACACACAGCGGCTAAATCGCAACTTTTCCCCATTCAAATGATAGAGCTCACTGTTATTGTATTTGAGGCAAGTTTTCTTTTGTTGGTTCAACTTAACTTCATCCGATTTGAAAGAGATCAGAAGTGAGTCTCCGCTGCAGCGATCTCCATTAAAGATCCCTGCGGGGTCAGTCAGGAAGTGTGGAAGGGGTTGACATGCAGAGAAATGCAAGGAGATAAGAGGCCCCAGAGTCACAGGAGGGTGAATAATGAACTCATTGAAAAGTAAGATGGCAGCACTGCTAATAGAACCGGACACATCATTAAAGCCCTACCTCACTGTGTGCATTTTATGTGTGTGTGTGTGTGTGTGTGTGTGTGTGTGTGGTCGGGGGCTATTTCGAGCAAACACAGGGTCTGTCTTCTGTTTTTTTGTGATATTGAGTATATTTATAAGAGTAGAACAAGAGATGAACAATATCAAAAAGACTTACCAAGAAAGGAAATGACAGTGATATACTTGGAAAGTGGAAAGGGATAGAGAAAGACTGTAAGAGAGAAGAAAATGATGAGAAATGATATGAAACACAAGAGAAATGGTTTTGAGAAGAAGAAAATTTGTGTTTTTCTGTGCCGTGTGAGGATAAAAGAGGAAAGTATCTAAAGGAGAGACGTGAAGGCAGCATTAGAAAAGATTCAGACTTCTTTTGTAAGGCTTTCAAATGAACTCAAAATATACCGTTTTCAAACAAAAAGGAACAGTTCAGCCAAAAATGAAAAGTCTGTCATAATTTACTCACCCTCATGTCGTTTCAAACCCGTATGGTGTGGAAAAAAGAGAGAGAATTGTGCTAGTTGTTCTTTTCCATGCAATTAGACTTTTAAGCTTTCATGCTTCAGAAGCGGACACAAAAGTACCATACAGATTACTGTAATATTTCTGCTAATCTTATCTGAAGCAATAGGACAGCTTTGTGAGAAACAGACCAAATTTGGGGATAGTTCACCCAAAATTGAAACTTTTGTTATCATTTACTCACCTTCATGTCATTCCAAACATGTATGAGTTTCGTTCTCATGTTAAACATAAAAGATATTTTGATGAATGCTGGTAATCAAACAGTTGATGGTATTTCTTTCCCTACTATGGAAGTCAATGGGGACCAACAACTGTTTGGTTCTTCAAAATATCTTCTTTTGTGTTTAACATAAGGAAGAAACTTATACAGGTTTGAAACGACATAAGGGTGAGTAAATGATGACAACATTTTAGTTTTTGGGTGAACTATTCCTTGAAGTTCTAGTGAGTTGCAATCACATGAAATATACCAGTACAATTTCTCATTGTGACATCTACAGTAGAAAGAAATATGGGTTTAAAGTGAATAATGGTTCAGTGAGTAAATTCTGACATGTAGTAATGTTTGTTTTTGGCTGAGCTATTCCTTCAGAAAGTCCTGTAATTGTCTGCATTACCAAACAAAGTGGTAAAGTGTATGTTTCAAACAGGTTTTCTTGATTAATCAGCAAGAATGACTGACCAAGGCAAATTCAAAAAGACATGAAACTATTTCAATTTATATTTCAAAGTCTTTGCAGTTTCCTTCCTCAACCCAGCGAGCCAACAGAAGACAACATAGATACATAAAACACAGGGTTACTGAAGGGAAAACAGAGTAGGATGTAGGAACAGAACGAGAGGAAGGGTTTTTTAGATATGTGGCTAAATCACTCCCTGTAGAGTGAGCCTGAGGATATTGAAACAACCAAAGCAGGAACTCTCTCTTTCCCTTGTTCTTTCTTCCTCGTGTGCTCAGAGATTACTTAAATCAACATATATACAAACAGTTGTTTCAGTGTGAGTATGTTTTCTCATGCAAACACGCACACACATTAAAGAGTTATAATACAATTTAAAATATTTTTCATATTATATACAAAATGAATGTGGGTGTGTTGTGTAATATTGTTATAATTATTTATTAATATATTTAATTTTTATAAAACACTTAACATCTTTTTTTTAGTATTATATATAGTATAGTACTAAAACAAAAGCTTGGTCCTTTTGATCATAATAATTGATAACTGACTGATAATTAATAATGTTATTATTTATTCTGTCACTTGAACTTATTTATGGTTTGTTTGTAAATATATTCCCTAAAGACAAGAGTAAACCCACTAGGAGTGCAGGGTTTTGAGTCTTTTTAGAGAGAGGAGGGTGATCCGAGTTTTGCTCGAGGTGTTCGGGGAACAGACTTGGGAAGTGATAAAGAAAGTGTGTGTGTCTTTACACGTGAGTGAGGGTGTTTGGAGGAATGGGGCATTGCACATCTGGTGGAGAGGTTTGGGAAAGTCCATGCAGCTGTCTCATAGGACACACGCACACACACACACACACACACTCAAATGATTAATCAGGAATGCATCAGCACATCTGAGTGCTGACCTGCTTATGTAATCCAGATAATGGAAGGCAATGTGCCATGTCAGTCTACTCATAATGAGCGAGTACAGTAACTTTAAAGACACACACACACACACACACACACACCCACACCTCTCTGAGTCATGGGGATCAGGAACCCATGTGCCATTCTGAGCTGTTAGGACTGCATGATGGAATGGTATTTCAAAGGCAAGCTTCTTTCACAGAGTTTCACTGCTGTGACCTCCAAATGAAAAGCTTTGCAGATAGTGTCACCAAAGGGTGATTTTACGAGGTTTCTAGCTAGCAAGACAGCAGTAAGAGTACACAGTAAACAGTAAAAATAGTGAAAGCAAACAAAAGAGGAAATAAAGTATAAGTATAAGCCAGAGGCCATGCATTACAGTGGTTATTACATTTTTTTAACAAAACAATGTCTACAGCAATGTAATAAAATGCCATTTTATATTAAATAGCTACATTAATTAATTGTAGTTATCAGTATAAACAATGTTTTCACCAAGTACTGTACCGTATTAGCCTAAATGTTGTTTGTATACTATGAAAGCATATTTACACCTCAGAGAGAAAAAAACATAAATAAAACTGAGAAAAATAAAATCACATAATGATGCACTTATGAGAAATAATGAAGTCACAGTGGTGAGATGTAGTTGCAATTACGAGAAAGTCACACTCGTAAGAATTTAACCTGCGCTCTGTAGATTGAAACTTTTTAAGAACGAGAAAAAAATGTATTGTAAGAAGTCTGATAATGATGCAATTATACAACAAATAGTTTGACATTTCTTAAGAATAAGAAATAGGGAAATTGTGAGATACAGAATCACAAAATGATACAATTACAAGAAATAAAAGAGGCACAAAGGTGAGACCGTTGCAATTACAAGATAAAAATCATAATTGCGATTAGGCTTGCACTGTAGCTTTGACATTTCTTGTGAATTTGAGATATAAATTCACATAACGATGCAGTTATAAAAAATTTAAGTCACAATGGTGAGACAAAGTTGCAATTATATATATACATTACTATAACTTGATGCTTCTGAAGAATAAGAATAATGATGCAGTTACGAGAAATAAAACATTGCATGAGATGTTAATTGTTGCAATTAGTTGCAACTGTGATTATATCACATGTGCTGTAGCTTGATGCTTCGCTCCATATAAGCAATACGAAACACTGACATGAATCACGTGAAAAGGCCTTCAGAGATTAATCAGGAAGCTTCTGAACAGACTATTTTATGGTCCTAGAAACAATGCAGTGGGTCAGACACAGCCAATCAGAGCTGCTAATTAAACTGGTGATTACACACCGTTAAGGGATTAGTGACTGATGTGGAAGAACTGTCCTCCATGTCCCCTTTCCTCTATCCTTCTGTCCTCTACTTCTCTCTCCCTCTCTTTCTCATCATTAATTTTCTCCCTTCCTTCTATCTCACTTTCCATCCCATCTGTGTATCACTCTGTCTCTTTCTTACACACTCTTTCTCTTACTGTCATTCACATCTCTGTCTTTCTTTCAGTTTCTCTTGTTCTCTTTGTGCCTCATGGTCCCTCTAACAAAGAAAAATGAACAGCATAATGCTGACAAATTAGAGCACAACCTCAGTAAACAAACACAGCTTCAGCTGAGCGAGTAATAAACTACAGCTTTGCTTCTTATCATTAGCATGGAGTCACTAATCGCTAATGTGCTGTTTTTCATATTAAAGATAATATATCTGATCACACACTAGCTTATGGGAAATGAGGTTAATAATCTAAACTCTGACGTGTGTGTGTGTGTGTGTGAATGCACCTCCTGGTGTTTTGGAAAAGTTGCTGATGTCTTGGCTCTTTTCTTCAGCAGACTGGGGCTGTGTTTGTGTATTTGTTAGTCTGTCATAGCCAAACCTTTGAATAAACGGTATAAGGTCTAGTCCACATTGTGGCTTGTTTTGGCCAAGAGCTGTCCACATTGACAGGGAGGGAGTAAATGAATACTTTTATTAAACATTAATGCATTACATTTATTAAAAGTGACAGTAAAGACATTAATGATGTTACAAAAGGTTTCTATTTCAAATAAATGCGGTTCTTTTGAACGTTCTCTTCATCAAAGAATCCTGTACCATGGTTTTCAGAAAATATTGAGCAGAACGACAGAAAATAATTATAAATGAGCAGCAAATCAGCATATTAGAATGATTTCTGAAGGATTTTGTGCCACTAAAGGTAAAATGGCTGCTGAAAACTTTGCCGTCACAGGAATAAATTACATTTTTTTTTTTTTTTTTATTATATTTAAACAGAAACAGTTAGGCCTATTTTAAATTGTAATGATATTTCACAATATTAATGCTTAAAAAAAAAAAAATCAAATACAGTATCTCACAGAAGTGAGTACACCCCTCAAATTTTTGTAAATATTTTATTATATCTTTTCATGTGACAACACTGAAGAAATGACACTTTGCTACAATGTAAAGTGGTGAGTGTATAGCTTGTATAACAGTGTAAATTTGCTGTCCCCTCAAAATAACTCAAAACACAGCCATTAATGTCTAAACCGCTGGCCACAAAAGTGAGTACACCCCTAAGTGAAAATGTCCAAATTGGGCACAAAGTGTCAATATTTTGTGTGGCCACCATTATTTTCCAGCACTGCCTTAACCCTCTTGGGCATGGAGTTCACCAGAGCTTCACAGGTTGCCACTGGAGTCCTCTTCCACTCCTCCATGACGACAGCACGACGGCATAACATGCAGCCTTAGTGAGCATAAGAAACTTGTTAAAAAATCTGAATGGTAAAATTTTGAATGGTAGTGCATTTTTTGCTTTGTATCAGTGATTATGTGCTGAAATTTAAGTAAGAACAGTATTATTGCTAGACTAAATTCGAGAATTATGCCTGAATTATGTAATATAACCTCAAAACTTCAAAATGAGCACATCAATGCAAGACAAGAAAACAAAGAACTCTTTTTGCTGAAGAACAGCAGAAGATGTGACTCCTCAGATCTGCTGAAGTGCAGCAGCATTAAAAGACCAAACAACAGCAGCCATCAAATGAAACATCACAGATGCCTCTCCTCTCTTTAAGAGAGCAGCTTTACAAGCTTAAACCAGAGCAGATCTCAGTGCAGACACATGCACGAGCCTCAGAGTGCATCTGCAGTGCTCCGAATACTTAGAGAATCATAGATTATCTCAGAATTATACAGATTATCATAGTAGGATTAATGCTAGACCTGTAGAAATCCTGACAGTGGTGCTTTGAGTAAAAACTAGAATAGAGAAAAGAACAAAAGAGGCTGTTGGTAAATATGGTGCAGAATAACTGAATGCTGTGGCTTTTGTAGTGTAGTGTGTAGAGGTCATTTCATTAAAGCTCTTTCACTCTAAACACAACCAGAAGTCATTCATTTTCAATGAAAGCTTGCAAAATTTGTGCAAATGAGCAGTGACTACCAATGGGAATGATGAAATTGGAGCACTGTGAGCAATTCATTGTTGTATACGATTTGTCTTCGTCCACGTAAAGTGATGTTAAAAATGATGCATGGAAAACCACGTCGGCATTCTGATTCCTTTGATTCATTCATTGATAGTCATTCATCTTGTTCATGATGTGATGTATTGTGTGCTGGTGCGATTAATATACAAACGCTTTGCCCTGCAGGTTGTTCATTTTTAGCAGCAAGAAAACTGAATCATTGTCAAAATGACATCTTATTTGAAATGACAATACATCTAATTTGTGATAATTTGCTCACCAGTAATGTGACGTAATCTAGCAGCAGGGACGCTTACTAGTGACCAATCTGGCAACATTCAGTGCACTGAATGGTGTGGGTAATAAACTGAAATGGACTTTCCATCGGTAGTATTGGTGCTTTTGTCCAAGCTAACAGTGAATGTTCTTAAAACGTTGGCTAACAAGTTATATGTTTGCTAACAGCGCTGTTTTGTGTCTCTGACAGTGTTTCGTTCCTTAATGAATCAACCGTTTAAATGATTCGGTTCAATCGCAATGACTCACTTATTAACAGTGACTTGCTGCCACCTACTGGCAGTTTTAATTTTATATTTAAAGTATCTTTTCATTTTTTAAATAATTTCAAATATCAGTATTCAACATTTCATGTTTAAAATATCAAAACTTTATTTATGCATTTGTAACTGCAGGTTAAAGCATTCCATGTCCCTCTAAGCTGCATTGACGTGAATATACATCTAAATGCCATAAACTTCTGCAAAGATTAATTTTCTTGATACTGATTTCTTTTGTTTAGGAACAGCCTAAATGTATTATTATTATAATTGATTGATTAAATGTAAGAATGTGACTCAAAAGATGATGCACACTTTTAGAAAAAATGGCTTTATAAAAGGTAAAAATGCCAATAAAAGGTTAAAATCAATTTAAACTTATTGGAAAATATTCATTTCTATCACTGCTGTGAACTGACCACCACACAGAATATGAAAAATATCAAA
This sequence comes from Onychostoma macrolepis, assembly GCF_012432095.1. Taxonomy (NCBI): domain Eukaryota; kingdom Metazoa; phylum Chordata; class Actinopteri; order Cypriniformes; family Cyprinidae; genus Onychostoma; species Onychostoma macrolepis. Next base: position 22,783,940 of record NC_081158.1, on the reverse strand, counting down.
AACTATAGGACTATAGGTCAGCTGTCCACGGTAGTCCTTAAGATATCAGCACAATAACAAACTCAGCAAAATATTGTCTAATTATCTTTATCGATAAAATCCCTGAAAATATTGAGATATTATTTTTTTTTGTCAATAACGCACACCCTTAGTACTGACACAAAATTGTCACGTCAAAGTGTTTATTTTTTATTTTTTTAATTGATGTATTTTTTTGGCTAGTAGAAGTTATGAATGGCCGGTAACTTAAAAATTAAGCAGCCAAATTGGTTCATTTCAATCCCTGTAAACAACATATTTTTCTGAAATATATACATACATGTGTGTGTATTTATATATACATAATAAATATACACAGCACACACACATATATTATGTAGCCTAAACAAAAACTTTTATTTTGGATGCGATTAATTGCGATTAATCGTTTGACAACACTAGTAAATATACAACGATCTATTGGGAAAAATGTCTGTTATCATGTATCAGTGTGGATTCTGCTAAATGCTTCCCTCTGCCACAAATTATGTATTTTAATTATCTTCATTTAAAGGCTTTTTTTCATCAAAAATGGATTAACATGAATATGTAATACATATTGTAGAAGATGACCTGCTTTGGACTGTGATTTTTAAGTCCCAGTTCATTCCTCACAGGTACCTCTTATCTCTCTAAAATTGATCTTTTACTCCTGAACTCTCTCTCTTCCTCTTCCATGCCCTTTCTTCTCCCCTTTTCTCCTTTCTGTCTTGCTGCAGTGGGTAGATCTTGTGTTCTCAGTCTTAGAGGAAACAGCAGGAGGGCAAGCCCTGGGCTCTCTCTGTATTTCCAAATAAAAGAACAACAGAAAGATAAAGACCCGCATGGGCTGGAGAGGGCAAATGGAAGACAGATGGAAGGGGGAAAAGGGGTGAGAGATAAAGGGAGATGAGAAAAGAGCGTTAACTATTGCTTGCAGTTACATATTTTCACCTGAGAAGGGCAGCAGAGATACAGCTCAGTCACGACTTAAACGCAAAGAGGGAGGACTGCGGTGAGAACAGATATCTGTATAGAAATAGCAAGCTAACATGTATGCAGAAATGCAATTAGTATCTTGTTTGTATATTAGGAGTGGCTGTAATATGATTTCTATAGAAACAAACATTTAAATGTCTTGATGAAGCACTGTTCAATATTTTCCCCTGCATATTTGCAAAGTTGTTTAATTACGAAGTGACTGACTCACGCACATTATTAGGCTTGCTAGTTCAGTGTATTCACACAGGGCATTGCTAATAAGCCATCTTCTCACACTGGGTTTCCACCTTGAGTCTGTTTCATATTTAGCACCCTATTCAGGAAAGGCTGTTGGTCATTAGCAAACACAACTGCAAATTGTTGTCAAGGAAAGCAAGGTGCTTACATAAATCACAAAGTAATTAGCAAACATAACTAGCTCTTTGGTAAGCTAACTGCTAATCATGGGAATTCACAGTAGAGAAGTCTGTTGGAAGTGTATGTATTTAATTTTAAAACAAAGAAACCACCTGGATCTAGATTGGTTTGCCAATTGGATGTCTCTGAGCTGCTATTGAAGCATTAGAGAGCAGTGTTTAGATTGAACGCTTTAGCTTATTACCCAAAGCACTTCTGCAGTCAACATGTAGGAGCGCCTGTTGCTATACCCAGAGCCAGTGAAGCGTGAACGATCACAATCATTTTAGGACCACAGGATATGACATTTAATGTAATGATTTTACATTGACCATGGCAGTTACTAGGGCTGTATCAGTGATGTCCGCTTCTTGCATTAGCCTTTCTATCTTTTTTTTCAGGTCAGCGGACGCACAGAAACGTACATGCACATACATGTACATGACTCACTGATTTATTCTGCAGATTTTTGATGGAATTAGTCAAGCTAAAGCTTCATGATAGCATATCTGCACTGCAAAAAGACTTAACATTTAGTCTTGATTTCCAAAAAAAAAAAAAAAATCGAAACATCTTTGAAACAGAATTAGTTGACACAAGAAACTAAACTGTGGCTTTTCTGTGGTCATCTTTTATTATACTGTACGTTTATTATAGCCTATATTATATATATTGCAAATTATATTAACCATAGTTTGAGTGAAAGGCTAAGTTGAAAAATTTTGAATCACAAATTTTCAATGTGTTTTCAGACTTTTATATTCCTGCTGTATCTTGAATTAATTCACTGCCAAATTGTTTGGGGAAAAAAATGCCCAAAGAGGTAAAATTATATTCTCTGAAACAAGCTTTAATATTATTATGCTGTTTCACTTCTGAATTAAATGTATTGCTTTTTTTTAAGTAAACTAATATATTTTCATTGGAAAAATACTGGTTAATTAAGATTATTGTAAGATTAATATTTATTTATTTATTTAGTTGCATTATTTTTTTTAAAGAAATTAATACTTTTATTCAGCAACGATATGTTAAATAGATAAAAAGTGATAGTAAAGACTTATATTGTTAGAATATTATATTATATTATATTGCTATTTCTATTTTGAATAACTGCTGTTCCTTTTAACTTTTTATTCAAAGAATCAAAGCAAAAAGTATCACAAGTTCCAAAAAATATTAAGTAACACAACAGTTTCAACACTGATAATAAATCAGCATATTAGAATGATTTCTGAAGGATCATGTAACACTGAAGACTGGAGTCATGGCTGATGAAAATTCAGCGTGGTGTCACAGAAATAAATAATATTTGAAAGTATATTAAAATAGGAAACCAATATTAGAAAATGCAATAATATTTCACAATATTACTGTTTTTCTTTATTTTTGATCAAATAAATACAGCATTGATGAACATAAGAGACTCCATCTTATTTATTTATTTGTGTTCAGAGTTACATGTGCCATCAATTGTTTTCTATCGCATTATACCAATATTAAATTAATCTGTTTCACTTGTCAGGCACCACATTTTGTTACTGATGTTGTATTACCGTTAATGGCAAGAAGTATTACATTCAAAACATGCTCTGAAACTAAAATGTTCTGATTAGCATGACATTTGTGAAAGGTTCTACTAACAGATCCTGCTGGTAGTTATTGGGATGGCAGGTTGAGCCGTCATTAATCTAATACACATGAAAGCCTTCACACACACACACAGCCTCCGTGTACCTTTGACATTTGTAAAAGGTCTTTGTAACTTTGACACGTTTCAGAGAGGACATGTGGGGCCTTGGAGGCAGCCCGTGTGTTTGCGTATATGTGTATTGACTCACCATCTTGAAACCCATGATGCATGAGGATTTGTTGTCTTCTCTAAGACGCTTTTACTATTAGACTTCAAATCGTAAAGTACCAGCCTACACACACACACACACACACACACAGACACACAAAACTCTTCATGGCTTGTAGAGAAACACAATCCCAGTCCTGTCAGGTGTTCAGATTCAGCTGTTGGATCGGATCTCTCACTGAACATGGCATGACGGCAATCACTGCCCACTCACTATCGGAACCAATTCAGACTCAACACTCCAACCGATCATTCAGCCATTCAGCCACACACATTATGTCCAACACACCTGAAAGAGCCATCTACACACACGCACACTCCATCCAATCCAACGTGCACCTGCCCAAGCTCAGTGAATGACATGATTGTACGAAAGTGATGAGTCTGTGAGCTGTAGCTTATATGCAGGAGCACTGAAGTTGGATGTTGGCATAAGTTTGAGTGTCATTGGACTCATGTAGTTATTGCTTATCAGTTGTAATTGTCAGGTTTTGATGTATATTATGAAGCTTGTATAAATCTATTACCCCAAACATCCTATCAGAGGGTCTGAAGTAAATTTGATTTGTCAGACACAATGGTATACGGCATGGGATTTGCTGAGTCGTCAATTTAGATAGGATACAAAAGATTCAAAAGATTTATTGGCTGTTTCACACAAAGAACAATAGAATTCTTACTTAAGCAGTTTGTTCGGCTCAGGGAAAAAAAACAAAAAAAAACAAATGAAGAATTGACAAATAGTGTTGGGACCTTGCGCAGTAAAATACAATACCCTGTATTACGCTACAATGCTGTGTTGATTCAAAGGTAGCGTTTTAAAACCATGCTGAACATACCAGGTTAGACTAGTATTAATAGCTGTGCAAGTCATGTGAGTTTGATGTTGTAGCAGGTTGACCAAGAAAGTTTTGCTGGTTGAGCTATTTAAGAAGTTTATGCAGCTGGCTTTACATCATATTTCAACCCAAAATCATAATTCATCAAAACGAGGAACTCCCAAAATCATTTGGGATCAGTAAGTTTTCTAATATACTTTAAAATATAATTTATTCCTGTGAAGAAAAGCTGAATGGTTCCACTTTATATTAGGTGGCCTTAACTGCTGTGTACTTACATTTAAATTAATCATTTGGTACAATGCACTTATTGTGTACATACATGCTTTTACATTGTACTTATATATTTAAAAATACCTATGTGTAATTACATCTGTAATTACATTTATAATTACACTGTTGACCCATCCCTTACACCTTAACCCACCCTTTAACCTACCCATACCACCAAACCTGTCCCTAACCTACCCGTATCCCACCTCAGTAGCAGCAATAGTGTTTTGCAATACAATATGACCACAATAAGTACATTGTACTTAAGGCCACCTAATATAAAGTGTGACCCGCTGAATTTCCAGCATAATTATTCCAGTCTTCAGTGTCTCATCATTCTTCAGAAACCATTCTAATATTTTGATTTACAATCAATGTTGGAGAAGAAAAGAACAATTTTTATATAAAATACAAATTTTGTGTTACAATATACATTACTGTTCAAAAGTTTGGGGTCAGTATTTTCTTTCTTTCTTTTTTTTTTTAAAGAAATGAATACTTTTCTGTTTTCTAATAGATTTCTATTTTTAATAAATGCTGTTCTTTTTATTCATCAAAGAATGAAAGAAAAAAGTACCACAGGTTCCAAAAAAATATTAAGCAGCACACCAGTTTCAACACAGCGTTGCATCAAATATAATACATTATATCTTAAAGTATATTAAAATAGGAAACCAATATTAGAAACTGCAAAAATCTTCAACAATATTACTGTTCTTCTGTATTTTTGATCAAATAAATACAGCCTTGATGAGACTCCCATCTTACTGATAAAAATCTTACTTACCCAAACTTTTGAATGGTAGTGCATATTCAGCCTATTTTTTTTTAGTAGCATCAGCATTTTTAAAAAATGTGATATTCTTTTTGTAACAAAATTTCTCTCTCAAATTTAATCAAAATATTAATTTAAATATCATTACCATGATGCAAAAAGTTAGATTACTGTGATTTAAATAATAATAATAATAATAATAATAATAAGAAGAAGAATCATGTATTAAATGGGAAAGTATTTACACAATTTTACTATTTGTGGTTAAATTTATGCAACACATCACAGAATTTTGGACTGTAATATAGTAAAAAAAAAAAAAAAAAAGGAAAAAAAAGAAAAATGCTAATAATAAAGGCTTGATTATTGGAAATCATGAAAGAAAAAAAAAATCATTATGGTAACAAGATATGTTGCAAAAAATTTTAATTGTAAATAGTTAATAAATTTGAACGTAAAGATCTGTGAAAGAACCGGAACAGAGTCTTGTAACTTGACACTGCTCGCTGAGAATCAGGACACCTGGTTGAAGTAGCGGTCATTCATCTTGGTGTCTTACGAGTTTCTCCTTGAATCCAGGTTTGATGTGCTTTAAGATAGCTGGACATGTGTTGCTAGGATACACTGATTACCTTTGTGATGTAATGGTGCCGAAGCTGTTTAGAGGATCATTTCTCATTTGTACATGAGAGAATGACGAAGAGAACGACAGAGATTGAGGAAGGGAAGAAAGAGGGATGGGGAGCGCACATGTTCAGAAAAACACTCATGACCTACATAAAGAGCTCTAGCACAGCAGTGCAGTGATGGAAGTTGATAGAGGGAGTTTTAATGCGTCCGTATCTCTCAATCTCTCCGCATGTGTCAGCTCAGTTGTGATATTTCACACTCCTGTTATTTCAGACGAGTCAAATTTAGCCTACTGTCCAGCAGGCTTTGAATGAAATGTCTTTTGTTGGCCTGACGACGGATTGGTATCCCCACGAGCGGATTTGTCTTTTTATCTCGACGGAGCGATCGCTGCTGTGCGCCGAGCGGGTGGAAGACAGATGACGGACTTTCTTGTCCACCCTCTAGTTGAGATCAGTCAATAACTCCCTGCACTGCTGGTGCTCGGCTTACCCTAAAACTGTCCACATTAAGATAATCTGTTTACTGTCTGAACCATTTACACACCCCGTGACGCCAGTTTGTTTGGATCGAACGTGTGTGTTGGAACTAGGATCTTTTGCCTCTGGCCCACACACACACACTCACAAGTACCTCTCTCCTCTACAGGTCTCCTTCACCTTTTCATTTTCCCCTCATTCTAGTTTCAATCACTTTTTACCTGCATGGGTGCCCCAAACATCCCATAATGCATTTCTACATTTCCAGGCCTGCAGGGTCCTCTGGGTTCAGGCCGCCTTTGGCAGTTCTGAGCTAAGCGGCAAAGAGCAGACAGGAGAAGTGGGCGGCGTGTGAGTGTGTGTGTTCCCCAGCTGGTGTGTTAATTGATGGTGGAGTGCTGAGCTGCCAGATGGAGTTGGGAAGGTGCAAATTGATTCCTTGCATTCGTCTTCATTAAGGCGGCAGACTCAGGGGCCTCCATGTACTGGGCTTTGTACGAAGGAGAACGAAAGACGAGTGTGTGTATCTGTGTGTTTGCTTAGAAACTCTTTTCAGGACACAGATGGACTCAGTAGCTTTTAAAGCACCGGCTTACATCTGTTTGTGTTCACCGAAGAGGAACGAGCCGACGTTTCTGTGTTCAAAAAGCTTGAGTTTGTCTGTTTGGTCAGAGGACGGTAAAAGCGAGAGACAGAGAGAAAGACAACAGGCTGTTTCCTGTCTCTCTTACAATGCAGCAGATTTCTGGGTCTTATACTTGTTAATACCAGGGATACATATACTCTAAAGACAGCTTTATTATTATATGCGGACCCTAAAACTTTGTGAGAAAAATAGCTTGCATGAAATTATAAGGATATTAAAAAAGTGGTGTATATTTTATACTAAAACTAAAGCAAATTGTTAGAATATGATCTGGAAAATATTTACATTTTATTACCTCAACAGTGTATTTTTTCTAACTAATACATTTTTATTAAAACTATTAAAGGGTAAGTTCACCCAAAAATGAAAATTAGCCCATGTTTTACTCACCCTCAAAGCACCCTGGGTGTATATGACTTTCTTCTTTCGGATGAATCCAATCGGAGACATGTTAAAAAATGTTCCTTGCTCTTCCAAGTGCTTGAATGGGAGTAGGCTTTTTGTTCAACAGTCCAAAAGTAGTCAAATAAAGCGCACGCATCCATAATAAAACGTGCCTCACACGGCTGAATAAAGGCTTCCTGTAGCAAATCGATGCATTTTTGTAAGAAAAATATCCATATTTAAAATGTTATAAATACCTTTTTCTCACTTCTGCTGACTGTCATACGTGCAAGCCGTTCTGGGCAGATGACGTAGGGCGCATGTGTCAACTGGTTTTGCGAGGGAACACAAATATCTTTGTGAGAGAATGCAAAAGTTTTGTGAGAGAATGCAAAAAAGTTGAGAAGTATACTTCCTCCCATCTAAAATTTTTTCCACCACCATGTCCCTCCATAGAATGCAGAATGAAACGGTATCAAATTAATTTCATGTGTTAAAATAATTGCGTTATGCGTGTTTACCTTTGATATCTTTTTACAAGGTTAATTTTTGACACATTTTGACTCTAAAATATATTATTTTTATTATGATTGTTTGCATGGCAAGCACCACTTTTGCTGACTTGTATTGTTTTTTTTTTTTTCAAAAGGTATTCTGTTTCGTTTAAAACATTCTGATAAATAGCTAGATGAATAAACAAGCGAATTAATCAATGAATTAATTAAACAAACATGAATGCTTTTACGTCCTGTGCATTTTAATGGGGGATTTGTTAATGCAGATCAGGTTTTGGAGGTAGGGCGGTAATGTCACTTCAGCAGTGCAGTGGGAATGCTTGATTAGGTTTGATTTGGCAGATGACAGCACAAAGGTTTGATGTCTTTAAGTTTGTTCGCACCATGTTAGGAGGATTACACGTGGTGCTGAGAGACAGGTAGCAAGCCCTTTGCTTACTCTCATGACAAGATGGGCAAGAGAAGGGTCAAAACAGTACCTTATTCCTCCCTCGCTCTCTCTCCATTCCTTCTGCAGGGATTTTAAGGAGCTTACAGTGCGTTATTTTGCTGGATGCTTCCGTTCGTCACAAACCCCTGGAGAGTGCTACATTGTCTCTCCAAATATAGCATGTGTTTATCTGATTCAGTCACTTCAGCACACTTGTGTGTGCTGCTAACAGGGCTTTCCAGGTTACACACACAACTTTTTCCAAACACCAGGCCTGTCTATAAGTAGGCCTGTCTTTATAATTTCAAAACCTAGTGAACTACACACATAGGAAGCTGCCATGTAAGGCAGCATCTGAACTGAAAAGGAAGCGCTTTATTTGATAACTCTTGGATAACACATGAAATAGTATTATTCATTAGACGCAACTTACAATTGATTTAAATAGAGTTTGCAGTTAGCATGTTGCTAAGATAATATTGTGATACGAGCACACACGAATGTGTAAAGTTGTAAATTTTCATTTTAAATTATTTATATTAGTGCTTCTCAGTATTTTCTGATGTAGTATAATGTTGCTGCTCACCTGTGCTCATTTAAAAGTGTTTTTTGTTTAGATGAATGAATACTTTTTTTCCAGCAAGAATGCAATAAATTGATCAAAAGTGACAGTATATGCATTTATAATGTTACACAAGATTTCTATTTTGAAATAAATGCTGTTCTTTTGAACTTACTGAAAAAAAAAAAAAAAACTATTACATTTTCCATGAAAATAGTAAGTAGTACAGCATTGATAATAATAAGATATGTTTTTGAGCCCCAATCAGCATGTTAGAATGATTTCTGAAGGATCATGTGACACTGAAGACTGGAGTAATGGCTACTCAAAATTCAGCTTTGCCATCATGTGAATAAATGACATTTTAAAATATATTAAAATAGAAAACAGTCCTTTTAAATTGTAATAATATTTTTTAAAGTAATACTGTTTTTACTGTGTTTTTGATCAAATAAATGACGTCAGACATATATAGTGTTTAAGCGTATTATAATAGTATTAACTGAGAATATGCATTAACTTTACGCTTTTGTTCTTCTACATCCACCTCTCATTTAAATGCATTATTTTAAAAATCACTTATAGGTTTAATGTTTATACACATTAACCATACAGTAGAATGCCAACAGCCTCTGAGTTGACACAATTTGCATATTTAATTTTCATGCCTTTTTTGTCTCATCAAAGAACAAAAATTTGTCACTCTAAAATGAAAGCTGCCACAAGCATAATGGAGCTCCATGAGGTCTAATCAACACATCACTTATAATGTTTTACATGCAGCTCTGTTAATGACAGAATTGTCAGAAAGAGTGAAAAATGAGAGAGATGGAGATGGAGTAAGACTTTAAATGCCACTTAAATTGAGATAGATAGATAGATAGATAGATAGATAGATAGACAGATAGACAGATAGATAGATAGATAGATAGATAGATAGATAGATAGATAGATATCTCTTATTCAGCCTCAAACAACTGAGGCACACAAGGTGGTACTTTACAATGTTAACTGACTGTGGCATGGTAGTCAGCGTGACCTTTACTATGACTGAATTCCAAGAAGAGGGAAATAACAGATGTGGGAAAATATGTCGCTGTCCATGCCTGCTGACAAACACTATGATCAGTCCATTGCACTGGCAGCTCTGACAATTTTTTTCGTATCAAATGAAGGGGTGATGGCAAAGTGGTCCATTAGGTTGTCCCAAAAAAATTCTTTGCTCTTTTTCTAGGAATTCTTCCCTGCTTCCACACTTGCCAACTGCACTTCCATATCAATTGCTTTCACATTTTGGGATTTATTTTTTTTTTTCTGTCCCGACTAACTCTTCATTCAGCGAATAAAGAGCCCCTTCATATTCCTGTATTACATGAACATCTTCATCTTTGTCTTCTTTCTTTTTCTTTTTCTTTCTCTCTTTTTCTTTCTCTTTCTCTTTCTTTCTCTTTCATTCTCTTTCTCTCTTTCTTTCTTTCTTTCTTCATAAATAAATAAATAAATAAAATAAAAAACCTTTAACATTTATACTGGGTTTATGTCAGTCTGTATTAACCAAAAATTAAAATTCTGTCATCATTTACTCACCCTCAAGTTCCAAACCTGTTCCAAATAGTTGATGAACACTGACTTCCAAAGTGTGACCAAAAAAACAAAAAACAAACATGAAAGTCAATGGTTTCCGTCAACTCTTTGGCTACTAACATTCTTCAAAATATCTTCTTTTGTGTTCAACAGAAGACAGAAACTTGTGCAGGTTTGCAACAAGTGAAGGGTGAGTAAATGATGACTCACCCATTTTTATTTTTGGGTGAACTCTCCCTTTATCTTGTTAACCAACAAACTACTATAGCCGCGGGTGTTTATTTGGTTGAAACTACACAGAAGGATCACAATAAATGCATGGCTGATTTCTAAAGCACTGCTACTGCTGTGATTCGGCTTTACACCTCACCTAATCTACAAAAATAAACATTTCCTACTGCTAATATAATTTATGTACAACAGCATATAAGAGTGTTTAATTAGCCTAAAAAGATAATTTCCTCTGCGTAAAAACTGCAGTGACGAAGCATGTGTACCAGACAATAATGCTCAATAATGACAATCTGAATGAATATATTTCATGTGCTCTTTGACCAACACTCTCCTACTGCAGCCCAATCTCACGGCAATTCGTACATATTTTACGAGGTGGCTAATTCGTACGACCTCACTTGTACAAATTCATACGATTTTTGCTAAATCGTACATATTTCATGAGATGCCTAACCCCTCCCCTAAACCTACCCGTCACTGGGGTTTAGACAAATCGTGCAAAATCATACGAGTGAGGTCATACAATTTCGTACGAATTAGCCACCTTGTAAAATATGTACGAATTGGTCGTGAGATAGCGTTACTTATACAATTAAATATCAGATGTATGTAAAGACATTGATAATTATTATGAACAAAATTGTTAGTCATTATCTGTTTCTGAATCTGTCCCTATTGGTCTGCTCTATTCATTTAGCTTTGCAACAAAGCATTTGTTAATATGTCAAGGAAGAAATATGCCAAGGATACAGACTTCTTAAAAGCATAATGGTCTATTTTTGCTATGGTTTATAGCAACTACTCAGCAAATGAAAGTTCTCTTTTCATCTAACCTTACCCAGTAACACACTGATTATGATGACCATTTATATAAGTCCTGCTGCTCTACTTTAGTTGCATAGTGCACTATGTATCTGAGGAAGGAATAAACCAACATGACGAATAAATTATGTCCAAACGACAGCTATTACAGTAAAAGGGACTTCAGAATTCACCTTGAAGACCCCTTTACCTCAATAACAGACCACAGAGAATGTCACAAAGCCAACATCCATGAAAAAACTGTAATTGCTAAACATATAATCACAGACACCAATGGTAAAAGGCAAAAAAGATGGCGAGAGCCACAGTGAAAGCCATTATATCCAAATGGAAAAAAAACGTGGCACAGTAGCGAACCTTCCAAGAAGTGGCCGGCCTTCCAAATGTCTCCCAGAGCACAGCAATAACCTATCCAAGAAGTCACAAAAGACCCAAGGAAAACATTGAAGGAACTGCAGACCTCTCTTGCATCAATAAAGGTCACTGTTTATGACTCCGCTATGCAAAAGACATTGGACAAAAATGGCATCCATGGAACTGTGGCAAGGTGAAAACTACTGCTAACCCGGAAGCCAAAACAAACATCAATGATTCTCAAACCTTTTAGGATAATGTTCAGTAGAACTGTTTTAAAGACAGGGGTCCCATTACATTTTGGATAAACCAACCATCGAATTTCACAGAAAACCAAATGTTTACACTTGCCTTTGTTTTACGACATTTTAATGAAATCTTATATAACAATATAATATAGTTTTTGTATAAAGTCCCAGCATCTCTGGTGAATACGTCCATCTGCAGTGAAGAGCAAAACAGAGCTACAGTGAATGGACAGATCAAAAGATGCTGTCCCTGTTTGGTCACCTCCCACTTTTCAGATCAAAATCCATGCAAATCAGAGGCCACCAAACAGCCAATGTGACCTGACAGCAGCTAGTGACCATGAGCTGCTGTAATGAGCACAGAAAGGCCACTGGCAAACACAACTCAGGAGTAATAATGTCCTTTCTCTGTCTCTCAACCCTTGGGTACCTGATCAGATGAATTAAAATGCAAACATGGCTTGGCAAGAGCTATATGCCTTTGCCTGAAGCGCCTCTTTAATGCTTTAACATAAACAAGAGCAGCAAGTGGAGAGAGGACAGAGAAAAAGAGAGACAGAGAGAGCTGGAGAATAATCAGTGCAGCGCACCTCCACAGGCAGATAGTAGCGCGACTATTTCACATCTCCCAGATAAATGTAGAAAGCTTCAGAGAGAATTATTCAACCGCCTTCTGTGAGCTCTCTCTCTCTCTCTCTCTCTCTCTCTCTTTCTAGTGACCTGCTCTGTATGCTATAGGTATGTTTAAGGTGACATTTATCTTGAATGAAAAAAATAAAGACTAATTATTTTTCTTTTACTAGTCATATAATTCTATATAGTCAAGTATGTCTGATTGCTTAATGAGAATTTGTTCTTTTTGCTTCACTCAGCATGCCATCACTGAAAGATCTGTGATGATTGACACATCAATGCATGCATTACAATGCAAATTAAACCAAAGTACAGTTATACAATGAACCCTTTTCACCTTTCCAGGGCTCTCTCAAATTGTTATAGTTGTGTAAACTTAGTGGTGATCAGAAAACAAAAAACAAAAAACACACACAATAGCGTTTTTATGACTTTCCAAAAGAGGAAAAAAATATCAAGAGATTGATTGCGTTGGTCAGAAGAGAGAAAGATGTCAAGTTTGCTGTCACTCACTTCGTTGTATTAGAAACGTCTCGGGTTACACATGTAACCATGGTTCCCCGAGAGGGAACGAGAAGCCGCGCCCCCTAGGGGGCACTATGGGGAATTCAGCCTGCATGACCGGTGTCTGAAGCATATGTGAAACAACGCCAATCTATTGGCCCGCATGGCCCATGACATCATAGGGGGGGTGCCCGGAAGTATAAGAGGGCACCTGCTGAATACGTCATCCACTTAGCTGTCTGAAGGAGACGTAGACAGGCAGGCCGAAGGCATGGCAAGGGGGCGCAGCGTCTCATTCCCCCTCGGGGAACCATGGTTACATGTGTAACCCGAGACGTTCCCCTTCTAGGGAACGAGACGCTGCGCCCTCTAGGGGACACTGTGGGGAATGAAATCCAACCACGCCGTGCCGAGGCACAGACCTGTCCTGGTGGGAGAGCACCAAGGAAGCGACATACATACACCTAAGCCTAGCCTTAGAAAGGGGCCATGCCACTGACACCACAGGCCGCTCACGCAACTTGGCAAAAACGGGGGAACCTGAATAGATCAAGGGGAATATCCCACCCAAGTTAAGAGCACAGCTATCCTCAGATAGCTATGCTATGTGAGCAGAACTAGCCTGGATACACAAGACCACTGAAGAGGCTAACTAGAAAGCCTCTAGAGGAGCTCAAGAGATCGCTACTTAAATCCCAGGTAAAGAGAGTAGCTGCTGAGCTAGAACACAGCTATCCTCAGATAGCTATGTCCCTAAGGTCTTATGAAGGCTTGTGGACCAGAATAACATAGCTGAGATAGCCTTCCTACAGAGCTGCCTAGACCACAGAGAATAGGTCATCTACTTACAACCCTAGCAGGGGAGATAGCATTGTGTAGGCAAAGGCTCGAGGAGACCGCTACTTAAAGACCCTAAGAAGGGGAGCTAGCACATAGATATCCTCAGCTCAGATAGCTATGAACCAAGGAAGGGCTACCGGAAGGGGGACTGAGTGAAACTACCCAGACCACAAAGAGTGGGCTGTCTACTTACGACCCAAGAGGTAAGACAGCACTGTCTAGGTAAGGGCTCAAGAGACTGCTACTTAAAACCCTAAGCAGGGGAACGGTCACTGAGCTAGCACATAGCTATCCTCAGATAGCTAGGCTCTAGGAAAGGGGACCACTCCATAAGAGGGCTCACCGTAACTGCAGTAGAAGACAGCTAGCCTCAGATAGCTGTATTCAAGTAAGCCCGACCGGCTATAATGGCTGGAATATAACCACCCTCAGATTGTTATACTGAGGAGGTCCCCAAAAGCAGTATTCAAGCTGGAACACAGCTATCCTCGAATAGCAGATTCCTAGACAAAGACTTCAGCACTTAATTGGGAGAACTTGTTCCAAGAGGAACCCAACCTAGTTAACGAGCCAGGCTAAAACATGGCTATCCTCAGACCGCCATATTCCAGAACAAAGTAAGCCGGCCACATAACCATCCGCAGACAGCTACACTCTGGCTTAACACAGGAAGAGACATTCCCCATAACCACTCTAGGTGCTGAAAACCCTGGGAGAGAAAACTTGCAAGCCTCTCTCCACAGAGCATAAAAATATATTCATGCCCAGCGAGGCTCTCCACGCACAATAAAATGCATATTAGAGAGGCACAGCCTAGCCGAATATAGCTCCACCCACGATCCAGCAGGATCGTGGCTGAAACGACTCCGTGCTCACACTTTATCGTCATAACAACCCAATAGTATCCAACAACCCGTTTAGAGAGGGTGTGCGGATCTCGCAGATCATGACCGCGAGGTGAGAAACTGTGCTTCAGCAATAGCGGAACCACGCCGTGAGACACAAACACTTTGTTCCGCATCCCTCAGGAATAGGAACAAACGTGAGCGGAGCCTAGACCCCGTGACTCATCACGATGCGCGCATTGCTCTGATTGCGCGTGCTCTTCGCCGAGACAAACGCGAAAGCAGAACATTCCCTCGCGTGTTAGAATCCAAACACGGAGACACACATCCCCTAAAGTGCTGCTCGAGCTTGAGCGCTATCCGTGGGATCTGATAACCCAAAAAGAGCGTCTTAATCCCACGAATCCCGCGATCCCAAACAGGACCCAAACCACGAGACGCAAACACCTGTCACTCATCTCTCGAGAAGAGGGACAAACACGTTCTGTGCCCTCAAGCACTGAACACGCAAGCTCCTGACCAAGACACATGACAGATAGATTGCGCGTGCCTCTGGAACGGAGGCGCACACTTTCCACTCCGCTCACCTGCCTTGGTCTCTCACACGCACTTCAAACAGACGGCTCCTGAAGACAGCTAAGTGGATGACGTACTCAGCAGGTGCCCTCTTATACTTCCGGGCACCCCGCCTATGACATCATGGGCCATGTGGGCCAATAGATTGGCGTTGTTTCACATGTGCTTCAGACACCGGTCATGCAGGCTGCATTTCCCATAGTGCCCCCTAGGGGGCGCAGCGTCTCGTTCCCCAGAAGGGGAACTCTCATTAACTTGTTTAGTGTAAATTAATGCAAATGTAATAAAACACAAGTATTATATAAGTATTATAAAAAACAATAAGCAATGATACAATTTACAATGTTATTTCATCACAGTCTATGAAAAGGGTCTATAATACCACACTGTTTTTGATCTGCTTTAATATGTGAATGTGCACAGATCTGCTGTGTGTTGAAATGTATAGCATAGTTACACACAATAACTGACTGACACACATAAACACATTCTCTTTTAGATATACTGTAAGGATCACAAGCTTCTGTCACGCTTATGTTGTTTTCCCTTCAGTCACCTTTGACCTTTAATATTTTGTCACCTTGTTTGGGTCAGAAAGAGCTTGACCAAATCACAAACCTCCTGCTTTCCTTGTCATCTTTGACACAGATGAGATCAAAGACAGGCTAGTGACATTTTGGGGAAATATCAGTTTGTACCTGTGCGTGTGTGTTAGAATGTGTGTGTGTGCAGATCCTGGATTGCTGGGCCCTCTGTTCTGCTGAATAATTTGACAAGATAAACTGTCACACTTGTCTCTTGCTTTTATCCATCACCTAACATCTTTGAGGAAGAGAGAGAGAAAAAAAAACCTTTTCAGCTTGATTATTCCTTGTTTTCATATATTCAGTAGTGTTAATATTATACAGTTTTTAAAAAAAAATATGAAATATATAAAATTCTATCATGTCATATTCATTTATTTTGCTCAGGCTGAAATAGATTATCATTTTTATGGAAACTTATTTCCGCCACATGTTAAAAAAAAAAATATATATATATAATTTATGTTGTCAACAGATTTAATTATTGACAAAAACTATCATCATGATAAGTCTTGTCTCATAAATTCAGAAAATACCTTTTTTTTTTTTTGCTAATTTTCAAGATATTCAGGTATATGGAGAAACAAAACATTCTAGAACATTCCATTCTAAAGCATTCCAGCATCAAATGAGATAGCTTAAAGTTCTAGTTCCAGTCCATTATGCCGCTTGCCGGCTCAATTTGGTGTCATATACGTAAGAAATCCGTAAGTAACTTCTAATCGTGCTGACCTGCCCCGGTAACTGTACATCTTTCCATTGATCTGATGTGATTGATAGCAGGTTGTGCTGTGGTCTCGAATGATTGCCTATCCACCCCAGAGCCGGTCTCGGTTCAGATGGGCTTTATGAGTCCAGGCCTCTGAATGTAATTAGATGCATTTGTCTCTGCCATGTTAGCTGAGCTCTAACTGTAGCCCACAGAGAAGCCAGTCCTTTATGAGACACTTAAGACTAAACAACACCGTCCTGTCTGCCATAGATCAGTGATACTAATCACATCTGGGCAGACATACAGTATATTTATATGTTTTTGAGTGTGGTTCATATGACTAATTTGTCATACAGTCTCAAGTGGTTCTTTGACTCACTTGGATGCACACAGATCCCCCCCCCCCCCCACAGATTACAGGTAGTATAATGTATTTTGAAGGGCTGAACGATATCTTTTTAGTATTGTTTGGTCATGGCAATGTGTTTAAATTCAATTGGTCCAAAAACCTCAAATAACTGTATTTTAAACATCAAGTATCTTCTGAACAGCTGTGATTGGGGTCATTAGGTTTCAGTGTAGACATAATTTGGAAACTTGCTGGAAGCCTGGTAAAGACAGGGTGCACTACAAATACTCATACACTGGTTTTAATACCACTGTCAGCCACAGGGAAAATCAAATAGTTTGTACTGTAAACACACACACAATATGTATCCTAGGGTAAACTACCTCCATCGACCACATAAACACTTTCATATAAGCTTTTATTCTACTAAAAATGTCAAGACTTAGACCAGGTTTTAGAAGACAAAAATGAGGTGTAGGATGCAGTCGAGATGTACTACGAGAATGTAATCTTTCTTTGAGTGATCTGGATAATCCTACTAATACTATTAATAAGAGGAAGATGAACAACAACAACAATAAAAATAATAATAATAAATTATTAAAAATTAACACAAATAATTATGCCCCCTGACCTATACATAAGTGCATGTGTTTTTCTTTTGAATGCACTTTTTGGAGCTTTTCTCAACAAAAGATTATTTCATTATATAATCGGGTATAAGGTAATACAGACATTTGTAATCAATTGACAGCAGTTCCCAAACTTACAAACATTGTCCTATATTGTGATATGTGCTAGTACTTAGCATCGGTTAACCAGATTACGGCACCTGCTGGTAAACAGGCTCCTGCAGCTCTTAAAGTCCAATTCAATCTCACAGGGAACAGTGAAAACACCTCCCTGCCGCTCCCAAAGGGAGCCAGACAACATCACTGCTGTAATCCTATTGCAAATCATGCTGAATACAGCCTCTCTCTCTGCAGAAGCTGTCCATTCACTCTCAGAGAGCGGAGGATTTGGATTTTCAGAGAGAGGAAGAGAGTGTGACTGAAAGAGAGAAAAACGAGAGAGAGGAGGATGTGTCAGGTGTTGTGTTTAGATGTGTAAATATCAGGTTTGAGCGTCTCTGAGTGATTGATGGAAATTTCTGATCCATAACAGACACTCAGGGTTGACAAAGTGAACTAGAAGCTTCGGGTCATCTGTATCTCTGTAAGTGTGTGTGTTAGAGAGATCTATCAGGAAGAGGCACTAGATAGCCTTCTGGACACTTGTTACTCAATACATTTGTCTTCTGCTACAACACAGTGTGTGTGTAGGCATGCGTGTGGCAGTTTGTGTTTGTTTTTGTAACTCCAAAACCTAGTGAGCTGCCCACCTATTTTATGTCATTTTAGGCATGCTGCCTTTAAAATTTGGCCAAATTCTATCCTAGGATGCATTGTGAAGAGCTCAATATGAGAAAACATTAACCCTGCATTCCAAAATGCCTACTTCCTAACTATACAGTAGGTGAAATACAAAGTTTGTCTGCATTCATAGTATTCATAAAACAGTAGGCGAAAAGTACCCAGATGACGTATTACATCCACCAAGATACAGTACATGCTCACGTTTTACAATCCCATGAAGCCAAGGGGGAAGAGTTGTGAATGACAGTGAAGTAATGCAAACTGACAGCGTAAGTCACATGACAATGACAAGATGACGGAAATAGTACTTTCAGATTACATTCATACTAAACTATTATTCTATATAGAACATGCATTTTTAACGCAAAAAGAAATGCAAATTTATTTCTTTTCAAATTTTGGATGCCCCTTAGCTATTTTACTGGATATAAAATATGCTATGTACTTCTATTCTTGAAGTATAACATTAAGTGTTGCTGCCTAAAACATAACATTCCAAATTAGTCTCTTAAGAGGTTCCTTTTCTACAAAGGACGTCTCGGCTGTGCTATTTTTTAAAACATTGTGTGAAGTTAAAAATACTTAGGCATGCAAAGCAGCAGGTAAACAATAGGCCAATCAGACGAATCCAGTTGGAACAAGAACGTATATTGAGTGTGTATTGAGTGTCTACATAAGCAAACATGTATTGGAGGTTCCCAGTTTCAGAACAAGCTCTAGATTCGATTTGGATTCCAGTTCAATTAGAATCAATTAGGTTTTATTTTGCATAAATCAGTATCATAATGTTCATTTTGCTTACAGAAAGAACCATGGTGAATTGTAGACTGCAGTAAATTGTACTGCAGTGGTGAAAATTAAGCAGTGGTAAAGGAAACGGTGGCATTGAGCTTCATATTTTAAGAGCTTAAATAAAGATGAATCAGAAAACCAATATTTTTACCCAGCCGTAAAATATGCCTTCTGATCAAGTCCACTGCACTCCGTCAAGCTTCCATTTGGGAGAATGTTTGTATCTGAGATCTGAGCAGAGAAGATTTTACCTCCTTGTGTGTTGAAGTGAAACTGTTCTTAGCACCAGCATCTCTTCTAGACAGTTGTCATTGTGAGAGGAGAGCTGAGTCACCCAACCAACCCACCGTCAAGGTTTCACTGTCAAGACACCTCGAAGAAGACGAGAACTGTGTGTGTGGGGGTTAGAGAGAAAGAGAGTTTTTCTTTGCTTCAAGACACTATAAGACAATGACAAAGGGTAGCAGTAATGACCTGCTGTTGTTTACACGGCCCACTCAACAAGTTGTGTGTGCGCACATGTGTACCAAACACTTGCTTTGTATTCCAGACCTTTTCAGAGTTCTGCACCTCTTACTTTGTCCTTCTCTTTATTTTGTCCTTTATGTGCTTGGCTAATCAGAGCTGAGCTTGAGTTTAGTCTGCGTTTAATTTTGCTCTATCTGTTGAGGGACTGTCTCTTCACCTCTTGTGACTCTTTGAAGGGCACTGTAGGCTCTGCATCTCTCTGCGGATGTACACACACGCACGCATGACTCTATTCACAAAGCTCGTCCATAACTCCAGCAAAGCAGAGGACAAACCTTCACTGCCAAATTACAGCACACAGGGATCGATGAGGCTTTATTTCAGGGGCAAACACTGCTGGGTTATTGTGCTGTTTTCTCCCTCACTTTCTCTCCTTCTTGTGTTTGAACGGGTTTCTCTTGGATTCTGATAAACCAGCTTTTCCGAACTTAATGGAGATCCAGTCTAAGTGATTTTTATGACAAAAGGACACTATCAGCCTCCATTTTAAACACACTGTAATCATAATTTTATCGGTAAAAGACTAGAAATGCTATGGTAAACCTGTTAACAGAAAATATCCTTACTATATGAAGAAAAACTG
This sequence comes from Onychostoma macrolepis, assembly GCF_012432095.1. Lineage (NCBI taxonomy): Eukaryota > Metazoa > Chordata > Actinopteri > Cypriniformes > Cyprinidae > Onychostoma > Onychostoma macrolepis. The sequence continues at coordinate 22,763,527 of NC_081158.1, read as the reverse complement.
TAATAAATCGAATGCATTTAATGCAGTTTTACAGTAAAATATTTCATTTTTTAAGAGAAAAAAAGAACAGGTCATCCTATTTATAGTAAAAAAAAAAAAAAAATGTAATTAAAATTTCATTTTAAAATAACTTTTTTTCTTATCAGTTATAAGGGCTTTATATTACATCTCATGTTGTTAAATTGATGTTTATTGCATCATTTTAGTGTCACATGTGTTACCATTATGGTGTTTTTTTATTTGTGTGCATGACACTGTGCGCATCTTCTATATTTTGAATTTACCTCATATTGTGGAAAAGCTACTTGTGATGAGGTTTGCATCTACATGTGTTTTTTTTCATTACCACATGTGTTTTTTGGTGGTTGTCAATGAATTATAAAGGCACTAAACATGTTTTAGTACTTTAGAAGGTAGTATTTTAACATTATATCAGTTTTTATACCATTTTCTTTTACTAAATGTAAGTTAAATCCATAAAACCTAAAATGCTGCTACCATATTAGATTGATATACTTTTCCCCACAGTACATTTCTCCATTTTTCAGAAGATTCTACATTTATGAAATAAAAGACCTCTTCCAAAACCTGGTAAGTACCCCTCTACATAGTCTTCTTCAGCCAGTAACCTAACTGAAATAGGACCACATACTTCCCAGAAATCTCAGCAAATTTCTTCGTAATTGGGTGTTTATTTAATAATACGACAAATTTAATTATGCATTCAGCTGTCTATTAGAGTATAGCATTCTCAGTTTTAACACATTTAAAATTTAAATTCATTCAGCAGATTATCCCCCAAAATCAGCATACTCCTGGATCTGCTCATTAGAAATGCTCTTCATAGACACTCATAACTCATAACTCATGATTCTAAACTAATGATGCAATATTCAGGGTTGGAAGATGATGCAAATCTAAAAATCTTTCTAGCAAATCTACATAATTTTTTATTGTATATATATTTTGTAATATAACATTTATGATTAATGAAAATAATATAAAATACACACAGAATGATTTTGAATTAAATAAAAGTACATTTACATGCTAGGCTGTAAGTAGAGGTCTGTGCGGGACTGTTTTTTTAGTCCTGCTCCTGCCCGCTTCTACAAGGTTATATTCTGCACCCACCCGCTCCCGCGATATATTCACTCTTTGTTCACCCACTGTCCGCTTAGAATAATTTTCTTTCCGACCCGACCGTTCCCGCTAAATTTAGATATTGTTTCCAGAACCTCACATTTAAATTTCTGCTACTAAAAGAAAGATAGATAGGCTAACAAATAAAAGTGTAGTCTGCACAAAATTGTATTTGTTATTTTATTCGTCTTGTCAAGAGTCTTGAATTTATTGACAGCAAAATGTTAAGACCACTGCCATCACAGGAGGAAAAAAGTGTCACAGAGAAAATAAAAATGTTGTACAAAAATTGTATTTCTTATTTTTATTCGTCTTGTCAGGATACAATTCGTTGTAAAAAATGTAGGTTATACAAAAATAATCTATTAGCTAGGCTATTTTATTTGTCTTGTCAAAATACTAAATTCGTTTAACATTTTGCTGTTAACACAGTAGGAAAAGTGTCGCAGAGAAAAATAAATAAATAAATACGACATCTGTCATTTAAAATTATAGGCTAAGAGAAATATAAACAAAGCCAAGTTGAAAGTTCTTTAAGGACAGCGCATCCACACTTTTCTCCATCCTTATTCTGCTTTGTCACTCATCGACAACCCGCCTGTTCTGTTTGAGGGTCGTATATTCACCACCGGTAGGCTACAGCCTGTTCTGAGAATCGTTATGCACATGCTGCACACAGACCTCGCAAATAAAACGTGTGACGCAGAAAGCATTGGTTCATGCGTGCAGCATGAGCATAACAGTCCTGAGTGCAGGCTGTACCGGTGGTCAATGAGAATAAAGCACAGATATGCTGTTCTGAAAGGACGTCAGGAACGGGATATTGTTAGACCGCCCGCTCCCATTCAAATTACACCAGATTTACCGACCGCTATCGCGTTTTATTCGGAAATTTAATCCCACGTCGCAAGAAATCTGGTCGGGTCCCGCGGTTTCCACGGGAGAGCCGCGGGAATGCAGACCTCTAGCTGCAGGTTTTTTTCATCTCTTTCCGTCTCTCTCTGTCCACAGAAAAAAAGATAAGGTTCAACCTGACTGGAATTTAGTCTTCAGTACCCGATAGAGAGGCAGGTATGCAATTACTGACCCATTCCTGCTGTCAGCAATACAGCATTGCTCATACTGTGTGTGAAAGAGTCCTGTTATAAAGTGGTAGTCCACTTATCACCCTTTCTCACGCTGCAGTGCCAAAACGGTTTCATGACCTCTGACCCTTGAATGCTGGTTGTTAAAAACCATCTATAGTGTTGATACCGAGGAACCGTAGCCATTATTCAATCTGAGAGTGAGTGGCTGTGTGTGAAAGGATGTCCCTCATTTAGTCTTCTCTCATACATGCACACTCATGGTTGTGCCGAGGGAATTTCCCCTCTCAGAATCCCTGAACATTTTTTGGTCCACTTGTGTTTCATACTCCTATGTGCGTCACTGTATTATTGTTTCGGAAAATGAGTGACAAGTGGGAGAACCGTGGGTTCCTCAAAGGCCAGGAGGGGTTCGGTGCTAATTACTAAAAGCTATTCTTGTGCGTCCAGAGGGATTGCTGTAATTCACCATGTTTTTGATGTGAAAGTGTTCACAGCTTCTTGTTTGAATCAATGGCCGGTTTATTTTCTCAGGACAATATTACACAACAGTGACTGCACACCAAGGCCAGAAGTCATTTTTTCATTCAATTTCCTCAAAGGCATTTGAAAAATAACAAAGAATTCAAGCAATGAGTCAAACTAACCAAATGATGAATCATAATATTACATCATTTGATACAAAGTAATGGAGTATCAGAGCACAAAACTGCTACAAAACTGTGTACTTGAGAGCAAATTAACAAATGATTCATCCCATTGCTAATGACGCAATCAATTCACTTTGAGTTTTGTGTTATTTAATGTACTTTCTTGCAAATAGCAACTGCTGTCTTTTAAGTACTAATTCTAAAGTTACAACTTTAGAATTAGCACTTTCCATGATAACTACGATTGATTGATTAGTCTCTCTTAAGGGTTGTGGTGGATAGTATGCTAATTCACCTTCATTTCTTAATGACTGAAGCATAGCATTTTTTTAGCAGTGGTTTTGTGATTTTTTAAGATAAACATTCTGAATTTACACACGTTTTATTTAATTTAATTTACAATATTTGGCTTTGTATAATTGTATTTGTATGTAATTGTGTTGCAGTTTGTGGTTGAGGAAAACCAGCATCACACAGTTGAGTCGCAATAGTCTTTGTCCAGTGATTTTTATTTAAAGTGTTTAGAGTTATTAAAGCCTTTCCTCTTGTTATAGTATCCAGTTCTTGTTTTGATACACAGAGGGATCTATGGAGACTCGTACGGCTCACTAACTCTTCAAACACAAGCATATGCATAAACAGCATTACAAAAGTGCATATGTTTGTTATAGGATAACACATTTTTTTTTTCATGAGATGTGAGAGAAAGAGGAATCATTTGAGGCTGTAATCTTTCTTTTTGTGCCAGAAAGTGTTGTTTGTTAATGCAAATCCAGATTAAAAAGACTCCTTTTCCCTTTCTCTCTCTCTCTCTGTATTATCTCTGTGTCTTTCTGTCGGTTCTCTCAGCCTCCACACTACTCAGCATGGAAGTGGCCTGTCAAAACAGCTCTCTCTCACCTAAACCAATGCATTAAGATAGCCCATTATGGTTCCTCATGCTCGGCCCAAACGCTCATTGTAAATCTCATGTAAAGCAATGACACAACAAACCTCCACAAAGGGTTTTATAGCTTTTAATTGTTTCATAGCATCATCGATTTTTAAGTATGCAAAATTCTTTAGTAAATATAACCCATAGGTTTCTTTTTTCAATCAGGATAAATTAAATTCAGTACAAGAAATACTGCCATGGAAAATACTTTATGCTTAAAAAGAAATTTCGGGATGAAATATGACCCAGAGATTGACCCAGTAAATTGTGAATATGATGACACAAAGGGACACATATATACATGCAATCTTCCACAGGATTAGAACTCAGAGGATGTACAGTCACTCCTTGACATGTCTTTGTCTATAACATGCGCACTGTCACAGTGCACACACACACACGAGGGAAGCGAGGATAACCCAAAAAACAGTCTTTAATTCAAACCAACAGGGCAAGACAAGGCAGGGCTGACACACAGGAACACTGGGAGTAACGAGTAGACCAGACGAAAAGGAACTAAACGGGCAGGAACTAATATACACTGGATAATTACACACACACCTGAACTGAATAAACTAATAATCACACTGAACAAGGACAGGAACATGACCAAATATAGAAACATGAGGGCGTGAAACACAACACACGACAGAGGACTGACATGCACACACAAGGGCCCTGTCTCAAGGAGCAGCAGAGGTGTGTACTCCAATCAAATGCATCACTACAGACACTGGTGTGAAATCTCACAGGACAGAGGAAAGAACGAGGATGGAGGGAACAAAGAGGAGAAAAGAGAACGAGAGAGAGCTTGTGAATCGATCCGGACACAGCGTCTGGAACGGCTGGAGTTGTAACCCGTGAAATGTGTGCATGTCCCATGAGTCTGCTGCACTCTTAACTCCAAGTCGAGCTCAAACCCAACTCTGACTCTCTTACTGGAGACTGAGAACTATTATGGGGAGTTTGAGAGGTCTGACATCTCCTAATCAACAATTTTTCCCCTCCAAAGAATTTCAAACTATATTAAACTGTTTTAATTCTATCTATTAAATAAGTTGCATTTTCAAACATTTCACCTTCCACCAAATAGACCGAACAGAATAGAAATCATGTTCCTCTGAGGAGGTTACCTTAGCAACAGTATGCCACTTGAGTACTTTCCATTAGGATCAGTATCAGAACATTGGCAAAACCTAACTAGTGTAATAATAGTATTTTTCACTTTATTACACATTCACATATATTGAAAATAAATTATTGAAAACATCAACAATAATTGCACATTTTTAAACCAGTTTAGCCATCAGGGACAACTTTCATGCTACCTAAAGTACCTATTGTACACCGAAATGTGCTGATCCGCCAACTATATCATGAATAATGCATATTTTGATATATAGCTCATTTGACTCACACAGTATATAATTCACACACTTGGTGTTTTTGAAGACTTAGAATCTACTATCATTCTCTTGCCATATGGTGTGATCATCCACATACTTACGAGTCTAATATTTCATTTTACATTCACATATTAACATTTAATTGGTTTAATAATGAATTCATGATAACGCCCAATGATTAATTCATTTATTGCATCTAGTAAAACTATCAAATATCTTCATACGTTCACCAACTATAACACAAAGACACCATTCCAAAACATAATTTTTGCTCCTGTCTGCATGTGAAAGAAAGTTTCCTTTTGTGTTGCCACTATCAGAACACCCTTGAGGGAAGGTGATTGAAAGGGTGTATAATTTTCATCTGACAAGGACTCCATGAATAAGTCATTCCGCCAAGACGTGCTATAAAACCTAATAATTGACTTCTGGCTGTAGTTTGTGTGGCTGTGGGTGCTGTGCTACTCATATCATAATGTAGTAATGGGGATGCGCGTGTGTGTGTGTGTTTAGTGTCAGATCTCTCAGAGAGGCATCAACAGAGGCATTTGATTAGATGGAAGATGGAAACATCACTGGTTGAGTTACCACTCTGGTTTCTTAAACCGTCTCTAGTCCCTCACTTTTAAAGGTCAATGCAATGAACATTTTATTTTTCAATCAATTAAGGTGACTTATTGTGAGTATATGGAACAGAGGTGATGGAGGGAAGCTTTCAGCCCTGTGTTTTAGAAATGTATTTATTCTCGGAGCTGTCAGCACTTTTCCTCCGTCTGCTTATAGTCATTCAAATCATTGTGCTGTAGGAATTACACCGGCAAATGCCTGAATGATTGTGTTCCGTGCTTTTCATTAAAATAAACCTGTGAAAGGGAAAAAAATGAGAAAAAGAATACGAAGAGATGAAGAGGGAAAGCAGGAATGAGATTGAAAAGGAGAGAGAGCACGATGAAATGGGCACTCATAAATATTATAATTGTCCAGAGGTGGGTGGCGGCAAGTTGACTGTGATTGATTGACACGGAACACTGTCTGACCCTTTAGACGAGAAGAACATCAGCGAGTTTGAATGTGATAGAAGAGTTTTTGGTCAGGACATTTCCTACGGCACGCAAGATAGATATGGCATCTGTATCAATGTAAAACAGACATTCTACTTCTCTCTGGAGTAAATATGCAAAAACAATAATAATTTTTCATTTTTTAACATTTATTTTATTATATATTGTTATTTTACACAACAATATTAAGTAGCACCACTTATTTTAAATTGCAATTATATTTCACAGTAGTACTGTTTTTGTATTTTTGATCAAATAAATGCAGTCTTGGTGAGCATAAAAGCTCTTGAATGGTCATATTTGTATAAAGAAAGAAAGAAAAATAAATAAATAAATAAATAAAGTGTGTTTTCAAATCCACAAAAATACAAAGAGGTTTGGAATGATGTGATGGTGAGTAAATAATGACAGAAGTTTTATTTTTGGCCAAACTACTTTAATAGCATGGGAAAGGTTAGCCATCCTTAAAAAGATTTTATTTTAGTTTACCACATATCTTCCGTTACTTACAGCTATACCTTCCTAAGCACGCCTGGTCTGGTCTGAACCCTGGTGTCACCTCTTTTCCATCATCTATCCTCTCAGTGTCCAAACTAAACCCCAAAACATTCGCTTTATGAGATCCTTCAGCACAGTCTTGGAGGTAATGAATGGTGCAGTCTGTGGAGTTTGAATCAAGTCTGAATCCCTGTTGTGAATTGTTTGTGTCTGACCTCAGGTTATTTGTGACAGAGCTTCAGACCATGTACAGGAGAAACCAGAGAGGAAAGGTTGCCGTTCTCCCCAGTGGCCGCAGCCTTAATTGGGATGACGGTTAGTGTCGGCCCCTGTGTGTTGGATGGAAAGCTTCAGGCTTGAGTGAACAGGTTAGTGAGTTTAATCTCAGCTCAGAGCCTGGAGAAATTCGACCTCACTCTTTTGAGAGATGATTGGCACTTTAATGTGGTCATAGCATGGATCTGGAATGATTCTAATTTTTTTTTCCATTCAGTTCAGAAAAGCGTCAGTTGTGTTTTCAGCTTTCTCTTTCGATGTCCCACTCTGAATGAAATGTTTGTTTTCAAGATGCCAGTCTTCCACGGATAGAAATTCTCACAGAAAAAAAAAAGAAAAATGGATTAGTTATAGAGGATTCAGGATTTTCATTATAGATAGACATTTTTCTGTTTCTTTTTACATACAAAAGTCAAAGCATATCTAACATATAGTGACAGGAATGCAGTTAGAAAAAAGAATAAATAAAAAAATATGATTGCATACAGAGAGAAGCAGTTATTTTTGAGAGATGAGACTGTGAGCTGCCTTACTGCCTACTGGGTCAGAAATGCCTTCTAAGCAAATAGTGTTCCATGTTAAAAGCTTTGATGTTAGCATGTTGCTAAGATAACGATCAGCATGCCAGACAAAAGTGTTCAAAATAAATAGTCCAGTTTTAAAGAAGAAATTTTGAAGAAATTTTACATTACATTACTTGCTCACCAATGGATCCTCTACAGTGAATGGGTGCCGTCATAATGCAAGTCCAAACAGCTGATGAGAAACATCACAATAATCCACAACAGGACTACAGTCCATCAATTATCATAATTAGTTAAAATACATTGATGATAGATTTGTTTCACTTCAGAAGACATTAACTGATGGACTGCAGATTACTTGTGGATTATTGTGATGTTTTTATCAGTTTTCATTCTGACGGCACCCATTGACTGCAGAGGATCCAGTGGTCAGCAAATGATTTGATGCCACATTTCTCCAAATCTGTTCCAAGGAAGAAACAAACTCATGTACATCTTGGATGGCCTGAGGGTGAGTATTTCCATCAAATGTTCATCTTTGGTGAATTATTCTTTTAAAATGCTGCCTATGTGTGCGGCTCACTAGGTTTTGGAATAGAGCTTCTCTGTAAAGAAGCGCACCAAGGGATTCTTGCATAGATCTGGGAAATCATTTGAGTTACGCCTTCCAAATTGACTTTCCAAGCAATTAACATGTATGTTTAATATTGGCACTCATATGCAATTCTCTTTGCGCTCCAAGCTCATTTGTGTCTCCTTTCGACAGCAGTAGCGTTTCTCCTGTGTTTTTAATTAACAGGATCTGATCTATAATCATATGGCGTGGATGAGAGAAGATCATCAATGACATCAGACTAATTGGCTGGATATTTAAAAAAAACTAAATAGTGATATGTTTGACTGATTAGCATCAGAGATCTTGAATTTTAATGCTGTGACTCTGAAACCGTGAAGCTCTGTGCTGTATAAATCTCTGATGGGATGCCGGCTCATGTATGATGCGGTATGTGATAAATAGACGGCTTACACACAGTTGAGCAGCTCACAGTATTTAATATGCTTCTAATGAATCCCATATATCTTTAGCAGGGCTCTCAGACACACCTCTGCTTGTGTCTTACAATGGGAGTCTCTGCCTGCTTGCGTTGTTCATGTTTGCATTGCATCCCATAAATTAAGATCCATTTTTCCTAATTAGGATTGTTCTAATGATTATTAATAGCTGCTTGTGGAGAAGCAGGTTTCTAAGACAAACTTTTACCATGTTAATTAACAATCAGGTAAAAATTAGCTCTATTAGACTGAGATACAGAGTATATATATATGCAAAATTTATATTTTCCATTTACATTTGAGTAAATGTAAAGAACTTACTCACCAGTTGATTGGTAATTTTAATTAGCATACCTAATTTAGTAGTTCTCTAGATAACACATTTAATTTGAATTTTATTTTTAAATTAAATTAAATTAAATTTATTTTTTTTGTGACAGGTGTGACAAAACATATATTAGTTAATTTCTGATGTCCAAAAACTTAGCTGAAATAGAAAGAATGTATTTCAGAATTAAGGCAAAATGACTGCTTCTAAGAAGATGAAGAAGACTGAAAGAAGAAATTGCTCAATTATAGGAATTACTTTTTTCCTTCTGGTGAGGAGTTACTCACCAGTTTTCATTTAGAATGCCTAATGTTTCTCTCTCTCTCTAGAAAAAAAAAAAAAAAACATTTAAAACTTTTTAGTTGAATTGTATTTAATTATGTTTTTTTTTTTTTTTTTTTAATTTAAGTTCTTATTAGACATTTTCGTGGCAGGTGTGGTAAAACAAAGAAATTTGACCCTATTTACATTGTATACAGAGTTCACTCTCTCTAATTGGCTCTGTTTGTTGTGTTTGGACAATCATGTCCAATCAGAAACAGCGCTTTGTTCATCGGTGAGCACAATACCAGCTCTCACAGCTTATCTCCTCCGTGTCCATTTACATTCAGATGAAGTGAGTGCTCAAGATTGGTTGTTTGTAGATGAGGCCAAGATGCAGGATCAGATTACTTCAGTGGTTGCTTTATTGCTTGATCCAGACGACTAAAACTGAAATCTTTAGCAGAGCTCGTGGAGGAGGAAAGCAACCTCATGGGCACACAAAGGTTTTGTTATCGCTTTAATCATTGGAACGGTGTCAGCCATGTTGAAGTCTCTCAGCACTGACTGCTGTGATGACTGATTTACCGTCTTAAATGAATCCCACTGAAATCAGATTTGTTTTCACGCATCGATTCCTCTTTTGGAATCGATGAACAAATTTGTGTATTACGATCAGATTAGTGGCCGATTCATAATATTTAATCTTTGGTCCATCCAAATATTGAATATTTGGTTACATTCTTGCTCCAAAGTACAGTACAAACTGTCTCACGAGCACAAAGAAACATTCGTATCATTCCAGGAACTCGCATGAGGACTGCTGCAGCATAACCGATGGGCTGTCATGGTTTCAAGCCAAATCCCTTAAGCTCCTCTTGAGATGTTAGAGGTTCTTTAAAAAGACTCGTCTCCAGCACGGTTAAAGACACTGTGCTACAATTACTCAAGGTCTACTCTGAGGACACTCTTGGGATATTTTTGTGTGAATAGAGGATAGTGGCTGCATTTAGCTAGTTAAATTGATGCTATTGGAGATCAACTTGAATTGCGGTTTGATTTTTTTCCTCTTTCTCTTTTTTGTTTGTTCACCTTGCTTGTTAAAGCTTACAATGAAAACAAGATCAATAGATCCACATCAGTCTGCTCAATAGATTTGGGTTTTTGAATGAGTCCTTGTTGTTTCCACTGCACAAATCTAATTTTCTAATCAATTTTGCAAAAGAGCAACAGCAGATATGCTCGGGTCTGTAGGTACATTTATTCTGTTTTATCTCAGCGCAAATTCATCTGTTTCATCTGAGTCAGAGTGTCGTACCTTGTAGTACATTGTTCACATCAAAATGTTTTTCTGATGAACAGAAATTGGGCTGATATAGAAGCGATATTGGATTTCTGAATAAAAGGCAGTACACCTGCTTATATAAGATAGTAAATTGTAATGTAATGAAAGTTTTAAGCATTAAAACTTACAGACCAAAACTATTTTATTCAGCCATTTTAGAAATTGCTCAATTATAAATGAAGAAATGACTTTTTTCTTCTTTTTATCCACAGTTTTCTTCAGTCAATTTGGCTTGAAATCACTTAATGTGCAGACTATAATCAAACTTTGAAGATAATTTCAGCCATATAACCCCTTTTTTCTGTTTTTCATGTTGCACAGCTGCTCCAGCAATTTTATTATCCTGCTCATCTGGAATGGTACAGTTTGATTACATTTTGATTAGCGCAAGGTCTCTAACATCCACCAGCTCCGTGATGTCGTCATGGAGGAGTGGAAGAGGACTCCAGTAGCAACCTGTGAAGCTCTGGTGAACTCCATGCCCAAGAGGGTTAAGGCAGTGCTGGAAAATAATGGTGGCCACACAAAATATTGACACTTTGGGCCCAATTTGGACATTTTCACTTAGGGGTGTACTCACTTTTGAGGCCAGCGGTTTAGACATTAATGGCTTTGTGTTTGTGAAATAAAATGTATTTTTGTTTATTTGTAAAACATTATTACAGTTTAAAATAAATATATTTTAAAATGTAATTTATTCCTTTATAGCTGCATTTTTAGCAGCTGTTACTGCAGTCTTCAGTGTCACATGATCCTTCAGAAATTATTCTAATGCTGCTTAATATTTAAATTTTTGGGGGGAAATGGTGACATGTTTATTGAGGGTTCTGATAAATAAAAAGTTAAAAAGAACAGCATTTATTTGATATATAAATACAATATACCTTTTGTAACATTATAAATGTCACTGTCATTTTTGATTAATTTAATGTGTTCTTGCTGAATAATAATAATAAAAAAAAATCTTACTGACCTCAAATTTTTGAACAGGAGTTTAATTAGCTTGTTTTTATACTGATGGATTGCCTGTTATAAAAGTAGTTACAGAGTTAGATAAAATTATTCATTTTTCACAGTTACTAGATTCTAGCATCATACTGCACATTCTCAGATGATATGCAGCTTCGATGCATTGTGCAGTATCATTTACACAAAACCAAAGTCTAAAACCCAAATGTACCTAAAACTTTGCATTATTCCTTTGCTACTTTCAGCACTTGTATTTTCTTCTGGAAATGCAAATGTAGTTTTTTCAGACCAAAGCTGTCTTAGCCAATGGTTTAATTTTGGGTCAACTTCCTCTTTCTATCTCTCCCTCACACTCATCCTTTTGATAACATTCAGCAAAGAAATATTTCTATCTTATAAAGCGGCCTGCTCTGAAGTCAAGTCAGCACTGCACAACAAAGACCACAACAGCTTCCCTTTGGCTGCAGATTGAGAACACCAGGCCTCTCAAAGCTGGATAATCCAAACCGATAGCGTCAGATTCCCTTTATCTGCTCAACCTTAATACTGCCGTGAATAAGAGGCCAGACACACTATGACCTAATGGAGAGGACAGACTCTGACACGTGGCGCCAACTATGCTTTGCCACCTTCAAGTGGTACCATCATCCTCCACTTGCTATCTCACTTTTAGTGTTGTCTTCCTTTTCCGCAGTGCTTTCCTCACTGTAATCATGCATTAATTGATAGCTTGTTGATATGTGCATCAGGTAATGCCTTCTTTAGTGTCTGATGCGGATATACAGTAATAGTTCCCTGCAGCTCCCCAAGAGATGGAAATGACCCCAGCACATTTTGCCTGTTTCTGAATGGCCATCTTTTACAGCCCACTTTCAAGCTAATAGGAAAGATAAGGCCTTTCCCCCCGAACAATCATCACAGCTTCTAGCTCTATCAGCGATCCAGTTGTGTAATATACTCCTCCTGTGAAGAGATGACCCTCCCTATGGGCCAGCAGATCAAAGCCTCTTCAGCCCTGATGGCATAATTGGAGAAAAATAGATGTGGAGGTAACGGAGCAAAGCTTTGACACTAGCAGGTTCCATTAGCGAAATCAAATCTCATGTGCACTGCTAGCACATATCACTTGTTTGGCTTCTTTACTTCACAATGTACGTGATTATTTGATATTACTCTATAGGTGTCATGTCTAAGTCTAGAATTAGAGGTACAGCTGATGGGCTGAATAAAAAGTGGATTATGAAATATCTCTCGGCACTCATGACAAAGGTATGATTCAGGTCATTTTAATGAACTGTTGATAATGAATGAAAAAAAAAATCCTGTAAATCCTCGCCATATGATTATTGGATTATGCAATTATTCCATATGTTGTACATAGATGTAATGTGTATTTTTTTACGTAATACCTACAAAAATGCAGAAATTTATAGACGTCTTCTCAAAAATCAGCCATTTTGCTTCATGCTGCATTATCCATGAATGTAAAAAATGGGGTTTACTTATGCCCAAGTTGCTTTAAATGACTCCAGTTGAATATTTTAAATGTTATGTGAGTGTGTGTGTATGTGTGTGTGCGTGCACGTTTTTTGTGACAAATGAGGACATAAATTTGTATAATGTGTAGCATTTGGACCAAACAGACACACAATTTTACATTTTATTTAACAAATCAATCAGTTATTAGATTAACAAATAGTCATAGATCCCTCACCCAATACACATACTGGGTGCCAGTATGTCTGTCAATGACTTCAGGCCCCCGGTTCCATGGCAACTGATCTGATAACACTAGTTTTATTGCTCAAAGGAATGCGGGCAGAGAAACACTCACTTAATTTCCCCTTAGGAAAATGGACTCTTCTCTAATTAATTCATAGGAAAGCCTTTCTCTGAATGAACACACATATCATTCAGGTCATTGTGTATATTATTACTGTTCTTGTATATGTATATGTTTTTGTGTATTGTATACTGTTTTATGCATGCTTATGATAGATCACTTGTTAATATCACTTTAACTGTACCATGTTTGGTCTCTGTCAATTCGTCTTCGGATGATCTAAATGACAGTGTATATTATATGTTGATAACATACAAGTGTTCTAAGAATCTTTAATAGTCTGTATATCAACTTCCAATCCAACCCCTTGCAAATTACCATGCTCAGGGACAAAGAGTCATAAAACTTTCCCTCCAAAACTTCAAGACACCATTGGCTCTTTGACATCCTAGAGGTGTGACCTCTATATCAGATAAAGCACTCACATTAGCCCTCCAGTCTGCGGTTATTTTTCAGATACTTAGAAGATGAGGATGTGAGCTAGAACGCTTCTGGACCCTTAAGTTTTTGTGCCAGGCCTTGCAGCCTTGACTTTCCATTCAACCAAAGGTCCTCGGACCTCAGATGATCTCTTTCTTAGCTCTTTTTCACTTTCTACCTGGGAAGGAACTCCCAATCACCACCGAGCCAGAATAACATCTGTTGGAATTCATCACTCTTCAACCCGGAAGAACGTGATCACGAGTCCAAAACCTTGAAACCATCAAGACTTTTAATCCGAGACTGCGTTCCGGACAATCGCCAATGACCAAGGAAGTGCAAGTATCGTACATCTAACTAAACAAACAGAGGTTTAGTATAAGTTATAGACCCCGTTATAAATGGCGCTGATGGTTTTACTCAGGTGGTTAACTGACTCTTTCCATAATTTCCATACCCTATGTCCCCACTTTTCAAAACGCTTATAAATCACACAGAATGGAGTGTATTGAAAATCTGAAATAGCACAAAGTTTCCTGTAAGGGGTAGGGTTAGGTGTAGGGTTGGTGTAGGGCAATAGCGCATACAGTTAGTACAGTATAAAAACCATTACACCTATGGGATGTCCCCACTTTTCACAAAAACAAATGTGTGTGTGTGTGTGTTAATGCATCTGTGAAAAGGAAAACAAGTCTGCCGTGTTCTGCAGAAGCATTTTAATTATAAGCAAGACTGTTTTAATATAATGTTGCAGATATTTCAGCAAATACAATTATCTATTTATTAGAATATTGTTAATTTTATTCACTTAAAATTTTTTTAATGTTCTGTAATTGCAAATAAATTATTTGCATTGGCTGTTAATTATAACTAATTTATCTTTAGTCTTTATGCAAATTAGTCTTTGTATTGCTTATATACTCTATATATTCTACTTAGTAAATAGATCCCATTAAAATATTTAAAATCTCAAAGTTTATTTTCATTACATTATTATATACCTTTTTTTGTTAAAATGATCGACAGCCCTTTTTTTACCTAATGTTTTTTTTTTTTTACAGCATGAAATACACCTGTATTTTTTCCTCTGTCTGCTGCAAATAGATGTTATGGATAAGTCACATGGCATTTACTTCTCTAATTTGGTTCAAACAGATGAATGAGAATGCTAGCATATAGCGTTCTCCAGGTACATTAGACCTCCTTGGTATGTATGGCCCAGATTGCCCCTTTTGCTCTGGAAAATCTTGCCAGAGAAAATCCGAGCAGTGTGCCCAGAGACTGATGTTTTAAAACTTTCCTATTTCAGAGTCTTCTCAGCTCAGTGGAGCATTCTGAGTTCATTTTGTTTCACAAAGTAATGCGAGATGCGTGGTAACGTGAAGCATTAGCATGGGAGCCATTAGCAAGAATGAAGAGATGCTCTTATACTCATTAACACTAGTCAAAGTGTTTAGCATTTAGCACTTTTATTAGCTTTTAGTGAAGAAACACAAACCTGCGTACACGTACACACACACAATGAAGGGGATTACGAGGCACAACTCGAATAAAGAGAAAGAAAGCAATATTCATAATCAAATCACCCTCCCATGGCTGAAGAGAGGGTATTTTTCTAATTCTTTGATTTAATAATAAAAATGCTGGGAAAGATTTGACTCTCTGTGTGATCCCATTGGCTCCCTGCTCTGGGTGCAAGAGGTTTATTGCTTGGTTGCTTGAGGCAGTCAGAGCCATTTTGAAACAATGTATGCCAGTATGGATCATAAGCAGCCCTTCTGATTGGCTTATTATTTTATCAGCTGGTCTAGTAAGCACTCAAGCAGATAGTTGCTTGTTACTATACATTACCATAAAGACCTGGAGGATTTACAGCAGAAAGAAGGGAGTATGTGTGAGTCATGTTTCAGGACGAAAAAGGTAAGACATTTTGGGGACTTTTGGCTGAAAAATGACTTAATAAACATGCTAAATAATGTCTTAATGACACTGAAAATGTTTTGTGTGACGGTTAGGTTTAGGGGTAGGGTTATGGTGATTAAAATGATAATTTATTTCATTATTGTGTGTGTACTGTGAACTGATAAACTAGCTCTAGGCCTGTGCTGTTATCACTGTGCTGTGCGACCATGCAGTTCATCCCATTAGCTTTCTCTGGATAAGAACTTTGGAACTTTCAGCTATTAAAGTTATTAAGAAGAAAGTAGTTAGCTTTTGTTTTTTTATGGCTTTTTGTGTTGGAACAAAATGATTCAATTTAAGTCCTTTTTGGACGTTAATATTTTCCCAGAGGAGATAAATTTGTATTTCTATGCAGCACTTTTTATTCAAAAGGTAATTGTTTACAGTCACTTGTGCAACGCATTGGCAAGTATAGATAGATAGATAGATCTAAACATGTTATGAATTATTATTACAATTTAAAATAGCTGTTTTCTATTTGAATGTACAACCCGAATTCCGGAAATGTTGGGACGGTCTTTAAATTTGAATAAAATGAAAACTAAAAGAATTTCAAATCACATTAGCCAATATTTTATTCACAATACAACATAGATAACGTAAAAAATGTTTAAACTGAGAAATGTTACAATTTTATGCACAAAATGATCTCATTTCAAATTTGATGCCTGCTACAGGTCTCAAAATAGTTTGGACAGGGGCATGTTTACCATTGTGTAGCATCTCCTCTTCTTTTCAAAACAGTTTGAAGATGTCTGGGCAGAGGTTATGAGTTTCCGGAGTTTTGGTGTTGGAATTTCTTGCCTGCAGATGGCACCACGTTTTGTGTTTACCGACAGTGGTTTCTGGAAGTATTCCTGGGCCCATTTAGTAATGTCAATGACAGAATCATGCCGATGAGTGATGCAGTGTTGTCTGAGGGCACGAGGAACAACGTTTGTGGGAGCACAACGATGTTTGTGGGAACACGACATTATACAGGGAAGTAAACTGTATGGTGCTTTCAACAATTTAGTCCAGGAGCTCCGGTTGGATGACGCACGGTTTCATACAGCTCCTAGTGCTCCGAAACTAGTACGATCTGTCTACCGGCTATCTTCTCCTTTTTCTTGTTGTTTTTGTTGTTATGGAAACGACTCGCCACTCGCTTGTCATTGGTCAGCTGTCAAAAGGCGTTTTTTTTCAGAAAAGTTAAATTTTTTTCTACTTGAAAAGATGCTCTGAGCTGCAGAAAAAGACGCCAGCGGTGGCATGGTTTACTCCATAGGATTATAATGTAAAACAGATGCCGGCAGCTTCAAAAAATATGCCAATTGTGAACATAGCCTAAAGCTGCCTTAAAACTGTGCCTGCATGTAATATGTTATATATGAGTTACATTAAGAACATGTCTCTGAAATGGTTTTCAAAACTGTCCTGGAGCATCCTAGCACTGTCTCCCTCATCTAACACACCCGATTCAACTCATCAGCTCATTACTAGAGACTGAAATGGGTCAGAAAAGGGGATGAGAGTTGAGAGAAAATACGATGCGTGTCAAATCCGTGTTGCGTTCAGCAGTGACAAAACAACCTAATAACCAGCTGCTGTGATGTCTGTTCATCAAGAATAAAAGAAAAAAGAGAAAATCAATAACTTTTAGATAGCTGTAAGTATTTATCTGTATTTAGTTTAGAATTTAGTGTTTGATAACTTTATTATTATTTAGTGTTTGATAACTTTTATTTTCACTCTAGACTGTGTATTTCTTTGAGGTCTGCGCGCTGATGCGGAAGCGTCTGCAGAAGCGTTCAGCCGTCGTGTTCAGCCTCCTCGTGTGAAGACCGACGAGTGTAAAGACCTGCGACTTTTTCCTGCGCGACTTTAACCAAGCAATGACACCGAGTTACACACTTAAGTATCATTTTTTCCTTCCCTCACACACTCTCCTTTCCTATCCTCTTTCCTTCCACCTCTATCATGTGTCTCCAAAACATTCCGGTTCTCTCTCAACCACGCTCTAACATCACACGCAGACGGCAACGTAATCCTGCTAACCTACGCCCTATCTCTACATCTTCCACTACACCTCTTGCCTTCTCTGTGGGTCAGCTGTCAACAAGGCTGACTTCATTTCTGCTTTTTCTTTAAAATCCACACTCAGCATTTTGGGCTTGACTGAGACCTGGATTCGTCCAGAAGACTCAGCAACCCCAGCTGCTCTCTCTAATAATTTCTCTTTCTCTCACACCCTGTGTCAAATTGGCGGTGGGGGCACTGGCCTGCTAATTTCAAACAATTGGAAATACTCAACCCGCTCTCCCCTATGCAATTACAACTCATTTGAATCTCATGCCATTACTGTATCAGCTCCTATAAAACTCCAGATTGTGGTAATTTACCGTCCCCCTGGCCAAATTCTAGCCACCTTCCTAGAGGAGCTGGATGGGCTGTTGTCCTCTTTCATGGAGGATGGCACTCTACTCTTAGTCTTTGGTGATTTCAACATTCACCTAGACAAGCCTTATGCTACAGACTTCCATCCACTTCATTTGATCTCAAACGCCTTACCACTACTAGCACACACAAATCAGGCAACCAACTTGATTTAATTTACACACGCAATTGTACTGCAGATAACATTCTGGTACAACCACTACATATCTCTGACCATTTCTTCATTACATTTACATTACATTTTGCTACCCGTGTGCCACCAACCCCCCTACCGGTTACTTTTAGACGAAACCTACGCTCCCTTTCTCCCTCCCATCTTTCCTCTGTAGTATCACCTACCCATTTCTCATCTCTGGATGTAAACGCAGCTACTGAGACTTTATGCTCTACTTTAACCTCTTATCTAGACGACATTTGTCCTCTCTCCTCTAGGTCAGCACGGGCTGCCCCTTCTAACCCCTGGTTATCTGATGTTCTTTGTGAACATTGGACTAAACTCAGAGCGGCAGAGAGAAAATGGTGCAAAACAAACGATCCGTCGGACCTCAGTAGGTACCAGTCTTTGCTCTCATCTTTCTCTGCTGAAGTCCACACTGCCAAATCCTCACATTTCCACAACAAGATCAACAGCGCTCCAGACATGCGTAATCTCTTCAGAACATTTAATTCTCTCCTCTGTCCCCCTCCACCACCTCCCACCACTTCTATTACAGCTGATGACTTTGCCACTTTTTTCACAGACAAAACTAGATCGATCAGTGGTCAGTTCTCACCTCCACGCACACAGGACCCCCAACCAACCACATCCACTGCTAAAACTCCCATCTTCTCCTTCTGTTCCCTGACTGAGGCTGAAGTATCCAAACTTCTCCTCTCCAACCATCCTACAACATGTCCTCTTGACCCAATCCCCTCACACCTTCTGCAAGCAATCTCTCCCACACTTTTACCGGCACTCACACACATCATCAACACATCCCTCCTAACAGGCATCTTCCCCACTGCGTTCAAGCAGGCTTGGGTAACCCCACTGCTCAAAAAACCTACATTAAACACTTCTCTTATAGAAAACTACAGACCTGTCTGTCTCCTTCCATTCATAGCGAAAACACTTGAACGAGTTGTCTTCAAACAGGTCTCATTGTTTCTTTCACAGAACAACAAACTGGACGCTAAACAGTCAGGTTTCAGGAGTGGCCATTCAACTGAGACTGCGCTACTCTCAGTCACTGAAGCCCTGTGAATTGCAAAAGCCCATTCCAAATCATCAGTCCTCATTCTGCTGGATGTATCTGCCGCTTTTGACACTGTCAGTCATCAGATACTCCTGTCCACCCTCTCATCACTGGGCATCACTGGGATTCCATTTCGCTGGTTTGAATCCTGTCTCACTGGTAGGTCTTTCAGGGTGGCCTGGGGAGGGGAGGTATCCATAGCACATCGACTGGTCACTGGGGTTCCTCAGGGATCGGTTCTTGGACCCCTCCTCTTCTCCACATACACTACATCACTGGGTCCCATCATACAGGCACATAGATTCTCCTACCACTGCTACGCTGATGACACACAGCTCTATCTCTCTTTTCAACCAGATGATCCAACGGTAGCTGCACGGATTTCAGGTTGCCTGGCGGACATCTCGGCATGAATGAAAGTACATCACCTACAGCTCAACCTGGCAAAGACTGAGCTTCTTGTCTTCCCTGCCACTCCGACTCTACAGCATGACTTCACGATCCAGTTAGGTTCATCAACAATTACCCCATCAACTTCGGTCAGAAATCTTGGTGTAATCTTTGATGACCAGCTGACCTTCAAAGACCACATTGCAAAGACTGCTCGATCTTGCAGGTTTGCACTACACAACATCAGAAAGATCAGGCCCTTTCTGACGGAGCATGCTGCACAACTTCTTGTCCAGGCCCTTGTCATTTCTAGGCTGGACTACTGCAATGCTCTTCTGGCTGGACTTCCATCAAACACAGTCAAACCTCTACAAATGATTCAGAATGCGGCGGCACGACTGGTCTTCAACGAACCCAAAAGAGCCCATGTTACACCTCTCTTTATCTCATTGCATTGGCTACCAGTCGCAGCTCGCATCAAGTTCAAGACACTGATGCTTGCATATAGAACAACCACAGGCTCAGCACCCACCTACTTGCATTCACTATTAAGAAACTACATCCCCTCCAGAAGTCTGAGATCTGCTAGTGAGCGACGCCTCGTGGTACCATCACAGAGAGGCTCAAAATCACTCTCCAGAACATTCTCGTTCACCATTCCTGGCTGGTGGAATGATCTTCCCACCCCTGTCCAGAGTGCTGGATCCCTGTAAATCTTCAAGCAACAGCTGAAAACTCATCTCTTTCGACACTACTTGAATTCATCCTAAACTTTAAAAAAAAAAAAAATCTCTTTCTCTTTATTTATTTCTTCCCTTGCTAGCTTGTACTTATTTGAACAATGCCTGAGACTTGGTGTTACAAGCGCTTCGTCTGTCTGATTGCCTCTTCAAGATGAATTGCTTTATGTATTCCCCAATTGTAAGTCACTTTGGATAAAAGCGTCTGCAAAATGACTAAATGTAAATGTATTCAATTTCTGTATATTCTATATATATAAGGGGCACAGGTAGCCTAGCTAAATATAACATTTATTATAATGGGTTTATGTGAAGATTGTTTTAAGTTCACTTAAATTAGAAGTTATTTCTAAAGTCTAATAAATGTTCAAATTGATAGCTCTTAATTATAATGTAATGTTTAATGGCTTTAGTCAATGGTTAAATATTAGAGGATTTTTTTTGTGTGTGTAGGGAAATCAGTATTACTTGGTATCAGTGATACTGGCCTTCAGTCATAAGAAAGATGCCATTAAACAAGTATATTTTTAATATAAATTGTTTGTACATTAATTTGAAGATTGAATGTGAAATTATTGCAATATAAAAGTATATTTAAAAACTTTAATGTTAGGTGGGATTAATCACGATTCATTTCAGAAAAAAATTACAATTAATTAGGTTTTTTTTTAATCGATCGACAGCACTACAATTAACTTAATTAGTTGCTAGATGTTCTCCCAGCTGAATCTTTTCAAAATTTCTTGTTTTTTCAGCCCTTTGTTGCCCCCGTGCCAACTTTTTTGAGACCTGTAGCAGGCATCAAATTTGAAATGAGCTCATGTAGTGGATAAAATTTTACAATTTCTCAGTTTAAACAGTTGTTATGTTCTCTATGTTCTATTGTGAATAAAATATTGGCTCGTTTGATTTGAAAGTCTTTTAGTTTTCATTTTATTCTGTGTCACATGATCCTAAATCCTAATCCTATCTGAATCGCTATTTGAATTCACAGACATCCTCAGAGATATTAATTGTAAATGAAACAGCATGTGGAAAACTAATACCATTCGAATAGCGCTTTAAATTTCCCTGCACCATTTAATTTAACAAATAAATGATTTATTTGCTTGACTTTAAAGTGGTGATTCATTAGCCACAGGAAGGCTTAAAGCACACAAGCTGTGTTGATGTGTGTTTGTTGTTAGTGATTAACAGAATCTCCTCTAAAAGCATCTAATCGGTGATTTCTGCTGCTGGTGGGAGTGATTAACGTGGACAGAGGTTTTAGGCTTCTCAGAAGCTCAGGCAAGGATCAAACCCACCGCTGATAGCTGATATATCCAATCAAATCTCTCCATCTGGATTTCAGCTACAGATTTGCAAGTGTTGATGTTTGAACCGGCCAGTCACTTATCAGACCTTTAATTACTCCGTCTCACTGATAATGAGCTTCTCATTTGCAGCTCGGATGGAAGGAAAATGATGTCTCAGCACCTGGCATGGATGCTGAAGGTCAGAATAGGCAAGATTTATTTTTTTTTTTTGGCAGGTGAGGCCTAGAGAGTTGTAGATCTGCTGAGACAGTGTCTGTCCGTAATTACCTAAATGATGTATATTAATAAATAGCTGTTTCAGTGGTTCATAGAGAATTGTGTGGTTTTGGATGGGTTATAATCCACAATCAAAACATTATGTTTTGTAAGCAGCAAAACAAGATGACAGATGCTGATTTTATTTATTTATTTTTTTCTACATGACATCCCATTCACTAATTCAGAGGTTTTCTGATATGCATTTGTGTGTGTTCACCTCTCGTTAATTCTCTTCATTTCAAGAAGACTGAAAGAAAATCACTGGAATCATAGACACAGTCCCAGGATAGACTCAAGCATTGCTCTTGCTCTCTCTCTCTCTTTCTATTGTGTTGAAACCCACCCGGCCGGGCGGATTACACAAAGACCAGAACTAACACCAGAACCTGTGACATTCTTTCTGTAAGTGGCGCACCGTCAGCATTATGGACACAAATGTATTCCATCTCAAACTGACATTAGCATTCCCACTGTGTGTCTGGAATGGGAGATTAATCCCCAGGTAATCTGCTGGAGAAAAGGGATAAAACAGTTTTCAGTGAAGGGAGATGTGCAGAGGCGCCAGCTCTATTGTTGTGCCTGGTGTCCAGTTTTAATGCAGTGGGGATTTTGCATGGCCTGGGACTTTTACAAAGGCCGCAGGAAGCCATGAGCTGATTCTGCTGTAGCAACGAATACCACACTGTATGTTAAGTCAATTGTGTGTCGTTGTAAAGAGTTCTTTACACACCTATAGTAAAAAAAAAATGCAACTAGACATACATATAGGGTGACTAGACATCCCAATAGAGTGCATTAGGGCCCTGCCCACTTTTTCAGTGATGTTGGTTTTGGAAGTATTTTTTGATAATTTTTCCCATAGGGAATATGGGAAATATTTTAAAGCCATTAGTTAAAGCAACCAGGTTAATCACAACATTACACACTTTTATTTAAACAAAGAAAGTATTTGAAAATCAGACAAAAACAAAACAGCATTTAACAGCTTTAGTGAGGGAAAGAACTACAATCCTATGAAGCATTGTGAATAACAATCAAATGAAAATAGATAGTAAAATAAAAAAAATCATGTAAAGTTATTGATTATATATATAGAAATATTTTACATTTACAGCAGAATATGCTATAGAAAAGTAATTTTAGAGTGAATAGGGAGACCCGCTCGATTATGTCATTCATGGTGCACAGTGGGGGATGACTAGTGGGAAATTCTGCACAGCATCATGGGTAATGTAGTTTTTCACCATGAATTCTACGGTTAAACATGATTCTTTAAAAAAAAAAAAAAAAAAACATATCTATCAACAAGATTGTCTTTAAAGGTTCATGAGTTAAAAATCTGTTCCCCAACTTTCAGAACACGACTGTTTTTACTTCCATAACCTGACTGTTGAACTGTTGAAAATATAGACTTTTTTACCTGCCATGTCGTGTGGAGACAATTTTTCAGATAATTAACTAGATTTTATTATTAGGGGAAATAGTCCTTAAATTATTATTTCTAATTTGTAGCCTTAATTCCACGTTCATCTTAATATTGAAGCCACAGACTCAGATTTTATGACATAGATGAAAGAATGTGTACAGAAACACTGCAAAACATTTTAAATAGGCCAATTACCAGTGCTCTTTAGAAAGACATGCATTTTCTTGTCTCAGTCTCATTTGGAATGAGTAAGCATCCTTTCTGCTCTTTCTTATCAGTGTTTGGAGTGTCTGGTTTACCGAGAACTTGAAATGAACATTAATGAAGTCGTACGTGTTATCAGGGGGTAAAAGTGCACCTCTCTGCCTTGCCTCCTGGTGTATCTGTCCGTCCCTCAGCATATATGTTATTTCTACGTTTATTTGAAGTTGGTTGGCCGCTGCACAACATTTTTCATGTTGCTATCTGTTCTGTTTTTCTTTCTTTCAGTTTTTTCTTAAGGGAATAGTTCACCCAGAAAAGAAAATTACATTATTATTTACTCACAGTTATGTTGTTCCAAACTATTTTGCTCTGCACTACCATTCAAAAGTCTGGGGTCTATAAGATTTTGAATGTTTCTGAAATCTCTTATACTCATCTGCACTGCATTAGCTTTGTTAAAAATATTTCAATTTAAAAATAGCTGTTTTCTATTTTTGATATATTTTGAAATGTAATTTATTCCTGTGAAGGAAAAAGCTGAATTTTCAGCAGCCATTACCCCAGTCTTCAAAGTCACATGATCCCTTAGAAATCATTCTAATATGCTAATTTGATCCTCAAGAAACATTTCTTCTTATGATCAAAATTGGAAACAGTTCATTTGATTGTAGCATTTTTTTCCCCCTACACATATACACAGTATGCTAAAATATAAACAAAAGTTTGTAACAACGTGAGTTTGAGTGAATAATGCAATTATCATTGTTGGCAGAAGTATCCCTTTAATTTACAGCTGAATGTTAACAAGCTTAAGATTTTCCCCTTGCCCATTTCTCCTCTCTGCTGCCCAATTGTCTTTCTCTATTTCTGTATAAAATAGATTCTTTTTTCATCTTAGTCTCTTTCAGGAGGGAATTTACATCAATTAATCCTAATCTAGCTGGAACTGAGAGAGATCAGAATGGTTGGAGGGTAAAACTCTTACAGGCTTGAGTCAGTGCAGCCCACAAAACATCTCCACAGCAAGCATCAGCGACGTAATTAAAATGTTACAGGAACAAGAGGAGTCCTTGAACCTCCGTATTGCAGTCCTCTTGTTGCCATGGTGCCTTCAGCGTGCAGAATGATTGTACAGAACATTCCAGAGAGTGAAAAAGAGCTCTAGAAGTCCTTGATTTGTTTTTTTTTAACTAGAAAGGGAGAGAATACATTGTGTCCATGAGCAGCAGTTAAGGACACACTTATGAACGCATTGTGTACTGTTTTTCACATTCTGAAATGCCAGAACCTTCCTGCATTGGCGTGAACTTGCATGATAAAAGACATCCAGGATTTGTTGCCAAATAAATATTATAGAACTGATAGTTCCAGCCCTAAATCTATTTCAAGCTGCTGTAAACAGCTGATCTGCACACCTGCCACAATTGCTGTTACTAAAGTTACTAGAGTTACTAAACAGCTTTTAGTGTATTACTGTTACATTTATGCTTAAAATAATAATCGCCAAGGGTTAAGAAAAATAAACTTATATAAAATAAATATATATTCTCAATTTTATACAATTTCGCTTGAAGCGACAAACCTGAAACCATTCTTCATCTATTCCAGCTGAGGTAAAAACAACGAGACCTGTGAATCCTAGAGATAACAGCTCACGGTGATATGTCTTGAGTCCCTACTACGATAGCAGCAACGTTCGCAAAAGTTCCCAGAGTAAGCAGAAACCCAATGTTCTTCCTATTTCTGTTCTGATAAGGAAGAGACAGGTTAAAGCCTCTGCAAATCTGAGGGCAAACGCATCTAATCTGCTGCCCATTACACTTCAATGCAACATTGCTGTGGAGCTGAAAACAAATACTGTAAAGTTAGCCATTTTAAACATCTGTTCAACAATGAATATTAAGTGCACCACTTTCATTTCAAATTCCAATTGACAAATTTTCACTAATCTGTTATACTCGGATGCACATTACAATTCAAAAGAAAAGATCTGTCACTTCCATTTCATCATGACTTCTTGAACAAATGATTTTTAATCACTGTTATGAAGGATTTAGCACTATCTGACCACTTCGGTATTTTCATGTCAATCTTTCCGATCTCTGAATCCCCCCGAATCAGACACCTAGTGGACTGCTTTCTAAAAATGCAACTTTGCATGCTTTTTCACTGATAAATGTGCCACCAGTGCGGCATATAATTACAATTGCTAATTTTGAGGCAATTGATGGTAAAACACTGGAAGAAACAGTGCATCACCTAAAAACATCCACCTGCTGTCTTGACATTCTGTCCACATCCTTCTTTAAAATGTCTTTTGTTGTCCCGAATCTTATCTATTGGATAGTAAATGCCTCTGTTCTTTCTGCCATTTTGCAAGGTCTTTGAAAACAAGTTGTTAGGCCTCTCCTTAAAAAGAACAACTTAGATAACTCAGTTAAAAACAAACAAACAAACAAACAAACAAACAAACTATGGAACCATCTAAAATCCCCCCTTCATTGGAAAGATAATAGAGAAGGTTGTTTTCAATCAGTTGAGCAAATTCTTAATCTCATGTGATTATTTGGACAACTTCCAATCTGTTTTCTGAACACATCACAGCACAGAGACAGCACTGATTAAGATATTAAATAATATTAAACTAGATTCTGGCACAATTTCAATGTTGGTATTAATAGATCTCAGTGCTGCATTTGATACTGTTGACCACAATGTATTTAACAGACTGGAAATGGGAGTGTGACACTTTGAGACTACGCTTAGATGGTACAGGTCATCCTAAAATTATGCAAAACCAAGAAAACTGAGCATATTACACCAGTCAATCTAATGGGCTAGAACCAAAAACACCTTGCAGATATTGGTTATTAGATATTATCCAGAGTAGATTGGTAGATTAGAAACCAAATAAGCCCTTGGATCACTAGGATCAAGCAAGTGAAAAACGCCTAGGGATCAACCATCATCATCATTATTATTATTATTATTATTTATATGCAATTTTTGGTAAAATATGTGTCTAATATTGCTGATGCCACCGTCAACTTAAAGAGGATTAAAGAGGATTTAGGTCCACTGTTTTGTATCATGAACAAATATGGCAAATATGTTAAAATATGGCAATATCATTGTAAAATGCATCTTTTTTTTTTTTTTTTGTCCACTGTTATTTGACAAGGCTGAAAGATTGACAGAGACAGACAGACAGACAGACATAAAAATTGAATATTTTGGATGCATCACTTGCACCCTGACATGAGTGAACTGAGAGAAAATTGATCTAAATGGAAAACAGATCCAGTTGCTTCTGCTCTTTTCTCTTTTTTACTGTTTTTGGCTGTTAGAGTTTGGCAGTGCTTGTTGAGGTTGTTAATTGTAAGTGGGGACCGTATGTTCCCTGGCCTCATCTCATCTCCCTCTTCTTCATTACTGTTACTTCATTTGCCTGACTTTCTGGCCCAATGCTGTAAATTCTTTGGTGTGTTTGTGTATGTGTGTCTTTCTCTGAGCAGAGATAGGAGGTATAACCTAGCTGAATCTAGAGGCCCGAGAGAGCACAGCAGAACAGAACAGAACGGTGCAGATCGGGTAATGAGATATATATGTTTGTGTCAGTCATTTTGACTGGCGTGTACAAGAGTACAAAAGAGAAGACAGGAGGGAAATATAGAGAGAACTGTGTGCTATGTATCAGAGATGACTGATGCATGGAGGTAGTGGAGGTGAGGAGAGGTCATGTTTGTTTGATGTTGACCCATTGTTTCTCTGCTCTTGCCATCTTGTCTGTCTTTCTGTTTTGTGTCCGCTGTCCACTCCAGAATGTCCAATGCTATTCATGATATCATGATGATTTTTCATCACTGTATTTTTGAACAAATGCAGCCCTGGTGAGGATAAGAGACTTCTTTCAAAAACAATTACCAATCCCAAACTTTTGTTTGTCATGTTTGAGGGTCCTTGGCATCAAAAAGTGTGAAAAAAAACAACAATAAAAATATTAATGTTGTGCCAGTTGACATTAAATGTTATACAAGTTATGGCAAAAATAGCATATCAAGACACATTTGCATTACCACTACACTCTCAGAAATAAAGGTACAAAAGCTGTCACTGGGGTGGTACCTTTTCAAAAAGTACATGTTTGTACCAAAAGGGTCCATTTTGATACCTTAAAGGTACATATTAGTACTTAAAGTGAACATATTTGAACCTAATAGGTACAAAAGTGTGCCCTTTGAAAAGGTACCACCCCAGTGACAGCTTTTGTACCTTTATTTCTGAGAGTGTAAGATGCTTTCAAGAGCAAAGGTGACATTTAGTTTTGTGAAGGTCTTTTCATATTTACTATTTTCAACTATTTGGTTAGATCATTAGTAGTTCCACAGTAACTAGTATTGGACGTCCAGTTGCACTAAGGTACAGCAACATTTACCTGTGTATGAGTGAAATTCCACAGTCCTCTCAATAGGAATCCATATGATCAGGACATGTGAGAATATTCCTATGCAGGTTTCACATCAGATTCAAGTTTGTTGAACTTTTAACACACACATTTGCCATGTTTACCAAAATAGAGCTGCTTGGTTTGGAAATGACCTCTGAGATATCAGTGCTTCATGCATCACTACACTATTGACAATGGACAATAGACCTACGTTGTCTGCAAAATTTCACCTAAGATTTGCTAATGTGACTCTGTCTTCACAGAGAACTTGAGGAGAATTCAGAATGTAGTACTGAAAACTGCTATCTTGCTGATAGGAAAACCTTGTGTTGTTTAAATAGATCTGGCCTTATCTTAGACTAAAACCTCTCAAATGAGCAATCACAGACAACTATTAAATATATGATACTTTTAGTATTTTTGTACAACCTCAAAGCTATATCAAAAAGTTGTTAATTGTCAACATTTTCTTTGGCTTCTAAAAACTTTTTGAAGATGTTCTCTTGTCATTTTGGAGAATCAGAATTTGGTTGCTAATGTACAAGTCTTCATTTAACTCCTGTACGAGATTCGTGGAAGCTTCAGTTACACGTACATTGATTTAATTATCATAAACAGAGACGGGGTGAGAAGTAACTAATCTTAGTCAGGTTGATGAATGGTGTTATTGTACACCAGGCAGAAATTAGCTAGAAAGTGTGTGTGTTTGTGTGTGTAATCACTCTTTGTATTGCATTTGGAGAGGGACTTCTCCATCCTTCAGCAATGTGTGTGTGTGTTGTGCTATATTCCGAAACATGGCATGCATCATCATTACACCGAGTAATAATTGAACCCTCCTGAGCGCGTGAGCCCTGCGTGTGCCTCCTCGCAGCGTAGATGCAACGGTAGGCCATTATTTGTGTCTAAATTAGTGTAGCGTGTCATCAATGAGTGTATGTGTTTGGCAGATATCGAGGAGCATTATTTTTGTGTAGATGAGTGTGGGGACATTTGCATGTGCCTTTGTTGGTGCAGAGCCGATTCCATTATTTAAGAATGCGTGTGCAGCTTTTGATATGTGATGCAAAGTGCTCCTTTTTTCAATTTATTTAGCTCGCAGTGTTTCCTCAAACAGGTAATGAAATGCTTTACAATGCAATAAACTTCCATACCGTGACTCTGCACACACAAATAATCTCGAAACAGCATTATGTTGTGCGGTGACTGGTTCAAAGAACGTTTAAGCGACAATTAAATGCCTGTGTTGGCACGGAAATGCTCATTTCGACCCAATTGCATTAGGTCTCTTTTGTTTGCTGCTTATAATTTCAGTGCCATAGCCTTGAGACAACAAATAACAAATAATCGTGCCCGTCGTCGGTAAATGAAGTCATCGGTTTGTGCGTTTTTGTCAAACAGCACATATTCGCATTTAGCGCTGAAGTATTGATTTCAGCAGGAAATTTATAAATCAGTAGCTTCATTTTGTACTTAATTGGTCTATTGGATTTGCAGCATTTGATTAAGTTGTACTGCGCCCTATTAAGGGAGTAAATTGTAATGAGTTCTCTTGCCGTGGGCCACTGCTGCTAATGAGACGACACAGTCATCATTCCCCTCTGACCGGCGTCTTCTCATATAGCATGCATCACAGACAGTCATCTTTATTATTGTGGACAAAGGTCTTTCCAATGTAATTCTTCAAAATGAGTGGATTTTTGCTAATATGCCAAGGATTACACACTCTCCGGCTCTCAAATATTAACTTGCGGTTTCTGAAAGGTCTGTGGCTTTTTAATCAACCTTTAGCTAAAATATCATAAAAAGTTCCAATTGAAGTTAATGGGTTTTTTTCTCCTGTATTTACCAGGATAATGAATATTTTATAATGATCAGATCACTATGTTATTCCTCTAAAGCCTTGAGGGACAAGATGTGGCATTAAGGTCAAACTCTGATTACAATCGTACACTCATACTAGTTGTTATGAGTAATGCCACTTATGTAACGTGTATTTACAGTATGTCGGTTAATCATCTGTTAATGAGCTGGGGGTGGGGGATGGAGCCCAACTGACGGACCAGCGGGGTGCGTTACCATCCCACAAGCATGTAATCGATGCCGCTAAAGGCCTTAAGGGTAAAAGAACTCCTCGATGTGAAGATCAAGCCCTGTGTGAGTAATTAATAAGACATTCCTGAGGAAAAACACTTAAGGCTGTGAAGAGTGCTTAAAAACCTGTGCATTCTGTTTACATGCTCTAATGATGGCTTGCAGTTTTGTCTCGACATCTAACCATCTCTCGCTGATGCATAAAGCATGAGCGAACGCTGGTTTTGATGGAGGTGGAAAAGGCCAGTTAATTATTTCCATATCAAAGTTGAACCTGAAGCTCCCTGGCCCTCAAGTGTTTTCACGGTGCTCTCTTCTCCTCTTATCGTTCTCATTCACACACCTGTGGAGGGTCTGGCTGCCACTCTGGGGGGAGACAGAGTGAGAATGATCTGAGGAGATAACCTTTAAATCCAGCCAAGCAGAGGGGGAACGTTTCCCCGGAATCCAGCCAGAGACCGGCGGCCGTTGGCAGGCTGCCGTGCTGTGGTGATGCCCGAGCTCTGCTTAGGCCGAGCGATGGGCTACAGGCCAAGTCTGCAGACCTGAGTGGAGCAGCATTCACTCTGCAAAGCTCATGTTGTGGGTTGTATGAGGATGTTGGTGAAAAATCGAAACCATCAAGTGGTATTATGGCCATTAGTGGTACTGCAACAATAAACATCCGCGAACAGCAGTTAAGAGCGCAATAGCAATAAATAAAGCTGAATTGGACTCCCGAGGTAAATTCTGCGGTTGTAGCTTCGCATATTTAGCAAGTGACTATACTTCAGTGGGTTATATTTGCAATCTCTGAACTAAACCGTTTTATGGAGCCATAGTCATGTGGAGTTCATTGAGTTGCGAGTTCATTCTGAAATGGACTTTCATGGCCTGTGTTGCATTATTCAGATAATAAACTTGTGTAAAATGGCCCAAATGCTGGCACCCTTGAAAGGAAATAAATATTCATATCGCAATGCCAAAAAAAGGTTGTTTTTATTTACGAGGCACTTTTATTATCTTACATGTTTTTTCTGTGAAAGATCAAATAGCTTTGGATCTTTTTTATGCAATAGCTCCATTTCTGGCTTGAAAGACTGACATTAGGTCTGGTCACCAGCATATGTTGTGTTTTGCATGCTGGTCTGCTGATTTTTAATGATTGTGAAAATTTCAAATTACATAAAGATGATTAAAGATTACATTTTAGCACAGTCGGTCTGTCAGATGGGGCTTCGGTATGTTCAGACGTTGTGTGGGATTCATAGCTGATGTACGTGAGAAATTTAATGTCACTCACCGATGGCTCTGCTGTGGCTTTGAGCAGCCTTTAGAGCAGAATAATATGGAAATTACAGAAGATAACTACACAATATATATAATTGTTGATTATATGTACTGTATGTTGTTATATGTATTACCAAATTAATACTTGTATTCAGAAAGGACCCATTAAATCAATCGAAAGTGACAGTAAGGATATTTATAATGTTGCAAAAGATAATTTTTTTAAATGCTGTTCTTTTTAACTTTTTTCTTTATTCATAAAATATCTTGGGGAAAAATGAAATATTAAGTAGCACTACACTAACATAACACTAAATGAACATATGATAATGATTTCTGAAGGATCATGTGACACTGAAGACAGAAGTTGCTGCTGAAAAATCAGCTTTTTTGGTCACGAGAATATATATACTGATCAAATACTGATCAAATAAATGCCCTCAGTTAAAATTAAAATATATATATATTCTCCAAACACGTTTGCTTGTGCTCAGTCAGCCTACCAAGTTGAAGTGAAAAATCTGTATCATAAAATCCTACAACCAACTAAATGTTTACGCATGCGCAAACAATTCCTTAATTCAACAATTCCTTCTCTTCAGTGTAAGTAGTGTTCCTCTGTGCATTCCTCTCTTTGCAAACAAGCTGCAGCACATCTGGTTTATACACCAGAATGCGTCGTGGTACTGTCTTGAATGTGCAGCAGAGACTGACATGGAAGAGAAAAAATAGTTGAATAAAGTTGTCATTTTTGTTGTCTTTGCGCACAAAAAGTATTGAATGTGCCAGTTGTGTTGCTGTCTATGGAGGGTCAGAAAGCTCTCAGAAGATGAACGAACGTCTTATGGGTTTGGAACGACATGAGTGTGAGTACTTAATGACAGAATTTTTATTTTTAAATTTTAATAAATTATTAATAAAGTGAAGTAATAAGATGTCAACTGTATTGTCTCTGTTCTGCATTTTGTTTAATGTATTCTAATATTTTAATGTTTTTAATACATGTTTTTCCTTTTAGGACATTGAGAAATAAAAAATCGCTACTACAATTTAAAGTTTTTAATTGCACCAACAACACTGTATGGTGAACTTAAATTTTTCCATTTGCTCAACATATAATTTCTGATTGAGGCGATGTTAACAGACTGTTGCCACAATTGTTAAGTTCAGTTCACTGAAATTCAATTAGGCCAACTAAAAAATTTAGATGTAACAAGTCACTAGTAAATTTTAAGTTGGATAGGCCTGAAATGTTTTTACAGTGTGCAAAATGGAAGCATTTTCACAAGTAATCTCAGACTGTACACATTTTCAGCAGACCAGAACAGAATTTGAATGACTTGAATTGCAGCAAGAGGGCACTGGGCATGCAAGCACACCTCACAGCATGTTTCCATTTGCATGGTTGCACGCATGTTTGTGTGAGTAAGACTGACACTTCAAATAGCATTATATAGCATTATATAAGACTCGCTCAAGTAAGGCACTGCAAACTCATGTGAAGAGGAAACATCTGTACTGTAAGATCCAGTAGAGTAGACAGCCTGAATGAATATCTAATCACAGCTACAAACAGTAGTGAAACTACCGACATAATCAACACGCACACATACACAGAGAGTCTATTATTTCTATTTACCGCTAACCACTGGATCAGAGTTTGTCATCCCCGGGGAATCTTCCTGTCGATGTGTATTTTGGACTATCTGGACTCCGACCAACTCAATCAGCTCGGTTTTATGCTGCTTGTGGACTCAAACAGATACTTTT
Organism: Onychostoma macrolepis; assembly: GCF_012432095.1. Classification (NCBI taxonomy): domain Eukaryota; kingdom Metazoa; phylum Chordata; class Actinopteri; order Cypriniformes; family Cyprinidae; genus Onychostoma; species Onychostoma macrolepis. The sequence continues at coordinate 22,730,184 of NC_081158.1, read as the reverse complement.
TTACAGCACAGCTCAATTTCCCTGCCTTGCCAGAACCATCATGAAACCACAGCGGATTAATTTGTGTGGGAGATCATGTTACAGAGCTTGGCAAACCCTCCTTCCAAACAAAAATTGACTTTTTCCCTGTTATCGGGCAGATGCCTAAGGCTGTCATTGTATTTTCTTCTCACCCACTGGAGTGAAATAAAACCTAACACAGACAGACGGCAGGTGTCTGCCCGCACCACCCTGGGTAAAGCCATTTACTCCGCTCCCTCGCGGAATATTAATGAACGGCGTGTATAAACAAAATGCCATATTTATTTTCATACTTGTTCAATGAAGCACTAAATGGCAGCATGAAGCTCAATCAATATCACTTTGCTGCATGCAGAGCAGATTCGCCGGTAACGGCCCGGGCACCTGTCCTGGGTGCCCAGCGGGCCTGGCGTCGATACCGCGCCATCATCGTCTTCATCGACCCGCGCCCACATGCTCGTTAGCTCCCGCCAACTGAACCAATAGGCATCTGTCGGGGTCACGCGGGCATCTCTCAACGGGTTAAAGAGGTCTCAATCTGATTTATAAAGGATGGCGGGTGCGTTTCTAATGTACGATGTACCTCTGCCAGGCCCTGTTTCATCCAGCCAGATTTAATCAAGCCGGTGTGCGAATTGTCCCGATCTCAGGCTAATTGTGTCAGTACAGATGTCGCATTCTAGATGGGTGAAAACTTCTGCCAGCATTTGAGATGAAACTTGTTATCTGCTGACTGACGTAGAGAATGAAGGAAGTCTTGCATGTAATTGCGTGAGTCAGGCAGTGATAGGTTTTGTTTGGTTGGCTGGGTGCCTGTTGACTTCCCCTGGTCAACAAATGAGTAAATGTGTTTATGAGTAACAGGTGCTGTCTGTTTTATTTCTTTTTGTCCCCCCCCCCCCCTCTGTTGCTCTCCTTTTTGCTTTGCAATAGTCTTAGGCAGCACATCCACGAACCACCCACCGTCCGTTCTGATGCATGATGCATGCAAAACTGGAAAGCATTGTGTTGATCTGGAAAGCACTAATCTGATTGGCTCAGTTTACATAACTTCCAGGACAAAGGGTTTTTTATTAGTCCAACCCTTGCCAAAGTTTGCCAGGTTAGTATTAAATCTTTGAAAGCATTTTGTTTGAGGCATTTATCAGAAAGTTAACTAGATATCCATTTGTAGAACTTTATATATTGTAGTTTTTTTTTTTTTTTTAATTAGGAAAGTATCTTGAACTATGGGCACTTTTGTCTCTGTGGACTTCTAGAAAGTAAACTTCTTACTTGAAACTCTCACTACTTTAGTTTTCCCACTAACAATCCATCAGTGCATCAGCCTATCAGTGTATGTACATATATCACAAGAGAATTCTGTAATTATTTCTGAAAGTAATGAAAATTCCATCACATCTCAAATGATTTATTGTGTGTATTGTGTATTCTGTGGTATAAATGACAGTGGAAATTAAACTTTTAACATTTTTTGAATTAAATGACAGACTCTGTTGGTAAGGCAATATTGTAACTAGTATTTTAGCTACAATATTGATTTTATTTTTAATTTTTTGCATCATTTGAAATGATAGATTAATTATATGCTACACACAAATTCAAAAGTGATTTTTACCTCTGAAATTTTTTTCCATGCTAAATAAAGACTAACTCAATAAATAAATATAGTTTAAATGTGACCATCTTATAGCAAAAACAAAAAGTTGATATCCTTTGATTTTAATAAAAATCAAATGTTAGGCATAAAAGTGCCCAAAGTTGTAGTGTTCACAGAGACTTCAGTGCTGTTGTTTTTATACACCAATATATTTTGTGCTGTAATCTATTTCAGATAAACCTGCCCCTAAATGACACTTAAAAACAAAACATATTGGTTGTGTTACACATCAGTCGGGTGGTCTCATCCTGTCAAAGTGGGCATTTCTTGGCTGGAAAAATCTGCAATGTGCTGCTCTGGCTATACAGGGCCAGCTTTGTACCTTGAATTTACTAGCTATACATTACACTGCATGAATATCCTGGCATTAGTAAATTTATATAAATACATTTTCAGCTAGTCTGCAGACATGGGCTACAGAATATACACTATCAATACATTTCCCTTCACTTGTTAATTGCGGGTACCACTAGTATGACACAAATGTATTGCTTGTGGAATCCACAGGCACCCTATCACCATGGCAACTGCTGCAGTGACTGAGGAGAGGCCACTCCACTAAAATATGGCCAAATGTATCTCATGAGATGTCTGGATTGAGGCCGGGATCACTGAGGTGAACTGCAGCTGAACCGATGAGCTGGATCGCTGTATTACTTTATATGATTTGTAGCAGTTGTCAACCCAGAAAATCATTGCACGTGGGATGCAAAGCTGCTAAATGTATTCCTTTTTTTTTTTTTTTTTTTTTTGGATTGTACCCATTATTTATTTATTATCTGAGAGTTAGAGAAAGAGAGAGAATGAAGAGGGAACATTATGGCTTTGGTAATGATCTAATCCTGGTGTGTGCTGACAACTCTTTTTGTAGGCAGGCCTCTGAGCCCCTGTTTCCTCTAGTATTTATAACAGCACAGGAGCTTATATTAATTAAAAGAAGTGCATCTCTGAGATTAATGAGCTTGATAAAGAGCACATCTAACGTGTGCTAGCATAACACAAGATGGGAGTGATTTCAGAGCTTTCCCTCCCTCCTAAAAGCAAAGCCTAGTTACACGGCCCTGAGATCTAAGCCGCAATTCAGATTTTCATTTATTCTTTCATGAATGTCATTAATGCTTTAAGACTGTCCTGGGAAAATTACATTTAATGTTCACGGAAATGGAGCTAATGACTGAAACTTCAAATTCTTAGTCAGTGTTTCACCACGATTGCATTATCCAAAAATTTCAGAAGTAAAATTGCAGATAGTCAATTTGTTTTAGTTTTTTTTTTTTTTTTTAATTTACTAAATGCTTAAAAACATTCAATTATGTTAGATCTATGCTCAAAATAGGACATAGGGAAAGCATACAGCTGAGGATGGGTGATATTGGTCCTTTTCTTTGCTTTAGGTAGAGTGCAGGAGGCTGTTCATAATGGAAGCTGTGAGTGCAGGAAGCTTCTGATGTAAAGTCGATATCAAGCTTGATTTTGATTACAAAGTCAGAGATGCTCCATTTTTCTTTGGGAGGTCGCTAGTGGTAGAAATATGGATGTTCTTCAGAACTCCTTCAGCTGCAGCTCTCAACCTCTTAATCTCAACACTGTCAATGTCGAGTGAAGCCGACGCGTCCTCTGAGATGAGAAAGGTTATTGTGCGGTTAATGGACATCATTGATTATGTTTACCCGGGTTTCATGGGATACACATGCCTTCAACACACAAGTCTTGTGTTGATAACATGTAGGGTGTTTTTTTTTTTTCTTTCATTGAGCTCTAAAGGATCATGTGACATGCATACATATACTTTGCTAATTTTTGAATGTTCATCAAGGGAGATAAATAGGGAAAATAGGGTCATGCTAATCAGTTAAACCATGAGACCTTGGTTGCAGTGATTTCACTCATTTATTCATTTTTTTCTTTTGGCTTGGAAACGAATGCAGCAAAATGTCATTTCATTTCATTTGACAAAACTAGTACATATCGAACAATACTTTTTTTTCCCCCTGGAGAGACCTTTTGAAAACAATTGGCAAAGACGAGAAACAAAACAGCAAACTGACTGTGCTTTTGAGACAGATATGTGTTTGGCTCCCCCTGTTTTGACAGGTGGTTATCTTGTCAAACTAGTTCCAAGATAAAGATCTTCATTGTGCCATTTGCAGCATGTTCAGCAGCGACATCCTAAAAGAACATTGCATTCTTTCTCTATTTAAGCTTTCAATCATTCATTCATTCATCTGCTTTCATTCATCTGCAAATGAACGTATTAAATGATGGGCGATTCTGTATTTTCATATTGCCAGAGGGCAAACGGGTTTTCCCTACTCTGCTCTCTTCTGACTACAACAGCATTGTTACACTTTCCAAACTTTAGCATGCCTTAAAGGAATCATTACAAAAACATAATGGGGAAAAACTCCCACACAGTTTCCACCCGATAATTAAGTTTCCCCCTTTCCCATCTAAAATCATTTTTTACAGCTCTGACAATTCTCAGTTCCCATGAGTTCAAGACCCAGATCTTGGCAAGGTGCCTCAGAGACTTGCAGATGTTCATTAAAATCACTACATATTGTCTTTTTTTTTTTTTGTAAAACATCCTTTTTTCCCTTGCAAAGCTCATATTTTCCCCAACAATCTGATGCAAATGTTTCATGCATTTGTATGCCAGACAATTAGGTCCAATTTGTAACTACTGCTGAACTTTCAACTGAATTAAGTCCCGCTAACAGGCATGATAGTGTGTAATAGATTGTAATTTATTAAATCCAAGGCAACCGTCGGCAATAAACGACCACCAGGGATCTAAAAATGTCGTACCATTTTAATAAATGTGTTGCCCAACTGCAGAGGAGTCGATCAGTGTCATTCACATTGTGTTTTCTCTGAGTGTGATCTACATTAAATTTCAGGTCATTAGCGGAACTTGTTTTGATTTATGTTTAATGCCATGTCAATGGCTCAAGTAAATCTAAGAAACGACTTCAAGCCCATCTGAGGTTTTTCCTTGAATCCTCTGCAGCGATAAACAGATTTATATCCAGATATTATCCTCAATCATCTCAAGGACGACTGTCACGGACGGTTCTGACATTCTTTCTGCATCTCTGCACAGTCAATTCGCTCCAGTCAGCAAACAACAATGCAGCCGAAGCTAAACGTAACACGATGTTCTTCAGTGTTTGCAGCTGCCTCACATGTGGACAGCTGGATATGGAGTCCAGTGATTGAATTGGTGGAGACAGTGCTGTAATCACGGAGAACACGTCTCAATGCTTGGCGGCAACAAGTGGCAAGCTGTGCCAGCCGGCAGGCACATGCATTAGACACAAAATGCTTGCATCTGCTTGGGAGATACCTGGGCCTTTCTGGTAAAAAAGAATCAGGTGTTTTTCTTTTTCTCCTCCTCGCATTTTCAGAGCGCGGCAGTGTTTTGAGCATGTTCGGATGTTATTTTGGGAATTGGCAGCAAACAGAAAGATGTTACAGGTGCAACTCCTTTTACCAATGATGACTGCGTTCCTTCCAATCGTACCGTACCTTGTACATCTAAGGCATGTTTAGACAGGAGCACTGGAGATTTTTGTGTGGCTCATATTATGTCACAGTCATATTTACTGTCAACATAAGGCAGTTTACAGTGACAATGTTGGCTTCTTCAACAGCTTCTTCGACTGCAGGGTTGTGCACCATTCAGAACTGAATTGATGATGCCATTATAATTCAGTGCCTGAATTTGAATTGAGGCAGCAAATAGGACACAGAATTACACTTCAGATTTGAATGTGGGGAAGTAGACTTCAAAGAAATTCATATAACCAACTTTTTAACAAGATTTTGTTTAAATATCACCATCAAAACTTAGATTTAGTGTATCTATTGAATATAAAATGTTTTTTTTTTTAAATATTTTTATTTTTATATTTATTCTATTTTATATTTATATTCTATTTTATATTTATTTTATATAGTATATGTATGTTTTCATATACAAAAGTTTATATTAGATTATTATATTTAAAACAACAGTTCAAAGTACAGTCAAATGTACTAAATGAATTTGTTCATTTCACTCAAATATTTTCAAATGTTGATTGCACTTATTACACAAAAGTCATGTGAACTGAGTATATTGCAGACCTCAAACTATGTTTCAAGTGGCTTTGGTATTCAAGTGCACAGCATGCTTTGCTTCAGCCTCTGTAGGAGAACTAATGTTGAAAATAAGTGTTGTTTTTATGTTTTGCACAGGATAAATATAGGCTGAGATTTGTTAGTGTTTAGTGTTCGGTTATTTCAGGATTTAAAAGCGTTTCTGATTTTGAAAGCCTGTGGTTAGGTTGAGGATAAATAAAAAAACACTATATTTATGCTGCTTTATTTAAAAATCACCAGCTGCGCTTTCTGATTGAGCAGTAGTCTCTTTGGTCCTCATGTTAACATGTGTGCTATTGCTAGCTAGCAGCTAACTGCAGGAGGGTTGAGTTGATGTTTTAATTTTATTGGCTTTACATGACGAAGTTTCAGCTACATAAATAATTTCATTTTATTTTATTTATTTATTTATTTATTTTTTAATTTTGCTTGAGAAACTTTATGCTCTTTTATTTTTTTTAATAGTAATAGTAAATAGTAAATCATTTTAATGGAATGCACAGTTTAATTGTATAAGAATAAATACATTATATATATTTTTTAGTGGACTCAAATGAAATAAGTTCACAGTGCTCTTAACTATTTGTTTCTAAACTTGTGCTGACAATGCACTCAGTTTCCTCAATTGAAATGAGTTAATCATATTTGTTGGGCTTTAGAGTTTAAACATGACCAATTAAATTCAAATCCATACTCATTTTGCATAACCATTTTTGGCAGCATATCTCAGCCTCAAAAAAGCTGCAACAAAATTGGTGAAATCACAATAAAGCTTTCCCTCATTGGACGTCAGATATAATCACGGTTAAAACAACCTCTTGCTGTTCCACCAGAGGTCTTTACCACCAGGCCATGAAGGACTGCACTAACAGACTGCACCTTAATCTTCCCTCTTTTGGAGCGAGTCGGAACGCCGAGATCTCTATCAGAGCCGGCCCACTTCATCGCCTTTAATGCACTTAAAGCGGCTTAATACAAATGAACAGGGCACCGAAAAACTCTCTCAGCCTTAATGCAAGTAAAGTCCTGGCCTGCCCTATCTTAAGCACTTGAATGACAGGTGAATCAAAAGCCAGTTATTAGGGATGCAGAAAGCGGCCCTGCAGACCAGTTTGGGCTTTACTGGAGGGTGGGAGATCATCTCAGTGTCCGTGAAGGGAATAGCGATCCTCTCTCTATTGTACGTCGTATGCAGCCCTTAAACACAAGGACTAGAGTGTAAATCTGAGCACAAAGCAAGAGATGATAGACCGAGAACAGAACGTGGGGGTTCTCGCAAAGGTCTGGTGCTTTTGAATTAAGCCTGACAGGCTGTTTCCAGTGCATATATAGTAAATAGACCATCAGACAATGCACTGACTCTATATCCACTCTGTCTATGGGACCATGTTAAATTAAGGCTATGTCTTCACTAATCTGGATACATTAAAAATGCATCTTTTTCCATCCACACTAAGATTGTCCTGCAAATACTGAGCTTTTTGAAGATGATTTCCTAAGTGGATAAATTTGCAAACAGAATTTGTGTGTCGAGGAAAAACTGTATGAAAACATCACAAAGACGTTCAACTTCCTCCAGATGATGGGTCACTGCATTGTCAGCATGGGGAGCCGTAACAGGTCGGGCTAGTAAGGAACATCAGTCTTTATAGCTTGGACATGATCTCCCATTATGAGCACTGAGTATAATTACAGTGCATTTCTCCAAGCCATGGTCAATGAAGGCTTCCATTCAGTCTACTTACGGCGCTGTCACATCTCTTCTCATGAAGCAATGCCCTTACATTTGTTATCTGTGGCATGTTGCGATTAGCTCTGTCACTGGGGCTGTATTAATGAGACATAAACAGATGAAAGAGGCTCCTCTTGCTCTCTCTCTCAGGGTTAAAGCGCACATACATCTCTTTCGCTATCGTAGAGTTTCGCAGTGCTCTATGTTGATAGGTGAAGAAACGCTTTGGATGTAAATGAGTGTTAGTGCTGACCATACAGAACAGCAGCACAGCCCCTGATCCTGTGCCCTGTAATCCATTCAGCTCCTGACGCCACATATCTCTCGTAGATCCGGGCTTCCTCTGGCGCTCCCCTCCCCGCCATCTCTCAGCTTGAGGCTGGAGGATGTGAGCGTTAGCCTGCGGTATTTAACCCTGCGGCAAAACCCTACCATCACTCACGCGAAACACCATTGATTTCTAAGCTCCAAATGGCTACCTTTGTACTCACTCTCACATGTGCTTGAACAAAAGGGAAAAAAAGAGAGAAAAATGGAAAAAAGTTTTCTGCAGTTAATTTTGTTCAGTTCAATTCATAAAGACACCCGCAGATGCCAACAGACATATCAAAATGTGTCAAATTTGACATGTAAGAAGATCTCAGAGAAATCAGACAGAGAGGAAATTCTGATTTCTAAACTCTTTTCCGGCTACTGATGACATTTTCAAATCATTCACAATAGCTACCTCTTTGTCACTGACAAATTATGTAAAGTCACAAAGAGGTACTGTATTTAATTGTCAAGTCAAGTCAAGTCACCTTTGTTTATATAGCGCTTTTAACAATACAGATTGTGTCAAAGCACTTAACAGTATCAAATTGGAGGATAGAGTGTCAGTAATGTAAAATTATAAGATTAAACACTCAATTTTCAGTTAAAGGCATTTCATTATTGAATTCAGAGATGTCATTGTCTAGCTCAGTTTAGTTTAAATAGTATCTGTGCAATCAAATCCACGATAATCGCTAGAAATTAATTGTGCAAGCTTTGGAGGTGTTGATGGACTCAGACTCCAATAATTCATGTTTTGATCATTCTAAACCTGATCTGGGCAAAGTCTGTGATTAAAAAAATGCCATTTTCTCAGGTTTTTGACTGAAATCCAAAGTTCTGTCATGAAACTCTTGATGGTGCAGTCCGATAGGTCTAACTCAATCTGACATAATGACATCATCATTTGGCGTAGCTGATTGGTTCTTTTTGTATCAGCAGCCAATGAGCTTGCCGCACAACATTTGAATACTTGGCTAGTGTTTGCTGTAGCAGTTGCAACGTGCTTCAGAAACCCTCCACCTTCCCCAGCTCCACCTGTATAGATCAGCTATGGGGTGATTCATGCTATATACGGGGGTTATTTCATATACAGGTGCATCTCAATAAATTAGACTGTCGTGGAAAAGTTCATTTATTTCAGTAATTCAACTCAAATTGTGAAACTTGTGTATTAAATAAATTTAATGCACACAGACGGAAGTAGTTTAAGTCTTTGGTTCTTTTAATTGTAATGATTTTGGCTCACAATTAACAAAAACCCACCAATTCACTATCTAAACAAATTAGAATATGGTGACATGCCAATCAGCTAATCAGCTCAAAACACCTGCAAAGGTTTCCTGAGCCTTCAAAATGGTCTCTGGTTGGGAAGACTGCTGATCTGACAGTTGTCCAGAAGACAATCATTAACACCCTTCACAAGAAGGTAAGCCACAAACATGCATTGCCAAAGAAGCTGGCTGTTCACAGAGTGCTGTATCCAAGCATGTTAACAGAAAGTTGAGTGGAAGGAAAAAGTGTGGAAGAAAAAGATGCACAACCAACTGAGAGAACCGCAGCCTTATGAGGATTGTCAAGCAAAATCGATTCAAGAATTTGGGTGAACTTCACAAGGAATGGACTGAGGCTGGGGTCAAGGCATCAAGAGCCACCACACACAGACCTGTCAAGGAATTTGGCTACAGTTGTCGTATTCCTCTTGTTAAGCCACTCCTGAACCACAGACAACGTCAGAGGCGTCTTACCTGGGCTAAGGAGAAGAAGAACTGGACTGTTGCTCAGTGGTCCAAAGTCCTCTGTTCAGATGAGAGCAAGTTTTGTATTTCATTTTGAAACCAAGGTCCTAGAGTCTGGAGGAAGGGTGGAGAAGCTCATAGCCCAAGTTGCTTGAAGTCCAGTGTTAAGTTTCCACAGTCTGTGATGATTTGGGGTGCAATGTCATCTGCTGCTGTTGGTCCATTGTGTTTTTTGAAAACCAAAGTCACTGCACCCATTTACCAATACATTTTGGAGCACTTTATGCTTCCTTCTGCTGACCAGATTTTTGAAGATGCTGATTTCATTTTCCAGCAGGATTTGGCACCTGCCCACACTGCCAAAAGCACCAAAAGTTGGTTAAATGACCATGGTATTGGTGTGCTTGACTGGCCAGCAAACTCACCATTTTGTCTATGGGGTATTGTCAAGAGGAAAATGAGAAACAAGAGACCAAAAAATGCAGATGAGCTGAAGGCCACTGTCAAAGCAACCTGGGCTTCCATACCACCTCAGCAGTGCCACAAACTGATCACCTCCATGCCACGCCGAATTGAGGCAGTAATTAAAGCAAAAGGAGCCCCTACCAAGTATCGAGTATATATACAGTAAATGAACACTTTCCAGAAGGCCAACAATTCACTAAAAATGTTTTTTTTTTTTTTATTGGTCTTTTGAAATATTCTAATTTGTGAGCCAAAATCATCACAATTAAAAGAACCAAAGACTTAAACTACTTCAGTCTGTGTGCATTGAATTTATTTAATACACGAGTTTACTACTACAGCAGCAGAAGCAAGACAAAACATATTAACATTGTCATATACATTACCATGCCAAACCCTCAGAGAGTTGTCATGATAGAAATGTTTTTTGATGGAATTTACCAACATTCAAGTGTTGATAAAGAAGAATAAATTAAGCTAGAATAAAATGCTAGACTTGTGGAAAAAATAAGTCTTCCTGAAATAAAAATGTCTCCTTTTTCATTCAACAAACAAAAATAGCAACATACAAGTCTGGAACAAAATTGAGTGAACTGGGTGAGTACATAATGACAAAATGTTAATTTTTGGGTGATCTATTGCTGTAAACACAAAAATCTAATAGATGAGACGGGCTGAAATGGAAATGATTACCTGTAGAGGAGAAGTTCTGTCTGTCACCTTTTACTTTGCAAGCCAAATACCCTTGTACTCATTTCTGCACTTGTAAACTCACTCAGTTTGATCCAGTCACACACTGGCATGTGTGCAAAACATAGGTGCGCTCACTGAGAGAACTCAGCAGGCAAACACTGAATGACACATTCTGCCTGCTTAGGACTTTGTTTTGTATTTATTTATTTCATTAGCCCTCAGGATATGATTTCTACCTATTTTAAAGGTATCGATATTAAAATATTATTCAAATATGCATACAAAACTATATAAAAGACATTTGTAGGATGATTGTGAGCTTATGATAAATTACAATTTAAAATATATTAAAATAGAAAATTTAAATTGCAATAATGTTGAGCATAATAGTGGCTGGTATTTTGAGACCCCTGAAGTGCATGCTTCACTTTTAAATATATAAAGACGCTTCTATGGTTTCATTTTGATCAAATTTTGAAGTTTGAACAGTTTCTTTTTATATGTGAGGAGCTCATCTTATAAATATGCATGCATTTGAACTGCATTAGGAGCTTTCTGATATGAATTAATGATTTGATGGTCTAAGTGAAATTCGACAGGTAGCAATTCAGCCTAAGCGTGAAGAAAAAGTTCTCAAAGTTCCTGCAAAGCATAAGTTGGCTCCTGGAGGCTGACTTTGTGACCTTTGATGCAGTAAAACACACTTCTTCCCTCAGAGCAGGTTTAAGGCCTTGTTTCTCTGCGGTTCTGTTCTTTATTGAGCCGTAAACTTTTGTATTAACGGAAGAAGCCCGCAGGAGAGGCAGAAAACAATAAACACTTGTCTTTTTTCATCTTCCTCTCCTCTCTAAATGGATCTAATTAGCACAAAGCAAAGAACTAGAGCAGTCCCATATTGGTGTGCTGAAAACCAACATTTACCTGGCAATTGATCCACTCACAGTACTGAGACAGAGGATGTGAAAAAAGATGGACAGCTTGTGCAGGAAAAAGCCCATCACTCCCCAATGAGCCTTAAACAATGTTTTTGCGGTGTTTCCATGGCTCGGTCTTTGTACAGAGCAGAGAGATATGGCTTAGCTTTTGTTGCAGTGTGATATCCCACTGGCAGTGCTCTTTCAGGATACGTGCTGTGCCAGGGCTCTGATTGGCTGCTAGTACGGTGTCCTGGGGCTCTGATTGGCTGCTGGTGCACAGTGGGCCCTGCTTCTGTTCTCAGTTGAAGGTATATTCTCTGGAAAGGGAAATTATTCCATTTGCACTAACTTAATAAAAGTGTAAATTTTTTGCTCTTCAATAGGGGAAAATTATTATTTGAAGCCATATTTGTTTCTAACAGAATATAATAAAGACTTATATTGCTATTAGTTTTGTAGAAGCAAACAAGCAAGTTCAAGCACTCATATTTCCATACATGCGCTATTGTAAATGCACGTCGACTGACACAGAAGAGAAGAAATTGTTGAATAAAGTCATTATTTTTGAACCACTGATGTCACATGGACTATTTTGACGATGTCCTTACTTAAACCTTTCTGGGCCTTGACCATGGTAGTTACGTTGCTGTCTATGGAGGGTCAGAAATTTCTCGGATTTCATCAAAAATATCTTAATTTGTGTTCCGAAGATGAACAAAGGCCTTCCAGGTTTGGAACGACATAAGGGGGAGTAATTAATGACAGAATCTTCATTTTTGGGTGAACTGTCCCTTTAATTTGTGATCATGTCTTTTTTTTTTTTTTGACACAATGTATTAAGTGCTGTGTACATGAAATGATACATAATCATATTTAAGATTCCCATTACAACATTTGAATACCCCTGGAACATATGATTCTTCACAGTTTGTATTACTTTTAGGTAACTGTAATGGCACTGATAAAACTATTTTTGATTTCTGTGTCTATCCTCCTGTTTTACTCTTAAGCAGCTGATGATAAACTTGTGGACCCATCTAGACACCGTAGATTGCAATTTCTTTACAAGAACATAAAAGGGAAAAATGTTCACAAGCCACCCATAACATCTATTTTGATGCTTTGATGCTGTCTATAATAGACAGACTCGTTTGCTATGTGCAATGCTTCATTAATCATAAATTGCAGCTGTGCTGCTGATTAGGAGAGTCCCTGCAGGCCCACCACGCCATTAAAGACCCCAGACAAAAGCAGAAGAGATGCTCCTACACCAGTCACTCTGGTCGAGGCTTCCATGTTCCGATTCGCTATGAATAACACATGCAAATATGTGTGAAAAGTCAGACCTCGCAGCAGATGGGGTTACCATTGGGACTTCAAAGCACTGAATAAAAAAAACACACAAGTATGAGTAAACACATGCTCACGTACACTAAAATTATTGTTTCTAGAGGAGCCACTTCACAATGCCACCATTATGAAGTTCCATTAAGACTCTCACAGCATCTGAGACTCCAATTTACAATGATTTCCCCTCTTATGCCTCTGAGAGACCTATTTAAGCGAAGATATATCACAAGTCTGGAATCGTGCCATTGTTACGGCTTCAAAGAGTCATTTCCTTCTGAAGTTCTCACTTGCATTTGCGCATGTCAGACTTTTAAGAATACGCTTTATCATATTCATTGTTACAGTAATCTGACTGATAGCCACATGTTCATGCAGCCGCATGATACATGTAGCCACGGTCCCTCAAGACCCCGTGAAATATATGTGTGTGTGATGCACACATGGGTATCTGTGCTCTCATTAATTACACTCTGCTCTCATTCAGTCAAGTCCCTGAGCTTGTGCCGAGATAAAATTCTCATTATGCAAGCGACTAAATTGAAATGACTGACATAGACACGTGAAGCCAGTTCGTTTCCTCACAGCTCTCAGAGGCTCGTTTGACCTTCTTATTTACATTTGTTGCAATCACAAACACACCTTATAGCCTTTTTGCGGCGGTAACGAACTGTAATAGCGATTCTAAACGCATCTGAGCGTGTAATTTGTTTAAACGCGAGTACGATTGTGCGTGAGCTAGCGACGGTAAGCACTAAAGTGAATTACGGGGGTGAGTGTGTGTAGGACTATCCTCTCGTACGTTTGAGACTCAATATATTACCCAGCGTGCGCACCCGTGTGTTTATAACCTGATCTGTGAAAGTGTATTTCTTTGCAGGTGTGTGTGAGTACGTGTTTCTGGGCCAGTGTGTGTGAGAGTGTCGCCAGGGGAAATTTATCCTGCACATGGAAACCCCATTGTTTATTCATGCCAACTAAATTGAAGTGTGCATCTCCGTATTCTCTCCGCTCTATTCCCAAGTGAATACGGCAAAAGAGTGTTAAAAAAAAACGAATAGAGAGAATGAAAAGGGGGAGGAAGAGACAAGGGAGAAGGAGAAAGAAGGCAGAGAGTCTTGATTCCTTTTCTTTAGGTTATACGTCTGCAGGATTGGCCACAGAGAGGATAATGAGACCCATTTGTCCATATTAAAGGAATTGAGGGAGGCCTAACCATGCCAAATAAAAATCCAATCTTTGCTTTAAAGTGAGGGCCAGGGAAAGGCGGAGAGAGAGAAACACTGAGGTACAGAAAGACAACATAGAGACTCAACACAGATGCAGTGAGACACCATATAAGAGAAAGAGACTTTAATCGGTTACTGGGCAACTGACAGAGTTAGAAAGGCACAGACTTAACAAATGGCAAAGCACACACACGCACACAGACACATTTACCTTGCTGTATAAATGAGGACATGCCGTACCACAGACTTTTATATACAAGCAATTATAATTACTACAGATTAATCTCAGTCCTAAAAGAAAACAATTTGTCTTTTTAGAATAATAAAACCATTAAGTTTGTCTATTAATAATTTAACCTTTGACAACATCCTTGTACTGCACATCTCTAAAGAAAGGTTTTGTGAGACAGGAAGTTTCCATCGACTTATTGACTAAAGATAAAGACGTGTTGTGATATGTATTTAATTTATTGCCATTTCATCAGATATTTAAAGGAAGGTTTTTGTCAAATCTGGCAACAAATGATGTATCTATTTACATATGTATTTGTTTGCAGTTTTGCATTAAAAATCATTAACATTTTGTGAAATTTTAAAAGGGAGCTTCTGTCAGATTTATTTCACCTCTGCTGGCAAATTTGTCATATATGGCCGAGTAAAGGGTGCAGAGCTTGCCTTTTTACTATGTGGGAGCCTAAAGCCTGTTTAAAATAGCAGCAAAGAGGAAATCAATGGAAAATGGCCTGGATTTGTTTGTGACATGTTTATTTGTTTAGCCAAAGCCCCTTTGCCCAATAATATCACAAAATAATACCACAATATATTCCAATGCCTTGGCTCTTTAGTTGGCCATGGTGCATGGCACCCACGGCACCCATTGAAGCTCCACTGTAGCCACCCACCCACACACACAACACTTATAGTCAAAAACACTGTGATTTCACATCTAGCACCACACATACAGAGAGAAATGGACAGCACAGAAATGCATTAAGAAAACCTTGTCTATTTTAAATATGTTCTGCATTGGCTGTAGAATTAAGTGAAACAAGACTGCTACTATTATGTACAGTTCAGTTTCTGTGCACAATGTTCATTTTGTGATAGTATGATATTTCACCAGTGTGAAAGATTGCACAGAAACTCATTCTAATAATCAAAAGAAAGTATGTTTTAATGGTCTATTTAGGTTCTGTAGCTTTAAGTATAGATTGCAGCGACTAAATTGGCTGTAGCAGCCACAGGGGGGTGTAGTTTCCAATTTCTCTCTTTAATGTCATGATGCTCAGTCTGTTTAGATACAACATTATAGAACCTCTGCAATGATTCTGAGGATATTCGTAGATCTTGCTCTTTCTTTGGATCTCAGCAGTCCTGAATGGATTTTCTTATCCTCTATAGCTTTAGTTCACCCAAAAAATTAAAGTTCAGTCATCATCTCGCCATCATGATTTTTTTCTTAAAAGTAGCGATTTAGCAGCATAACGGTTTCTCTTTTCTGTAAAACCAAAGAAGATGAGGACCAATTATCAAACTCAAAAAAGGACCATAAATGTATTCCATGATTCATGAGAAATATTCCAAGCACAATATTAAAGCTATGTTGAACGTATGTATAGAGGCCAAAAGTTTGGGGTTTAAAAACAGTAATATTTCAAACTGTTTTATATTCTAATATATTTTAAAATGAATTTTTAGCAGAAACGTCAGTCTACCTCAGTCTTCAGTGTCATATGGTCCTTCAGATATCATTCTTAAATGCTTCTACTCCAGAAATATTTCTTGAATATATTTCTTGAATATTTCTTTTTTTTTTTGGTGGAAACAGTGATTCATTTTTAGGTTTCTCTGATGAATAGAAAGTCCAATAGCACAGCATTTACTATCTTTTGTGGCATTATAAATGTCTTTACAGTCACTATTAATCAATTAATGCACTCTTGCAAAATGATGAAACCTTGCTGACCCCAAACATTTGAATGATAGTCTACATTTAAATGTTACTAAAATAAAGTTCATTCTAATAAAATGACGTTGTGACAGATTGATGTATAGCCTTTCCTACGAGTGACATCTTAAAGCCTTGGGTCACATCTAATTTTTGCAACCAGCTTTTTCCATTTTTTTTGGGGTGACCTATCCAGTGCTGTGTTTCCCGGTAGCATCATAAGACAACTATTGGCACCGGCAGTCTCAACGATATATTTTGGCTTATGATGCTTTAGGGAAACACAGTCCAGAACCTAAAATGAGGCTGGAAGACTGGTCCTCTTCTCATTGCCATCACTGTAATGCCATCCAAGTGAGAAAACACTGGATCATTTCTCAGACTTTCCTGCCATCCAAATAAACCAAAAGCCCTTTACTTCATGTAGCATTGATTGAAGCCGCCTCATAATGATCGTACCTGTTCTCACCTCTGCAGTGTTTTCTCTATTTCTTTTTTCAGGGTTTAGAGAGCCAGATGCCTTTAGTTATATGTACAGTAGAAGCGAGGGATAATTGTGCAAGTGTGCAGTCCACAAAAAGGAGAAATTTGATTCTTTCTCTCCAGTGGCACACTCTAATTTAGATACTGTAGCTTTTAATTAGGTGAGTCACCATGAACCCTCAGAGAGCTCAGCGAAAGAGGATATGTGTGTGCGTTTGCTGATAGCTATTTCTATCCCCTTATCTTTGTAGATGTACAATTTTAGTGGAACATTTGTATTAATATTAATTTGGGGACATTTCTAAATGTGAATATGTATTTATATATCCAAAGAGTTTTAGAGCCAAAGAAAACCAAAGAATCAAAGGCAAGGATTTGCCATCGCCAAAGTATTTTTAAACACGTTATGCCCCAATCCTTGATAAGATTATTGCGTTTTCTTTTTTTTCCCCCTGAGTGTGAAATGTGAAATCAAATCTTCAGTGAAGTGGGATGGCAGAAATGATGAGAGGAAAGTTTATTTAATTGGCAAAAGATTAGAGTTTATTACATTGCTTTAGAGACCTTGTAGTCATTTAGTATGTAGCGCACTGTAAGAAATGGCATTTAAAGGATTAGTTCACCCAAAAATAAAAATCAGGTTGTTATTTACTCGTACCCTCAGGTTGCTGTTAGTTTACACAAAAACTGATTTTTCTCAAAATTCATTACGCAGTGCGTGCCATACAATAACAGTGGGCTGTCATGCTTTTAAATAAATAAAAATACACACAAAAAACACACTAAAAAGATTAAATTTAGCGGTAATAAGCAAGCAAGCTAGTTAGCTAGTTTCAGGTATTTACTATTGTTTAAAATGAAATAGGACAACACAACACTAAAATAACGCAATAAAGAAAGTACATTACATACAATGTAACAACACCCTTACTGATAAATTTGGGTCCCACTTTATATTAGGTGGCCTTAACTACTATGTACTTACATTTAAATTAATCATTTGATACAATGCACTTTTGTACATACATGTTTTTACATTGTATTTATATTTTTTAAAAATACATATATGTAATTACATCTGTAATTAATTTCTGCAATTAAATTTATAATTACACTGTTGACCCGTCCCTTACACCAATTTGAAGAAACTAAATTGACATAAAATATAATTGTATGTAATGATGCAAGGACTTCTGGGAATGTCTTTCTGGAACTTGTTCGGTAATTCATGCTGTAGCTTTTACTTGCAAACATATGAATTTGACAGTATTCTGCACTAAAGTTAAATATTTAAATTGATGTTAAAACAGTTTTCCCTCTGTATATAAGGTAAACACAGTTTTTATGAACTGTGCCTTTAAGATCTTTTCTTGATAGTGAGCACAGAAGAGAGGCTCAACTGTATTGGACAAGCAAAAAAAATCTGTCTACAATCTATTCACTCTTCCTGGCCTAATTTTGAAGCAGGCTAATTTAATGGTGTCTTAGAGGAGCAGCATACTGAGAAACATTACAGGTTGAAATGTTGTCTTGCCACCTGAGTAGACTCATTACCGAAGAGTCCTACTGGCACCATCCACACACCAGCTGTTCACCTCTAATGTGATCTCACATACTCGTATGAAAGATAAGATATTCATCATATCAAACATTCATCACCCCACAAAACTGTGAAACAACCCCTGGGGAGACATATTTTCTGAAAAATACCACAATATAGTGGTTATTGCTCTGATGTTCTTGCAGTTGCATAAAATGATTGGCAGATCAGCACATCGTGTTGAATGAACACGTCAAAAGCAAAGATGATTGCGTCTTGAAGACCCAATTCAATTTTCAAAATCAAAAAACACAATTATGAGAAAATTATGCTGTGAAGAAAGGGTCAGTGTTATGTTTGAAGAGTTGTTTTTTCTGTTACATCCTAATGCTTGGAGTTTTTTCTCACTTAGTTTAAAATGTATGAATATGTATAATGATAATGGGCTGACAGATGCTATGATTTTGAGGAACATGCATAAGATTTAGCGATTTAGTTTTCTTGATTTACATAAAAGATTATAGGTGAATATCATTAACATGAATTTATGTATATAGGAGGAAGATGGAAATCTAGCATGCAGTGAGAGATCGTGTAATTACCGCTATCGTCAGTCTGTCATTCATCAAAGTTCTGACACAGTCATTTGTGGCAGAAGATGCATTTATTCGAAGCGGTGTATGTAAAATCTC
Organism: Onychostoma macrolepis; assembly: GCF_012432095.1. Classification (NCBI taxonomy): domain Eukaryota; kingdom Metazoa; phylum Chordata; class Actinopteri; order Cypriniformes; family Cyprinidae; genus Onychostoma; species Onychostoma macrolepis. The sequence goes on along the minus strand of NC_081158.1, from coordinate 22,711,263 downwards.
TCTACCATGTGGAAAGCGTCCTTCTATTTATGAGGACCATGTAGACCTCGCCATCTGTTTGCAGAAGTGCAGCTGTATGAACTGAAGTCAGTGGAAACATGAACTTTAGTGGGGCAGTACAGTGAGGTCTGAGGAATGCGAGAATGGGTGAGCTGTCAGACGCTGGGCTGTGTGGAAGCACTATATCACTGACACACTTTCCTGAGATTGATTTCTATTTCAGATGTTATTGATTTTGTCTCTGGTCCAGAGGGACATTGCATCCTCACCACTTAATAGTGGTTATTTTCAGTCTTTCAGAGAAAGATGTTCTGAGGTGCCGCATTTTAGTATGAATTTACATTCAGGCTGATTTTAAATCACTTTGTTGGTTTGGCGTATGGATCAGGCCTATATTTTATGGTAAAGAAAGCTGACCCAAGATCATATTGTGGATGTAGAGTTAATCAGTGTTTTCATACATTAACGGTGTATTCCAGCCCAATCTCAAGGCAATTCGTACATATTTTACGAGGTGGCTAATTTGTAAGAATTCGTACGACCTCACTCGTACAAATTCATACGATTTTTGCTAAATCGTACGTATTTTACGAGTTGCCAATTCGTATGAATTTGTACAAATGATCTACACCTAACCCCGCCCCTAAACCAAAATTGTACGAGTGAGGTCGTACGAATTAGCCACCTCGTAAAATATGTACGAATTGCTGTGAGATAGCTTTGTGTATTCCGTTATGTATTCATGCATAATACATTCTTATTGAAAATTTGACTGATTTTGCTGAAAATTTGCAAAGCAATGGTAAATCAAAGGTATGTCCAATGTATATATTATAAATATGTGGAAAATCATGCCTAGTTTAAGATCACAACATTTTATTTTATTTTATTTTATTTTATTTTATTTTATTTTATTTTATTTTATTTTTATTTTATTTTATTTTATTTTATTTTATTTTATTTTATTTTATTTTATTTTGCATCTTGACACTATTTTCATGACAATTAAGCCTAGTTTTCACAAGATCTCTTTCTTTCTCTTTCTCTTTCGCTTTCTCTTTCTCTTTCTCTATTTTTCTCTCTTTCTCTTTCTTTCATTCTCTCTTTCATTCTCTCTTTCTTTCTCTCTTTCTTTCTCTCTTTCATTCTCTCTTTCTTTCTCTCTTTCTTTCTTTCTAATAGTGATTTTTCAATTTAAATAAATTGAAGGAAGTTTAAAATTCCTATTTAAAATATATAGAGAATAATTTATAAAGGATTGTATACACTTTGAACTTTTTTTTTTAAATATCAAGTTTTTTTTATTTTTTATTATTTTTTTTGCATTATCAAATACTATGTAACATGAATCCTAACAATGTGATTCAGGCCGGTCAAATACTAGTATTGTGTAAACAAAAATGTAAATTCGACGTTCACACAACTCTCATATTCTGATCTGCGTCTTGAAACTAGCTGCCTCTGTTCTGTTGCATTGTGCTATGCTTTGGCACTTTAATAAATCTTAATTTAGGCCCTCTGTTTGAACGGCAGGACAAGACACAGAGCGGGCTTGTGTCAGCACATCTCAGAATCATCGGATTATTTATTTATTCACTTTTCTCCTTGTTCTGCATGTCAGACATTTAATCATAAGCGCTCACCGAAGACATGCACAGCAAACTAAGACTGCTCTACCAGAGAAAACTATTATCAGACTCCAAGACTACAGTACCCATTCTGCTAGCCATAGAAAAGAATGAGCAAGCGAGAGAGAGATTTTAATTAAACAGTTCCCATAGGGAAGTATGCAGAGACAATGATGTCTAATGTGAACAGCATCCAGAATTCCCAGACTTTCTTTCTCTCAGGGAAAAATGCAATCATGCTTGTAGCCTCGCACTTACAGAAGGACAGGGGGTGAATTTATTTTCTGAGAAATGATACTTCATCGAAATTTAATGAAACTAGAGAAAGTGTTCACAGGGGAGCATATGGAAGCATTATTGGCCTGAAATTACATTCTCTCTCAATCCTGTTTACAGATGAATATCTTCTGGCTGTTGACCCAGAGCCAGGTGGCCGCGTGCCTCACACGAGGTAGAGTATACATAGCACAGGTGCAGGGAATAAACAGACAGTTGGAATTGTTCTTTCCGCCTTTGACACAGGTGCCAATATGCGAGTGATGGCATTTGAGGGGAATTGGGAAAAAATCTGGCTGCGGCCTCGGGCACACAAATAGTCAAACTGGCAGAAAACCAAACCATAAATAAAGTATGTTTGGATAACCACAGCTATTCCATAAGCTTTCAACTAACAGAGGACACAAACCGTGGCCCTACCGCTTCTCAAATACTTTCAGCAGCAAATTACACTGTATTAAGAATCAGTCCATTTTTAAAGACACATTGTGAAAAACTATGTCCTTTCCTGGCATTGATGCCCTTGTGTTTGGGCGCTAATTTAATGCACTTCATTTAGCATGCACCTGGGTGTCATGTCCTGCATTCGCTGGTGTATATTTTGAGACTCCTTCCATCTGTGGCTGTACGTGGCTTAGCCATATTTGTTTTTTCCTGAAGAGGCTGCTCTGTGTTTGCACACAAATAAGTGACCAAATTAGACCTCAAACAACATCGTCATCCAGATCACATCATACAGGAATCCTATTTGCATTTATTAGAGCCACTGTGGGTCAGAAGAGTGGATGGGCTAGAAAGAGAGAGAGAGAGAGGAAGGATAAATTGTTAGGATTAACGTTGGTGTTGGAATTTTTATATATTGTTATTAAATTAAATTATTACTTTTATACAACAGTTTAATAAACATGAAGTTAATATTGAGTAACTTATCTTTTACATGCAATATTGCCAGTTACTCTGTCCATGTTTGTTCTGCCAATAAAACCAAATATTGTTCCAAGCAAAGCCACAGCAGAACCATTACAGCCATTGAATGAATTAGCAGTTTTGAATGAATAGGTTGAATGACTGATTCAATGACTCATTCAAAAAGATTGAATTCAAAACAGCATGCTAGTGTACTGCTTTTACTATTTTAGCATTAAAAACATAGCAGAAACAGCAAGAGTTTTTTTTTTTTTTTTTTTCTTGAATGAGTCAGTGTTTTGGACCAACTGAGTTGAATAAATTCAATGACTCACTCATAAAGATAATCATTTGAAGAGTCACTAAAAATGCCCATGACTAATGTTTGACAGTCTGTCTGAAACACACAAACATAGACATTCTATTCTATTCTATTCTAACTCTTGGAACACTGTTTGTTCAGTCAGAAGTTGTATTATGATGTCTGAATGCTCAAATTTGCAATCAGGGTTTTGTCTCTGCTTCAGTTTCCTTTTCATCATTTAACATTTAAGTCACAACATCTGTCAAATCCTCTGCTCTTCATTTGCAGACTTCTCCTCACATGAAACCCCCCTTGTGATTTATGCCCGTCTGACTTTTGCTGCGGTGTAACTCTCTGCAATCTGCGTCGACAATCTTGAAAAGATCAATTTTAATATCAAAAAATAATGTCGGAACTCATCCCTTGCAACCTCAGCCGTCTTATGGGAAATATTGCGCAGGCATTTTATAAATTGTACTTGTGTTAATCAAAATGTCAGCCTGACCTACAGTCGAGCAGGAATGTTGTGAGGTATGAGGTTAATAGTTTGATGGGAAAACGACGTACTGAGCTTTACTCCTCCGAGTTGCTCACATTTGAGGGGTACACAGTGACTTTTCCTCCACTGGACTGTATAGGAGCTTAAAGCAGTTTGTTACGTTATCTCACCTTGAGGGATTATATTTTACATTTAAAGGTCAAACTGTAATATGGTGGTCCCAGCATTCAGAGAACACATTGTTCATGGGTCCCTGGTCTCACCGAGTTAATAACAAGGATGAACGGAGTCTGAAAACTGTGGTAAGTGTGTTTAATTCAAAAGGTAAATGGTTTCTTTCTCTCTTAATAAATAAAGCAATAAATGAGCACAGCCTCAGGTGGGAATGCCAAAACACACTTACATCTCGCAGCATGATTAGAGCAGGATATTTGTGGCTGTTTATTGCCTTCCCTTGATAATAACTGCCCATATGGTCTTTTTGGTTTTGATTAAAGACCATGAGCATTGTGCACACCAGTTGTGTCACCGTCTGCACCTGTCAGGCACCGTTAACATTTGGGAATTGAAAGAATGTGTTTTCTGCCTGGAAATGAGGTGACCGGAAGATGCCCTGGAGGCTCTGACCCCTATAGTTTGGTTGAGCGGCAGAGGTATTGATATGATAATATTTGCTAGTGTTTGTTTTCATACATGTGAAATGCCAATGCCCAGTCCGTAGCTTCCCAGAGGATCCGTCCGCAAAGCAGATGGGTGCGTTTTCCTAAAGGTGTTTTCATTGTGATTCTCAAGGACGCAACATAGATAAACACCTGCCGTCGACGAAGAGGGAAAAAAAGAGAAGAAACGACACGTACATGAATAGTCGCCAATATAACTTTCGATTTATAACCAAGGCCTCCATTGCGAATTTTATAGTGCAGCGTAGCGCTCCATTCTATAAATCAACCGTGTTTTCTGGCCAGCAGTAAGTTGAGCTAGTAATGTAAAATGTAACAGACCCAGCTGCCATTTTCTCTGTGTTTGGAGCAAAATTGGGCAGCAGCGGGTACTTATCCGGGGGCAAGAGCTGGTAATCTTTTCCTGGCTCAGTCAAGCCCATCTCCCCAACTCAGTCTCCCTAAATGAGGCACTTACTGGCCCAGCTGCGGTCTGGACTTAAACCAATGGCCTGCAGGGACAAGGGCCGCTCTCTACGGCTTGCAGGCCATGTGCTGTTATTGAAATTGCCCTTCTCCTCAAGAGGACTGCGAATGCATCATCATCTACCTGCGGCGCTCTCCACAAAGCCTCTGAGAAGGTTGCTGCTCTGTTTTTTTGTTTGTCTTGTTTATATTCTTTGCTGTAGTCACTTTGCTGAATTTTGCAGTTTGTTTCCCAGAGTTATCTAGCAATGCGGTCATATATTTGATTTGAGTCTTCAAAACACTCTTGAAGGAAAGTGGCCTGTGGCTCAAGAGCCTGCTAGAATCATAAGTCACTCATCTATACCGGTGTGTTTTCACATCTCTTCTTCACTAGCCAAACCCTTTGTACGCTTTTTATCTTCCTATCAGGTTTTTCGTAGCCTCCCTGACGGGCTCTTTCCGCTCCACCAGCTTGCCGGGCCCCAGAATGCCTTGCTCTTCCACGGTAAGCAGGATGTGCCTAACCAGGCTTGTCCTGTCTGATAGTCAATGTCTCTTTCTGTCCATAGAGGCCTCTTCCTCTTTTCTCCTTTCCTCTCTTCTTCTCCTCCTCCTCCTCCTCCACCCCTGTAGGGCTCTTCTTTACGCTTGGCTTAACTGTGTCTCTTAGGGCCTTTCAGTTGGTGAAGGCCTGTGTGGATTCCTAGCAGGACTGATTCCATAGCCTCAGGTATGGTTTGTAGATCAGAGGAGTAAACCAGCAGAGAATGTGAGAACATGATCGCTTACCCACCAGGGCCAGGCAGGTGGGCCTTGCATGCTAAGTACACAGTTCAAAGGTACCACTGTATCTCCTCCTGCAATCTTCTCTCATCGCTCTCGGGAGCTTTCTGCCCTCTGCACCGTCTTTTGTTTCCTTACGTTATTCTTCTTTCTCTTGTTTCATCACTTCCATTTGCTGAAAGGTGATTTAGTCAAGCAGGACATGGATTAATGTGGTTGTCGCTCTTGGATCTTCTCAATCCCACTCGAATTGCTCGTTTTCAAAACTAATCCTGTTCTGATAAAGCTACGTTTGTTCGACATGAATGTTGATCCTGGATCAGTGCTAATTTATACAGTTTTTTGTTTGTTAGTTTGTTTTTAATCATTGGCTAATATTTTATCATGACATTTGAATGTGTTGTCAATTTTACTCTGAGTTAAGTAATTTTAATTGAGGAAAATAAGATTAAATGCTAGATTTTGTAAAAAAAAAAAAAAAAAAAAACAAAAAAAAAAACAGACATTTTGTTTATATATATATATATATTTAAAGTACATAAATTAATTCAAGTTCAACTTTGTAAATTCACCTTATTTTCTAAAGGCATTCTATTGATCTTATTGTGAACAATTCATGATTTATCTATCTATCTATCTATCTATCTATCTATCTATCTTGACCTCATAATCTCCTGGTAAAATGACAGTCTGCTTCTTTCTTACAATCGACTGCAAGCTTGCATAAAACCCAAGTCTCCAACCTACTTTTTTGCTTTTTCATAATTCGCTTAGCTGTACATCACAATGTGGAAGAAAAGATTTTCATTGACAATAATAAAAATGATAATGATAAACTTTTAGAATTTTTCAATTTTGTTGATAAGATCAGCAGCAAATAAACAAACAAATATGTTCATCCAGGCAAACATCCTACTTGGCAAAATCTCAGTTTCCAGATAAGGAGGCAGGCTGCAGCTTCATTAACTACTCAATGTATTCTGCTTTTGTATGTGTTATTCATTTGTGGCATTGAGGATGGTGTCAGACTCATTTCGTGGCAGGTGAGATGACTGGCAGAGTTCGACCTTCTTCTAGTAAAGTGTCAGTTGCGATAACTGGTGTTTCTGGAGAGGTCTCGCTCGAAAGTCGCCCTTACTCAGTATCTCCTTGCTGTCAGCAGGCTCCCTCCTCCTCCTTGCGAAAAATGTCCAGGTCAAAAAAATTCAAAAGGCTGCATCCTTGAGCTCAGAATATTAGTTTTCTGAGCCACGTATTCAAAAGACTGCAGCTCTGCCAAAAAGCCTGCTGAAATTCAGTTTGCTCTCGGTGGAGAGAAATTTAAACCTTATGATGAATTGACTGCTGAAATGTCTGTTGATTTATTTTCAAATAGCATCCAATAACAGCAGGCATAAAGCCTGCTCCTGAGTCTCTGACTCATCCTTCTTTCTGCTAATTTGGCTAAATACAATTGTTACATCATCACAAAGTGAAAGAATTGCATCACACACATGGAAAGTTTTGAAAAGACTCATGAAAAAAATACCTAGTCTGCGTTTCTTCATTCTGTTGACGTCTGTGGATGGCACATCCTTAGATCCTTCCTTTTGATGAATCGTCAATCGTCAGACTTACTGTCTGTCTGTGTGTTTCTGTACCTGGTCATGGGGAATTCACCTTTTGTACTGATCTAGTTTTGTCACAATCCAGGCAATAACGGAAGCCACTGCCACCGCCATCACCTCAGCTGATGAACAAAGGTAGTAAACCTTTGATATTCATCAGGAAGTGGCTCTTATCTAAACCGATGATGTTACTGTTCCATGTGAAAGCCATTTCAGGAGGAAGTATTTACATATCATAGTGAATAGCAGCCCAGGCATTTTATTACCATTTGAAAAGGCACAGATAAAGCGACAGTGTTCAGTTATTTGTTGTGGTCTTTGAATCGTGTCTCAAATGACTTTTCATATTTTCATGTCTGCCAGCAATAATAAATAATTATTATTATTACAACCTTTTTCCATATAGGTTGAAAATGTTGGCCTGCCCTGCTGGGGAAAAAAAAAAAAAACCTTAACCCAGCCTGAGCTAATATTTGCTGGTCTTAGGTGGTTTCCCTGGCTTATCTCACCAACTTATAAACCAAAACACGTTTAAAACCAACAATTAGATCAGCCTGGCATAGAAACCAGCCAACGAGCTGGGTCAATGATGTCATGCTATTTTTTGTTGTATCTTTTAAATTCAGGAATACATTAAAAAGCGATTCACACATGCAATGACTTGAAAACACCTCTTTCATGATAAACATGCTTTTAGTTTTTGTATTAAAATTCCTTTTGACATTTTTTTGGGGGGAGCAAACTGTCCTGGTATCATCATGATGACAAATAGCTCATATTCTTATTTCTTAGAAAATATATTTTAACAAAACTTATTCATGTAATATTTATGAATTATTTTGTATGGATAAATATATTTATGCATAATTTTAAATAATTCATGATGTTTGCAAAAAAACTACTTTTTACCTTGAAAAATAACTTTAAAAAATAAACAATGATTGTACATTCAACACATATTCAAGGAGTATGAAAAAATATATATATATATACAGTATATATATTTATTTTTTCTTTTTTTTTTTTACTTTACTTTTAATTCAATTGAAACTTTCTAAAGAAAAAAAAAGTAGAATTTTATCAAAATCCTATGAAACCAATTAACACAGTGACTCTTTTTTTTGATCAACTTATTGCATCCTTGTTGCATAAAGGCATTCATTTCTTTCAAATTAAGACAAATTTACTGACCCCAAACTTTTAAATGGTAGTGTACACTATTGACCCGTGTGCTTTTCAAGAAGGTGTTTGTGTATTCATCTGTTCCTAATCAATTATGTTCATTTTTGTACTGTCTCTCAGATCTCTCCAGGCTGATGTCTGTGATCCATAGAGAAAGTTAAACAGCGTTCTGCCTTTAGTATAATCCTGACCTTTCAAAGAGCTGACCTGCATGGACACACGCACGGAAGGACAGTTGGATGTCTCACATTAGCTCTACCTTCACATCACACCAGCAAAGCCCTATTAACACATTTCACCCTCATGGGTCACCAGAGCCACCGCACATGTCTTTTTTCTTCATGTCAGCATCTCATGTGTCAGTGCTTTCCTCTTTGTACCAGAGAACCAATCAGAGGCAATGTGTATGTTTACCTCATTAATGGCTGTGAAGGTCAATTAAGTGCAGCATCAAATCTGCTGAAATAAACGTAAGCCATTAGCGCCATCGTTTACAGCTATCTGATGAAGAAGAGAAGCATAGAACTTAGGGTAAACACGAACTCCTGCTGTTCATGCCATCTGAAGGAAAACAAACAGCCAGTGCTGATCAAACATCACCATAACTCATAACTCACCCATCTCGCCGCACTGTCAGGAAACGTTCTTTATACGTTTGCTGCAGGTTTTAATATTCACTAACACTGAAAAATGACAGCCCATAAACATATTTTGGATTATGAGAAAAAGCTCACAATGTAGGCTATTACGTTCTCTATGCCGTTCCTTGTAATTTGCCATTATCTCTCTGACAGTTATGTCTTCATTCATTTTTCATTTTGTATCAGAATGGAGAATAACATGCATCAGAGTCGACACCACGGGCCGCTTTACGAGCGCGCTGACGGATTGTGGGAATAATGGCCTGCCTGCTGCCAGTGTTCGTGTTTTTCACTCAAGTCACGAGAAACGAGGGCTATATGGAGAGTCCATCGCTCTGACAGTTGGCTGACCTGTCATGGAAACACTGTCCTTTCGTACTGGACCAATGGGCCTCATCTCCCAAAGACAAACATTAAACACACAGAGAGAAAACACTGTGTTGACTCCGATCGGCAGTGTTGTGTCAGCTCTACTAACACTGTTGTGACCCTCACCTCTACCCTTGTGCAACTGTTTGCCATCTTGATGGAAGTGCAGTCGATTGGGATTTTGTCACCCAGAGATTCTAGTAAATCCGAGTGCTAATATATGTGTTGTGTGCAAGAGCATGAGTATGATATGCTCATTTCGCTCATTCTAAAGGATTTTACAATGATGCATTTAAAGGAGATTTTGATGTTGTGTACTTACTCTTATATTCCGACTGTGTTTGTGTTTTATTTTCTGTGAAATACATGTGAATGGTGACCATGATTTTCAAGCTTTTCAAGGCACAATCTTTATTGAATTATGACTATATGACTTCATAAGACTTAGAATACAGTGTAAGTTGTAAACTGCTTGAACAATGCACTAAACATCATTTTTGTGTTGTGTAAACTGAGTAATGTGATGATTTTTTATTCATATATGTATCTCATAGGGTGCAGCAATTTACATTTAACGTCACCACCAAGCATCACCATTTCTAGTCCTAATGCTTCTTCAGATCACAAAAGCCAACATCAAGCAGTGCTAATAACTCGTGGCGTACTATAACAAAAACAACAACAAGTAAAAAATTCACAATCCTAACCTGTATCTACATACCGAAATCTCAGTTTGGCCAGAGAGTAATTCTTCTTTTCTGAATAGTTAAAATGTGTCTGGGACACAATGAGCCCAGAGACCGTAGTACACTGTTAGTTTTTAAAAGTTTAATTTAAAGATGTGCTATAAATGAATAGTGCTCAAAAACTTGGACCTGGAAATAGTATTGTATACTTCATGGCTTAAAACAATTATATGTAGTTTTGCAGTTACATTTTGCAGTTAAATTCCTTTTTGCCGAATGTAGTTCATGTAGTTTTGCAGTTAAATTTTGCAGTTACTAACTATGTTTCCATCCAAAGATGCGAATTTAACGTATGCGCAAAACTGGAATATTGCATAAAACATTTACGAATAAAGCACCATTTCCTTCCATCGAGTCAAAGAGAACAAAATAGTCACTTCCTGGTAAACTGCCATTAAATATCTCTTAGAAAACTAGCAGAAGCCACTGAATATAATAATTTTCAAATATAATAAACTGCGCCTCAAAGAGAGCAGACGTAACACAATAAATGGGGTCATTGCTTTCAGAGGTGGATGCCTGCTGTTTGGGAACACAGTCGTGTAAGACAGTAATTATACAGAAATACTTTGATGACAGACTTTGCTCAGGCGTTTCAGAACAACCATGCTGTGAACGAGATCGGTCCGCTGGTTAGTCCAGTTATCCGGTCTCATAGCGCAAAGTCACATGACTTTTTTAATGCACATGATGGAATTTATTCGGTAAATGTGTTTCCATCACAGTTTATAGAAACTAAGTTTTTTACGCAGATTTTTAGAATTTATGCGCATCTTGGCGTTTCCATCCAGCAGTTTTTTAATGCGATATTTCAAAATGTGCATAAAAATAGGTGGATGGAAACATACTGTAGCTGTTAACTCCTTTTTGCAGAATTTCGTAATCACAGTTGTTTTAAGCAAGACTCATCTATAACCATTTAAAAAAAAAAAAAAGTTATTTTGGGTGATGCTACATTCGGTGTTCAAAACCACAGTCGTGTTGGCAGACACAACATGAAATATCTCTTGAGTTCACCTTTAAAGTAGTGTCTGATTTCAGTGCAGAACCAATCTTTTAATACCTGCAATGGTGAGTGAGTTGTGTGCTTTAACGCACCGGGACCATTTTCTGTACATTTTGCTGCCCGTCTCCTTTGTTCATCAACAAATTGAAAGAACGTTTCTTTGTGCGAACAACGCTGTCAAAGACTAAGCCCCTGTCACTTTGTGTTGCAATCTTGATCTAATCTCTCTTCCAATGAATACCGACTCACTCTCTCCCTATTTGCCTTTCCTGTCTCTTTGTGCTTTTCTGAATGGATCTGAATGAGTGTTACGCCGTAAGAACGCCCCCCGCCGAATGAGTTCCACTCTCCTCCACTTCGCCCTTCCTGTCTCAAAGCTCCAGACTCTCTCCGCTCTGTCCCGGCAGAAGCTATTCAACCGTTCAATGGCTGCCGAATACACCGAGGTCTGTGATCAAAGCCCTCCTGCCTCTGACAGTTGGTGACAGCATCGAGACAAAGGCGGCGCGGCGAATAAAACGTTCAGAGCCGTCATTATTAAAGTTCAGTCGGGAGAAGAAAGCGGGCGTTCGACAGATGCGCCAGCTTCAAGAGAGAACAGCCGCGTGGTCTCTCTAACAGCTCTGCTTGTGTATGATAATTATGACATTTGCGTTTAATTGGGGTAATTGTCTCAATGAAGTCATCCGTGCTTACTGTTGCTGGCCAGGCCCATGAGGCGTCATGTCAATTGAGATTACAGTGCGTGTGTTTAGATGAGTTTTTGTGTTTGTACACTTTTATTGTGAGTTAATGTAATTTTAGCAGAAATGAGTGTGCGGTTTTTACGCGCGCACATGCGCGATTTGGGATGCGCGTGTGCCTGAATGCTCGGCGATAACGCAATCTGTAGTGTTTCTGCTCTCCCTGTGGTCCTGGTCTTTGGCAATGTGCTGCAGCTGATATATTTGTGCAAATGTCTGGGTATGTGTGATCATCTCTCGCTTTGGTCAGACTGGAGGCCAACGCTGTCCTTAATCGCTACAACTCTTCGTTCTCTCGCTCCTTCGAGCTTCCTGACAGCGTTGACATTCTCAGGGCAGAAACACAGCCTATCTTTGCCAGGGTGTCACCTTTCTGTTCTCCTCAACAATCCTTTTTATCGTTCTTGCTCAACCTCTCTCTCTCTCTGCCCCATTTTAATCTGTTGTTCTCTCGCTAGCTCTGTCTAAAATGATTTAGAGTGTTTTTTCCCCCTTCTCTGAGCTGTTCATTAGAAGTTGTTGCAGGGATTTCTGGGTAAAGATCAAGCAAAACTTGATTGCAGATTGAGATAAATAAAGGAGAGCATTCAATCTTTGTTTTCAAGCTGAATGTCACCGCTTTTAATGATGAAACTTATTTATTAATATTGAGGGCTGAAATAAAGGTTGTTGACTCTATCTTGCTAATGAAGTAATTAAGTTTGTGCTGGAGTCCATTTGATGCCCATAATCACCGGCATGCGTTGGACAACACAGTTTTAATTAATTTGACATTTCCTGTTTTCCTTTGTCCATGCTGCAATAGAATCTTTGATCTCGATTGGTCCCTAGTGAGATTTAATTTCAAAAACAGTCCATGAGGGAAGCTCGGTTTTAGCCTGTCGAGAGCAGACAGGGTTGCCGATGGCAATGGGGGGCTTTATTCTGTGGCTAAAAAGCCTGAGATTGATGAGATCCACATGTCCCACTGTTCATTTATCAATAAAGCTGTCACCTCACCACTAACTTGGGCGGGTGTGTGTTAGCATTCATCAACACTAAGGCATCAATCACCAACCTCTGAGCAGCTACTTGGCAGTCCATTACACCGACCTGCCACCGATGCTGCCACCAAACTACTTCTTTTTTTCCACCCTATGATAGCTTACCTTAGTGCTGGGGGTCCTTAGAGACGTCTGCCCTTACTGTGCCGTAATAGTAAGGTATGTGTGATGTATGTGTGTGACCTGTGCACAGGTGTGTGGATCAACACTCTCTGTTAATTCATCTTCTTTGCCGTTGTTACTGCTGAAGTAATGACTGGAAGACCAGTGGATTGATGCGGCACTCAAGCTGCGTTTATTCCTGGCTTTTTAAATCCTTACGGCATTATTTGGGAAAAGACAATCCCCAATCTGCTACATTTATCTGCTTCTCTCCCAAGGCAAGGCGGCTCAGTGTTTACTAATAACAGGAGTTCAGAGTGAAAATGATTGGATCGGAGTAAATACCAACCCAAATACCAACACACAACCAATTTGTTCTTTCTTGTATCTGTTTCCTAAGATGTTGTCCTAGTTGAGACTTTATATAGAGCAAGTGAATCTCATAAAAACGTTTCAACACAAAATGAAAGTAACAAACAAACATAACATAAATCTATATTTCTATCTCTCTCTGTCTATCTACCAAGAAGAAAGACAGTAGGACGTTTTCATTACAATTAAGCACATATTCTCATTACATCTAGAAGAGCAAATATAATTTACTCTCAATTTACACTTATAATTTAAAATAGAATTTTACAGCTTTAAGACAGGCTTTGGTCAAATTTCAGTGCACTTTGGGAGTTTCCTGATATTAAAGTCCAATTTACTTTATGCTGATTTTGTTGAGGGTCTGCAGTGCGTCAGCCCACTGATTGACTCTAATCACTCAGTAATGACTACAAACAAGATTTGTCTGAATTATGCAGTCATCATGTAAATGATGACAAAACTTGGGAGTCGTTAGAGTAAATCAGCTTTTGTTGAACTGGCCAATCAGACAGTGTTTGTTAATTAAAAGCAGACATTGATTGGGTTTTTGTTTCTAATTACCGCCTAAAGCCTTGAGAGGGTAGTTGTCTATCTGTTTGGTCATTAAACACAAGCAATTTTGTGTTTCCCTTTTATTACCTGACATGATTTAAAAGGTCCTAGATAGAAATTACAGGAACATACTCATACAGCATCTCACACACTGCTATCTTTGTGTGTTCAGACACTTATTAGCACCCATGTAATTATAATTCTTACCTGACTGGATCAAATTTGACTTATATTAATCAGGCTTCTGTTATGGCAGTCATTTTATCCCCGTTTTCTCTTCAGATTATAGTCACATGTTGACATAACCCGACATTAGCCTTTCAATCACTAAAGGCACAGCATAATGTTTTTCTTTTCCTCAGCAGAATTCCTCAATTTCATTATAGCTATGTCATTCAAAATAAGATTAAACCCCCACACAATATTAAAAGGTGTTTATAACTGATCTGAATGAATAAACATTAGTCTCTGTGTGTGTAACTGATCTATTATAAAACTGGCCTGTCATTTGGCCCAAACTGAATTTCATTTTGTCATTTAGTGTATCCTACTCTGAATGCAGAATATATGTAGCACATATAGAATATATAATCATTATATCATTATAACTCAATCAATGGTTTTGTAGTCTGATGAAAAAAATATGAGATTTGTAATTAAAACCTTGCAGTCCTTCTACAAGGGCTTCTCGTCATTTCTAAAGGATATAACATTATTAGTTTTGTTAAACAGGATGGATGTGAGCAAGGCCCAGGCTCTGAGAATGGATGAATTACTGTGTTTGCATGTATTGTGGATGGTTAATGAGAACCTAAGACAGTCAAACAGTCTGTGGCAGCATATTCCCGCTCATTATCTCTCAGCAATTCTCTCCTGGCTTCCTCTCACTTCCCCTTCCTATCAGTTTGATTATTTTTCCTTCTATCCGTATTCCCTTTCTGTCTTCAACTCTTTTCTTTAATTACCATGTTTAAAACCATATTACTAATTATCTGTTCTGGACAGATTCATGTTGTTTTTTTTTTTTTTTTTGGAGGGTGTCATTCACAATAACCTCAATAAGCTTAAAACCAAATTAAGATGAATTTTCTTTCCAATGTTAATTTCCAATGTATGAACTTTATTTAAATCATAGTTTGTCTTTTGATAAGTTTTTCTTCAAATCTAGTTAATTTGTCAATTTTACAGAATTTTAGTCAAAGAAAAAAAAATAATTGCTTTGTTCTTCAAATTTTCTTTAACAGTTAAATTTAAACTTTTATTATAGTTATGAAACACTTTTTTTTCTCGCCTTCTTTATTGTTAATGCAATAAAAATAGATCTTCATTAAACATACAAAAATTGTGATTTTTACACTTTTGTTTCCTATTTTTTCCCTAATATTCTTTAATTTTCATCCTATTAAAACCTCATTTGACAGCTTTTTAGCAGCCAGCCATTAGCATTAGTTCAACCAAAGTCAAACCAACTACCATTTTGCCACATGCAATTGCTTGCTTGAGACTATTATTATTATTATTATTATTTTAATTATTTTTTTTAATTTAGGAAGAACATTTACATTCTAGTACGTGTGACATTGAATACAAATTTGTGTAGTGCAAAAGGAGTCATCAGTTTATTTGAACCATTTTCCCCAAAGATGAAGTCTGTAAAATTTAAATGCTGCTAATTTAACTGCTATAAAATTGATTACATGAACTTTTAGGAGCACACTGGCATAAATGCTAACCTCAAAGCTAACAATCATTGATCAAAAGCCACAAAACACCTTCTTGTGTCAGTTACAGACCTCAAGATGGTGAGTTCTGCACGTTCTAAAACCAATCACGATCATCCTGGAACTTAGGCTGCTTTCTCTCTCTCTCTGTTTCAGTCTCTCTGCCCTCTTCAGCACTATTAAGGTGTGTGAGGAGGGAGGGTGTGTGAGTTTTAAAGTTTTACTCAGTGTGCCTGGCAGGCACCCAGTGTACATCTTCTCCAGCACATTACCACAAATAAAGAGACACTGACATCATGCCTCTACTTCATAATTTATGATTGCATCAAGGGCCACACACACATTAATGTGCACACAACCACTTTTCCAGATATCCACTCACAAATCTGCATCCATTCTTATTCAACCCATGCCGTTCCTTTATACGATCCACAGATCTGCTGAAGTATGCAAGTACCCTCAGATGAAAAGGATTGTGAGAGAGATATTTTAACCCTGTTTTGCCGTTAGCCGTGACATGCGAAGATTAATAATGTGTCCAGTGAATTACTGCCTGGGCATTTACAAGGTCGTCTTTGATTGTGCGAACTTTGCAGAACGTGCTAGTACCAAACCCACAGGTTTATTTCTTTATTTTAATTTGGCGGCCACTAGCACATTTCCTACTGGAGGCTCTCCAATGTACGCCTGACATCCACCGCTCATAAAATCTGCATTTCGAATGGACCTGAGTCATCCGAAGACAACTCAGAAATCACAGTATTGCCAATGCAGATAGCAGCTAGAAAATGTCTACCGCATAATTCACATAGGGGGTGGGTGTTAGCCAATGACATCAAGCCTGTAGCAGAGAGTTCAGTGGAGGATATGGCACATGTTAGGTTGTCAAATGGGTTTTCTGTCTTTAATAGGACAGGGTGGGAGCAGCGTTTCTCTGTGGCATTAGCGCATTAGGATACTCACCAGTCCTGAGGGCATGAAGACGTTAGCAGTAATAACCAAACCAGCAAGCTCCTAACAGCCAGTCCCTCTAAATCAGCTAAAATGCAGATGAATTACGGCCATGATTAGATTTTATCTGAGTGTGTGTGTGTGTGTGTGTGCTGATTGATGAAACACTCCTTTCGACTGCTAGCAGCAATAAGTTCTTTATTTTTATGGTGGCCAGAAAAACGCTCATATTCTTTACAGTCATATATGGTATACAATTACATAGATAAGAGACCAGTCTCATTATTCGGTGGGTTTTATAAATTGATCATTAAAATGGGACTGTCAGTTAAACACATTCATTTACTGTGATTAATTACAAAAATAATGCAATAAAAATTAAAGCAATTAATCATGACCCCCTGATTGTGCATAATTGCACAATTTGTTCATTGACTAACAAAAAAGAAATGATATATATACGAATTATAATATTAATCAAATAAACAATATATTGACATCTAAAACAACTTTTTGTATATTTAGTACTTTCATCTGCAATAATAATCATTCATTTGGAGGCTTTTTTCGGCAAACATTACTATATGCATATTAATGAGTTTGCTTATCTTATAATTACTTTGATTAAAATTTTTAATGTACTGACAACCCTAATTTAAATTTAAAGAGAAGTGCAATGTAATTACTTTAAGTATATCCTATTAAATTGTACTCAGACACAGGTATAACAACTGGAAGGAGTTTCTCATAGTTATTATAACAGTTGCTTGAGTATAAATTTGGTGTATCTCATCCCAGACCTTTTGTGCTGGATATAATGCAACTTGCTGTGGTATGTCTTAGGTGATCTGACTTTGTTAAAACAGGCAAAACAATTCCTGTAGACATTCACTGAAATACAAAACTAAGCCTGGAGACCAGAATATAATAGAGAATTGACTTGGACCAGTAAGTGACCATCCAGAACACTTTAGCAACTGTAGCAGCAGCATGCCAAGAACCATTCAAAACAACTTAGGAACCACAAAGCAACACTTTGCGAGTCTCATCAGTGCGAGTATTGCACCGAACAACTCATATATTCCCCTGGAAATGAAGAATTTGGTTGTGTCTAAACCATCTCCAGTAAAGTACAGGTGAGCTTAACTCTGCCTTTTTGTCTGTGTGCAATTTGTGCTGTACTTTGCCCAGGCAGTTCTAGTGCCAGCTCTATTGGAAGTGTGACATCTGTCATAGTTATTATAATTTTTTGTTGTTGTTCCGCCAGTTCCAGGATAATAGTCGAATGTGAAGGCTTTGGTGCCCAAACTGTCAAACCGGTGCCAACTGCGAGCACAGAAGTGAAGCCAAGGAAATGGCACAGCTCTGGCCTATAGCACGGTCACTTAGATAGATGTAATGGAGCGAGACCTGTGCTGTATCGCCTTAAGTCATGTTATTCTGAATGTCAGCTTTCTGCTTAAGTGGAAAACAGCAGTAGGTGCAGCTGTACTTGTGCCGTTATTACCCAAGACAGTGTCTTCCTGTAAAAATCAGGAAGCTCATTGAAACTCGGGTGACACAGCCAGCAAATCCTTTGGAACATGAATTTGATACAGGGAGGCATTTGACAAAATAGTCTCTAGGCGATTTATGGAGTTGAAAGCAGCAGTTAGGGAGCTGGTGGTGTGTCGCACGACAGCGCAATTCAAAGACATGCCGGCATAGAGCGGTGAATGCTAACAAGCTATTCTGAGACAATTAGAACTCCAGAAGTGCTTCGGTGAAAAAACGGCATTATATATATATTTCTTCTCACTTGCTGCACGTATAGGCCTGTCATTCAAATTCATTAAGTGCATTAGATGAGTCTGACATCTGCTGCATTAAAAATGCTTCATAAATATGTAATTGCAGGTGTTGAATAATTGATGTGGTCTAATGCTCTGTGTTAAGTTATAAACTGGCTCTTAATGGGTGCGTAAAGGGAACAAAAGGTGTGCTCGATGCAAGATTAAAAGTCAGAGAGATTCCCTTTGAGAGTCCTCATCTTACACTCTGTATGATTAATTAATAATTATTAATAAACACGGCCATAAAATCTGCAGGCTGAGATGTACACTTGAACATGTGCCCTCTCTCATATCTGCACAGCAAGATGTAGGTATCCAGCAATCTAATGTATATTTATACGTCTACAGTCACATAATCAGGATCGTGTAGTTCAAGAATCGATCACATTTGACACTACATGTCACAAATTTATTTTTCTCATAATTGCAACTTTTTCCTGTAACGTGTCTCTGTGTTTCTATATTTTTACTTGTTAGGTGAATCAATTTTATAAGGTCAATTTGAATGTGAATCGGATTTGAATTAGGGTCCCCTTTTACACTAAACAAAAGTTGTACCATTAGACTCTGAACTTAGACTTAAATAATGAATTATGAAACAGTTTAAGTGTCCACCAAGGGCCCCAATGAGCCAAGACTGCCACTGGTGCCATATAGGTGTGTGACGCCTGTGTGTGTGTGTGTGTGTGTGCACAATTAATTATGCTTAGATGCTGTGGAGACTGATAGAATCCCTGCTGTGTTTAATCACTGTTGAAACATGTTGGTCTTTATTGCATCACAGAGGAACAAGAAAACAAAGCAAAAATGATTCTCTCGTTTAATATTTCATTTCTCATCTTGGCCTTGAAGAGCCACAGTTACATTTAGTTAATTAATTTGCCCAGATGACGTGATTCACATAAATCCACAGGAACAGAAGGCATTTAACCTCTTTGTTGCCAAAGAAGGAAGAGTAAATATGAACATAATTGCAAGTTCTGCATGCTCCATCATGTCTCAAGTATTGCACGGATGAAGCCATCAATATGGATCACCACTGGATGCCAATATCAAAGCTTGGCAGTAAAATCCTTCTCAGCACTGTGATAATAACTCTACTAATGAATTACCCACAGTCTTCTGGACTCCAAATGGAAGGCCTATGGCGTTTGTGTGTGAGTAGAAGAGAACGAGAGAGACTTTGCCTCACACTGAGGTAATTCTCAGCTGCTGTCACTCTGCAGTTTTCCTCTGTCCTGCCTCTCGGGTGCATTCAGGGTAAACCAACTTAAACAGCAGTGTGCACAATTTGGCGTGGTCTCACACTGCGTGTATGTGTGTTCTGATGAAATATAGGATAAATGTTGCTTGCTCAGCACCGAGCACACTTTGAGAATAATAACTTTTGGCGCTGGGGTATTTGTGATTTCTGTTAAAGCAGCAAAGCACGTCCTCGCCTGCCCCATTAAACCATGTGAGACAAAAAAGGTGACTTTTGCTTTAAACCCTTGGGGCGTCACGCACGTACACACTCAGACAATCTGTGACTCATTGTAGATTTTCTGAACTCGGTGTGTGGCCTCATAGGCTTGGATAATGTAATCTGTTGAGATCAAGTCGAGTGAATCGGGCAGGATTTTTACCCCTTAGGGTCAGATGTGGGGTTAGTGTAGACCGCGCAGCTCTAACTGAGGTGGAAATGCTCACTTATTAACACAAAAGGAACATTTTATGCCATGCACTTTTGTTCACTGTGACCTTAAAAGCTGAAAAAGTGCAATTATCATTACGATCATCCAATAAGAGCAGGCAAGTTACCCAGAATTCAAAAGTTGTCTGTGAACAAATGTGTCATCCAGGGTAGCAAGAAAGAACACTGAAGATGCCGCAGGGGGAAAAAAATAATTTATATAGAATTTGGCTTGCCAATTAAAGTATATTTTTTAAAAGTCAGTGAGGATGCATTGGTTGTATAATTTGGAGAGTATTATGGGTATAAAATTGACAGCTATGCAGGTAATGAATTCGAAATTCAGGCAGCATTATAAAATGGCCAACACTCGATATAGTGCACTATATTGGGAACAGGGAATGATATTGGACACAACCGTCTTTCTGTGTCTCTTCCTCAGGGGAGAGGGCTGCAGTTGATGCTGGGCTTGTGTAATTGTGCATCCTCTCGAACAAATCTGTCCTTGCATCTTCCGACTGTTCTCTATCCCGGTGCCTCCCTCTCTCTGCCTATTATATGCGGCTCTTAATTAGTGTCTCATGTGAAGGAGTGTGAGCGTGTGGAGTAGAGGCTCATAGCCCATCTAATGCAGCTGTCTGTTTTGCCACAGGACGCTCTGACAGCAAAGAGCCTCTAATTACGCACATGCACACACACCTACGCATACGCAAGGCCTGTGTTTTGTTTGGAGATAAAGAGCAACAGGATGTGTGTAAGGTCAGGCGTTCGTACGCGTGTCCATGTGTGTCCTTTCCTTTCTCACATAGTTGTTGTTGTACTCCGAGGACTGTCTCCCCTTCAGTATCATGGTCTCCATCTGCTTGTCAGCTGGTGGGTTTATGAACGATCAATGGCTTAAAGTTTGTTCACAGAGAGATTGTACAGGTGAAGTGTGGGAGAGCCACTCTGCTGCCTTATTTGCTTTCTGTCACATCTCTGCGCTGCGATTGGCAGCGACTGTCGTCATGCCTGAAAATCTATTCCGCCCACTGTGTCTGACTCCAGCTCTGTTTTTAACCAGTAGATTTATTGTCATCTTAATGTGGCTTTAATTTTGCCTTCCGCTCCAGAAGCAATATCCTTCACCTCTCTCAGGAGAAACGGGCACAGACACATCTTTGATGGACTTTATATCATATCCATATATTTAAAGGTGAATGATTTCAATTATATATTTAAAAGTGTGAATTTTTTTGTTAGACAGGAAGAAACAGTTCATGTGCCTTTTTTTTAAAGAGTGTGCACTGTGAAAAGGAACACCATTGTACCTTATTTATCTCTAAAGGGTGCATATTAGTACCTTAAAAGGTACAAATTAGTGCCTAAATGGTGCAATTTAGTATCTTTTGAAAGAGTGCCCCCCTAGTGACAGCTATACCTTTTTTTGAGAGCGTGTAACCAAAATATAAATCACCCGTGATATTTTAGCATTATTTATATACTATTATTATTCTAAATTAGCTTTTATTTTTATGTTTTGTATATATCTTATTTAGCTGACATGTAGGGGTATAAATATTTGTTCTGTCAATTATTTAATATGATTATTTTTCACAATTATTCAATTACTATGGAACAGTTCATAATTATTTACATAAAACATGCTGAAGACAGTGCAACTTCAGAGATAATTTGAGGCAAAATAGAGACAAAATAATGTGTCAGTATTTACATTCATGGTAAACAAATAAATCATATTTTCATAAAACATTATCATATGTCGGCAAACTAGCTCAAACAGATATTAAGTAGACTGCAGGATTTATACACTTCACCTTTCAAGATTATATAAATTTCTAACTAATAGCACAGCAGGTGATTATGCTTACTGCAAACCATTGTCTTCTCTCTATCTCTTTAATCTTTCTCTCTATATGTCTGTCTTTCCTGTCAGTGCTATCAGGCTTCATTGATTTATTTGTCCTCCGGGTCTAGTCTAAATACATATTGCTACTTCCACAGACACTTATCGAACTGTTTCAAGCCTCGTATGAAAAATGTTCTTGGTAGACAGATGTGCGAAATGCCTGCCCCGATTTATTAGCATGAATGCTCTTTGCCACACACTTACAAACCCACTCTGCATGCTTATCTGGCTTCTGTGTTAAGTTGTGAGCCATCGGAGGTGTGTGGATTGAGACTCCACTCAGACTCAATGCCAGATGAACCCAGACACAGATGAGACAGGATAACAGCTTTACAGCCGACTTTCAGGAGACCTTATAACATTCACTTAAAGTAAAATAGAATGATATTGCAGAAATGTTAAGGGTTTGTGAATTCCCAGCATTCACTGAATTTTGAATAATTTATTAATTTGTTGTTATAGGATTGTTTTGCTGACATTTTGTTGAAACGTTTGTTGTTGTTTTTTCGTTATTGTTCGTGTTGTGATGTTAAGATCTTTGTACATTTGTTGATTGCCACCATTCTTGAGCTTTGTGTATCAGTTGTTGAGATCCATGTACAACCTTTTAAAATCATATTAGGGCCCTATGATTTATGCAATGCAGAAATAGTAGACGGAATCGCAGAATCCAGTCATAAAAATGGAATTTACTGTATAAGACGGAATTTCATGGAACTTGGCAAAAGCAGGTCAGTTCGAATTAAATCAAAATATTATAGACTAGTGTCTGTGAATATTAGGCCACAAGAATACTATTTAGATATGAATCCTGCATGTTCTCTCTGTGAATGAATGGCACAGATGCGCGGTTTCGTTTACTACACACATACTGAAGCATGTGTGACTCTCGCAGTTGTTTCAGCCTCTGCATGAACACCCTGATAGTCATTTCACACTCTCAGAAATAAAGGTACAAAAGTTGTCACTGGGGCGGTACCTTTTCAAAAGGTATGCTTTTGTACCTATTAGGTTCAAATATGTACACTTTAAGTACTAATATGTACCTTTAAGGTACCAAAATGGACCCTTTAGATACAAACATGTACCTTTTGAAAAGGTACCGCACCAGTGACAGCTTTTAGTACCTTTATTTCTGAGAGTGCATGAGCATTTTACTCTTTCTACTGAGAAAAACTATCGTCATATCATATACAAACAGAAACTTGAAATTCTTCACAGCAACCC
The DNA here is from genome assembly GCF_012432095.1 of Onychostoma macrolepis. Lineage (NCBI taxonomy): Eukaryota > Metazoa > Chordata > Actinopteri > Cypriniformes > Cyprinidae > Onychostoma > Onychostoma macrolepis. The sequence continues at coordinate 22,688,065 of NC_081158.1, read as the reverse complement.
ATCAAAATAGAAGTTTGGTTTAACTTGAAGAAACTGTGACAGAAATATATTACTTAATGTAATGATAGTACTACTAAATTGTTAATAAAAATGTTAACAAAATTAACAAATTACTTTTTAAAATTTTAAAATTAAAATTTAAAATTACTTTTAAAGGAATATTTATCAGAAAAAATATATATATATATTTACCAGAATTTATTCAAAAAATGTAAATACATTACAGTATTTCTGAAAAATAAATAAATACATAAACAAATAAATAAATAAATAAAATAATAATAAATCATATTACTCATATTAATTAAATCATATTAATCATATAATAAAATCAATTAATTTGAGATTTTCATTATTAAAATTTAATGAAACCATTAAAATGGAATCCAAAAAATTCAATTGTGCAAGTTTCATGATTTCAGTTAGAATTAGACATGACTTTGATTACAATTTAATTACATTTAATTATTAGGAACGGAATCCAGGAAAATTAAAACGGAAAAAATGGGTTGGATTTCATAGGGGACTACTATATGCCAGAAATGTTTACTATGTAAGGTGAAATGTACTTATATAATTCTGTGGCAGAAACAGTATTTCTGATAAAATGGAACAAAAAGAGTTTTACTCATGAAAAGAAATTATGATGATCTATATAGATTTAATGCTAATTTTTGTCACAATAATAATGAAATGACACCTAAATCTTTTGCAAGGTGTCATTAAACACATCTATAATCCTTTAAATATTATTTTATTTGCACACCGCCAGAAAGGGGTCATTTCAGGGCATTTTTTCACTAATGCACCATGAATAAGATTAGGGCTCAACCCACCTTTCATCCCTCAGTGTTATGTGTCAAATAGGGATTAACAAAACGTTAGAATTGAAAGAGACCCATGGAACAGTTTCTGACTAAACTCCGCTATAATTACAGGAGTAGAGCTGCCACATTCTTACCACAGGTGAAGATGAGATGAGAAAGAAAAAAACTCTTCAATTACGCCGCTCCCGAACAGATTCTACATTCTTTAAAACGCATGAAGAACGTTTGAATGAGAGGCTAACAGAGAAGGAAAATGAATTATTGATTCCAATTACACAGGCAAGAGTGGATCCTATGCAGTTAGACATTTTATTGAAGTCTCAGTGTGTGAGAGAGACTGAAAAAGAGAGAAGGGAAAGGGTTTGACCTATCAGTAGATATCATCATGAAATTATCTAAATCATAAAATCATAACTGTGTCTGGATAACCATAAATGTGGCAGGCTGGGGGGTTGGGTGGGGGACAGTCCTCACTAACTTCTTTAAAACATATAATATTTGTGTCATTACTATTATAATTCTAATGAAGGTCATCAGCAGATTCATATGCTTTTATAGCACTCAGTGGTTCTGATGAAATTATACTTCGGATATTGCAAAGCTTAATCGCAGGACATGATGGAGATATGTCCATTTGAGATGATATCAGATAGAATAATGTTACATTATGGCTATTATTACAGATGAGATTACAGTAACCACTGATGTAACTGCATTATGTGTTAGAGAATAATGTCAGTAGTTAGTGGCTAGTTGCAGCAATGTAGTGTTAGCAGCTTTACATATGGGAAATAAACTTTTTGAGAAATAGCTGGAGGAAATACAGTTTTGAATGTATTTATTAATTTGTCAAATTTTAAAACTGTATAATTTGTTCCATTTGAACAGCAGTTGTTTAATTAGTTATGCAAATTAAACCTTAAAACTTTGAACTGTTAATATAATAAAATGTGAAGCATTTACATTTAGGAAAAAAATTGCACTTTATATATACTTAAATTATATATTATATTTAAGTGGGTCTGTTTGCCACAAAGGTGGCTTTGTGTTGCAACTACATTTTTATACCTAAATATGTAATTTAAGTATATATAATGTGCTTATGAAGTGAGGAAATCAACAGCTGAGAATTTAGGATGTACGATGCTTTCGTTTTTATGCAAGAATAAATACTTAAAGAAAGGTACACCTCCCATGGTTGATTCAATTTTATAAGAACTCACTAAAAAGACCAACCCTATTCCTTTAGAATACGGATGACGGTGGATTATTGACTGTAAATCCAGCATATACGCATACAAGAATAAAAGACTGCATGGCAATTTACACACACACACACACACACATACACTTGGGACCTGGCCAGGTCCACTCAGACACACCATTGTCTGCTCTGTAACCCACGTAATTGCTATTGTTGGTATCTATTAAGATGGCAAGTTGACCTTGTCTTATCCTTAATATAATGTGTTGTGTGTGCGAGATGAGATTAGATTTTGAGGTCTCTTGGTGCAGGTATTCTCTCGGTCTTATTCACACAGGGATGCTTTACAACATTCAAACTCTCCTCTGAGAAACAGTAAGAAAGAGATAGCGTTAAAGGGAAAGTCTGCTCCGTGTGACAGCACTTTGACACGCTAACTATGAATAATTACATGCACAATTTGAATAATGAAGCTCACAAAATCGAGGTTTGCTTGCAGGTATCAGAGGGCTGTCAGCCCGCAGTGAGCAGACACATTTAATCTATATTAAAGCATTCTAAGAGATTAACACTCGTCATGAATACACAGAGCAGACATCCTCTTCCATCTCTCTCTGTTTCTCATCAAGACCTGGGAGTAAGAGAAAAGAAACACTTCTGTATGGATCAGAATTCAATTCTGTGCGTCCTCCTGGGACCCAGCAATTCTTTTTTTGAGAGTTATGCTGATGACTTCTTGTGTCGAGATCATGGAAAAAATTAAGTCTAGATGTCAGGAAAACAAGTTTCTGTCAAGATAATGAGAAAAACAATTTATGTCGATATCACAAGAAAAAGTTGATATCTCTCAAGAACGCAACTTTCAATTTGTAGAGATCTACCAAAAAATGGCAACATAAGAAAACTAAGTTGAGTCTCGAGAACAAATTGAGTTGAGACTGGGAAAACTTGTGTTAAAAAAGATTAAGAAAATTAAATTAAGTTAAGATCAAGACAGCCTAGATTGAGATCATAAGAATAAAATTATGCTTAGACAAGGAAATTGATATCATGAGAAAACTCGACTTCACAAGAAAAAAAAAAAGAAAAAACATGTCAAGAATGTATAAAAAAATTATTGAGATGCTGACAAAACAATTGAGAACATTTTTGTAATGTTGAGATCTGAAGAGTTATTTTGAGACCACTAAATGAGACCAATGAGACCATTAAATTATGATCATATTATATATCTGTATATATAATGTTGAAGTCCCAAGAAAAAGAAGTTGTGAAAACAATTTGGTAATGTTGAGATCAGAAGAAAATCGCTAAAATCGCACAAAAACACTTACAGCATATTGAGACCACAAGAAAACAACTTATGTTGAAATTTTGAAAAAACAAAAAAAAAAAAAACAGATTCAGATCATAAGGGGAAAAATTAGGAAATCAAGACCTTGACCAACTTTTATGTCATGTCAAAATCTTGAGAAGAAAATGTCAAAGTGACAAGAAAATGGAGTTGTGATTGAAAAAACTATTCTATGCTGAAATCATAAGTCATGTTCACAATAAAACAACAGAAAAACAATACTAATACATGGCCTCTCAGGGGCTTCTGTAGGCTTTTTTAATAATCAGCTTTATTTGTTTGATTTTCAAATTGTTTCTTATAAATAAACATATCAGAGGTTGTCAGAGTGTTCCATTCTTTTAGACGAATGTGTGTGTGTGTGTGTGTGTGTGTGTGTGTATAGAGTCCCAGGAGGCATTATGAGCACTGATGGATCCACGGTTTTAGATTCAGCTTTGCATTTCTGAAAGGCTTTACATTTCTGAAATATGCTGCAAGATTTTCCACTCTACACCGTGTTTATCCATTCATCCTTCTCACCTTCACCTTAATCATCATCTTCCTGTAGAGATGTGTCCATCGGCATAGACCTTGGGGAATAATCTGAGCGTAAAGAAAAGAAATAAATGAAGAAAGAGAGGAGAAACATGAGAAAGATTTAGTCATCTGCATGTTCTCCCTCAAATGGAGCACAGGGATGGGTCAAGCGCACGGAGAGACAGACTGAGAGAGAACCGTCTCCATAGCAACAGAGTAAACAGCCTAAGATTTGTGATGCTGCGGCTCTCTGTGGTCCACTATACCTATGACAGAGAGCCGGAGAGGGACGAAAGGTGGATGAGAGATGTGAATGAAAAGGTAATAAAGAGCAGAAACACAGTAGGTCAGATGTACTGAGTAATTGTGTCTCTTGTCTGACCTCAACTCCATCCTTTAAACCCTGTCAGCCAATCAGACACCAGGGACTGGCCTCTGGTTACCGTGGGAGACTGGAGAAGAGGAAAATGATTTGGATTTGAGATTTTCTCAATTGCTTCTTTTGCCCTTGGGGTTATGCATTGTTTCCCTGGCTCAGGAAGGTCTGTGTGTGTGTTGCAGTACGAGTCGATGTGCAGCAATTGTATTCGGTGATCGTGACAGACCTGTTTGTGAACTTCTTCCCACGCAAAGCTACCCATCACACAAACACAGGCTACGATTGAGGGTAAAAGGCTAAAAACATATTATTCTCTTCCTCACTAAAAGTTGTTTTCCCACATCACCAAAGCAAGTCTTTCATCTCGTGTAATTTGAAAGCTATGTAAAATGTGTTTTTGTGTCTGTCTGTAAGAGCGGAGACAGATATGAAGGCTGAATTATCTACATCGTCGCCCAATACGCTTCTAATCCTTCAAACATATTTGTGCAATTTTCAGAAAATCTCTCTCAAGAAAAACAACAACTGGAAAAACGTGAACACTTTCAGAGAATCACAGATATGTGCGCTTATCCAAGGATTTTCAGGAAAGCTTATCGTTTTTACACAGACCAACAAAACCATCAATATTTCCTAAAGAGAATTTGAGTGGTGCTTGTCCAGATAAAAAAAAAAAAAAAAAGAAAATCACTGCCATGATGTTGGTTGTTGCTACATGTTTGCTAAGGTTTTCCATCCAGTTTTTAGGGGGTTCTGGGTGGTTGCTACTTGCTTAGGTGATTGCTAAGGTGTTCTAACTAAGTGTTTACCCACAAGTCACACAATATATTTTGGCCCCTATAGCCACCTTATTTTGCAACGTATAATTAAGTTTTTGTGAATGTATAAAACGTCTGATTCATTAGCAGCTACACTATAAACTAGTGTTTATAATTACAACAGTATATATACCAACGAAATACCAGTTTGCAATATCAAGCTGCATAACAAATGGTTTTGTACAGCTAAAAATAGCTGTACTGGAAGCCTCGAATATATTAAAAATGGCTGAACCCACTCTTAAGATAAAAAATAAGGTGGATAGGACCCTGGTACTTCCTTTAAATTAAAGTCTAAAAGCACGATCACACCAAAGATGATGATAATAATAACTATAAAGTTTTAATAATTGTTCTGATTCTATAAGAATTGAGAATGCCACACCACAATTATAACAATAATGACACAGCGAAACAATATCATTGGAATCACTTCAGAACATTTTTTTTCCAAGCTGATGAATGATAGCCAATCAGAATCTATCCTGCTTTTAATGGTCCTGATGGATGTATGATGCTTATAATGAACATATCATTATTGTGAATTGATGCGGCCGTATTGTTTCATTTTCTGTTCGTCTGGGCGCTAATTAAAGCCTTGTTCAGACTGTCAGTCCAAATCCGATTTTTGTGCATATCTGATTGGAAACAGATTTAAATGCTTGACTGTCCACACTGTGTATCTCATCTGTTCAGATCCGATTTGTGTGTCCATGGTGCTTTTTTGTTTTGCTGACTATCTGCATTGATTTTTATGGCAGTGACGTTGCATTGATATCCCTACGCTAAAAACAACAATAACAGTAATACAGTTTGAAATACAGATGTTGTCTTGAACTGTGACAACATGTTGGTGTTGCGCAGGATTATATAGAATCTTATGAGGCAGCAGCAGAAATGTGCAGCATTATTCTGTGTTTTCGTCTCCGCCGGTCTCAAAACTCAAAAAAAGAGGTGTACAGACCAGCAGTATATTATCATTTTCTGCTCAACTTTCACTTCGCAACACTTCACTTCGCTTGTTTCTGCAAAGACATTCAGCATGTTTTCTATAAACAATGTCTGACATGTTTACATTTTACATGGTGTGAGAAAGTGACAAGGTACGCAAAATCCGATCTGGGCAGTCAGACTGAAACAGATTTCCAGAAATGCGATTTGAATCGCATGGAATAGGATTTAACCACATGCGAATGTGACTTGAAACGGATTTGTAAAAATCTGATTTTATATGATTTTTTTGCCGTTCAGACTTACTAAATAACAAATAACAAAAACTAAACTACTAAATAATACTAAATAAAACTTACTAAATAACAAAAAAAAAAAAATTGGATTTGTACTGACAGTTTGAACAAGGCTATAGTTATCGTTATAGTTTTTGATGTGAATGGGTCTTTAGGGATTTTTACCGTTTTATGATCCACTTTTGTAGTATCGGTAAGTATCGGTTTGTATTTGTAGCATCAACAAACCAAAGTTATTGTTCATATTGAATAATGATGCAGTATGATTTTGCAGTATGTGCTAATGTTTAATACCCAACAATGCTTATAGTTTTTATAGTATAATGTGATTATATTGAATATTGTACAGGTTTTTACTCTAGAACACACGAAATGCAGTAGTTTGGATCCTGAAAATACCAAATTCAAATGAACCTCCATTTTTGGTTTCAATATGTGCATTTATAAAGAACATTTTGCCTTTCTGGGGGAGGCTGTTTTCGGACGAGCCTCACAGGACACAGAACGCTCAAATTAGCTTCAGCACGGCTTGCTCCAGTGATTCAGCCCATCTCTGCAGCCATTACAGAAGCAGTGTAATTAGTATATGCTAATGCACTGGCGATTAGCTCCCATCAGCTCCCAGCGTCCTGTCCTACAGAAGAGAGTGGCAGAGCATCTGAACCTGAGGTGCTCGGGGTACTAACACAACCCTCTGCCCCTCACTCATTATGCCAGGCTCAGGAAGTGATCGCTGCTGCTTGGCCTTGCCTGTCATTCCTCCCTTCATTTTCCTTACGAATATTTTGTTTAGAAGAGCAGGGAAGACGTGCTGATCCCAGCTGTTTTAATGAGATGGGAGCACTGTTGTGAACGACAATGAGCCGAAACGGCACAGAAAAAAACACTGTGGAAGTGATGCATTCGCTATTTTCAGCAACTCTAGAATCCCCAAGAAACACTCCCGCATGGTAGATAAACCAATATGGCATGGTATGTCCATGTCTTGTGGTTTATCGATGACACACACAATGAGTTGTTTAATAGTTATTGGAAAGTTCTTAGAAATAAAATCTTTGATTCATGTTGGTTTCATATGCTTTTGAAAAACTTTCAAGAAAAGAAGAAAATTATATTTAATTATATTTATATTTTAATTTATTTATATGTAATTTATTCTTGTAATTTCAAAGCTCATCATTACTCTAGTCACATGATCCTTCAGAAATCATTCTAACATTCTGATTTGCTGCTCAAAAAACATTCTTTGATGAATTATAAAGTTCGGAAGAACAGCATTTATCTGAAATAGAAATCTTTTGTAACATTATAAATGTCTTTATCATCACTTTTGATCAATTTAAAGCATCCTTTCAAAATAAAAAGTATTAATTTCTATAATTTCTTTACCAAAAAAATAAAAAATAAATTATACTGACTCCAAGTGTATATGGTATAGTGTATAATGTTACAAAAGCTTTTTATTTCAGATAAATGCTGATCTTTGGATCTTTCTGTTCATCAAACAATCCTGAAAAAAATGTATTCGACTGTTTTAAATATTGATAATAATAATAATAAATGTTTTTTGAGCAGCAAATCAGCATATTAGAGTGATTTCTGAAGGATCATGTGACATTGAAGACTGGAGTAATGATGCTAAAAAAATTTGCTTTGATCACATGAATAAATTACATTTAAAATATATTCAAATAGAAAGCAGGTATATTAAATAGTACAAATTTCCCAATATTACCGCTTTTTCTGTATTTTGGATCAAATAAATGCAGGCTTGGTTAGAAGATGAGAATTCTTTAAAAAACATAAAAAAATCTTACTGTTCCAAAATTTTGACTGGTAGTGCACATATTTCAAGTTAAGAAGTTTTTTTTTATTAGTTTTTTTAATATAAATATCATGAATTACGTAGTTTAAATATAATTACCTGAAGTAATCTTGCGCTGTCATGAAAAAGTAAAATTATATTAGGCATCAAATATTTATTTTTCTTTTCTTTTAACCTGAATACATGTGAATGTACACATTTTATTATGAAATCATGACAGTTGTATCACTCTGAAATTTTAATTAATTTTTTTATTAATTTTAAAATTAAAATTAATTTTACAGTCCTTCAAGTAGTCACTACTGTATATGCTCATGTCAATAAAGCAATAACTCCTGCATGCAACACAGAATAGAAGCCTCACTGCCAACCCATCTTTCCCATAGAAAATTTCTCACACACTCACATAAACACACACATTTTTAATGCCTTAGCTTTCCTCTCACCCACAAACACCTGAAGAACAGAGTCGTGTTGAAGCACGCTAGTGCATTTAATTAAGACAAGAGCCTCTTGCCATGCAGATTAATTCCATCACAGCAGAATTGTCTTCTTAAAAGCTGTTGTTAAGTCGTTGCGAGTTTCTGACTTTGAATGAATTTCCATGCACAGCACTAATGCGGATTTTTCAGGTCTGCCTGTTTGATCGAATACTGCACAATGGCTTTGATGTAAAGGGTGAAAAGGTCAAAGCTAAGTGTTTGTTATTGGATCCGTTGTACTCATTCATTTTGGTTTAGCCCCAGTAACCACAGCTATTGGTTATTGGTCGTTTAGCAGATGTTTTCTCATCCAAAGCAGCTTACAGTACACTTTCCACAGGACAGTCTCCCTGGAGTTACACCTGAGGTTAAGTGCCCTGCTCACGGGTATAATGATGATACAAGATCTCAGTCTATTGATCATGTTTTCACCTTTGAAGTCAACATGACATCAAAATGGACCCTATTGACTTTCTTAATACACATTTCTGGGCTTGTTCGTGATTCAAAAGAAAAAAAAATCTTGCTTGCAATCATTCATCACAATAGGCCACATTTTTCAATATCCAGCAAGTTCCCAGTGAATAAATCCAAGTCATTCCCTTTTTTTTTTTTCACTGGTATATTCATATCCTGTATGTGTCACATATTGGAGGTAAAATGGGTTGCAAATGCCATTTCATGTTGACTGTAAATGTAAGTCCGTTGCTTGTGGTGGAGATACTCATGACCTTTAGAAACCTTCAGAGAAGCTGTAACTGAAAACAATTGACAACTGAATCACACTGCATCAGACTAAACTCCATTATTTTTCCCATAAAGCTTCTGTTCTGATGGAGATGAAGGTTGAAGAGGATGAAGGTTGTGGTTAGTGGGGGAACTCCCTGTCTCTCTCTCTCGCTCGAAGAATAAAACATGAGTATGGTGACATATACAGAGGTTATATAACTCTCTCTCTCTCTCTCTCAGTTTAGTTCTCTCTTGATCACTCCCTCGCTCTCTCACTCTCATCACTTGTTCTCACCTGCATCCCACTGTTTTAATTATTCTGTAGGAGGGCTACTTGACTGCAGAGAGACTTTCCTGTGCTGCATGGAAGCTTGAAAACACGTTTGTAGTGCAAATTTCGTTCAGTACCTTTTCTTGAATAATTGTTGTGAATCAATGAATCATTTGTAATTGAAGATGCCTCATTGTTAAAATCTCCTGCTGAATCACCAGCAGTAGTTCTGTTTTGGATGATGCTTCCCAGCATGGGATGCTGATGAGATTGTGTCCATGGACAAAATGAACAGAATTGGCATGCTGGTCCACCAACCTGAACCAGAATGGAAATTCAGGCTGGACTTTGTATTCATTTCTGCTCATTTGAAACTCCTGATCAGGCTGGATTATAGAAAAGATTCCTGACTGTGAACATTGAACAGCACTAAACAACAAACATATCCCATTTTTGATGATAAACATTGTCTTTTTGCATATCAGTTGAGTCCAAGCATGTTTACATGCACATACTTAACCTGATTAAGCCGACAGGTAAACAAGTTAACCCATTTTTCCTTATCGGTGTAAGATCATAAACAGCTTAATAATAACCCCAATCGAAACAGCAAGATTTTTGTCTGGCATATAAACACTGTACCCTGCATTCTGTTGACTTCAATACGTGTAAATATCTTACTATGTGACAGAAAAGCATCCTTGTGAGTAATTTATTTAAATAAATTTATATATATTAAATATATATTTTCTGTAAATATGTTTGCTATGACATCTACATTTTAGATACCAGCGAAATTTCAGTCAGAGTACTAGGGTAACTCATATAAGTAAAAAAAAAAACCCTCAAAAATTGTTGAAAAATTATTAAACAGTAATACAATACAACAAAAAGCAAAGGATTCAAAGTAACAGCTAACAGTCTTTTACAGAAAATAAACAATCAAATGTAAAATAAAACTGTAAGAATTAAACTTCCTTTGTTTCTTATTAAAGCTACAAAAGTCCTTCAGTCAAGAGCAGTGAGGTATTTTCTCTTTATCTTTTGTTGTTTGACTAATATTAAGCACACAGTCGACAGCAGGGATATTAGCCTGTGGTCACTTTAACCCTTTGATGCACACGCTATGAAAACCCCTTCTACTGCACAACATGGGTCTAAAATGTCAGTGTCATATCAGAGTCTTCTTCATCTAGGAGAGCTGGATTTACACCCACAGCTCCAGATTGACCCTGTGGCACATCTCTACAAACATTTCATCTGTTAATCTAGAATGTCTGGGATCAGCCATACTAACACTCTAGAGATAAAGAAAATCAAAAGAAAAATGTTCAATTGCACAACAAGCAGTTGATCCATGTATACACTGATTATTTACTGTCGCTGTCAGACAGAAACCTTGTATGTCCAAAACCATTACTTTTCAGAAACACTGACAGACATAAAGGGTGACCAATAGCACTGATTTATGACAAAAAAATAAACATGATGAAATATGGATGAAATATACTCAATGATATATACTTGTATATACTGTATTATATTATATTATTTTTACTATTATTTTGTTGACCTAGCTAACATTAGTTAGCTAAAATGGAATATGTCAACAACAAGCTAGTTAATAGTATTGGACATTTAAAGATCAAGGTAACCTTAGCACAATATTATGTCCAGTTATCTTCCACAGTATATCAAATATTTTCTGTGGTAATAAATGATAAAATAAAACTAAAAGCATCAATTATACAAAAGCAACCATGTTGAGTTGTGAAATGTGGGGCAGGTGAATAGTTTTCTAGAGTGAATATGTTCCTACTTGCAAAAAAAACAACAAAAAAAATAAATAATAATAATCAAAGGTTTCTATATGGGTCATTTTTGACCCATGTGTGTAAAATTGATGTAGAAATACAAAAACTGTGGGGGTTTTTTATAAAGTGAAGAAAGGAAAAATAAACATAATGATTTGTGGAAATCAAAAACAAGATATTTAATGAATACCTGAAATAATAAATGATAAAATGCATTTCTTTTAAACATTCAGCAAAGAAACTCTCAGCCATGACTGAAATAACTGAAATGAATGCGGGTCATTTTAGACCCATGTTATGCATTAGACGGGTAGTGACACAAAAACGATTTTTATTCAAAAAGTAAGAAATAAAAAATAAAAATGAGAATAAGTGATGATCAAAAACAAGTTAATTGAGGAATTCCTGGAATTCTGAATGATGAAATAAATTTATTGCAAAGATCAGTCAGGTCATTTTAGACCCATGTAGTGCATCAAAGGGTTAAGATATGCATAGATCCAATTTACGGTTTCACACATATTTTCATTCTCAACTGTTTACATTTACTTACAACATAACCAATGAGCGTTTACATGAATAATCACCAAGCGCCACATTTTGACACATTTGTGCATGTATTTGGCCACCTTAAGCTAAAGGTTCTCTTTGCTCGTCTGTGTTCTGTTCCATGCAAGAGCATGTGCACAGAAAGCCTCCTGAGGAACAGCGCTAGTTTTCTTTTGCTTTGCATGATTTTACTGATTTGCACGTGAAGTTTGGGCTTTTGTGGAGGAGTGAAAGCGCATTGCTGGAAAGGGGGCGGAATGTGGCACAATAATAGTTTTATCTCAATGATTGTATTTTCATAATTGTTGGAGGCCAAAATCAAAGTTTCGATTAATTGCACAGCATTATAGCAAGGAGGACTTGTTCTTGACCCATCTCGTGCATAAAAAGTAGTAGTGATCCAGTTAAAATGCTGTGTGCTGCATTCGTAGAAACATATGAGGAGAATTTGAGTCTGTTAAATGCTTTATTTAACATCACAACTAAACAACTGGAATATTCAGAGTCAGATACACGAATGATTATGCTTTGCCATCCTTACCCTGGAAATAACCTGTTTTTCAGCATTGTAAACATGGTTTTCTTGTGTTATCAGGTTATTTGTTTGCATGTAAAACAATAACGGTTAGTTCAATTTGGTGAGTTATCAGCATATTGGTGTGCATATAAACGTGTTCAATATTATTTAACAGTGAAATTGTTTGTCTTATTAGATTTTCAGGTTTGACGTATCAGCCCCTCTTGGTTTTGATATTGTTTACCTACGTTGTTTTCCGGCGGTTGTGGTTTAGCATGCTAGGCTCTGAATAAATGAATCAAATCACTGCTAAGAGCAGCCATTTGCCAGCCTCTCCTGCTAACAGGATTCAATTATTGTTTCCCTGCAAAATGATTAGATTCTCTTGTCTGCTTGTGAACTTGCAGCGGATGGAAAATGCGAATGTAAATTTGTGTGTGCGTGTGTGTGGAAAAGAAATTCTGTTTGATTGTTCTAGTGTGGTGTTTAGGAAGCTACTTTGGAACTGTAGCTTTCCAAGCCACAAACTACTCATAATTTAAAGTGGTTAAAGTACAATAAACAGCTTACCCTCACTGCAAATTAAGAAAAAGTAGCTAACCACATAAGTACTCTAGGAACAACACACCTAAAAAAAATAAACGCATGTTCATCTCATTTCAAAAACAACTTACTGTAATGTAAACAATGTGCGTTTTGCAATTTTGTCTCAGACTTTTGGAACTCACTGTATATTCAAGTTTACAATGCTTTTCCTCATTGAGATATTATCACACCTGCTACTACGCTTGACACCTACCTGGCATAACTCAGCTGCACAGCTAAATAACAAACAGCAAGCAACATGTTTTCTAAAAAAAAAAACAGCTAACAGCAAATCAGCTGAGCTGTAGTAAATCATTTTAAACAGCATATGAGCAGCGGTATGTCTGCCGTCACGCTTTAAACCCTGTTTGGCTCCTGATTGCTTTTGTACTTGTTTCTTGTTTTCAAAGCCATAGTTGCACATACGTCAGTGAATATTCAGGAAACGTTTTAATGCCTCTGAGCCGTGTAAACCCTCAAGGCCTGTGATGAAAAAAGAAAAGACAGGAGCGTTTGGAACGTCATGAAAGAGAGAGAAAGAAAAAAAAACAATTCCGTTCTTTGGGAATGTGCTTGGCACTTCAACTGAATACTGCCTCGTGTGATGCCTGCCGAGAAACAATGCCTGGGGAAAGAGACGCTGCCAAATATTTAGTGCTTTCCATACAAGACAAATTAATGAAAAAGGAGGAAAACTTGTTAGGATGCCATGCCATACATACATATAGGCTTCCACCATTCTAACCACAAGACAAAAATTAAACATTTGATTATGATCAGGGTCAGAAAACGATGAGGCAGCACTCTTCACTACGAGGGTGACTGACTTATTTCACAAACAGAGCGTCAGGTGACTGAATGAAGAGAAAATGTGTTTGTTTGGTATTTCACAAGATATTAGCATACTAACTGCAGAGCTGCCAGCGGGGAGAGTACCCAGACATCTCTGGTGCTGAATAATAAATATTTTGTGTTATTTGTATGCGTAGTTTATTTGTATGCATATCTCAGGATGTATTTCTCTCCAGCAGCTTCAATCCCTAGTCAAACCCCCAGCTCAATTAGCATCTTTCTTCAAGTTTGCTTTTACGCTGTAGCAAATATCATCTGCTAGGTTCCTGTTTGTTTAGAAATGCTATCTGGGATCTTTTTTCATTTTATGGTCTCTCCTCTTCTCTGTTTTCATTTGGAGGTGCTGTGGCCTTGTGGTGTCTATACCTAAAAGACCTGAGACTAAAATGCTGGGTTTTTGCTAGTTAAAGCTGGTTTGTTGCTTTTGGAGCATGCTGTTAAGCTACAAAACATTTTTGGTAAGCTTTTCTCTGCAAGCTTGTGATAAAACAAGCTGTTCACTCCCCTTGTGACATAGAAAGGGGATCTTACTATAATATTACCACCCCATTCTGCACGTTTCCACCGACCATTGGTGAGACCATTGTGTTTTCGCAAGCGACAACAGTGTCCCAGTTCTTACGCCACAGCGAAAGTTCGAGCAAAGCATGCTAACTGTTCAGTCTTTGGCTGCACTGCCAAGCACAGAACATTATTTAGAGTCCCAGCCTCAGAGGAGACAAGAGAGCAGTGGATACGCTGCTGCCACACAGATCTAATATAAACATGCAATTTCTTTCCCAGCTGTTTGCCTTCACAGACATAACCGACTGTTTTTGTAACTCACGTGTGCTTTTAGCAAACTTGTGTGTATTTGACAGTTCAAGGCAAGCACAATAAGACATGGAAGAGAACTTAGTTTAGTACTCACATGGTGTGTGACAGCAACTTTCTGTGCACGTGCTTCAAGATGAAAGAAAGAAAACCGCATATCAGAAGTTTAAAATAATATACTTTAAAACGCATGATTTCAGCACGATAGACATGATAATCAAAACCAAACAGATGTTTTTTAGCAGAGTATCTGTGGTACAAGCTGTAAAGGCACGGCCCTATTCTGGAAAAGGGGGCGGGGAGCAGCAGCTCATTTGCATTTAAAGAGACATGCACAAAAACAGCGCGTTTCTGCTTCCACTCAAAATAGGCATTTTCAAAATGATATAATAAATGACCGGTGGGGTATTTTGAGCTGAAACTTCACAGAAACATTCTGGGGACACCTAAGATAATAGGTGCCCTTTAAGCTCAGGAGCACTTATGACACTTATGTCTTGATTAACATTTTTGGGTAAATTAGTACTTTAAAGAGGCCTGATGTGGACACCAGCATTCACAGCAATACATATATCCTTCTGACTAGTCTGGTTGATCTTTTCATCAGTTGTAGATCTGGACTAACAGCAAGGTTTTATACTTGAAACCTGCAAGGAATGATGAGTCCTTGCTCCCTATAGCAAGGTTGCTCTAGTCTAGAGGAATTGTTCTTTTAAGTAGCTTTGTGAAAGTGCCAAATCAGTACTTATTATTTTTGTGACCTTCAGCAACAGTGGCCATACATTATCGTCGTCCATTGCTTTTGATTCTGTCACCTGACAGGTGACAGCCTGATAAATGGACGGTGTTTTCGTTTGCTTAAATTACCCTGTGTGACGTGTATTTAAGCCTTTGATTTCCCTGCTTTTACTTAAAAACCAGCTGTGAACACATGTTTGGCATTTGGGTGCATTGATTTCAAACACATCAAGTTGTAATTAATTGTTGCATCGATTGACTGGACTCCAGCTTTTCAGGAGCAAGATTGATTCAGGTCAATCACAGCGATGGGCGTTTGCGTGAGTCACATTTGAGCTGAAAGCCCCCTGTGGGTGTGTATTAAGGTAGAGCGTTCTACATTAGACTTCTCCAAATCCCTTTCATCTTCAAAATGTAGACCCATTAAATCATATGCATACATGGGTGACTCGACCAAAGTAATCAACATGCAGCGATTGGTTTTCTCATCTGAGGCTCGCGCTGCACATCAAAGCCTTCAGGACTCACTACAATGAGCTTTTTGATCTCACCACTCAAATTTAGAGCCCTCATGTGTGAGTTCATGTGCCCCCGTGTGCCCACAAGGCTAAAACTCTTGTGCACGTACACAAGGACACACATTTCTCTGACATAGTTTTATGTCACCTCATTTATAAAATCAATTAGTCAATGTGAAATCAAAATTGACCCTATTTACTCGCTAGTCTTATTATGCACAATTAATCAGTGCACATCATTATTACAAAGAAAAATGTCTGTCATAGTAGTCTTTCATCAAAATGTAATAAACTCCAGCTGCCAAATAGTAACAATATTTAGTGCAGTATGTAGTGATTTAAGGTTAAAAGAGCTTGAAATTCACATTTCATTCGCATTTGCTTACTAGAAGCCACCCAGTCACGTTCAATAGTATTATTAAATATTATAGGGATTATGTTGAATTTAACCTTATTATACAATCATTTTGCAAGGTTATCCATTCAAAGATTTCTTTCTTTACTGCAACTGTAATATAAAAATGGATTTAGCATCAGTGTCAGGCCCTGGTGAATGTAAATAAAGGTTACAGCAATGATAGCAAATAAAGATATATTTGAATAAAAAGCAAAGTGGCTCTTCACAATCCATTGCAAACTCATATTCAGCTTTGGCTCCATTCTTCTATGGAACACCCACAGCGCACAATCCAGTCAATATAGAGTGAATATATCTAAGTTATTTATTGAAGTTGTATATGGAGGAAAGAGCTTAAAATAGATGAATCACTGAAATATAGACTTAAGAGAAATAAAACGTGACAAAAACATAACTGGCACGTTTAGAAAATAAATTAGAACTGAATGACCACTGCATATAACAGCAGTTTATTTTTCATTCGTCAATTTTTTATTGATTTTTTTTTTTTTATTGAATTTATTTTTCCATGCAGGCATTCGTTTAGCATGCTGAACCAATTGATTAATGTGGAAAAAAATGGCAGATGGTAATCAGTAAAATTAGGCTTGCAATAGTAGGGATTTTTCACAAGAACCACTCTGAATCCTTTCTGTAATTCCTTATATCTTCCTCATAGCACATATGAATAATATTAAGCATCTGCAAAATAATCACAGTCTCTGTATTGTATTGTTTATATGCTCTCATCTCTATTTCTATCCCTTAAATCTTACAGCTTTGCCTAAAGATAATTGTAGTTTTTTTTTCTTCTTTTTCGGATTCTTTACCAATGATCAATTATAACTTAAGCCATTGCAGAGCATTATAGGTACAAAGCAGGGCCAAGCAAGATTGTGAGCACATAGACAAGAGTAGCATTGATTTATTACATAACTGTCATTGTGACATTTCACAATATCACTGTGTTTATACCTTTGATTCTCTCCAAAGGGCACTCAGATCCATCACCACGGCAACACCGTGCTAAAGGAAGTGATCCTTTGCTACTTTGTTCTTTACCCGTAATCCCTGGTATAGTAGCCCACGCAAAGTTTGACATAACTTCATAAGCAGTGTAAACTTAAAGTGGGAGAATGAAAGCGATGTACCTGCATACAGAAAAGACTTGATGTTTTGAGCTCTTCTGTTTTTAGTGCGTCATTCAGCTTTTAGAGTCCAGCTGCATTCTGCTTCTTTCTCAAACGCTCATAATGCTGCAGCAGCTGTGTATTTATTTCACATACAAGCGAAGATTGTCAGATTTAAAAGGCAGGCGCAGATGTGAATCAACTGTTTGACTATCTTATCGATTCCAAAACTTCATAATCTCAATACCGCTGTCTAAGTCTCAGGAGAGAGCAAACATGGAAAAAAAAAAAAAGTGAATACAGGAGTATAATCATTCAGTTGCTGATATTTTGTAGCATTCCCTTGTGGGTCAGTCAATGGCTGCTTTTGTATTGATTTCAGTCTGGCTAATGTTTGTATTTTATAGCACTGCTCTTATGGGAAAGTACCACCCGGGATTGACTGAAACACGGATCGGTTTCTGTATTTATAGTTCCTTCACCGATACAGAACACGGTAAAAATATGTAGCTGAAGCCTATCTGGAAAAAAACAACTATTATGTTAATAAACTGTTTAGCACAAGCAGCCTTTTTCTTTGTCAAAAACAGAGGGTTTTATGTTTCTTATAATATGTCTCGTGTATTTGAATTTGTGAGCCTTGGAAAACTAGACGCTCACCCTGTGACTGCTGCTGAATTATGAGACCAGTTCATGACTTCAGCCCCATTTATTTTTCTGCCTGAGCTAACCCTCACAAGAGATGTCTAGGTCATATTTTACCCACAAATCAAAAGAAAAAGATATTTTTGCATTATAGAAGAACTCTCCTTGTTCAGTTACATGTATAACATTGTGTAATATATTCACAAACATAAAAAACCTTTTATTCAACAAAGACAGTAGGCAGTTTTAATGATTCTGTACCACAACATTTTGCAAATGTACTTTCTGTACCACAAATATATTAAGCAGCACTGTTTTCAACATTGATAATATATGTAAAAAAATATATGTTTCTTGAGCACCAAATCAGCATATTAGAATGATTTCTGAAGCATCATGTGACACTGAAGACTGGAGTAATGATGCTGCAAAGTCAGCTTTGCTATCTCAGGAATAAATTACATTTTAAAATACATTACAGTAGGAAACATTTATTTTAATATTTCACAATATTACTGTTTTTACGGTATAAAATTATATATATATATATATATATATATATATATATATATATATATATCTTACTGACACCAATTTTTTTCAACAATATTTGGTCTTAAAATTGAAAAAGAATCTATGCTACATATAATGTTTTTTGTTTTGATTTAAAAGTGAAATATGATCAGATATTTCATAACTTTTATCCCTCTATCTCTCCTCCATTATCTGTCCTTTTTCTCTACATTCCTACATCTTTCTCCAACTTTGTCAAACACTAACTATAAAGTGCAGCAGCAGCAGCAGCAGGGAGTGTGATGGCCATGTTGATGAAGGTCTTTTGGAAAGAGTTCAGGAGACGCAGCCTCAGATTTACATGACAGGGGCTGTAAATGGCACTCTAATTTGCATGCTGATGTACGTCCAGCAGCAGATATATGTCATCACCCTGCCAAGATTTTCAGACGGTCTCAAAAAAGAGGAGAAAAAAAAAATACTCCAAAGAAAAAGCTTGATGCAAGCGTGTAAAAAATGTGCCTTAAATATTACACACAAAGTAACCACACAAACCATCCTTAAAAAAAAAAAAAAAAAGTTTGTTTTTAAGTAGTCTGAAACTCTGAAAAGCCAGACCCACTTCTTTCTCCTGTAGAGATGTGAACCGCCCACTAGACACCCAGAAATATCATTGTGTTGCTTAGCAGCTCTGCTGGTTCCCCAGGTCTCATTGAACCAATGGAGCAAAAGTAATGGCTTAAAATTCTCACATTTATCTCAGGGCAGCCTGTCTGTTGTTCCGGTTTAAAGGGGGTTAGAGCTGATACTGGATTGAGGACACACCACTAATGCGTTTGAGGAGGGAATACTGTGATGTTAGGGCCATAGACATGTTAAAATTAAAACTGACCCTTGAGTGTTTGAGATGTGCAAGCTCCATTAAGCTCTTAATGCTGTAGTCATTTTAGAAAATAACTTTAATCTATGTCTTTCTCTCATCCTCCCATCTTCTGTCTGTTCCTATACCTCCATCTCCTGGGTCCTCTTTTACTGTCACCTAGTTTTCCCTTCACGTCCAGCACATTAAGTAAAAAATGTGGAATTTGATTCGCGGTTCTGTTTATGGATTCTGGGGAGGACCTGGTCAGTGCTGACAGCCATGAGCCCAAATTACTCTTACATCCACTCTGACCAGGCCACGGGCAGAAATGTTGAATCTCATTACTGTGTGCCTCAGTCTGCTCTCGTGAGGGGACTCGAAATATGCTTCACCCAAAATTAAAGTTTGAGAATGAATGCAATGGATTTTAAACGTGATTGAATATGACATGTCGTTTATGAATGCATTGTATGAAAGCTCCTGAAATGTCAACATAGCTGAATTGTTCATAATAGCTCTGTTCTAAAGCCTAGCGAGACCCTTGCTGTCTACTGTCATTGCAGGCACCAAACTGAAATGTAGGCATTCGAACTGAAGTGAAACCTCATGTGTGACTGATTTGGAAAGATCTACACAGGCAAATGAACGACCCAGGAGACTCATCTGACAATTGATTGCAATGGAGTTTTAAAGCGTTAGTTCACCCAAAAATGAAAATTAGGCTGTGATTTACTCACCCTTGAGGCATCCTAGGTGTATATGACTTTCTTCTTTCAGATGAATCCAATCAGAGTTATATAAAAAATTGTCAAGTGTTATCATTGCATTGGGTGGGTGTTATTTTTGGGTGAACTAACCCTTTAAGTTAGCATGTTGCTAAGCTAATACGGTGTAAAAGGATAATAGATTATATATACAGTATGTGGTTTTTTTTTTCCCCCATCACATATTTGAAAGATACATTTCTGATCAAAAGTTTGAAGTTTGAAAGATGTTTTAATGTTATTGAAAGAAAATGCTCACTAAGGCTGCATTTATTTTATCAAAAAGTAAAAGTATTTCAAAATTTTATTAGACTTAAAAATCTAGCTGAATTTTTAGTAGACATTACTCCAGCAGTCTTTAATATCATCACATGATCCTTCAGAAATCATTCTGATATGCTTGGTTTGGTGCTCAAGAAACATTTCTTATTATTATTAATGTTGAAAACAATTAAAACTTTTGTATGTGTAATGCACTGTAATGCATCTTTGCTGAACAGAAATATTAAGATCTTTCAAACCAAAATAAAAACAAAAATTACTGGCCCTAAACCTTTGTATAGTAGTGTAAAATGGGATGTTCCCTTTGAATTTGGTGATTTTAAAATTAATATAAAATTAATACATTAATATAGATTACTATAAATATGTGGCAAAATTATTCAAAATGGAGAATGCGGCTGTTTTGGAACAGCTTAGGTTTATCAATGCAAGTATATTATTTTGAAACTGAGAGCATGTCTTAGAGAGTTTACTTTATTTACAGATTTTATATATATATATATATATATATATATATATATATATATGTGTGTGTGTGTGTGTGTGTGTGTGTGTATGTGTATGTGTATACAGGTGCATCTCAATAAATTAGAATGTTGTGGAAAAGTTCATTTATTTCAGTAATTCAACTCAAATTGTGAAACTCGTGTATTAAATAAGTCTTTGGTTCTTTTATTTGTGATTTTGGCTCACATTTAACAAAAACCCACCAATTCACTATCTCAACAAATTAGAATATGGTGACATGCCAATCAGCTAATCAACTCAAAACACCTGCAAAGGTTTCCTGAGCCTTCAAAATGGTCTTTCAGTTTGGTTCACTAGGCTACACAATCATGGGGAAGACTGCTGATCTGACAGTTGTCCAGAAGACAATCATTGACACCCTTCACAAGGAGGGTAAGCCACAAACATTCATTGCCAAAGAAGCTGCCTGTTCACAGAGTGCTGTATCCAAGCATGTTAACAGAAAGTTGAGTGGAAGGAAAAAGTGTGGAAGAAAAAGATGCACAACCAGCCGAGAGAACCACAGCCTTACGAGGATTGTCAAGCAAAATCGATTCAAGAATTTGAGTGAACTTCACAAGGAATGGACTGAGGCTGGGGTCAAGGCATCAAGAGCCACCACACACAGACCTGTCAAGGAATTTGGCTGTAATTCCTCTTGTTAAGCCACTCCTGAACCACAGACAACTTCAGAGGCGTCTTACCTGGGCTAAGGAGAAGAAGAACTGGACTGTTGCCCAGTGGTCCAAAGTCCTCTTTTCAGACGAGAGCAAGTTTTGTATTTCATTTGGAAACCAAGGTCCTAGAGTCTGGAGGAAGGGTGGAGAAGCTCATAGCCCAAGTTGCTTGAAGTCCAGTGTTAAGTTTCCACAGTCTGTGATGATTTGGGGTGCAATGTCATCTGCTGGTGTTGGTCCATTGTGTTTTTTGAAAACCAAAATCACTGCACCCATTTACCAAGAAATTTTGGAGCACGTCATGCTTCCTTCTGCTGACCAGCTTTTTAAAGATGCTGATTTCATTTTCCAGCAGGATTTGGCACCTGCCCACACTGCCAAAAGCACCAAAGGTTGGTTAAATGACCATGGTGTTGGTGTGCTTGACTGGCCAGCAAACTCACCAGACCTGAACCCCATTGAGAATCTATGGGGTATTGTCAAGAGGAAAATGAGAAACAAGAGACCAAAAAATGCAGATGAGCTGAAGGCCACTGTCAAAGAAACCTGGGCTTCCATACCACCTCAGCAGCGCCACAAACTGATCACCTCCATGTCACACCGAATTGAGGCAGTAATTAAAGCAAAAGGAGCCCCTACCAAGTATTGAGTACATATACAGTAAATGAACATACTTTCCAGAAGGCCAACAATTCACTAAAAATGTTTTTTTTATTGGTCTTATGAAGTATTCTAATTTGTTGAGATTGGTGGGTTTTTTGTTAAATGTGAGCCAAAATCATCACAATTAAAAGAACCAAAGACTTAAACTACTTCAGTCTGTGTGCATTGAATTGATTTAATACACGAGTTTCACAATTTGAGTTGAATTACTGAAATAAATGGAATTTTTCACGACATTCTAATTTATTGAGATGCACCTGTATATGTATATATATATATTATTTATATATATATATATATAATTTGCTTATGTGAGAAGCCAGGAGTCGCATTACGCAACTACGCCGCATAATAGTCATTAGCCCCTATATAGTAAAGCAGGTCAGCAGTGCCCTGAGCTCCACAGATCCTGAGTCAGCCTGTGACTGTTAACCCCAGTGGAAAGCTCAGTCTATGCAGGTCTCATAACCACTGACCTCCAAACATCCAGGGTCAGGTAGAAACAACCCAGACCCAGCCATTAGAAGCAAGCTATATCCTCAAAAGACTCATCATCAAACTGTAAAGCTGAAATAGTCATCAACCAAAGCAAGTTCTAAAAATGTGTCGACCAAACCGTGGCAGTTTATTTGTGTGTTTTGCTGCATAGACATTTCCCATAATAAGCTGATCTTGCACTCCTTCCTTCAGGTAAAGGTGGCAGAGGACAAAAAGAGAAAAGTTACACTACATCAATTGTAGCACATTTGTGTGTGTGCGCGTATACATCTGAGTTCTGATTTTCTATTTGTCTATATCAATTTTTTTGCTGAACGACAATTTATGTGGCATGTTTTACATGAGAGTTCTTGCTTTTCTACACCTGATTCCCTGGCTTGCGTTATGAAATATTCATTCTGATGTGTTTGTTCACTTTCATTTCTTGGCAACATTTTGACAGGAAAGCCGCCAACCCTCAACCAATCGTGATTCATGTGGTATTTCCCTGTGGCCCCTCCAGATATCTGCAGATAAAATATTTCTGCTGATGTTGTATTTGGGTCAGGGAGAGCCCATTCCAGTCACCTTCTTTTAGCTCTTTAAAATAAAAGCTTTATGGCTATTTATAGATAGAAAGGCCTGCCTTACATTCATCAATAATGTGCAAACTGAAATCAACCATATCAAAAAACGAAGACAACCACTTTGAAATCAGGGCAGCTGTCAACACTTTTGGAAAGACAGAATTATTCCCAATTAAGTTTAAAAGGAATAGTTCATCCAAACATCAAAATACTGTAATTTGCTCATCTTCATGTCATTCCAAAACTGGAACACAAAAGGAGAAACTTTGAAGAATGTTCTGTTTGCTTTTCTCAATTCCGTAACAATAAATAGCAATCAAGTTTATTACTATTAACCAAAACTAAAATTAAAACAAAAACCATAAAATCTAAAAATTGTTACTTGGAATAAAATGATCTTTAGCCTAAATTAAATAAATTGTAATAAATATTTTAATTCATTCTAGTTTATCTTAATATACTAAAATAAAATTAAATGAAAACTATCTATACAAATCACAACAAAATAAACTTTAACTGAAATGAAAATGAAAACAATATAAAAAAATATCAATTCAAAATATTAATAAAAACTATAATCATATCTCAAATTGTATTAATCCTTAGAGGAGCTGGAGCTTCAAACTTCAAAAAGAAAACACAAAAAACACCTATTTTTGTATTCTTTGTCTACCTTGGTGGATGAGCAGAAAACCACAGACCACATGACTAATAACCAGATACTTTTTTGACGTATAATGTATCTGTATTTGCCATTGTGCTTAGTAGGACAATAAAATAAAATAAAAAAACTGATGTACAATTCACTTTTAAACTAGCCTCACTCAGAAACTATGTAAATTAAGCAATTACAAAGAAATTTATGACACTGAATTAAAAATGAAATTTTGAAGTACAAAGACTTGACAAAAACATACTCTATTAATCTCCAACAAAAATGTTCGTTTTATTTTTTACAGTGTATGTACTTCAGTGTTAGCAAAGTCTTATTTCTGGTGCATTTCTAGTGCACCTTCTGAGAAAAGATCACAAAGTGAAGGTCAATAACAAGGGTTCACAGCTGTGTACAAAGAGGTGTTTTGTAAAAGAGTTCTGGACTTGGGCACCGATTATTGCCGTTATCATTTGTCTTGCGCTATAGACTCCGTTGAATCACACGTTTGACCCAGGGGTGAAGCCGGGCTATTGATTCTGCTTATCTAATGTGCTTTTTTTTTTCTTTTTCACACTTCAATTGATGGGTTTTGTGTACCATCAATAATTTAGTCAGAGATTAATTTCACTGTAGAATTTACGTGTTGGAAAAGCTTTCAGCAATCAGATAACATTTATAAGGCTTCGGTCGAACTGGAGCAGCGTAAGATTGGGAAAGGCTGAAACAACACGCATATGCTTTATCGAGCCAAACCTCATCAAATTCCCCTCAGAATTGCCCAGTTGAATGAGTTCGTCATTTCCCTTTCAGCAGAACCCCCCCAGCTTTCCTTCATTACCCACAAATAGTGCAGCTCAACCCTTATTGAACAGTCCTAATAGTCCTCCCACCCGGTTTCTATCTATAGTGCTGCCGCTGACAGGGGTTTGCGTTCCGGATTAATCCTGAGTCTCTGAAAGGCTGTGCGCTCCGTTATGCCAGAAGCAGATGTGCTGAAAGTTACCCGTGCTGTAGTTGATGAATTAGCCAACAAACACCATGTGATGACAGCACTCATTTGATCTCATGTCAACGGGTTCACACTTATCAGACAGAAATGAAGGTCCCACTTTATATTAAGTGTCCTTATACTATTTGTACTTACTGTACATGTAAATTAATCATTTGGTACAATGCACTTATTGTGTACATATTTTTACACTGTACTTATATTTTAAAAAATACCTGCATATAATTGCATCTGTAATTAATTTCAGTTTTTACATTTATAATTACTCTGTTGACCCAACGCCAAAATATACTAATGGATGTAATAAGTACAATTTGAGCTCAAGTTGTCGACAAGGCTGTATACAACATCTGTTAGTCGATATTGGACTGTGCCCATCAAAGTGTCATTTTGTACAAACATCAATAAGAACTAGAGGTCTTCAGATGAGTTTCTCTAATAAGTCCCTACAGAAAGATAATAGAATGGATTGATCAATAGCCTAGAGCTGGAGAGATTCAGAGATCTTGATAGGGGGAACTTAGTTGAATTCAATTGGTATCAAACCTGTTTACGTTGTGTTTTGTCCAGGATGGATCATAGTAAGGTCATCTTAAACGAAGGCAAGGACTTAATGAAATGCTAGTGAGATTTCTCCAATCATAAATCACATCTGTACGCTCAAAGCCAAAAACCACAGGCTGTTTCATAAGCACTATAGCTGTGGTTTTTCCATTGACAGCACTATAGGCCTAATATGTGTCCAGGAAGCCAACAAGCTGGAAACTAACTTAAAGCACACAGTGTTTAGATGATATCTTTGAATTTTCTCTGATTCACAGCAGACACTTGGGAAACGTTCTTAGCACATCCAATATCAGTGGCATGATGAATAACTAGATCCTTGCAAAAACCTCAATCAATCACACGTGAATGTTTTCAGCTCCTGCAAAACACTTCTGCATGTACCATGTGCGTTAGCAAATCCGATCAATGAAGAGATCTCCATCTCCTACACGTCTAAGTGTGGCTGATTGATGGTTTCATTCGAAAGTTGCCTGAAGCTGTGGAGCGCAGCTTCTCCGTCTAAAAACGCACTTATGATATTCAATGTTGAAAACAGCTGATGAATTACAAAGTAAACTTGTGTGACTTAGCCAAGACGGCGCTGCCGTTAGGTCCAACATTGATGTTTTTATGGAAATTACGTCTTTATTTACATAAAATAATAAACATTTAGGTATTTGGGAGGCTGCCAGAAATGCAGAGCGAGATTTGGCAAGGAAGCAGGCTTTTTTGAGTATGTACTTTAGTCCTCAGAACTGCTCATTAGCTTGTACTTTGTCGAGTCTACGTTGCCCTATTAAGTGTGGGCATCAAGTTTGTTAAGTCTCACTGATGGTTGGCATTATCATGGGACCTTCAGTGATCTATACAGTGACTGGAACACAATGAAGAAGAACAACACTGGCTTCATCTAAGTGAAAAGGCAAAGGAGCATTTGCTGGACACAGCTGCCTGCAGAGCTTTGAGTGTAAAAAAGTGTATAAAAGGGCAGCTATTCTTTATTGCTGGCTATGAGCCACCTGACCTCTTGTTAAAGGAAGCCAGAGGAAGTAAACTTGTCTTTATACTTTAAAAGCAATCCACAGGGCAAGTTCCTGAGAAAGCCATACAAATTTTTTCCGCCTTGTTGCTTCATCCTGTTGTAAATGAGATGTTCCTCAGAGGACTTGTGCTCCATTTCATATGCAGATATTATTCTTACCGCCAACACATGTCTTTCTCCAGATGTCTCTGGGAAGGAAAGGTGACTGACGTTTGTGCAGTTACTCATCCCTAAATAGGCCCGAGAGGACTGGAGTCTGAATGAAAAATGACCCAGGTAGGTGGATGGCTTAAAGTCACCCATTTAAGATCAGAGATAAATACATAGGTCTGTAAAATCTGCTGTAAATATGTCTTACATTAAAATGTCTAATGGTGCTTTGGTTGCATATTATAAATTAGGTTTTTTCTTTGACTCACAGAACACGAGGGCACACATAAGGAAAATCAGATTGGCTTCTGTTTGAATTACAGTAAAGGATATTTTTTACAATTGGCCCTGAAAGAGAATTCTCTTACCAGGGAGTTGGAGAGTTTAACCATCTTTTTCCTTTTAAATCCAGATGAAACCAACATGAAAAGTATATTTCTAAAAGAAGGAAAAAAATCTAATTTGGCGTGTTTTTTAATTTTACATTAAAAAAAAAAAAAAAAAAAAAAAAAAAAAAATCACAGAATTACTAGGCAACAGTAATAATCAAAAGATGAACATTTATTATTAAGCAAGAACACCCATGGACAAAATACAAGACAAAATTTGCGACTTACAAATGAGGACAATGGAAGCAAAAGAGCAATGATATGCAAGTGCTATAACAAGTCTCAGTTAGCTGTAGACTACAGTTAGCTATATTACATACATTTAAACTCGTTTAACAAGCATTTTAGAAATAAAAAAAGTTACAATTAAAAGTAGCATTTTAATTTAAGTGCATTCAACCGTTCTCTGTAATCACTTTTTACCGAAATAGTGCTAATTCCCGTGCCGGTGTGCCGGTGAAGGGCTGCTGTTCACCGGGGGAGCTGCGAACTTTAGACCGCGGCCTCGTGTTTCACTCGTAACTGAGAGATGGTGTGACTGACTCCAAAACCTGCCCAAAAACAAACAGTACTGAGATTAGAGAACATATTTTAACA
This sequence comes from Onychostoma macrolepis, assembly GCF_012432095.1. Lineage (NCBI taxonomy): Eukaryota > Metazoa > Chordata > Actinopteri > Cypriniformes > Cyprinidae > Onychostoma > Onychostoma macrolepis. The sequence continues at coordinate 22,660,132 of NC_081158.1, read as the reverse complement.
TCAAATTAAATTACACTCAGTATTATAACGAATAAAATCCATTTATGTTATTCAAGGCTAAAGCGTTTCCAGCACGAAACGACCACTGCTTACGCAGCTGACTGACATCTCGTCCTTATGTTGCGTTGCGTAAAATAATATAATTTACACCACATTAAAGACTTTATAAATTAAATTAAATGTATTTCCCCGAAAGAGTGCACCAAATTGGCGGCGCTGAGAACTGCTCTCTCCTGTGGACTTAAAAAGCCCATGCTCTCAGCAGCTGCGTTGTTGAGAAGTTTCATCGGAGACAGGGTCACCCCAGCGATTATCATTAAAATGACCCAGCACCTGTGTAAAAATATCAAAAATAACCCAATAAAATGACCCAACAAGCTGAACCCAGCATTTGGGTTGAAAAAATAACCCAGCACCTGGGTAAAAATATTGAAAACAACCCAATAAAATGACCCAACAGGCTGAACTCAGTAGTGCTTGTCTTCTAAAGTAAAGATAAAAATTTTTTATTTGACAACAGTTTAATAATTTAAAGTTATGATAACTTCATTGAAATTCCATAAACTGTTATTTCATGGAATTTTAATTAATTTTTCTTTCAAATGTTTAAATATTCATTAACAATATTAAAATAAAAATGTTGAATAGGTGATGTCTGTGACCATTTATTATGAACTGGCAAAATAATGCCTTGAAAAGGCAATATTCATGCTTGCAAAGTGATAAAGAAAAAGAAAAAACATGAACTAGGCTTTTCTTTGTGTCATTTTCTCTGTCGGACATTGAAGTTTTGCCATCAAGCAAATGACACCTCCCACTAGTGGCACAATGACACAGCACAACTAGATTTCTCCCATTAGAACCAACGAAGCTATGAGTGTGACGACTGCTTATTATAATGCGAGCAATTTCAAAAAGGCAGTTAGCTATTTTCAACAAAAAGCCAAGGCTTCTATTCCTATAGCAGCCATATTGAATGTTACATTTTCTGCCATTCTCCCAAACGAGCATCTGTTACACCGTTGGCATTGTTGTGTCTTACACACAAAAGTCAGTAGAATCACAATTGGCGTCAAGTTAGCCAAAAGCCTGAAGTGCCTTTCCTGCCCCAGATTCTCAGCCTCAGGATTGGGTAGGGGAATAGATCAGATTAGTTAATTAGACAGATTTGAGCTTGTTAATTCTTGTCCCAGAGTCTTCAGACATGTTCCTCATCCATCTGGTAAATGACCCAAGAGAAGATGTGGTTTAATCGTCTCTCTCTCTCTGTACATCTTAATTAACTGCAGCTCCCTCCTCTTTACTGGATTTCAGCTGAGACCTGAAACCATATTGCGTTTATGTGGGCTTTTTTTTTGGGAGGGGGGCGTTACAAACATTCTGGTTCTCTTTGGATGAACACCTGTTAAAGAGAGATATCCATTGAGCACAACATTGAGCACTAGCTTACATCCTGTACAGGGTATGTATAAATAGTTATCTAATTATGTAAGAGGAAATTTTTAGAAAAAAACAAACTTTTCAAAGATTATAGTGTTTCTAAAGTGTAACTGTGAGCAAGTATCACAAAGTTGAAAAATGTTTAGCTTAAAATTGTTTGTGCTTAATGACCTTAAAAAAATTATATTATGCAGGTTACATCATTATGCCAGTAGGTGGTGACAAGTGACTATCTCCAAGTTAATTATTAATTTTACTGATTCATTCTAAACACTGATTCATTCAGGAATGAAATAACACTACTTTATGTTGCTTGGAGATGTGCAGTGTTTCTGTAGTGTCTTGTAAATATTTTTGTTGGTGAAGCAAACAACAAAATATGAAAACAACTGGCAATATAGTGCCCAAAATGCAACTTATTTAATATTAACTTGTTTACTGAACTGCTGTATAAGCAGACTCTGTTTGTGCTGTTTTTCTGAATGTCAGCACGCCCTGTGATTACCTGCGGCACTCTGGCACTCCTGCTTGTGTGATATTGCTTAAATCTGACACAATGACTTTCATTCATTTTTAATTGTAACTTTAGCTACAAATATCCTGAAGTACATTTTTGGAGCCACAGATGCCATATATATATATATATACATACATATGTATATATATAATAGGCTCTAGCATTGCAAATCCTAATATTACTGTATATAGTGTAGACTGCACTATCAAGTTTTTCCTGAATGGACTTTTCAGTGGAGGTAAGTATAAAGTATTTTCTTCACTCCAATTTATGTGTTTTCCATCACAGTTTCAACACTTTCTTCTCAAATG